>NC_136866.1:20765274-21365274 GCF_951799975.1 Gobius niger
CGGTTGGCGGTTCAAATCCTGGCTCTCACAGTGTGCGAACGCTGTGCGTCAGTGGTTGTGTGGAGGGACCTTTAGCAGCCTTCCTCCCACCGAGCTACCCCAGGGCAGCTGTGGCTACAGTAGCTTACCACCACTGAGTATGGATGGACGAATAAAGACTTGTCAACACAGGCTTGTAAAGGGCAATACAAGTGTCATGTATTATCATTCTTGTATAATTGGGCAATAGTGGGCAAAGTAGCAAAAAGTACACTTTGCTGGGCCTTGATTAAGTGTCAGTCATTTCTCCTGTGAATATAGTCACTTTATTTAGACTTCTTCCTCTGAAAGCTCACACTTGACTGTAATTGGTTAATCCTGCCCGTCACTCCCTGAGAGCGTGACTTTTCCCTTCTGATAGAGCACCTTTTCTGCTCCAATCTCCCGTGAGCTCCCCTTCTGCCCCCGTATTCTTCAGTTCTGGTGAGCCGGGAGAGGAGGAAGTGTAGCCCTGAACAGGAGCTCAGTGTGTGGGTACAGAGGCCGCACAGAGGCCCCTCTCTCTCTGGGGCTCAGGTGGATCCCATTAAAACAACAGAGACGTGAGAGGCCTGCCCTGTGCAGCCGACACCTTCCTGACCACCACTCCCTCAGTCTGAATCTCACTTATCTTTTTGCATTTATTTTTTGCCAATGTGAAAGGAATATCCGTGTTCTAGGGCTCCATATGGTCCAAATACAGCGACAGTTTTCCTCTTCGAAGGTAACTTTTGGTTCTGATCTTCTGACAGCTCCGTGCGTGTCTCTGTTTTGCTCATTGGACGAGTTAGCGCGACTTAGTAGTTGATTTTACACTTGAATTCACCAGATCCTCGTCCCGTGCCTCATGCCTTCCTGTTTGTCTGGCAGGGTTCACTTTTTTTTCCCAACTGGACAATTCTTGCCATTGCCATTCTTGATTAAAAGGCACCACGCGATGATACATCTGTATTCCCGAGGCAGGTCAAGTAATACAATGCAGGAATAGAAAACACAATATAAAAACTGTACAAATTACATTTTAGTTTAAATCAGCGCAGGACTGATTTACTTTAATATAATGTTTAAGTTGTTTTTGAAAGGGCTATAAATCGGGCATGTCTGTCGGAAGGCTGTTCCAAAACTGTTGTTCTGTGTGAGATCTCCACATCTCCTCTGGAGGAGGCTCTGGTGCGTAGACCCCTGACCGGTTTAGGTTTCCTGTGGTTAGAGAGTGGATACTCGAGATAAAGATGTTTCCATACACTCAGTGATGCTATAGGGTTCATATCCCCGTGAACACATTAAAACTAATGATCATTTACTCTGGTGCAGTGTTGTTCTCTCATCAGAGAAAGACCTGGAGTTGTGTTTTGAGCCACTCGCGCATGTTTGAATAATCTTTAAATCTTCCCTGATGACTTCCCTATGTAGCAAGGAACGGCTTTCCTTTCCTTTTTTCCTTTAACACTTTTTTATGCATTTTTTTTTACACATTTTAAAAGTGTGGAAAGTCTGATTCCCGAAGTGTCAGGTTAGTCCAAGACCTCAGACTGGGACCAGCGCAGAGCAAAAACAAAAGGAATTGTAAAGCATTCCATTTTTGATTGTTTTATTGACAAGCTTTTAAAGCTCAGGCACGGACAGTCGCTGTGGGGAAGTGTCAGTAGTTTGCACATGCTCAGTACGTCAGCAGCGGTGAGAAAAACACAGGACGCTTCCAAAACCAAACTGAACTGTGAGTCGAGTCACAGGCAGGAGCCCGTCAGTCGGCCCCCAGTGCAGTGGGTGTGTCGGGGTGTGGGCCCCAAATATGTGGGGAACTCTGCACTCTTTCACAGTGTTCATTCTGTCGTCTAAAATATTTAGTCATTTTTAGTCATATTAGTTGCAGTAAGTAATATTGGACTAAAACTGAATTAAGTTTTTTTGTGATACTAAAACTACGACTTAAATGTCCAGATAGTTTCATCGACTAAAATAAGACAAAATAAAATGAAAAGAAGAGACCAAAATCATCCAAACTTTCACTGAAGTCTGAAAGAGCCTCAGGTCATTGAAATTCTCAGATCTGAGCTTTGCTTAATTGAGCTTCTGGACAGAGGATGTGATTATAATAAATATTATAAATGTACATTTTGACTAAATCTTGACTCAAATTAAATGACATTTTCATGAAAAGACTGAGACACAGATGCTCGTCATAATTAGGATATCATGAAAAAGTGCATTAACTTAAACTGTGAAACTAATCTATGATATAGACACATTACATGCAAAGTGACACATGTCAAGCCTTTGTTGATTATTATGACTTACAGTTAGCATAAAGCAAAGAAGAGAGCTATGAACCGCTGGAAATGTGATAGTTGAAAGTGTTTTTGTCGTAGCCGTGGAGCCTGTTACATTATTACAACCAGTCTATACTTTGATTGACAGAAATGGAAAGAACTGAACTGAACTTCCCTCGATGCATATGAGGGAAGTTCAAAGGGACCAGTCCTTGTTCACAGAGATGGAGACAAAAATGATTGACCCTTGAAGGTGACTGACGTACGGCTGGACGAAGTCCCAATCAGACTCAATCCACCTGCCCATATAGATATGACTTCTAAATTCATTTTATTGTCATTTTTTCGTGTGTGAAGTGATCGGAAGACATACGACGCAGTGAATAGATTTATCCACTATATTTAACATCAACGCTGTGTGGAAACTTTTCTCTGTGATTCCTGGTTGAAGTTAAATGATTTAAAAGGTGTCGGTGTCGGGCTGATCCCAAGTCCATCCTGTCTCTACTCGTTCTCCTGTCCACTACGATCCATTACTGCCCACTGAGCCGCCGCCCTGACTGTTCCCTCGGTGTTTTAAGATATTGACCAAATAAATGTGCACACATTAATTTGGCGACTCTTACGGTTCACGGTTATGGCTCAGTGTATTCTTCAGTGTTCCCGCTACGCTACCTGAACTCGCTCACACATTTCAGTGGCGGTGTGGATTATTTGGTAGCCGAAATTTAGGAACCTGATTGACCCACGCATGTGCAGATGCAATGGGCATTCCACTTATGCCAATTGTATAGTTAAATGTTTACTATTTGTAGATTACTCATGGATACTTTTGGAGACATTTTAACATTGTTCACATTGTGAATCAATGCACTGTTCGGCTCCTAAATGTGACAGCAGTGAAAGCGACACAGTGTTTTAACATGAATGTCATGGGTCATCGAGTTTTACATTTTAGTATCATGACAAGACTAGTGTGGCTAAAGTACGTTGTTGATCAGTGTTTCTAGACTTTGCTCATTTCTCCAGTTAGCCTTGAGTTGTAGCTGACGCACGATCAGAGCCTTATCTCTCCCCCTCCTCACCCCATCTCTCTTCTTCTCTCTACGCCTCTTCTCTCTCCTCCTCTCTCCCCGGTTTTACTCCATATCCTCTCTTCCCGTTATCTCTCCTTCTCCAACTTTCTCCCCCTCTTTCTCCGCTCTGTCATTAACCGCCCACTGTCGGAGTGCCTGCTGGGATATGGGACCACAGGGGCCCCGTCATGGCGGCGTGTGTCTCCTCGCCCTTCACCACACTGGGCCCGCTCCGACCTCACCCCCCTCCCTCGGTTTCTCGTGGCTGTTTGAGGAGCTTTGAGGTGTTCGGTAGGCCACTGATGCTACGGGTGGTGTTGGAGCAGATCTCTTCAGCGCTATTCTCTTTGCAATGGCCTCCTTAATAGTCTTTAGATTAGTCTTTAGAGGTTATGTCGGGGAAGGGCATCTGGCATAAAATTATGACATAGTACTGTACTTTGCCTGCTTCAAGTACTACATCCACTCTTTGTTTAATACATGATAGCTAAGCAGTGCATTTTGGGCTCAATGCAATATCAGGGGTTTAATATTACACTTGATTAAAATTTACCTTGCAAAATGTAATATCCATCCATTTTCTTCAAGAGGCAGTCTGAGCTGAGATGCCCAGACTTACCTATCCACGTACACTTCCTCCAGCTGTTCTGGGAGGATCCTGAGGCAGAACCAGGCGAGCTCAGAGACTATCTCTCAGGATGTGCCCTGCTATCCTACAAAGGAAACTCATTCCGGCGGCCTGTATCCATGATCTTGACCTTACTGTCTTTGCCCAGATCTCATGACCATAGGTGAGGGTAGGAACGTAGATCGACCGGTAAATCGAGAGCTTTGTCTGTCGACTCAGCTCCCTCTTCACTAGGGTCGGGCCGTGACCGTTCAACTGTATTGGTGTACTGGTAGAAATGTTCCCCATGATAAGAATTTGTTTCATACTGGTGTAAATGATAAGTCATGTGCAAGATGTAAACAAACTGGAGCTCTGGCTGAGAGGGAAAGCTGGTCCAATCGTTTAGCCACTTTTCAAATCTCCTTTTTTTTTGGAAATGTGGCAAGCAACACATGCGAGACCCTCCAGGATTTTAATAAAGTCACCATCTGTTTCATGACCAATCCCAAACACAAAAGCTGAAAACGAATAATAATAATAAAATCCATCAATGTTCCTGCAGCTGTGATAGTTTTGCTGTGAAAGAGTCAGAATGGAGAATATCACTACAACAGGAGCAGCAAGTCTAGGCTGATTATAAAGGGTTGACCACCACTCAGACATGACTATGGGTCATATGGGTCAAATGTTTAAGAACTTAAGGAAATCATATCGTCATAACGTGATACATAGCAACAAATATTGTGATACCTTTTAGGTCCCTATCTCCCAACCCAAAACAGTCCGATACAGCAACCGCACCAATTGGTCTGTGGATCTCACGCTCCATCCGTCCCTCACTTGTGACCACGAAGGCTTTGATTTGCATATGTGTAGAGCGGGCACCATCATTTAAACTATCAACATAAGGTCAAATGTGTGTTTGAGACTTTAGAGGTGTGTGGTTGTGTACAGCTCCATTTCGTCGCAGTTGAAGCAAAGTGTTTATAGGCCCCAGAGGTGCATAAAGCGCATGTGAAAGGCTTTTCTAGTTTTTGCTCCATTAGTTCTTAAGCTCCACACTCACATGTCTTCTGTCTGTCCCTCTGCAGCGGTGGCGCCGGTGGTCCCCGAGCTCCACAGTGACATAGACACCAGTAACTTTGACGACTTTGAGGATGACAAAGGGGCGACTGAGACCTTCCCTCCTCCTAAGGCCTTCGTGGGAAACCAGCTGCCCTTCATCGGATTCACCTACTTCAAGGAGGACCAGTGAGTGAGCACATTCGGACCTCTGTTCAGCTCTGTGTAAGACTGGAAATTGCATGGTCGCAGGGTTTTCAAACATGTTTGATATTAGTCTTGAGTTTCTGCCGCTATGGCAGCGCTGCTGAAGCTGGCGCCCGGCGGAAAGCAGTGCAGACACGGTGAAGTACACCTGCAGGTGTCAGGAGGAGGGAGACACAGTGCAGAGACGTGAGCGAGGGCTAAACACGCTGATAAGGTCCTTCTGAACATCTGCACGCTGCAGACACAAAGTCAGCAAGTTTAGTGGCTATCGGCTAATTTAAAGTGTGATTTGACCATGATTCCTCCACTTCTGGGTCACTTGAGTGTGGATGGGTGAGTGTGCAGCACTGAGCGGCCCTGTCTCTCACACTACAGTGGCTCCTTGTGTCCGGCTGTGGTCCAGCCCAGAGCAGACCGTGGCATAAAGCTCTCACTGTGTGTGGACCTGGGCTGGATTTTAAACTTTAAACTAACTGAGGCTTTTAAAGGTCCTGTACTACGCAGGCTTTTAATTTGGTCCCTCAGTCGTTCAGGAGTTTTCCTTCATACTGAGGTCATTTAGGATATGGTTTGAGAGAGGGCTGAGGAACAAAGTCATAAAGGACTATTCTGAGGCAAGTCCGATTCGAGGCATTATCCCAAACGTTTTATCTCCTTTTATACTTTCAGCGCCCCCTACATCATGGAGCTAAACTCAGCTTGGTTTGTGGATGTTTGTATTTCAACTACTTATTTACATATGACAATACTGTTTTTTTTCATCATATTTAATCTGAAAAAGTCCCTGTACCCCTAAGGTAGTCTGAGTCCTAGTCTGGGGGCCAATTTTAACTCTGCAGCAGTAGTTTGAATGTCTCTCAGCTTTAGTCAAGACTTTTGTTTTGTTCTAGTCTTGTTTTTAGTGACAGAAATGTCATATAGATACGGTAGACTAAATGTAAAATGATTGGTAAAAGGCCTTTATTGCAGCATGGCCATTAGATTAAAACGTTGCCAACGCGTTTGCCTACGCTGAAACATGTAGGCAGTGTTTTCATCTAATAATAATAATAATAATGATAATGATAATGATAATGATAATGATAATAATAATAATGGCCATGCCACAATAAAGGCCTTTTACCAATACTTTTCTTTGAGTGCCTCCGTTTTGTATCGTTTTTAAGTCAAATGCTGTACTGAAGAGCACCAAAGTAAGATCTTTCAAAAGAACCAGTACATCCTGCATGTTTGCTGAAATCTAAAATTAATTTAGTCAACTTAGATATTATTTTATTCAAACATATTCAGTTATAATCCACTAGGGCTGGGACAAATGATTGTTTTGCATCATATCACAGTACATCTTTGTTGTGATACATGTATCATATCGGAAACTATCGAAATACTTTGATACTCAACATCGTTCAAGGAAGAAAAAAAAGATTTGTTGTTTTGTTAAAGCCAGATTTGGAGCTGGTTTAAAAAAAGAGCCGGACTTTTAAAACACTTCTTCCATTTGTGCTTTTCAAAATGTTTTAATCAATACCAGACTGATATATATTCTTTGCTTTCATTTTGGAAGCTCAACCTGCGCTTTCTTATTAAATACATTTTGGATCAAATACTGCTAAAATAGTGTTTTTTTATAATGAAAGTAATAAACGCAATACTTCGTACATTGGAATATGTGAATCGTATCAGATCCTGAGTATCGTGATATGTATGAGATCACATCAAAATTGTCTCGTCCCTAGAATTCACTACTTCATATTTGTTAAATTATGAGGCTCTGTCAACTGTTTCTTAGTCAACAAATAGATCTGGAGATTTTACTCACAGTTTGACTCTCATTAACATCTCTTGCTCTGTCATTGCTTCAGTTTTGTTTATAAGGGGACGCAATAACCGAGCTCGTCCACATGATGTCAGTGTTCAAGCAGATTGAAACATGTTGAAGCTTGGCACATTTTACTTTTCTGCAAACACAGCCTAAAAGTCGTCATTTACAACCATCATGGCCTTGTTTTGATCCTGGTTAAGCATTTGTAATGTGTTGTTAGGACAGAATTTTATTAAAATGATTTTTCTTTCTCATATCGTGGCAGCTGAGTCTGAAAGTTCTTTAGTCAATACGCTATCCCCTTATGTATAAGAGAGACTTCCCACAGTGGTTTTTTGGACAGAGCCATGGTTTGTGTTTCCCCCGAGATGCTTCAGACCCCTGACTGTTTCATGTGGTCAGTCTGTGGAGGTTTAGAACCTCAGATTGAGGGAGTCACTGCTACGCTTGATCTTGGCTAAGGCTGGACACCGTTAAATAGGGCTGGGTACTGTTCCTTTTGTTTCAATACTGGTACTTTAATTTCCCATACGTACCCTGGTTTTATATTTGTCATATAAAACCAGAAAACAGAACAATAATGTGTCAACTCCTGGAAGATCTGCAAAAAGAGGAATCAGGTCCTTTAATAAAAGCTAACAACAACCATTGCTGGCAGTTATCAGCAAAATGTTTTTTAGAAGAGGCACTTTTTGCTCTGAACTGATCAGAATGAGTCTGTCTAAAAGATGTAAGGCACACCTGCAGGCCTGTGTTTCATGAACATGCTCACTGTGGGCTGTATAACGCCCAGCGCTCTGATCCGCGCTGCGTCCTGTGCCTGCAGGCTGCTGAAGGGAGGGAAAGCCCACCTCGAAGACGACCAGGAGAACTGTAAAGACCACACTGAGAAGAAGGAGGAGGAGGAAGACTACAACTCTGATAAGAACCCAGAGGTGAGTGACTTTCTATTAACAGTCAAAGTACCCCATGTCTGTGACACATCTGGATCACTATCATGTAAGACTGCACAATTTACGTAAGCAAGTAAGTAAGTGCTTTATTTGTCATTGTACAAGCGTACCACAGAATAGTGTTCAGGTGTTAGTCCTGAGCCGCTGCCACTGAGCCGCGCTGCCACTGTGGGTCAACCTGACCAGCATGTTTTTGGAGGTCGGGGAAACCGTAGTACCCAGAGGAAGCTGGCTGGCTGCCTTCAGTCTCCTCTGATCCTCTGAAACGGTGCAGCGCCTCCTGGGGGTGTCCCTGTTTCAGAGCGTGGTGTCCTGCACTGGTCAGCTCCTCCTGGTCCTTCCTCATCCTCCTGCACAGCTCGCTCCGCTCCACAACAGTCTTTCACCATCTATCATGCAATATGGCAGTGATTCCCAACGCTTCTGTCTGGTATCCCTTCATTTACTATGAGTACCCCCTGCCTCGAGGATCTTGCCGATATTATTACTAAACTGACCAACTCAACTAAACTACACCAACTAAACCAACTAAGATGATTCTGTATTTAATAGTGAGTTGTGTTTTCAAAAATAAGCTAAATAGTAGGGCCAGGACTTTTTGCGATTATTTCCAATTATTTAATTGCATAAGGATTACTGTGATTAAAATATATTTATCAAAATCAATACTTTACTTTAGCAGCACACTTGCTTATTGCTGCTTGTTGCTTGCTGTGAGCAAGCAGCAGTGTTGGTTTGCTTTTCTACAAACTCAAATATGTCCACAAATCTTTGAGATCAACTCCCCTTGTGTCCTCTTGTGTTATTGGAGAAGTTCCTACAGACATTTTCTGAAGTCATCGTCAAAACTTGATATGGTTTGCACAGCTGTTATTATGACACTGGGTTATTATCCTGATATAAATTATAATCTGGATTTCAAAGATGAATCATGCTGCACTATTCCAGCATTAATCTGAATGTTAGAAGCTTGATTCTGGTTGAAGTCTTCCCGGATGCCTCCTTCTCGCCATCTGCTGTGGTATGTCCTGTCATTGCATAAAACATAAAACATATTTGGGTCTTAATGTGACTGTGCTTCCATCCGCCGCAAGTCTAGCTCTGACTAATGATGTTTGAGTCAGAAGTTTGTTTCTAACTTTGTCCTCTCCTGAACTATATTGATTGATGTTTTGAAGACTTCTTTTTATAATTTGCAAAATGTTGGAAAATAAAGACATTTTGATGCTTATTGACCCCTTCTGGAACCGCCACCTTAATGTGGTGGAGGGTTTGAGTGTCCGAATAATCCTGAGGGCTATATTGTCGGGGGCTTCGGGCCCCTGGTAGGGTCTCCCATGGCAAACAGGTCCTAGGTGACGGGTCAGACAAAGAGCGGTTCAGAAGCCCCTTATGAGCAACTCCAACAGCTGCCCCCACGACCCGACAACGGATAAGTGGAAGAAGATGGATGGATGGATGGATGATACTTATTGAAACGTAGCAGCTGCATGTTTTGTCGATGGACCAAACAGGTGTCCAAAGCTGATCCATCTCACATCCCAGGTGTTACATTATGTTCCCAGCTGGTGTCCGGGAATATGACGCACATCTTCTTATTTAAAGATTTATAGTAGGAGAAATCAGCATACTTTGACTCGAAGCATACATTTGACATCCAAAAAGCTCCTCCTTGTTTGTTTAAATCGTGGAAGTGGTCCAAAGATTGGTCCAAAGATGCTTTTGTTTTCTCAACAGTCAGATGTTTTGTGTCGGCTGTACAAAGTGGTCTATGGAGGCCGGTGAAGCCGTAGGTCATATATGGTACAACATTGTCATTTGTAGGTAATGGTGCTTTACATTAGGCAACCAATTTCAGGTTTGGCCCTTGGTATGTTGGTAAGGAAAGAAATCGGCCCTACACGACACAAACTTCCCTGTCGTAGAGCGCCAGCTTTGAAAACTTAAGATTGTAGGCTCAGTTCCTTCTCTTTTCACATGGGCCGCTACATAATCTCCACAGACAGCTTCGAGTTGCGATTCATTCTTTCTTTTTTTGTTGCCTCACCTTTTTTCACTTATTTCCTCGCAGACACTTCTCTGCTATCTCCACTGGACTGCTAACCTGGCTAACACCATGCTGCTGTGTGCGCTCGAATTATTTCGAACTGCACAACAGCCTGGGGACCATAGCCGACATCTCCGGTGGATTTGGGAACCAATCACAGAGCGAGGAGGGACGGCAAGACGATGACGCGCTATTCGATATATGGAAGCTTGTAGTTTATTTACGGATAATAATAAAAAAAAGTTTATTTACGGATCCAACATGACAGCAGCAGACACGATGGTATTTTTTGATCAAGCTTTAGACCTTGTTCTAAATAGTTTATATTCAAAAGTTTACAGCGGGTACGTCATACGTCATCTCATACGATGATACGATTGGCTGTGGCTACGTGCAGACGCAAGAGACTTTTTTTTTTTTTTTTCGTATCGCCCAATAAACGAGTATGGACGATCGTAAACCACACCTCTCCTACGAGAAAATGAATTGGTGGTCCCCAGACTAAATATCACTTGTGATTTTAGTCTGGTGTTAGCCAGGCTACTGGACTGCACCAACTTAACTCTGCTCTGGGTCAGTTCAGTGTCCAATGGCATCTCCTGCTTCAGCGTTGAATGCAAAGCGCAATGCCGAAGTTCTAACTGATGTTAACACCTCAGTAATTATTTGATCAATGAAACACAAAACGTTTGTGTTACTTTATTTCGGTCTTAAACTTTAGCCCGTTTAAAGTCTTTGGTAAATGGTCACATTTATGAATAGTTTTTCTACCTTCATTAGGCACCAAGGAACCAGTCACCCATTCACTCTCTCATTCATACACTAGTGTCAGACACTGGAGGCAAAGTGGGTGAAGTGTCTTGCCCAAGGACAAGACGACCTGCTCTACTGTCTGTGCCACCATTGACCCCTTCAAAGCCGACTTGGGCCCGGAATAATGCAACTGTCAGAGTCCATTCTTCTTTTTTTTTTTTTTTTCTGGCGTCCCGAAGGTGCCACGGCCCACCAGGGAACGTCCTGACTATTTCCTAGCACACGTTTGGGACTCACTGAGAATACAGTTCAACCAACTTGCCAGACACCAGCTGTGGCCTCGGTCTGGGGTTTAGAGTTTGGTCTGGGGTTCAGGTCGCTTCAATGCAGATGTTGCTCTGAGCAGGTGAGATGAGGGCGGACTAGCGGAAACCGGAGCAAACCAACACCGCTGCAGGAGAAGTCGCCCTCTGCTGGCAATTTCTATAACAACATTTCCAAATGACTAGGTATTTTTCAGACACATTATTTGGAGTTATACTGTACTATATACTGAAAAAATACGAAGTTTAAGAAACTTTTTGATGTATCTATTTGAAATTGAGGGACTGACTTTTGTGCCGTGTTTGTGCTTTTGTGTTCAGCTGCAGAAGAAGCTCCTTGATCTGCAGGAGCACTTGGACCATGAGATGCAGGCCAAGGACGAGCTGGAGCAGAAGTGCAAGTACGACAGACACACTCAGCCTTTCACGGTCCACTGGACTGGATCAAACGTTTCAAGAGATTATTTTAAAATAAAAGAGAGATTGGCATGTCTGTCTGTTCAGTGACACTTTAGTTGAGGTTACATTTATTAACATGTTAGCAATGTAGCCTTTATGATGCTCACTAAGTCAGGATTAAAGGTTCCCCTATTTTCGCCATGCCTGATAATGTGGTCACCGCTAAACTTTCAAAATAATGCTATGGAATTGAAATAAAACATTTTTTATTTCATTTGGTGGTGGTGCCATGACTCTGCACCACCATGTTTCACTGATGAGGTGGGATGTTGAATCATGAGCAGATCCTTTATTTCTCCATATTTTTCTCTTGTCTCATCTGTCCTCAGATGTTGTTTCAGAACTGTTAAGGCTTTTTTTAGATGTTTTTTTGCAAACTCTGATCAGCCTCCTGTTTAAAAAACAGTGCAAGTTAATGAACAAGCCACACCAGATTGTAGCCTTGGGCTAATTTCCATCCGTCGTCCCCCATGCGCACTCTCAAAGACACTCTCATTCATCCTGGCCTATTGTACATGTTTTTAGTGGTAGGGGAAACCGGAGTACCCGGAGGAAACCTACGCAGACACGGGGAGAACATGCAAACTCCACACCGAAAGGCCCCGTCCCTGGTGGTAATCCAACCCGGACCTTCTAGCTGTGAAGCACAAGCGCTGACCGCTGTGCTACCGTACCGCCCTCTCTGGTGAATCTTCTCTTGATTGTTGACTTTGACTCACATACACCACCTCCTGGAGAGTGTTTTTGATCTGACCTATTGTTGTGAAGAGGTTTTCTTCACCAGGGAAAGAATTCTTTGGTCCTCCACCACATTTGTCATCTGTGGTCTTCTGGGTCTCACCAGTGTGTTCTTTCTTTTTAATAATGTTCCAAACTGTTGATTCAGCCTAATACTGGCTTGCTTCACTGATACTGACAGCTCTGTGGATCTCATATTGAAAATAATCCAACAATATCCAAAATGCAAATATCACACTTGAAATGAACTCTGGACGTCTCATCTGTTCCTTACTGAGGGATTCTGAGGGAAAAGCAAACACCAGGCCATGGAACAGCTGAGCAGCCACTTGTCCCATTACTTATGGTCCCTTGAAAAGTGTGGAGCTTGTTGTAATTTCTACACCAATCTGGATGTAAATACTCTCAAATTAAAGCTGAAAGCCTGCAGTTTATGTACATCTTTTAAAATCAGTTTACTGTTTACTGAATGTTTTTCTTTCTCAGGAATGCTACAAACCGTTTAGACAAGTTGGCCAAAGAGCTGGACAAAGAGGTGAGCTATCAGCAGTACACACATATTCACCCTGGCACCGGTCAGGACCTTATTGTACATGTTTATAGTGGTAGAGGAAACCAAAGCAGGCACTGAAAGCCTTCACCTGGCCCGCTGAGGCAAGAGTGCGACACACAGCGGTTAAAAAACATGTACAATACTTTCACCTTTGGAGCCAAGTCTTCCCTGAAAAAAAGAGATTCAGAAATTCCAGGATCCAGGAAAGTGCGAGATTTATCGATACTCTTAATGATCTGGGACTTTTGCTGCACTCTTTAAAAGCAAAACTTAGGCCAGAGCCAATCCAGACCAGGCTTAGGTTTTGGCCAAAGCGCACTGAACGATACTAACGTGACGTGAACAGACTGAGCCTCTGATTGGCCAGAGGAGAGAGGACCGCCCTCACTATTAACATGCAGGTCATTCAGGATATAATATGTCACAACATCATAGCATCATACCGCTGTTGAAACCGTTCATTTAGCCAATGTTAGAACAACTTCAGCTGGTGTTAGCATTCCGTTAGCATGTCTTTTAGCTGCTTCTTTCCTCTAGTTTTTGCCTTGGCATAAACCCCAACAGTCCAAAAGTCAGCATTTGTCCACATTGTTCTCAGCGCGGCTTCACTAATGTGTACTCATTCCAGCATGCGCGTCTGGTCCTGTAGCTATGGAAACACTACACGTTGAAAACTGTATCGTGACGCGTACGGCAGCCAGATGGAGAAGCAAGGCTTAAATGAGAGGGAAGAGCCTTCTGAGCGGCCGGCAGTGGTGGGGTGCTGTTGAACATGTTTTATGTGCTCCTACATTGTGTCCCAGATGAGCGGCCGGCAGAGGGTGGGGACGTTGTTGCACATGTTTTAGGTCCTCCTACATGGTGTCCCAGATGAGTGGCCGGCAGAGGGTGGGGGCGCTGTTGTGCATGTTTTAGGTCCTCCTATATTGTGTCGCAGATGAGCGGCCGGCAGAGGGTGGGGTCACTGTTGTACATGTTTTATGTGCTCCTACATTGTGTCCCAGATGAGCGGCCGGCAGAGGGTGGAGGCGTCGCTCCGGCAGCTGGAGAGGGAACGTGCTCTGCTGCAGCACCAGAGCACAGAGACCCAGAGGAGAGCGGACATGGAGACGGAGCGGAAAAGAGTACTGGAGAACGAACGTGAGGCTCTGAGCCACACTCAGGTTCACACGCATGGTTCATGTTTCACCTTGTATTTAAGGCTAGTTATGTCTTCGTATTGACATCAACATTTTCACCTGCCGTATCTCGTTTCCCCCTCATGTCAGAGTGTATGCTTATTTTATGAGAAATATCCCGGAAGTAGCCATCACGCATTCATTCACAAAGATTGACATCCATCGTGTCCTGCGCCGGGTCGCCGAGATGACGCTATAATCCAAATATGGTAATTTCTCTCTGGGAGCCACCTGTACGAATGACCGGAGAAATGTTCTTGCGCGCACGCACAGGGCCGCTTTTTTTAAAATTAGGTTTTTGCTCTTGCAACGACCTCAACACTTTAGTAGCTCCTACAGACTTCAAACTTTCAGATCACTCTCTCTCCCAGACTACAAATATTTGAGAAAGCATGTAGTGTGACAGGCCAGGCAACACGGTCACAGCTGAGCAGGGGACAGGCAGCTCTGTTTAGACTTTTGGTTGGTTCATTGCCTTTTGGTGAAACTGCTGTTAAATCCAAGAAAGTGCACAGATACGTGCACATCTCACAAACAGGGTTCAAAGTAGACTTTCATTGTTTCATGCTGTGGGGATTATTTTTTTCCACCCCTCCATATTAAACCTGCTGTGCTTCGGATGCACATGTAAATTAACAACTTGCGATGATGACGTTATCGGAGTATGGCTCGGTTTGTGAGTGCGGGCCGTTCAGCGCATCCAGACTGCTCCTCAAACGAGCTCCAGCTTGGCACGATTTGGAAGTCAAGTGTGAGTGCACCCTAACAAAGTGCAGAGGCACGATTCTGAAAGAAGGCTTTGTGGGTGAGATGGGGCAGTCATTGTGCTGAGTGCATGACACTGATGATCAGCTGCTCTCACTCTGGAGGCACTGAAGGCTCCTACGGCAGAATCCAGTTTTTATTTATTTTTTATTTAGCCTTTATTTAACCAGGTTAGTCCCTTTGAGATCTTAGATCTCTTTTACAAGAGAGACCTGGCCAAGATGGGCATCAACACTTGGTTTCCATACATTTAAAAACATACACAACATTAGTTAAAACATTCACACACCGATGATCTGGACTGGACTGACATCACAAGAGACTTGAAACTATTCAAAGACATAAGGTCTGTGATTTTGAAGTCCTTCTGCAGGAGGTTCCATGTAAATGGAGCCGAATAACTGAAAGCAGTCTTTCCCAATTCAGTCCGCACAGCAGGCACAACATAGTGCAAGGTGTCATTAGAACGAAGACTACGCTGACTCTGCTTCACTTTTAAAAGACAAGATAAATAAGAAGGCAGCCTTCCAAGAAGCGCCTTGTAAATAAAAACATACCAATGAGAAAGTTGACGAGCCTGAAGTCCAACCCAATTCACTTTAGAGTATAACAAACAGTGGTGAGTAAGAGGTCGACAGTTGGTTAGGAAGCGCAGAGCCCCATGATACACACTGTCCAACAACAAAGACACTGTACAGGAGCATTCATATACAACACATGTGTGTTCAGAACAAGTCTGAGATGGCACAACTGATCCTGCACTTGATTAAAAGCTGATTGAAGATACTCACAGGCCTTTGCAGGACTGGGAGGTGAGCAATAGATCACTGTATCATCTGCGTAAAAGTGAAATCTAGCATTTGGGATATTTCTTCCAATGCCATTGATATACAGTGTAAAAAGCAAGGGCGCAAGTATGCACCCTTGAGGCACTCCATTTTGGAACTGCAGAACGCCAGAAGCAGAACCCTCCAATTGTACACTCTGGGTTCTATTGGACAGGTAATTTTTGAACCATTCAACTGCCTGGTCTGAAAAACCACACGCTGACAGTCTTTGAGCCAAGACAATGTGGTCAACAGTATCGAAGGCTTTTGTAAAATCAATAAAAAGGGCAGCACTGCAATGTTTATTATCAAGAGCTTCAGTTATATTGTTTAAAACCTTCATAGTAGCTGTAGTTGTACTATGCTTTTTACGAAATCCTGATTGAAACTCTGACAAAGTAGAAGTAGAAGCAAGGTACAGTTTCACTTGATCATTAACCAAGGATTCAAGAATTTTTGCCAGAACAGACATTTTTGAAATAGGCCTATAATTATTTAAATTGCTTGCATCCCCACCTTTTAAAAGTGGCAACACAATTGCAGATTTCCAATCTTTGGGAATTCTATTTGTTTTCAATGTCCATCCATCCATCCATTTTCTTCCGCTTTATCCGGGGCCGGGTCGCGGGGGCAGCAGTCTCAGCAGAGATGCCCAAACTTCCCGATCCACACACACCTCCTCCAGCTGTTCTGGGGGGGGACCCCGAGGCGACACCAGGCCAGCTCGGAGACATAGTCCCACCACCGTGTCCTGGGCCTTCCACGAGGCCTTGTCCCACTAGGACATGCCTGGAACACCTCCCGCGGGAGGCGACCAGGAGGCATCCGAAACAGATGCCCGAGCCACCTCAGCTGGCTCCTTTCGACGTGAAGGAGCAGCGACTCTACTCCGAGCTCCTCCCGGGTAACTGAGCTCCTCACCCGATCTCGGAGGGTGCGCCCAGCCACCCTGCGAAGGAAACTCATTTCGGCCGCTTGTATTCGCGATCTTGTCCTTTCGGTCATTACCCAAATCTCATGACCATAGGTGAGGGTGGGAACGTAGATCGATCGGTAAATCGAGAGCTTTGCCCCCCGACTCAGCTCCCTCTTCACCACGACAGACCGATACAGCGACCGCATCACTGCTGACGCCGCACCGATCCGTCTGTCGATCTCACGCTCCATCCGTCCCTCACTCGTGAACAAGACCCTGAGATACTTGAACTCCTCCACTTGAGGCAAGGACTCCCCACCGACCCGAAGAGGGGAAGCCACCTTTTTCCGGTGGAGAACCATGGCCTCGGATTTGGAGGTGCTGATCCCCATCCCGGCCGCTACACACTCGGCTGCAAACCGCCCCAGTGCGTGCTGAAGGTCCTGGTTCGTTGAAGCCATCAGAACAACATCGTCCGCAAACAGCAGAGATGAGACTCTGAGGCTCCCAAACCGGACACCCTCCGGCCCCTGGCTGCGCCTAGAAATTCTGTCCATAAAAGTAATGAACAGAACCGGTGACAAAGGGCAGCCCTGGCGGAGACCAACACGCACCGGGAACAGGTCTGACTTACTGCCGGCAATGCGAACCAAGCTCCTGCTTCGGTCATACAGGGAACGGACAGCCCTTAGCAGAGGGCCCCGGACCCCATACTCCCGGAGCACCCCCCACAGGGCACCACGAGGGACACGGTCGAACGCCTTCTCCAGATCCACAAAACACATGTGGACTGGTTGGGCGAACTCCCACGAACCCTCGAGTACCCGATGAAGGGTATAGAGTTGGTCCAGTGTGCCACGACCAGGACGAAAACCGCATTGTTCCTCCTGGATCCGAGGTTCAACTTTTTGTTTTCAATGTAAGATTAAAAATACAACACAATGGCTTTGCAATAAATTCAGATGCAAGCTTTAAAAAATGTGGCTCCAAGTTATCAGGGCCCGCTGGTTTCCAAGCTTTTAATTGTTTCAGCGACCTCTTAACTTCATTGACTGTAAAAGCCCGAAAGTTAAAATCCTCCATTACATTTTCCCTATGAGTTGGAGGCTGCCCCAAAGAATTATCTGATTTAAACAAGGAGCCAGATTCTATGAAATGCTTATTGAATTTATTCAGCATTTCAGTTTTATTAGTAACCTTTTGTCCATCTATCACTATATTTGAAGGCAAATTAAGACAATTACTCGAGTTATTTAGTGATTTTATGGCCTTCCAAAAATTTTTGTGGTTGGATAAATTTTCTGTTAAATTAGCAAGATAGAAGCCAGATTTTACTTTTCTCAGCAGCAATGTAAATCTGTTTCGCAATTGCCTAAAAAGCAGCCAGTGACCCTCACTTCCTGATTTCCGGGCTTTGGCCCAAGCTGCATTAAGTGCATGGAGCAGTTCTGATAGTTCACTTGTGAACCAAGGATTTTCACGCCCCTTAATTCTAAACTTTCTAGGTGGTGCATGTTTGTTGATAATGTTGGTAAAGCTTTATAAAAAGAAGTTCCAAGCTAGTTCCACATCATTAAACAAAGCAAGCCTATCCCAGTTAAAGCAGTGCAAATCATATAAAAAAAAGCTTGTTCAGAAAAAATCTTCAAAATACGCTTAACAACCATACAAGGTTTGGTTTTGAGAATTATTGTGTCCCGCACAATTGCAATTGCACAATGATCACTCGTATCATTTGGGAAGACATCAGATGCAATAATTTTGTAAGGCATATTTGTCAGTGCCAAATCAATCAGCGTGGATTTCTCAACATATTTGGGGTTTAACCTTGTGGGGGAACTTATCAGTTGAGTTAGATTTAAAAGATCACATTGTGATTTCAGCGAATCTGATGAAGAGGTTAACCAATCCCAATTTAAGTCCCCAAGAATCAATAATTCACTATAATTTAAACGTGACAAAAGATTAGTCAATGTAGAGAGGGATTTGCTTGAAGCTGATGGTGGTCTGTAGCATCCAACCACCATAATATGTTGAGTTTTGGAAATTTCAACATCAATAGCTAAAAATTCCAATTCCTTGCTCACAGAAATGGAGAGAATCACATCAGCCGAGAAAAAAGTGCTGCCGAGGGTCAGGATGCTTTTTATGGTCCCTCTGACCATGATGGGGGGCTGGACATAAAGGTCATTTATAATGTTTCTAAGTGCTCCTCATTGTGTGATTATGACTAACACATGCATTTTCCTTCACATGTCAGAGCAGCTTTGAGCTCTATGGATAATGTATACTGGCATTTTACAGAAATCAAAGTTCTGCTGTCCGCTTAGTTCCTTTATTATGTGGCAATGAAAGATTATATTATATATGTATTACCAGTGAACAACCTGAGGGACCAGCTGGAGGAGCTGAGGAGGAGGAACCAGGACTCCCACATCTCCAGTGAGAAGAACATGCAGCTGCAGAAACAGGTGAGCAGCTTAAAAGGAAGAGCGAAAAAACAAAATGCATATCAAATATTATTAAACAAGGATAGACAACAAATGGTATAGTCATAATATTTCAAATAAATATTTTCCCAACCTTTCTCTCTGGAATTGTCCCCAGTAGCACAGCATATCTTTCATTGGCTTTGTCAGTGTTGGAGTTTTAGTATTGTATCTCTTGTGTCATCAGCACTAACCGCTCTGTGACTTTCTGTGTTTATCTGACTGTGGCCTCCCGGTGCCCTCCTGCAATACAACCCCCTAGTGGCTAGGCGTGAATTCACAGGAGCCAGTTTAATGCGACTTTACTCATGCCAAAACCAACTTTAAAGCCTGGTTTCAAAGAAAGTTAGCACTTCTAAAGCTGCAGGGTATGATTGAGCTGCATCATGGGTTCTCTCTCGAATCCTGTTATTAACGTTAACGGGGAGGAGTGAGCACAGGAGGTCTATCAAGATATTATGTCTGAGTGCAACCCACACTATCTGCTCATTTTGGACTGCAAACGTGGGTGGTGTTATGTGCTTCAGTCCACTTTAAATTCTGCTTTGATTTACTTTTAGTCTAATATTGGATTCAAACTATTATGTAAATGAGTTACATTAGTTCTGAGCTGCTCTTGTCTCTCTTCTCCGGGTCAGACCTGGTTTACGTGGTTTATTCCTGCTTTCCTTGTCATCTGGTTGGATCTGGTCATGATGTAGACCTGTTGTAACCTCGGTTTTGTGGAGCCGCATTTCTGTCTCTGCTGAATCATTCTTAAACAAATGTTGTAATCCTTGTGTGGCCAGTTGGAGGAGACCAGTTCCCAGCTGCAGACAGAGCGGGAGAGCACTGCCCGGCTGACCAAGGCCCACGCCGAGGCTCTGAAGCAGGTGCAGGGCCTGGAGGTCAGCCTGAGGACCAGGGAGGAGCGCTGTGGGCAGCTGGAGCTCGGCACACAGCAGCTGGACACACAGCTCCGAGAGGCCCAGGCCGAGCTGGAGACGGAGCGGGGAGAGAAGAGAGACAAGAGCGACACCATCAGCGAGCTACAGGGTGAGGACCCGGAATATACATGTGTGAAATAGCCCAGCAACCATTATAAATAACGCTGTATAAATATGACAGGTCGAAATGGACGGATTTAATTCTTCTTCTCTATAGGGGCCAAAAAGTGTCAAACTGTACATCATTCTTACAACAAACTGAATAGAAAAACGTGGCTGCTGCTTTCATAGACGCAAAACGACGTTATCATAAAAACTACACAATTAGTTTAGTTTAGTTCAATTGTTTATTTGAGCATTCTGCTCAAAAGGTTTGGGTCGAAGCTAGAAGCTTATGAGCACCCACCCCCAACTCAAAGCAATCAAAATTTACATTTCACAATAATAAAATGGACATAGTACAAAACGAACAAAACAACAACAAAGAACAAAACAATAACAAGGAACAGCAGCAAAAAATGGATTATATGCACTCTTGACGGCATTTACCTTAATTAAGATATAAGACTGCTTACAGCAAATTACTTTATCAATCATACATTTAGCAACATCATATTGAGATTAGTCTCATCGGCAAAAGAGAACTTGATACAGTATAATGTGGCTTACTACAACAGCGGTCTCGTTTCATGTACGATGTCCTGTACAAAGCAAAAAACAAATAACAAAAGGCGATCATTATATATTGTTCAGAAGGTTACCAACGCCAAACATTGTTAACATTGCCGAAAGTCACAAGTGTTAAAAGGCACATTAATGCACCCCTTATACTCCGTGATCTTGCTCATTCCCAGTTGTCAAGTCCATCCTCATTATAGTATTAGTATTATTTATGTACAATTTGTCTTCCTTTATTTTTTTTATTTTTTTACCATGTATTATGTAAGCCCTGCCTAGTGTAGTGCGTTAAAAGCCAGGGTGTAGAGGGAGCCAGTTAAAGAGGGCAGTAGCTCCCCCTCCACTAACCCCCACCCAGCTGCCCTAATAGCTAATTTTGTAGATGACATTCCTATGCTGTGTGGTGCATTAAAAGACGAGGATTATGAGCCCACAATCCATCATTCATATTCTATCATTCATATTCTATCAATGTCAAAAATGCAAATTGGATTGACTTGCACTGACCCTTTATCCTGACCTAGGGACGTCCCACTTGTTCTCGGTTGTAAAAGTAAGCGATCATTTGTTGCAGAGCTGTTCCCTGTTGTCCGGAGGCTCACGGAGATCAGGAGACACACTTCACACTGCACGTTTTTAACTCCTTTTACGTTTAGTGCCTGGCTACAGATGAGGAATATTATGCTATCAAGAAAAGCCTCGGAGAAGTCTTTTTTCAATGTCTGAATGAAATGAGACAGCTTCCCTTAGTGGCCAGCAAGGTGATGGAGTGCAAAATGGCCGCCATTTTTGTAATGAAATGATTGAGATTATCTAGCTTTTCCCATCACCTAATGGCTGTGGTGGCACGTTCAGTGGGACCCCAGGCAGTTCATTTGAGGAGGGACTGCAGAGGGGATACTGTCCGGGCCTTGTGTATCTCCCGTGTGATCTGCATTAGGGCCCCACCGATATATTGGCCGGCTGATATATCAGGCCGATATTTAGGTATTTTATATAGGATAGGCCACCGTTTTTACATACTGAGATATGTTCTTACCTTAGCTTAGATGAGCTGATGCGTAGCTGCCTGGTCTTTGTGCGTGCGCTCAGTCACATAAATGTTAGCATTTAGCCTCTCCCAGCATAGGTATAGTGCCAAACTGGGGTGAAGTTAGAAGCTACCAAGCTGTTCCACATTTTCCCTGTTTAAATACGGTTATGTGAGCCTTTACACAATCCAAGTATAGTTAAACAAAATTAAACGTGTAACTTTTCTAAGCGGATAAAAAGGGGTAATATATTTTAAGGCCTAAAAACATAGGAGCACTTCGACGTCCACGCAGTAATATCTCACTTTACTGCACAGACGTGGAAGTTAATGTTATATCCTAAGGTATTACTATGCCTTACATATATAGTACCTCTTTTTATCCAGTTAGAAAATGTACATGTTTCATTTTGTAATCATATTGGTATTGGACCCCAAAAAATAATTAAATTGGTCAGGCCCTAATCTGAATAAAACCCTGTGCTTCACTATTCTTATATGTATAATTACACAGTTAAGGATGAATGAATATTTCAGTATTTAGATAGTCACGTCATCAAAGGAATCTATTCATTTGCGTGTTGTTGTACAGCTGTTTGTCGCAGCATTCCCCTTCGCCGCTCACCTCCCTGTGCCACACATTGACACTTATCTGTTGTGCATATGCAAAATGTTGATCGACTATAGACTTTATTTTTTTTTTGGATCAACTTTTTTTATTGGTGTGATGCCATTATTGGATTTACAATTGTATCAGTACACAGTCATAGCACACTTCCCCCCCCCCCCCCCCCATTTTCTTTTCCCCAATCCCCCTTGAGATGGGCATGGTATCAGCTGAATCATCAAATGGACTTTAGACTTTATTGACATGATTGTACTGCGCAGAGCGGCAAAGGAGCTAACCCTGTCCCTAGAGTTTTGAGGAGCACTCTGTACAGATCGTTGTTAAAAGTTTGTAAGCCGCGATGAGAACAAATGTGGACAAATATGTCATCTGGTGGGGTTGTGTAATCATTCAGAGGTGCCAAGGCTAATAAAACAGAAAATAAACTGCTAAAATATGACTATGAACTATGAAGGCTTAAGCAACATGCAAATGTTGTGCTAACACCAGCTAAAGTTGCGTTAATAGCGGCTATCAGAGACCAGCAGTCTGTTCACATCAAATTAAGTCTTCTTTCCACAGGCAGGCGCGCATCAGCCCAATGCCTGGTCAACTCGGTTTGACGAACTTTTCCATAACGAAGGCTTGTGTCAAACCAGTCTGGCCAGGTATAAGTTTTGGGACCGACCTCTGGCTGTGGCCAAAGCACATTGAATCGTACTAATGTGACGTGAGTGAGTGGACAGCCCTAACTAGTGACACGCAGGTCATACAGATTTAGTATTTCACAACATCATACCGCTGTGCTAAAAGGGGATTTTGCCCATATTAGCATTTAGCTGCTGGTAGCGCAACTTAAGCTGGTGTTAGCATAACATTTGCATGTTACTTGTGTACTTTAATATTTTGTATTAGCTGCTTCTTTTCTGTTTTATTCCAGCTTGGCATCTCTGAATGATTCCATAGCCCCCACCAGAAGGCAGCATTTGTCCACATTTGTTCTCATCACTGCTTACAAACATTTGTGTGTGGTGGAAACAGTAGCATGTGCTGGGTAGAGTTGATACGTGTACGTAGATCGTGGCGTACACAGTTGAGTAGAATAGAGGCTTATGTCAGTCAGTTATGTTTAGAACATTGGGCAGAGCAAGAGGCAAAACTTATACCTGGTCAGACAGGTTTGGCCCTGGCCTCCTCTGTGGAAAAGCTCACCAAACTGGGTTTTACCAGGCACTGGGCTGAGTCGCCCCTGCCTCTGGAAAAGAGCCTTAAGGCGAGTGTCCCTACTGCCAGGACTAATCCAATTAGAGATTAGATCGGGCCCAAAAAATCAAGCCCGACCCGACCCGAACCCGCGGTTATAAAGCCCGACCCGACCCAGCCCGAGCAATTAACGTGAATTGTCAGCCCGAACCCGAAACAAACCCGACGTAAATAATTATTTATTTAAGGCTCAGATAGGTGCATCTGCACAGCAGCTCCATGTTTGCGAGGTACGCGGCTACACGCACGGCATACGTGCACGCAGCAGTAGCGCACATACCTGGGTGGGCAGAGACGTATGCGGCGCGGAGCAGCCAGCGCCGCAGCTCAATGTGTCTTGTCTCCTCTTTGCCGTCTCCTCTTTTCCGTATCTCTCTCTCCTCCTCCTTCATGTTTCATAAACATCACGCTCTACAAAAGCTACTTTTTACGCAGTAACAGGAACCAAACTGCTTATTTATCCACTGTTACTGAAACGCTGTCCTGAGAGAAAGAGTGAAGAGTGATGTTCTCTGTGTGGCGCCGGTATCACAGCCTGACCATGCTGCTTAAACATGACAACACAGCAGCACGTGTGCCCGCCCCCCGCACCTGCACCACCTCCCTCCCGGAATCCTCTATTTTATACTAGCTGAGACCCGGCCTTCGGCCGGGCCTCGCTAGTTTGCACATTTGATAGTCTGAGATTATGAGTTATTACAAAGAAATGTCCAACCCGTCACACAGTTCAGCTGTAGACCAGTGGGTCCCAACCCATTCCAAAAACTATGGCCACAAAAAATGTTTAAAATAAATAATGCTAAAAATAATTTCAAACAAACTGCAATTTGAGTGTTTGATGCACCCGTACTCCTTTCTTATAAACTACAACGACAATATGTTCGCTAAAAGGGAATAGAATTCAAGAGACAGTGGAATAAGTATGGATAAATATGAGGGGTTCAGCTCTAACGGGTCGGTTCACGGTGCAGGACCCGTGGTTTGGTGCATCACGGTAGTGTACAATGTAAAAAAAAATAAGTTGGTTTTGAAATGAAATAGCCTAATGATCGTTGTTAGACAGTATTTATAACCTTACAATAAAATTGGCAATGCGTACAAAGCTGCTGTAGAATAAAATGTACCTCTGGGCTCACAATACGTGAAAGCAAATGACACACATCGCCCGGTGTCGATGCGCGCGCGCACACATACGCGCGCGCACACGCACGCGCACACGCACGCGCACGCCGCCCGGTTTTGATGCACGCGCGCACACATACACGCACCGACGCACACACAAACGCGCGCACACGCGCACACACACACATGGTCCTGTTTGGATGCGCGCACACGCACGGCAGTCAGACCTCGCGCACTCGCGTTGTTGTGACGGCGGGTTGTCCGAGGACAGCAGCACCGCGGTCCATATGGACCCGTGGTCAATGGCCGCGGGCAGCGGGACCGCAACGTGGGGGCCGGCACCACGCACAAACTCACTACTGTCGCCAGGCTTCCTGATGTTCCCAAACGGTCTCCCATCCCAGTCCTAACCAGGCCCTTCCCTGCTTAGCCTCGGAGGAACGGTCTCCCATCCCAGTTCTAACCAGGCCCGTCCCTGCTTAGCTTCAAAGTCGGTATGGGAAATAAACATGGCGGCGCCCAGCCGGCGGCCATTGAGATAGCGTTTTCTATTATAGATTGCGTATTGCCACATTTTGTATCCAATAGACTCCGCCTATTGCATAGATTTTTATTAGAGATTATAATGACATTTAGTAAAAAAAAAAAAAAAAAACTTGAGCCCGAGCCGAGCCCGACTCTCATGTGGGAAATCTCGGCCCGGCCAGGCCCGAATGTCGGGTCGGGCCGGGCTCGGGCCTAAAATCTAACCTCTAAATCCAATGACCTCGGGCCATGGCCAAAAGGCTCTGAACCGATACTAATGTGACATGAGCAGACTGCTAGCCTCTGATTGACCACAGGAGAGAGGACCGCCCACTAAAACAGTTATGTGCTACGTGATTTAATATTTCACATCATACTGCTGTTGATAAAGGTGATTTTGCTGATGACATCATTTAGCCACTGTTAGCGCAACTTTATGTATGTAAGTAAGTGAGTGCTTTATTTGTCATTGTACAATTGCATAATGTAATTGTGTAGATCAGATTTTAGGGTTAGTCCTGGTGATAGAATAACGTAACGTGTTGCTTAGCTTCATAGTTGTCTTTTAGCTGCTTCTTTGCTCTAGCACCTCTGAATAATTCCATAAACCCCACCTAAAGGCAGCATTTGTCCATTGCTCTCATTGCGGCTCACAAAACATTTCATCGCCGTTCTGTTTTTCCTTCAGCAATGTGTATTCTCGCGTGCACATGGATGTGTGTACTGGGTAGAGTAGATACGTGAGAAGCCGAGTACTTCGACTGAGCTGCACTGAACAGAAGCGTTGTGAGTGTAGGGAGTGAATGATGACTGTTGCTCTCAGAAGCCCAGGGTACAATTATGGAAGTCATTATTATCATTATCAAAAGTAATGTCTGTCGTATGAGCTCTTGATTTCAAAACTGAACGTGGGCTGCTGCAGACATTTGCCAACATGAACATCCTATTCCTCATTTCGAAGCTGCAGTCTTTAGTTTGCTCTTTAACTTCATAATTGTTTGAAATGCTGCTGTTAAATGTTGTGGCAGGACTGGGCAGAACCGGGCAGCCTGGCGCTCGTCCAGTCATTGTGTGGATTTAAACACTGGACGGTAAATTGGCTTCACAACAGCGCAGCGGTTTATCAGAGAGGAAGGCTACTGCGGCGAAGTAAACATGTTTTGTCGAATGGGGAAAAGACATGAGCTAATGGAGGAGGGGTTTTAGACTGGACCTTGGGGAAACTGTGGGTCATAGGAGCAACAGGTTGTAAAAGTTTTTTTTTTTTTCTTCTAATTGAGTGGAAAGTGAATGAACGTGTTGGCGGCAAAGACAGGGCACTGAGGACACGCTGGACAAGACTGGTGCTGTATGCACGAGGAGCGGCAGCTTCAGTACGGCTCATTTAAGTGTCATGGAAGGAAAATGTATGAGTATTACCACAACTCTTACAACTACACCTACACTGTTCCAACGATTCAAACTTCTGGGCTGCTCGTGAAATAGTAAAATCATGAACTTTTCAACACTTTGAAAGAGTGGCCTTGCAGAAATTTTTTTTCCTAAAAAGATGCATCCTCATAGCATGGTTTTGTTGTGTCCAAACAGGTGGCATCTTGGCGCTGGAGGAGGAGATGAAAGAGCTGAGGTCATGTCTGTCCACGGCCCAGGAGGAGAAGAAACATCTGCAGGAGAAGTTTAATGATCTGGAGAAGGTTCGTCCTCTGCAACAACCAGCTCACAAAATACCAGAACCACATTCCAATCCATATATATACAGTCGTTCAAACACAACTAGCTTTTTCTAGAGCGCGGCAGTCCTGGGTTCCAGAAGTCAATTTAGTTCATTTTTGTCATTAAAAACAAAAATAAACCGTTAATAATAGAGTTTATAGTAGTAATCCGCTATGTGCTTACTATTGACCATGTATAACTTGAAAATGTGGTGAAGCAACAGCAATTTATTCTTTATTCATTCATCATCTGATCTATGCAGCTAAAGCACTTACTTAAAAAAAACAATACAGAAAGATAAAAGATTAAAAACAACAATAAAAGTGAAATAGAAGTAAATAAATTAGTGGTGGGCCGTTAACGGCGTTAACGTGCTGCGTTAACGCGAGACTCTTATCGCACGATAAAAAAAATATCGCCGTTAATCTATTCTCAAAGCTGGGTTGGGAGCTGGGTCTATACTCTGCAAGCTATGATGACTTTCACCGTGATATTTTATGCAGGGCTTAAAGTATTCCGGCCTGAGGCCTCTGGCGCAAGCAAAGTGTATCAGACTGCAAATTATTTGTCCGGTTTTTCCGCGCATTTGTGAAAAAGTCGCGTTTCCCGCACTTCTTACGGTCCATGAATGCATCTCACATGCAGCCTCACTGATTCGTCTGAAACCAAAACAACTGCCACGCGGAGGCTTTAGCTACTTTTGTTATGGGTTAAGTTTTGCCAAATGGACGCTATGACCAGACGAGTGAGAATTGGATAAAGAGGTGAAGAGCAGCAGGTTCTACGACTGATCCACAGTGAGTTTATTTACTTATTCTGTGCGAACAGTCGGGCTAACGGGGTCGCATCACCCGCGCTAAATTAAGCACTAAAAGCCCCGCACGAGAGCGCGGTGTCGGACCTGCCCCGCACCGTGCCTCCTTCTGCAGCCGTGCGCGCGGTGAGACAGGTGTGCACGGCTGCGTAACCCCCCCCGAGCTGCTGCCGCTGACCCGCTGTAAAAAGCGAAACGTAACGCCTACATATTGAACAGAGCCTCGCACAAATACCCGATTCGAGTCTATTTTTCCCGCAAACGACGCACACAGTGGCGTGAACGCGCACACGTGTCAGTGCGGCCGGTGTTGACCCGCTGGACACAAGCTGAAAGTGGCTCCAGGTCATTATTTTACAGCAGTTTTTCTTTAGGCTCAGTCCCAATAGCTCCAGCCAAATCTAACCAACAGCCTGATTAACAAACATGACACTTAATCCTTTACTTACTAGATTATTTTGAAAAACATTTTGGTCTATACTTGTATTTTACCTCCCATATATTAAGTGTTTGCACAAATTGAGAATACATTAGGTCCAAGTGCAGAGTAAATGTGTAATAAAAAAGTTTAATAAAAAATATTGGCCTAGGCTACATTGCCTATATACAGTAGCCTCTATCTAACGTTTTTCTTTTTTCTTTTAAAGTACCGATAAGAGCACCATTAAAGTCCCGGATCGATAAGGAGTATCGATAAAAGTCCTGGTCTAACACACCACCTGACTTGAGAAACGTTCTCAAAGACTTACTTTTA
Source organism: Gobius niger (assembly GCF_951799975.1). NCBI lineage: Eukaryota > Metazoa > Chordata > Actinopteri > Gobiiformes > Gobiidae > Gobius > Gobius niger. The sequence goes on from NC_136866.1 coordinate 20,793,773, forward strand.
GTCATTATTTGGGTAGCACACAGATTCTGAATGGTTTCGGCAGAATTCAAGCGAGCCATTTTAATCTAGATTAATCTAGATTAATTTCAGAATTAATCTAGATTAATCTAGATTAATTAAAAAAATTAATCTATGCCCACCTCTAAAATAAACACATATTTTGCTAATAGTAGTTTTTAGCCTAGGTTCAAGGTTCTCTGTGCTACTGGAATCCAGTGTAGCGACCTAAGCACTGGACTAATGTGGTCATATTTCCTAGTTTTAGTCAGGACTGGAGCAGCCACATTTTGACTATTCTGCAGCTGCCCACCAGCTCGTTTACAGAGGCCAGTGAGCAGGCTGGTGTACTGAGGACACATTTACGTACACAGTACACAAGCAGCACAATTCATAAGGGAAAGGAAACCATCCCTCCATCTATCTATGTATCAGTACTAGCTCAGAACCTTTGTAACTGCAGGAGAAGAGTAACCAGGAGATTGAGCTGACGTTCCAACTGAAGCAGCTGCAGCAGAGTCTGGAGCAGGAGGAGGCGGAGCACAGGGCCACCAAAGCCAAACTGCCTGACGACAACAAGATCAACCAGAGCATTCAGGAGGCCAAGTCTGAGGCTCAGAGAGGTGAGGAGCAATAGCACAAGACCAGCACAGCAAACCGCAGACAAATCAGTCACAAACACAACTAACAACTAATGGATGGAGGTCTTTGTCTGTTTCGCTGCAGAGATGGAACGGACCCTGCAGGAGGAGCGGGCCAACAAGGCTCAACTGGAGAACATGCTGCTGCAGATGGAGAAAGACTACTCCATGTTGGACTGTGACTTTAAACAGGTCCAGCAGAAGCTGGAGGAGCTAGGGGGACAGAAGAACAGGCTGTCTGAGGAGGTAAACCTCACCGTAATATCAGCTCAATGCAGATTCATCACATGCACAAAGGGGACCAGGTGACCAGTGTGGGACCGTTCTGTGTAAGAGTGAGCATGTCTCTGTCTTTTTCTTATGGTTTGTCCATTAACCTAAAGTAATTGGGGAGTCCTCCAGCAAAGAACTAAGATCCAGACCCCCAGCCTTCTCTCAGAGCCAGCGGAGGATGACCTACAGTTGGGTTTTGTGTCTTTCACATGTTAAACTGATTTGTGTGTGCACAGGTGAAGTCCCTGAGCTCTCGCCTGGAGCAGGAGGCCCACACCAGGGCCCTGTCCCAATCCGAACTGAAGCTGCAGAAGCAGCAGGTGACTGTGCTGCAGACCTCTGAGAAGCAGCTCAAGCAGGAGCTCAACCACCTGCTGGAGCTCAAGGGCACCCTCGACAGGCAGAACCAGGAACTGCGCAGGTGCGTCCCACAGACTATTTGCCAGCCACTGCTGGGGAAGTGCAGTTTCTTTGGTCTTAGGGCCTTTCCGAAATCGCTCCCTCGTCCCTCACCCTACCCCCTAACACTCAGTTAGCGCATGCCCTCGGAGTGAAGTTCCATCCGAAACGGACCACTCAGTGAGGGGAAGTGGCTGGTCAGCTCCTTCTTCTCATCCAAAAGGCTTCGTTCAGTTCAGCCCGCAGCATAGATAAAGACCATGGGGAGGAGTTCAGCTTGGCTAAGTCCCTCCCCTCTATTTACAGCTACTCTCACCTGTAGATAAACGTGTTTGTAGTTTAAGAGTCTATGTTGTATTAGCCCCAAACGACCCACCTGACACCTAAGTTTCAGATTGGAAGGTCCAAATCTCAGCATATCACTGCTAATTACCTGCCTATTGACCTGTTCTGGGCTCAGTTTCAGCCTCATTGACATGACAGAACTGAAGATTGTTGAGATTGTTAAGGAAGACAAATGAAATCTAAGCCTGCCATTCCTGTTCATAGAAGGATTCTCCTTCTTCACAAAAATTGCTTCTTTCACTCTATGTTCAAACCAACGTTTTTCCTTAGATAAAATCTTGACCTCTCCGTCCTCAAAGGAATGGTAGGTGGCTTTGAAAAGCTGTTCAGCTCCATGGCGGAATGGCGGACGTAGATTTCATTTGTCTTCCTGTTATACAGAGTACAGAAGACAATTCAAAAACAGTCATTGAACACTGACGTGAATATTACCACGGGAGATCGTGAAGTTCTGTCTCCACCGGCCCGGTGGAACCAGCAGGGACTGAGAGATGTTTGTTTTATGACAGGGAGAAGCAGGAGGCGGATGGGTTACTGAAGGAGCTCAAGGACCAGCTGGAGGCAGAGACATACTTCACAGTAAGTTTACCACCTCATCTGCTAACTGTTCTGTATATATATTACTGAGTAGGCGAGGATGATTGCTGTACTATGGCCCTGGAGGCGGTGTAAGGAATCCCCCTTACCCTGGTGGGGAGGTCGGCAGGTGACGGGCCGGACAAGAGAACAAGAGCATGTGTCGGTTTGCCGTCGATGCACACGCTGTGATAAGCTACGAGGACCATTTTTCTTCCACAAAGTGAGCCGCTGTTGTCTTTCACAGACGCTGTATAAGACACAGATTCGAGAGCTGAAAGAGGAGCGTGACGAGAGGAACAAAGTACTCAAGGAGCTGCAGCAGAGACTGGCCCAGTACCAGGAGGAGAGGTAACGGCACGTCACTACTGCACCAGCCGCTTTACAATTCCCTTGATGCATTCTCATTATTTCCCTGGAGGACAGAGATGGATGTAAAGAACACAACACTCCTGAGTACAGGAGTGGACAAAATGTTTTCTTTCCAAAAACTTCTGTGCAAACTTTAAATTGTTTGAGGTGGCGGTCTGCAGAGGACACCTGTGCGCTGGATGTTCTGTTCAGAATTATTTCTTTCTTATTATATCTCGGAGGGAGGTGACCAGGAGGCATCCGAAACAGATGCCTGAGCCACCCCAGCTGGCTCCTCTCGAAATGATGGAGCAGGGACTCTACTCTGAGCTTCTCCCGGGTGACTGAGCTCATCACCCGATCTCAAAGGGTGAAAAAAAAAATATCGAAAGCGGGTGCTGAAAAATCTTTAGATCCAAGTTATGTTGCTGTTGGTCCAGGGACAGGATTAAAGGAAGTGACTTGGTTGTTCTCAGCTCAAATAAATGTTTTGTTTCTAGTTTTTTTTAATTTTTCCCCCATTTTTGCCCCATCTTTGTCCAATTTGAAGACATTATTGCTCTGCTTTCTGGTTCTAGATGAGAAATATTTTAGTATAAGTATCGGTATTAAAAAAAAGTATCGTTAAAGTACCAATATCGGGGGAAAAAAGAAAAATGTAACAGTGCCCAGCCCTAGAAGCGGTCAAAAAATGTTTCCTGTTGTGGTTTGGTCGGTTACATTTCTTCAAATCATCTGGGTATCCAGAGAATATACAGTATGTCAGAGTAACGGATATTACCTCTGGGCTGATTTAGACCTTTAATGAAGTTCAGACTATTGAAAAAATTGGGAGGCTGGAGTGCTACTCAGATGTAAAAAAGTTGTATAAGTTTAGTCTTTTGGGTGCTCTTCAGTGCAGGGATCCAATTCAGCAAAAAATCTAACAAACTGAGGCACTCCAAAAGTAGAAATATTAAAAGGCCTTTATTTAAACATGGCTAGATAAGTTAAAATTGCCAACGCGTTTCGGCTCTAGGCCTTCCTCAGGGCAAGCTCGAGATGGCTGCCTCTGTACAGCTATGAGCTTACAGCATTGGTCACATGTTGGTCACATGTCCCAAGTGGGTTGGTCCAAGGTGGGTGTGTTCCTTGTCACCTGGTTTGTAGAATACAAAACATTAAAATATGTACAATACACTATTCTTTACAAAACCATAAAGAGAAATGCAAATAATTATTAAATCCATACATTTTACAAAAATACAGACTAGCTTTGAGGGTATAAATCCAAAAGGATTCCCTTTGAAGGAGTTTTTTCAATCTGTCCCCTCCTCTGATAGTCTCTTGTATTTCTTCTAAGCCACAAATTTTAAGGCTTTTGCAATTCCCATGAAGTTCAGACTATATCTGTCTCTTCTCTCCTGTCCCAGGGAGTCTCTGGCGTCGCAGCTGGAGGCCAGTCTGACCAAGGCGGACTCTGAGCAGCTGGCTCGCTCCATCGCTGAGGAGCAATACTCTGACCTGGAGAAGGAGAAGATCATGAAGGAGCTGGAGATCCAGGACATGTTTGCTCGACACAAGCAGGAGCTTGGAGACAAGGAGGCCACAATCAGCGCTGTGAGTAACTGGCTCTGACTTCTATGTGGAACATTGTGGAACAAACCACATGCAACGCTACAAGACAAGGCAAGGCGACTTTATTTATACCGCACGTTTTGTACACAAGGCAACTCAATGCGCCTTACAAAAGAAGATAATGCTATATTACAATCAGGTTAAGTTAAGGCAAAGCCCCTATATAGAAACATCAAGACATGGGAAATGCACGATGACCGGCCATTGACGGCCACGGGGGCGTGGTTAGGGAGGGGCTATGTGTGCGCGGTTATTTACAGTCTGAAAGTCAGTGTTATGCAAAATATGACCCAGAGAGCTCAGTCCTGATCTGGTTTAACTCCGTGGCTTGGCCTTGAAGGGAAGTGTTGACGGTGTAGGAGAGATAAGAGGTCCAGCTGCTTCAAAGCTCCTCTCTCAGGAGGAAGAGAATTATTCCAGTAGTAGTTCATACATTTATAATGAATTAGCTTTTTTCTTGGTCTCAGCATTAGTTCAGTTCTCCAGAGCAGGGAGTTCCCTTCACAGTCCATCCCTTTTCCTCCCAGAAATATAGTCCACCTTTTGTCCGTCTCCACAGCGAGCTGCCAGGTCGTACATAACAGTCCATCGTTGCTGTGCGTTACTTTCCGGTATAATTCCATCACTTGGTCACTCCCTGCTCCAAAGTACTTGTTAATTTAAATCGACATTGTAAGCTGCTGTCATTCCAAATTTCCGATAATCCAGGACAGTCCATCCAATAAGCAGGCACCCTGTTATCAAGAGTCCAAATGAGTAAATATCTTTGATGTCTCCGACCGACAGGACCGCTTGGCAAACGACATCCATCGCAAACGGAACTGTGACAATCCGGTCAGGGAAGACGACCTCCTCCGTGGTCTCACTTTGTGAAAAAAACTTACCAATTCCGTAGTGTAGCGGTTCGGGAGGACAGAGAGCAGGTGGTCCAAGAGGAAAAATAAAACTCAGAAAAGACACTCGCAGAGGCAGGAAAAAAAGCACAAAAGCAGGAGAAGTGAGAAAACATGTCTGCTCTGGACAGAGACAGGAAAAGAGTGGAGCGAGTAGGATTTAGTCCACTAATCAAATCAAAATCAACATATAGGTCTGACTATAAGAACATAATAGCACCATCACTAGAAGACTTAATGAACCTAATTGGAGTTGATTGACTGGTCTCGCTTTCTCTCTCCTCATTTCATAATCTTACGGACTACTTTAAAGGGACTAGATGCAAGTTGCTCACTACTGCCACCTCAGGTCTTACATGTAACTGCAGGTTCTATATGAAGCTCGTGCATGACGGCACTTCAGACCTGAATGAACACCTTTTTGAGTGACAGTGTCGGATTTTAGAGGCAGTTGTGGTGAACAGGTCTGAGCTCATTCTACACATTAGAACATGGCTGCAACATGTAGGGGGAGGAAAATACATCATTTTAACATTTTTAAACTCCATATAGTCCCTTTAATCTTATCAGTCGTTTCACAGGCATTTTTAAATTGTTAGTCTTTCTCCTAGCCACCTTCTTAAGAGCTCAACACTCTCCTGATGATGTCATTAGGTGGTGCTAACAAAGTTATTGCAGTGTTTTCTAGTTGACAGTGATATTGCATTCCAAGCCCTGGAGTCAGAATAGAAATATTGCATTGATGCTGTGATATGTGATGAAGGCAGTTTTGGGGGAAAAAAACATCCGAAGTGAAAAGATCAAACGTTTGAAATTCTGTCCTGAAGTTATTGACTTATCAGAGGGAGAGAAAGAGGCTGCAGGTTTGGAAGTTACTGGAACAGTGCACAGTGTGTGCTCGGAAAAGCATTTCTTTCTCTAATCGAGGGGAGTTTTCTTTTGAGAGTGCAGTAAGCTACAGTCCGAGTGGAAAGCTTTCAAACGTTCTGGAGAAAGTGATATCAAGCACGTCCACAATGTACTACAATTGTGTGTTTAAGTCTATGTTTAGCCTTTTAAGGTTAAAAACAAAGCTTTATCGCCTGTTTGATTGACAGATGTATAATAGGCTTCACCCAATGAAAAGCATGAAAGTCTTGACGTCGCCGACTATGAGCAAATGTGAACCCACGCGTCTGATTGGCTGGAGGGTCCACTTATGTCAGGGATGTACCAACTTTTTAATTGAGGGCCGCGTATTGAAGTGTATACACCTTTATTTAGGCTTTGAACCTCAAACCTAAACTTAACAACTGAGGACACCGATTTATGTATTGAGTTCCAAAATCTTTAATTTTAGGGCAATACCACAGCAGTATCAATGTACCATTGCTATAACATTGCTACAATGTCACTCCGCTGTTTGTCTGTGAAAGAGCATTGTACGGCCAAGTATTAATAATGGAAAAAAATATTAGAGAAAAAAATGTAATAAAAAAAAACTTTGGAGTGATTTTAAAATAGTTAGGCCAGCAGATAAGGCCTTGAACTATAAAAAACTGGACTGGACCCCACCCTGGCCTCTATTTTCAATTACTTGCCTATGTTTACTTTCCGAAGAGCCCCCACATTGAGAAGCCACCTGGTTAAAAACACTTGTCCTGCCTCCAAGCCTTTGTCATGGCTAAAACAACAAAATGGCACTTTTCAGTGTGGGCATTGCAGACATTGTGATAATGTTGTTAAGACCAACACTTCCACATCTAAAACTTACCTCTGCAGAGGATTAGCGAACTTAACTCCACATTTGTTATCTATCGTTTAGAGTATGAATGTGGCTTCTTTTATGTGGGCAGGACAAAATGCAGATTTCGTGACCGTCTATCTGAGCATAAATATGCCACTCGTACACAAAATGTTCATTATCCAGTGGCCAAGCACTACAAAGAGAAAGGACATGACAACACAGACACTCTCAAAGCTATGGTCATTGAAACTATACCCCTGAACTCCAGAGGAGGCAATAGACTCAAATCCCTCCTCCAACGTGAAACCTATTGGATCCACAAACTAAACGCAACATGTCGACCGGGTTTGAATGAGGAGATCGACTTTTCTCCTTTTTTGTAATCACCTGCCTCTAGCTTTGTTCTCCATGTGTCCATTGTATTTTTGGATTGCACTGTCTGTCGAGTTATTATGTTTCGATGTGGCCACATCAGGTACGATCTATGACTGCATGCCTTGCCCCTTTGTATGCTGTGTGTACATATCTGCAAATATTTAGTTTCTGTCCAATGATTACGACTGGATTTTTTACCTAAACTTTTGTTTGTTTATCACGTGACACATATCACACGTCCTGAACTATTTTGATCCATAATCAGGTACAGCTGTGGTACATTGCCTTGACAAAGACCCAAAGGTCCAAACGCATTGGCGTCCGAATAAAAAAGAATATTATTAAACTCCATCCAGTTGTGCCTCGGAAACTTCATTCTCCTCATTCAATAGATTCTGCACCTGGTACTACTATACACGATCGAGATCCAGTGAGCACCTCCGGTCTCCTCCTCATTCAAGTCCATTCATCAAGTGGAAGTCAACCCATGTCCTTCATAAGCTTCTCTGCTCATGTGGTTTGGTGTATGTTAGTCAGACAAAAAGACGATGGAAACAAAGGATCTCAGAACACAAGACTGCATTTAGAACAGGCACTATGGGGACGATGCTATTGCCAAACATTACAAAGAAGCAAATCATGGTTCACCTTCTTCTTTGAGATTCTTTGGGATTGAAAGGCGTTTAGCACTCGAAACATTTGTAGATGTGCAACTCCAATTCCTCAATATAAAAACTACTGTTCTTATTGTATATCAGGGGAAGGTAAGTTTGGTTGGCCGATTTTCTCCATCTTCAAAAGACTGAGAGTCAAACACAATTGTCGGCCATTTCAACAAATGCCAGCTGTACATCATAAATGACTTTATTGACTGTATTCGTAGTATTTGTCACGTTTTCATTGTGTTTTTGTTGTGTGTTTTTTTTTTACATTTTTTTGTCATTGCTTTTTTGTCTTGGTTTCGCAACATTTTTGTCATATTTTTGTTGCGCTTTTATATTTGGGTAAAGCCAAACTGGAGAAAATGTGCTCAGTTCAGGTGTTAAGAGGTTAACCGGCCTTTGATCTCTGATTTGTGTAGTTATTTCTCAAAGTCATCTTGAGGGCCAGAGCTTCCACGCTGGAGGGCCGTATTTGGTCCCCGGGCCTGACAATCCCGGTTGTATATGATATCCATGAAGTGATTGTTTTTCTCCTCTCCTGTGTCCAGCTGGAGGAGTCAAACCGCACACTGACGGAGGATGTGGGGATCCTGGCTGGAGAGAAAGAGGAGCTGAACAACCAGCTGAAGGACCTCCAGCAGCGTGAGTGAGACAGGACTGTTGATGAGAACTTTTAAAAAGAGCTGTGAACACGTACCGACACTAATATATACTGAAACACTGTGGGCCTGTCAGCCAACTGGATATCCACTTCAAAGTAAATGGATAATGTCTAAAGGTTCAATGTACTGCATCAAAAAGTAATATTTAGCCGTTTAGCCTTTTGCATTAGCTTATTCAATGTATTTATCCTATATCCATTAGCATTTGCTGTTAGTATTCACCTGCTCAATGTATTTATCCTATAGCCATTAGCATTAGCCTGTTCCTTTAGGCTTTAGCATTTAGTTTTTATGCATATCAAATTATGAACGATACAGATTTTTTCCACTGTTATCAACCATCGACCACATTTAGTTTATGTCAAAGCTTCATTTGGAATCATTCATAAATGTAGAGAGATTTTACTTTAGATAAGAATTGGCATGTGAAAGTGGTATCTGAACTTAATGCTATTTCTTAATCCATAAAGTTTCTGCTTTTTGTGGGGTCGGATACACATCCAGTGGCCACAAAAACAGAAACAACAGAAACAGAAACCACGGAAGCTCGGCGTTCTTTATATAAGGACTGACTTACTCTATTCTCCATCATGTGTTCGTGATAGAACGTTCATTAACACAAGTAAGAGACAGGGAATCCGTTTTGCTAAGAGAAGTATGCTTTGTAGGAACAGGCTCAGATAGCAAGCGTTTCTATGATTTTTGTTTGCTTATCCTTTGATATTTAGCAGAGCTGTACATGTCACCAAGTTATCGTCATTGCGATATTGGGTTGACTCATATCGCAAGAAACTACAATATGACGAAGAAATCTCTGAAGTCTTCCATCTGACTCAGATGTACATGTTTTTTTCTATGATCTTGAAAACAAAAGCAAATATGCAAAAATTGTAGTCATGATTTAGTTCAATTATAGCCTGATTAATGGTCATGTCTGTTGTGTTTGCAGAGCTGTTGAAGATGAAGGAGGCGGAGAAGCAGCACGGCGCCCTCAAGGTGTCCTTTGAGAAACAACTGCAGAACGAGAGGACGCTCAAGATCCAGGTACAGAGCAACAGCAGGGCTTGGAGAGGGTTTAGCTGTCTCCTCTGTCACACTTTTATTCCATTGCACATTCTAATTTCTGTAATGAACACTGCAGATCGCGAGGACTGAAGATCCAACTGCTTTTCTATTTTGAAACATAATTCACAGCTTTAAAGAAAACACCAGGCCTCTGCAAAAATCTCACTCTTTCAGCTTTCAACTTTCACAGGTGTCATATATAACACCCACAGACAACATTTAGCGAATCCAGAATGAGACCGATTTTCAGCCTTTACCCGTGGCTACCTATACGGGGTCAGGATTCGCAGATCCATCTTGCGACCAGAGTTGCACACTGTTGTCGTTTCAATACGAGCGATCGCGATGTCGTCACATCCGTTGGCCGTGGTAGGCATTTCACGTTTTCATACTTGATAAAACATTTATTAAAATCCCAATGTCCATAAACAGTGCATTGCTTCTCTTGCGCTGTAACAGATCTATCATTTTATAAAACCGTGTTAGAGGCCTTGCATAAGCAAGGTACTTTACGGACAAGGCCATTATAGAAGGGTCAATATAGCGATCTGAGAGGCCACATCTCAATAATGTGTAATGTGTCTTATAGCAGACACTGAGTCGGGCTTGATGCATTTTTTGTTTATTGCGGACTTTTCATCAACAATGAGCTGTAGGCGATTGTAACAAGCTAACGGGGCTAACCTGGAATAACCATTGTCCACTGGCACAAATAATAGTCCTTTATTCGGAAGTATGGGCTGGATATGTGCTTGAATACTAGGGAGATCCTTGCGTAAACCATGGGTATAGTTATAGTTAACGATCCATAGGACATGGCAGTAACAAAGAGGGACTAGTTAGAACCAAAACAGCAGATATTTTTCAGTCAAGAGCTCCTTCCTACGCTTCAGAACACATTCAAAATCGCTCGCCCCTGACGTCTAAATCAATCAGTGGTTTTGTAAAGCCCCATATTACAACAGGAGTTTCCTCACAGGGCTGCCAAACCATTAAGGCAATAAAACAGAACAGAAAAGTCTCCATCGCGTTCAGTCTGAATGCAGTATAATAGCAGCAGGAAGTGCAGGACACGAACAATGTCATTTTTTGTCACAGCGCCGCTCAGTGGATGAAATTTTGGGACAGCAGAACGCCCGAATTGAGCAGCAAAAAACAGAGTTCTGCGTCATAAATTGACACTTCACTGAAGACATGCTCACTTGGGACGGTGGTCCACAAAGAAGCGCCATTCATTCTGAATCCACCACTGGAGTGGGCCCTCTTTATGCCTGTCGATACTTGAGGTTAAAAAAAAAAGAAGCTGTTTTTAATGAATCTTTTTTTGACTGATTTTTATTTAAAGCAGTACTAAGTAACTCTTCCCCCTAGAGGCCATAAGCGCAACTGCAGGTGTAGTAGCAAGTTACGATTTTTTAATTTATTAATTGTCTTGGAGAGTAAATACTACGCTGACAGGAAAGGCGAAGGGAGAGAGGGTTACTGTACATCCAATTATACAATAGAAATATTTTTTTTCACTCAAACTTGGCTGTAAATACTGTTTAAAGTGACGTTAGCCCGCAGTTAGCTTTGCCCGTTAGCATGTTAGCTTCTTCTTCGTGATTACATTAGTGTGTATTGCTTTCTCCGCATCGGGGGCAGTCAAGTTGCAAACATGGTTTTCTGGCCAGAGACACCAGGGGGAGATGAAATACCCTCCAATCATCCCATAAACACTTGTATTACCCCCACAGTAACTACGGAAAGGATTTATTAAGGTAAATAAGTTACTTAGTACTGCTTTAAAAAGCGAATGCCAATAAGTGTCAAAATACCATAATGGGCACCGATATACCCTGTGTTATCCACAACAGCCTGGGACTCTCTTGTTAACTTTTAAAACGTGCAGCACATATTTAATCTTCAAGCTGTTCATAAATTCATTTGCAGAACGTTCGCTTAACCGATGGTTTCACGGATCAATGACAGCGAAACTCTTTGCTATGATCTGTTTTGCAGCAGATCAAATGCTAACTTTAGCTCGAGGCTAGCGCTGATGCTCCTGTCAAAACTCTTGCTGTCAGCACTAGTTTCTGTGCTCTCTTAAAAGTGCAGTGGCCTACCTTTCTAGGTTATAATTCGCCCAAATTCCACTCGTGTTTATTCCGCTCACGCTGCAAACGGGCGGAAAACACAAACATATGCTCCCCTGGGTCTGTGAACTGCTACTTTCTGGGTGCCTGCAGTGCAGACTTATTACCATTTTGATATAGCTATGAAGGTAAAGTGCTGCGGGCCACAGGGGATTATTGCGCCCTGTCAGGAAGCTGTTTAGAATGTCAAGAATCGGGCGAATATGGAACCTATAAATATATAGAAACGCTCCCATTCTCGTTTACTCCTGCTTGCAAAGTCGCTGTTCCTGGCCCTCTGTGGAGGCTGCTTTGTCCTCCAGCTCCAGGTATATCATATTTTAGGTTATGCCAATCTTAATAAAATAATTTAGTTTCCAAATTCTAATCACATGAATGAACATTTCTGAACTTTTCTTAAAGTAAACTTAACGTCTTTTTCTCAATACAAACCAAATTCTTCGAAAGTGACTAACTAATCAGCCTTTTGGTTTGGGTCCACGCTACACGCTTGCTGCACGATCCATGTCTATGGGTAGTCTTTTTTTCTGAGCACACTATCTCCATTAGCGCAGTGTGGGCAATGAAATTGGGGAAAAAAAAAATACAAATTGGGGCAAAAGGGGGAAAAAAAGAGAAAATAGTGGAAAATTGTAGGTTAATTGGGAAAAAATGACAAAAACTGGTGGAAAAAAAAGTGTAAATGGGGGTGAAAATAGTTAAAAATGGGGAAAATTTTGAATGTTTTGTATGTTTTCTGTCTGCCCTCTGTTTTCTGTCGAGCCTTCTGCCTCGGGAGCAGTGACTGGCTGTGGCCGTGTGGGTGCTGTCCTGTGGATGCCCAGGTGGAGGTGTGGTGTCTCTGCCGTGCCTCCTATGTGGACCCTTGGGTCGGCGCCCGGTCGGCCGCAGCCGGTCTGCTGTTCCCGGGGAGGACGGCTCCTATGATGGTGTTTCCTCACCTTGGTCATCTGTACCCATTTATGCACTTGATTTTGATTCTGTGTGTGAGTGTAGAGTAAAGGGTAGGGGGGTAGGTGTATGTGCATGTATTGTGTATATTTTGGGAGGGTTTGACGAGCGATAATGTTTTTAATGTCTTTTTAAATTTCAAGCACTTTGCGATGCACCTGTGTATGAAAAGCGCTCTATAAATAAAGATTGATTGATTGATTGATTGATTGATTGATTGATTGATTGATTGATTGATTGATTGATTGATTGATTGATTGATTGATTGATTGATTGATTGATTGATTGATTGATTGATTTTTGTAGTTAAAGGGGCTAGATGCAAGTTCACTATTCTTTACTCACTACTGCCACCTCAGGTTATATGTGTAACTGCAGCTTCTATATTAAGCTTGTGCATGACGGCACTTCGGACCCGAATTAACACCTTTTTGAGTGACAGTGCAGGATTTTAGAGGCAGTTGTGGTGAACAGGTCTGGGCTCATTCTACACATTAGGACATGGCTGGAACATGTAGGGGGAGGAAAATACAGAATTTTAACACTTTTAAACTCTGTATAGTCTCTTTAAAGGAAGTTTCCTGGTTGTTCCATCTCAAATAAATGATACAAAAGTAAAGTAACTGCAAGAGAAGGAAAGCATTTACATTATTAATCAGGTTTCTGGTTCTAGATGATTTTATTATAGGCATCAGAAAAGGTGTTCAGGTATTGAATCGTTAAAGTACCCTTACCAGCCCTATTCGTAACGCACTGTGCCTAAATGTAAACCCAGCACAAGTCTATTGTGCCATCACTGACTAGTTTTCCTTACAGATGAAATAGATGAAATACTTTTTTTCATTTCAAGAATAAATGTATAAGTTGGATTTTGTTTATTTGTTTGTTTGTATACTTTATTGTCCCTGTAGGGAAATTTGTTCTCTGCATTTAACCCATCCTTCGATGCCGCTGGGGCGACCTGTAAGGAGCAGTGGCCGATGGTAGTGCCGCGCCCGGGGACCCACCTCCATGATGTGGAGCCAGGCTGGTGGTCAGAATCACCTGGCTGGAGGATTTACCTATTGCACATGTTTTTAGTGGTGGTTTAGAAGGTTTTGGTGGTCTAGTGGTTTGGCTGTGCGTAAAACACATAATAGTCCTCACACTACAGGAGACACATTAACACAGAAACATTGTTCAGACCTCTAGTAGTGTTTTGCTTCTTTGTCTACTTTTTAACATATTGATCCTTTTGCTTGTGTTGTCTGTCAGGCTGTGAACAAGCTGGCGGAGGTGATGAACCGCCGGGAGACAATCCGCGGGGGCCCCCGCCCCCCCGACACCACAGTGCACCGCAAAGAGAAGGAGAACCGTAAACTTCAGCTGGAGCTGCGGGCGGAGAAGGAGAAGTTCAACAGCACCATCAACAAGTACCAACGGGAGCTCACCGAGATGCAGGCGGTCAGTATATCCTACAAAAAGAAGATTACCAAGGGAGTCACAGTAGAAAATAAGGCCGTCTCTGTGTCTGCAGCTGATCGCGGAGGAATCCCAGGGCCGTCTGGAGCTGCAGATGGTTCTGGACAGTAAGGACAGCGACATTGAGCAGCTGCGGTGTCAGCTCTTCTCCCACAGTGTGCACTCCCTGGAGTCCAGCAGCAGCAACGAGCTGGACACCACCACAGAGGGCTATCCAGGTACACTCATCTAACACACTCCATTATACTCTATATGTCCTCCTCATACAAGGAGCTGGACACCACCTGAGAGGGCTATCCAGGTACACTCATCTAACACACTCCATTATACTCTATTTGTCCTCCTCATACAATGAGCTGGACACCACCTCAGAGGGCTATCCAGGTACACTCATCCAACACACTCCATTATACTGTATATGTCCTCCTCATACAATGAGCTGGAGTGGACTCCACCTCAGAGGGCTATCCAGGTACACTCATCTAACACACTCCATTATACTCTATATGTTCTCCTCATACAATGTGCTGGACACCACCTCAGAGGGCTGTCCAGGTACGCTCATCTAACACACTCTATTATACTCTATATGTCCTCCTCATACAATGAGCTGGACAGCACCACAGAGGACTGTCCAGGTACACTCATCTAACACACTCCACTAAACTGTATATGTCCTCCTCATACAACGAACGGGACACCACCTCAGAGGGCTGTCCAGGTATATTCATCTAACACACTCCATTATACTCTATATGTCGTCCTCATGCTATGAGCTGGACACCACCTCAGAGGGCTGTCCAGGTACATTCATCTAACACACTCCATTATACTGTATATGTCCTCCTCATACAACGAGTGGGACACCACCTCAGAGGGCTGTCCAGGTACACTCATCTAACACACTCCATTATACTCTATATGTTCTCCTCATACAATGTGCTGGACACCACCACAGAGGGCTGTCCAGGTATGCTCATCTAACACACTCTATTATACTCTATATGTCCTCCTCATACAATGAGCTGGACAGCACCACAGAGGACTGTCCAGGTACACTCATCTAACACACTCTATTATACTCTTACCCAGAGGAAGGAGAAGTGACATCACCAACAGCTGTTTTTCTTCTTCTTTAAAGTTATTGGTGGAGTGAGGCCAAACAAAAGTGCATGTCGCCCCCTACTGTATAGTGTCCAACAACAACATAGTGTCCAAACAAAGACATTTAAGGAGAAAAAAAAATCCAAATGAGCCATACATTTCCCTTTAGTGTTATTTTATCTCAACAGCTGTTTCTTAAAGCTACAGTAGCGAATGATCCATGTGGCTTAAGTTTCTACTAAATGAAGCAAAAGCACAAACTGCAACATTTAAACCATTTACTGAGGCGGCTCTTTAACACACTGACATGTGACTGAGCTGTGGTGACGACAACATGGATTTTGTCACTTTTATAAAGTTTGGTTTGTGCAAAATCTTTTTTTTTAATAATTATTTTTATTATTTAATGTGCTCCTGTCAATCAACAGTGGTTGTGCATGAATCACTCGAGAGTGGTGCCGAGGGGGGTGGGGGGGATTGCCGCAGTGGCTTATGGGATGGTTCATAGCTCCTAATCGCCGGTAAGGGACCACCAGAGGTCAATAAAGTGGCTAAGATAGTTAACATTGAGGCTCCTTTCCCTAACTCCTTCCTAGCTGACAGACCAGTTCGGACGCTTCTTATAATGGCGGACGCTGATGCACATCCGGCTTGGCGTACGAACTCTTACCAATTTACCGCTTTCGGATGGGGCCTGTGTACTTGTGTGGACTTCTGTGCTCGTGGACTCGTGAAACGTCATCAAATCCTGTTCCACTTCAAAGTTGGCTTCTCAGCAAGCCCTGTGAAAATCACTGGATGAAAACTTGCTCCGCCCGTTTTACAGAGCATGCATTAGAGGAGACTTGTGCGTTCTCCGCCAGCTATATTTCCCACAATCCTTTTCGCTTTGAGCACATGGATCACCGCGAGCCTCCTGCTGTGGTGGCCCCTCCTCAGTGCTCGCTCCAGATGATCAACAGCTGATTGTGTGCGTGTAAATAAACAGAGACGTGTTCCATTTCATCCCCAGAGGTCTGCAGCTCAAGACAGTTTTTACCTGGTTTCCGAGCAGAAGTGCTGAAACAACTTTAGTCAAAGCTTTTATTTTCTCACAATGATCTAGCCTGGCTAACGCCAGACTAAATTATTTAGTCTGGGGACCACCAATTGATTTTCTCGTAGGAGAGGTGTGGTTTACGATCGTCCTACGAATGTACTATCATGCGTCTGCACGTAGCCATAGCCAATCGTACCATCGTATCCGATGACGTATGACGTACCCGCTGTAAACTTTCGAGCTAAACTATTTAGAACACGGCCTAAAGCTTGATCGAAAAATAGCGTTGCATCGCTGCTGTCATGTTTGATCCGTAAATAAACTTTTTTTTTTTTTAATCCGTAAATAAACTACAAGCTTCCGTATATCGAATAGCTCGTCATCATCTTGCCGTCCCTCCTCGTTCTGTGATTGGTCAAATCCATGCGGAGATTTCGGCCATGGTCCCCAGGCTGTTGTGCAGTTCCAAATGATTCGAGCGCACACAGCAGCATGGCGTTAGCCAGGTTAACAATGATCAGTGTTATTTAGACTCATTAGTTAGACTCTTTGGAAAGACACTTTACCGATCTTACCTGTGTAAGTGTGCCTCTTCCTATTCCCTGCAAAAGTGTGCCCATCTTTTTACAGATATAGTCAGGCCATAAAGGAAGAAATAGAATGAAAGAAATGGTCCTTAAATGATAAAAAGTGAAGTAGCAAAGTGAAAGCTGACATTTGCAGTAAAAGTAATTTATTCCTGAGTGCCAGATGGAAGATAATGAGTCGTTACAAAAGCTCTTTGTGAGCACAGAATGGTGACACACAGTCGGAGCTCAGACAAGAATTCTCCATTTTCACACCACGCAAATGGAGCCCAGACTTACCTGTAAGCGCAGTGAGGCAGAGAGTACAAGTCATCTGTGCTTAAATGTCACACCTGTGAGTAAAGTATAGGGAAATGGACTCAGCGTATATAGCACTTTACAGTAGGGAACCCCCCTCTGTCACACACCAGTGTATGCAGACACTGGAGGGTGAAGTGTCTTGCCCAAGGACACAACAGAGCTGGGATTCGAACCCAAGACCTTCCGATCACAAGACAACGCGCTCTACCACCGTCACCCCATATAGGTATATTCCGATACCAGTACTAAAATATTTGTCATCTAGAACCAGAAAACAGAATAATGTGTGGAAGATCTGAAAAATCGGGTTCATTTCAAATGGGGAATAATTGGGGGGAAATTGGGAGAAATTGAGGCCAAAGAGGAAAAATTCTGTTTAAAAGATATATTAGGCTAGAATAAATTAGGTTAAAATTGATTTGTTGATGGCAGACTCTAAAGTACACAAGGTGGACCCAAGTCTAACTTCTCCCAGTGGTTCCAAATAATGTTTTGGTCTCAAAAAAAATGAGAATAAAAAGTGGGGAAATTGGGGAAAAATGGGCAGAAACAGGGAAAGTGTTAGTAATTAAAAAAAAAAAAAAGGATAAGGAGAAAAATTAGGAGAAAAATAAGAAAAAAATGTGTAGTAAAAAAAAAAGGAAAATGGGGCAAACAACCAAGTCGCTTCCTTTCCTTCAGCTTCTGGCCAAGTTCACAGAGGCAGACAATCACAATTAATATGCACTAAGTTCTGTAAGTTTCTACTGCCTTTAAGATGTGACTAAAGCACAGGTGGGCAAATAAAGGCCCACGGACCAAATGTGGTCTGTCTTGTGCTGCAATCCAGCCCGCTTAACATTAGTGAGCCCGATGTGCATTGCCTTTGCTGATTTTAAACAGTAATCTGAATCCCAGGTGCGTGCCATTACTTTGACCAATGAGACGAGCTTTCCTGTGAACCGGCCAATCAGGTCCAATCTGGAGCGATCGGGCAGGGAGTTTGATCGTTCGTTTGAAATCTTTTTCTCTTTCTCCTTGTTTTGCAAACTAGCAGCGGCTTTCAGGTCCAATCAAGAGGGAAGGGATGTGCATAGAATAAAAAAGAGAATGCTAATCTATGCAGAAAGTTAGTCGGAGTCAATGTATGTTACTATAGCCGTTAGCATCAGCCACCAGACGTCACTAATTATGAATAATCCAGATGTTTTCAGCTGTTGTCAACTATCAACCACATGTAGGTGAGGTAAAAGCCTGGTTAGGAATTGTATAATAACTACACCTTATTTAGCCTTAATAAATGATGAATTAACACTTAATTAGTTAAGTGTGATGAACTTTTATTAACTACTACAGCTATTGCCTAACTCATAATGAATGGTTCTTCACATGATGAATGAAGTGTTAACTAATCATTTAATAAGGTTAAAAAGGTGTAGTTAATATAAATGCACAGACCTTTGGAGATTTTACTTAAGATACCAATGAGTGTCTAAAAGTGTCCTCAGACCTCAGTGCTACCTCACGTTTCTGCTTTTTGTGGGATCAGATACACACCCAGTGGCGACTAAACTTCATCTCATAAGGTGTTAATGACAAAGAAACCACAGATAGGATATGAATGCTTCTCTATTCATTTGTATGGGGATGGAACACTCAGTTTGAACAGGATTTGATGGCTAACAAAATGCATGCATTTGTAGGAACAGCTGAGACAACTAAAGGCTTTTCTATGATTCTATTGTCTCTCCTCATTTTGCTATCTTACAGACTATCACTTTAACCTTCTCTGCCAGTCTTGCTTCTGATTCCAGTGCCCTACAAAGACTCCCGACAGCGAGGACTCTTTCCTATGTTCACTGTTGCACTTTTCTGTTTGTTTCCTCACCTTTCCCTCCTCTCCCCCCTCTTCCTCCTCCCCCAGTGCGTATCACCCACTCACACTCGTCCGAGTCCATGTTCGTGTACCAGCGCACCCATAAGTCGGTGTGCATCGACACGCGGCCCGACCTGCGCCCGGCCCACTCCTCCCGTGCCGCCTTAGAGTCCGATTCTTCTAGTGAGGACGAGGGAGAGCGCCCCCTGGCTCTCACCTACCACCAGCCACTGCCGCAGAATAGAGAGCCGTGTGAGCCAGAAGGTGACGGTGCATGGAGTCTGTGGGGAATGCTAACTGACCCGTTTTGCTGTGGGCGCTCCGTTGCTAACCCCATGGCTTGTTCTTGCTTAAATGATCTTTTGTTTTAGCTTTTAACCACATTATGTCGTTCCCTCATCAAGAACAGACCCGGAAAAGCAGGTTTTGAGTAATTCTGTTTAATGTGCTCGTTTCTTCTTCTACAAGGGTAAATTTACGTAAAATGGGACGATTAAAACCTTCTAACCCCCACTTAAACTGAGCACATTTTCTCCAGGTCAGCTTTAAAGGGGCTAAATGCAAGTTGGCCATTTCATACTCACTACTGCCACCTCAGGTCATACGTGTACCTGCACCTTCTATATCAAAGGGGCTAGATGCAAGTTGGCCATTTCATACTCACTACTGCCACCTCAGGTCATATGTGTACCTGCACCTTCTATATTTAAAGGGGCTAGATGCAAGTTGGCCATTTCATACTCACTACTGCCACCTCAGGTCATATGTGTACCTGCCCCTTATATATCAAAGGGGCTAGATGCAAGTTGGCCATTTCATACTGACTACTGCCACCTCAGGTCATATGTGTACCTGCACCTTCTATATTTAAAGGGGCTAGATGCAAGTTGGCCATTTCATACTCACTACTGCCACCTCAGGTCATACGTGTACCTGCACCTTCTATATTAAGCTTGTGCATGATGCAATTCGGACCCAAAGGAACACCTTTCTGAGTGACAGTGCAGGATTTTAGAGGCAGTTGTGGTGAACAGGTCTGAGCTCGTTCTACACATTAGGACATGGCTGGAACATGTAGGGGGAGGAATTAATACATAATTTTAACATTTTTAAACTCCATATTGTCCCTTCAAGCAGATCTAAAAGCTTCTGGACTGGATCCACAAAAGATTCACAAAACTGATCTGAGATTGTTGTCACTTTTTTGTGGTATTTTTGTTCTTTTTTGTCACGTTTTAGCTGTTTTTTTGTTTCCTGTTTTGCTGCGTTTTTGTTGCTTTTTGTAACCATTTTGTTGTCTTTTCGTCACTTTTTGATTTGTTGCGTCTGATACTTTTTTGCTGCGTTTTTAACTTCATTTATGTCTCGTTTTTTACACTATTTTGATGCTTTTTTCAAGAAGCTTTAGCTTTACTTGGTTCTACTTCTGGATGATTTATTATTATGCTATTTGTGTAAATGTCTGAACAAAATATGCCACGTTGGCTAAAATTCCATTCTTGTTAGTAGCACATGTTTGTTTTGTCTGTAGTTTGCAGACATTTTGCAAACATGGTCAGCAACACGTTATCTCCAGTGAACAGTTTGCCGCCTCCTTTGTTTTCCCCTAAATCCTCGCTGCAGTAGGCAGACTTGGTCCTGGTCCAGTCCTGGCCCGGCCCTAGTCCAGTCCTAATCCTGCCTGGGTCTCCTCTGGGTCTCCTCTGGACTCTAATCCTCTCCTCTGTGCAAACATCAAACACTGCTGGACTCTGCCTTTGTCAGATGTCAAGGCTGAAAATGACGTGATCCGTCCTCAGAGCGTTCCAGCTGAATAAAATCCTATGTAAACAAAACGGCTAATGCTACAACAGTTAGCTAATAAGACGTTAATGTTTTATGCCAGAGCAGCTGCAAGCCATTTTGGTGCCCTTAAGCAGAAATGTTTAATGTGATAAGATAAGCCTTTATTTAACTCAACAGCAAAGACATTCACTTTATCATCATGGCTCTTCTTTCTCATCGTTCTCATTGAATGCAGGCCATTATTTGTCAGCTGTGCTAATGAAACAACAGTACAAATACTGTACAATGCCGTTCAGTCAGATTGGCCTCTATGTGGTGATATCATTCAAAACATGCTAAATGGTGCAGGCTGTGACCAAAAACAAAGGTTCACGTTGCACTTCTCCACTGGGGGGCGCCATTACTGTCTTGATCTTGTATCTTAACTCCGATCACTCGGATCATCTCCCGGTTTACATGTTGTAATTGTGAGTTTGAGCGGCTTTCTAAGGCATTTGTCCCAGTTGAAGGTGGGAGAAATGTACCAGTTGCCTGCTTAAAATTTTACAGGTACCTGCTTTCGAAACTTTTATTTTTAGCGATACCAGTAGTATCTAAACCTTTTTTTTCCCGATGCCATACTGGTATTGTTTAACTGTACCCAGCCCTAGGAGCAATGCCTCTCAAAAAGTACTCATCCGGACTAGTATAATATCCGATTTGAAATTACAGTGTGGAGCTTACACAGACGTACTCACCAAGGACCTGCAAACTCATGTCTTGGTTTTTCAATTGTATTTTACAGATCCTTCACAATACTTGTCAAAAAAGTTGTTTTGATTGCTTTTGATCGAGCTCCAGTAAAGGAACATGACTCACGTGTGGCTGTTTCACCGTTTGCCCGTTTCCTCCTGGCCGTGCATGCAGATTGAATCAGTGCTTGGTGACTTTGCAGCGATTGCCTGAGCATGTGTCGAACTGAGCGACAGCCGCCCACGCATTCTCTCCCTCTCAGTCTCCCTCTCTCAAATGCCACCTGATTCAAATGTCAAAGTGTTTCTTTCACCATTGGATGTAGTGACTGTGGGCTCGCATTTGGCTTAAAGGCGTCAATACAAGGAGGCCAGAACCGCTCCAACACGGGTTTTGGTCAAAGGCCCGAGTTTTTCATTGTGTGCAAGCACTGAAAGCTTACATTTTACACACTTAGTCCAAACTCCTTCAGAAATTCTTTTAACGTCTCAAATATCCACAGGGAAGAGTTTAGAAGCGTTTTTACATTTGTTTCACTGAGCAATACTGTCCTGGTTAATGTGAGCAACTTCAGCTACAACTTCATCTTAAATAAAAAAGACAGATAAAAAAGAGAATAATAATAATAATAATAATAATAATAATAATAATAATAATAATAAGGATAATAATAAGGATAATAATAATAATAATAATGATAATAATAATAATAATAATAATAGCTTTATTTGTGTAGGACTAGGTGGAATGATCGGGAAACACAGCTGAAAACAGTCTTTGCTGTTGCGTCCTAGTGGGAATCCGGTTTAAGTTTCAAGCAAACATTTTCTGGCTCAAAAAGTAAGCATTTGATACTATTTCTTTATAGTTATTGGCGTTAACCTGAGTAGCAGAAACAAAAGGTTACAATTCAAATGACTAGAAAAGATTCCATCCATTTTCCTGTCCATCCATCTGCCAGAAATGTTGCACTTTGGAACAAGACCAATAGATGTGCGTCAGGGTACCACTCTCAGCTTTGCCCTTATAGCACAGTGGGGAGGAATATGGCTTACATGTGTGGGCCCTGTGGATAATTATAACTGATTTATTTGTTTTATTTTCATACTTTTTCCCATCTAGATTCCAGATTGGAGGGCTGGATGTCGCTGCCCACCAAGAACACCAAGCGTTTTGGCTGGGACAGAAAGGTAACCCTGCCTTAATGCGTGTTCACAAGTAGGTTTTATTTTTATTGTGTGTGTGTAACTCTTGTGGTTTTCCAGTACGTGGTGGTGAGCAGTAAGAAGATCCTCTTTTACCACAGCGAGGCGGACAGAGAGCAGGCCAACCCCTACATGACGCTGGACATCGAGTAAGTGCTTCAAACACTTGTCCAAATCTGCCCATGTGTTAGGAATCACTTTCAGCTGCCGGCACAACGGGGAAGGATGACGTTCACAACAGAGTTTGGATTACGTTTTTGACCAAACTTATAGCAGTTTTTTTGGTACAAATATATTTTAGAATATGAAATGATTGCATACCTCAACGAAAGGAAATTTGGACTAAATTGAGGAATGAAAGACCCCTGTTTGACCTGTAGATAAGCCAGTTCTTCTAATAAGCTCCTGTTTCTGTATTTGCATATAAATTCATGCGCATTCATTCATTTTCCCCAATGGCCACTATTTCATAATGTAACACCATTAGAGAGGGGACTTTCATGCTTCTAGCAGGTGTTCAGTAGGAATTTCAAACACATGTTGATCTGCATCTTAGGGCGTTGTTTAGGGGATAAAGAACTGAGAGTTAGAGGTCGACTGAGATGGGCTGATGCCGATGTGCTTCAACAATATTTAAAAATGTATCTGCCTTTAATCGGCCTGATATCGGCCATGCATCGTACGAAAGTGACGGTGCAAGTTGTAGGCTATATTTCTTAATATTTGAGCTCCATGGCGCGTGTGTGCGTACAGCTAAACAGAGCACATATGTGTCATCATCACTTGCAGGCAAAGTTACATCCTCCAAAAACATCTGAAATCAGTGTGCCTTTGCAAAGGTTTCTCCTGCTGGTGACCAGGCTTCGGTAATAGATCCAGTGCACCGCACAGTGGTGGCGCAGACAAATGTGTAAGATCCATAATCCGCCTCAAGAGCTTTGTTTCCAAAAAAGGACAAGCAGGAACAACTCAAACACAAGCCTCAA
This sequence comes from Gobius niger, assembly GCF_951799975.1. Taxonomy (NCBI): domain Eukaryota; kingdom Metazoa; phylum Chordata; class Actinopteri; order Gobiiformes; family Gobiidae; genus Gobius; species Gobius niger. Next base: position 20,817,495 of record NC_136866.1, read on the forward strand.
ATCGAAGCTGCCTCTAGAGAAACTGAAATGTATTACTTAACAAGCACTGCGCTACTTTTTTTTTTTTTTTTTACTTTAGAGCACTGTGTTTTTCTATTTTGTTTTGTATTGTGAAGGGGCATATTTTATCGTAAAGCAGCTTTGAAAAATTAGAGAGTTTTTTATTTTTTTATCTGAAATTATAAATACAGCTTTTATTTCAAAACTGACACTAACTGGTTCTTTGTATTGCACTTGCACCGTGATGCACCAAACAGTAAGATACAGTGGGAGGAAAAACTATGAGAATGCTTTGGAATTCATTCTTATGATTTTGATGAAGATCAGAACACATTTTATGACCAATTTAGGCAGAGATGTGAGATATACATACATACATTTTCCTCCCACTGTAGCTGAACCCTTAATATCGGCCGATAGTTGATATTGTAAAATACCCATATATCAGCTTGATATATCGGCCATCGGTCAATGTGGTCTTGAAGAAAAACTACTATAGTTTGAATACACATAAATGAATGCAAAAACAAACACAACTATTTATGCTTTTCCACAAAACATTTCACTAAAACACTGGCCATACTTTTATAATTAATCTACAAAATCACTGAGCTTCCTCCATCCTCAGACAGGACTGACTGTGTAAATCCTCAGTATTGTGCCTGCGTTGTGCTCACTGGGATGTGCTCTGTTGCAGTAAACTGTTCCACGCTCGCCCTGTGACTCACACCGACGTGTACCGGGCTGACGCCAGAGAGATCCCCCGGATATTCCAGGTACTGCTCCCCACACAACTCCACACCTGCTCCAGGAGAGGCATGTTCACTGAAAACTCATGTTCATTCATAGTTTAATGAGAATCACACAATTTATATAGTGTTGAAAATAAACAAAAGCCGATACCTTAAAATAGTTTCCAAACGTTTGACCAGTACTGTATGAGAGTTTGATTGTTTTTTTTTTCATACAGTTGAGCATTTACAGTAAAGTACATACTTCTAAAACTACTGTTGCACATCACAGTACTCATTGATTATATTTCAGCTTCATGAAGCTGCATTAATGATAAAGGGAAGATCCTGCACTGTCTCCAGTGTCTGTGTATATTGGTGTAGGAATGAGAGAGTGAATGGGTGACTGCTTCCTTGCTGTAAAGCGCTTTGGGCCTGATGAAGGTAGATAAAGCACTATATAAGTTGAGACAATTTACCATTTTACCATGTCCAAGTAGTTTCACTTCCACCGTTCTTTCTTAAAGCTGCTCTAAGCGATCCCGTTTTGCCGGTTCGGCACCAATGCATTACCAATAAGCTCCTCTAGATGCGCCACCATGTGCGCCACACGAGTAAACTGTAGAAGAAGACCAGCGCTGCACCTGCACCTCCCTTGCCCGTTTATTATAATACATCCATGCCCTCACCTCACAGCACGCCTCCCCCAACACACACCTCACCCCCATATGCCCCCCCTGCGCACCATGTAAACACAAACACGTGAACTACAGATCGCAAATGTTTGAACCAGAAGACGCAGCAACAGTTAGCGGCTAACAGTTTAGCATTAGGACAGAAGTTTACAAAAAAGATGATGAACTGACAAACATCTGAGCGACCTGCACTGATGCTGCTGAAACCCTCGTGAAATGTCCATTTGTTTATTAATCTGATATCTACAGGAGCGGTCAGATCTTTTTCCTCCTTTTTTTTCCTCACAAAGCAAAGCAGCACCGGAGGAGAGGCTGAGGTGTTCAAGGGTTGTGGAGTAAAAAAGTACTGTGCTGTAAACTTGGCTCTAAATGGAATTATTATGTCCTAAATGTCCACAAAATAGTGACAGACTTCCATGAAAGTTGCAGTTTAGCAAATAAATGTAAATCTCAAAATATTTACTTTGCACATGTCTTATATATGCAGATGAATGTGTGTTTCACACAAGATTAATATAGATAGATTTCCGTAGCTCATTGAATGCAATCAGAGCAGCGTGTGGTCTAAACAGTGTGGAGGGGAGTGAGGGTCGTGGGCGATAGGGGACAGCCAGGTGAGGGGAGGGGGGTGGTGGAGCAGAGCAGAGTTCACTACTCCACCTGCTAATGAAAACATTTCAAAAAGACATCACTTAAGGCAGCTTTAACAACTGCTCTACATCCTCTTCGGTTCCTTCTGCCAATTCAAACATTCACCAATAAATCTGGATGCAGTTTGCACAGCGCGAGACACATACGTGAGAATAGTTTGCAGTTGACACAAACATGGAGTTTGTTTATAACGCGCCGCAGAGCAGACAAACAGGATTCTCCTGCAGACCAAAGGAACTGAGGTTCGATCATTCTGATCCACAGTAGTTCAAAGATGAATGTGGATGGCATAGTGGTTAATGGTGCAGCCCGAACCTGCAGACGACTAATTACTACCATGTACACAATATTGTCTACCTTTTAAAGACCTGTGACGTCTCCACGTTTCTTTTCTTCCCAGATCCTGTACGCTAACGAAGGCGAGAGTAAGCGTGACCAGGAAGTGCCGGTGGAGCCGGCGCCGTACTGCGAACGGCCATCTTACATCAGCCACAAAGGCCACGAGCTGATCCCCACGCTCTACCACTTCCCCTCCAGCTGTGACGCCTGCGCTCGCCCGCTCTGGCACATGTTCAAGCCCCCGGCCGCTCTCGAGTGCCGCGGCTGCCATTTCAAGTGCCACAAGGACCACCTGGGGAGCAAGGAGGAGGGCATTCCACCGTGCAAAGGTGGGACAGGTTTACAGGGCTCAGTCTATGCCATCTGCAGGTAGAAAGTAGTTGTGAAAGCCTAAATAGAGCATGACATTAATGCTACTGATATAAGGCTGATATCTCTGGAACCGAAACTGATAGAGACTAGGGATGCTTGATAATTATCGGCATTAATCGGCATTTTGGCGGCATCCCCGATAAGCCGCTAAAAAAAAAATTGGCCGATAATTAGGCCCGATAATTGTAAACTCAAATTACATTGAATCTGCGGCTCCAGCTCGCTGCCTTTCTCTCGCGCCACGCATGTCCTGCAGCCCGGAGCTGCTGCAGACTCAGGACAGCACATTTACAGCAGCAGATATACGCTCTCCCCGGCCGACTTCTGCACGGTTTTAGCTGAAAAATACGAAGAGATTCCAGCGAAACAACGCTGTGCAGACGCTCTCCGCGAAGGAAGAGTTTTCAACTTTTTACATCGAAGTAACTTCAACATTAGCACCGCAACAAAATGAGAAAAAGATGAGGAATTATGAACCGCCGATCCGCGCTCACATAAATTACTGGAACACAGCGGGGCCTATAAACCCATGTATTATCTTCGTATTTCTGATCAAATACAGTAGACAAGACAGCAGCCCCACAATTGAAGCGCTATGAACAAGAGAAGTGCACAAATGCATAGATGAGCCCAATGCAGGAGAGAGTGTCTTGTTTTTGTGCTGTAGTATCGTATTAGTTAAACTTGAATCTGTCACAGATTTGGCATCACTTCTCTCATGTCCAAGGCGCCTCTAGACTCAGTGAAATACTATAATAGTGTCTATATTCCAGTATTGTAAATAAGAATTCATTAGTATGATGTCAACAAAAAGAAAAATACTAGGAACACATTTTAAATAAAATGTGATACAGATGAGCAGAGACAGACCTGCTCAGATGATGGAACTGTAAAAAACCAGAGCTTTAGAAAAAGGTGGAGACTCGAACCCAAAGTAAAACTCATTATTTGATTTATATTTATACACTTGTATATTGCTTGGTAGAGTTAATTTTGGGCAGAACTGTGAACTGTTACAGTGAGTTCTTCACAAAAAAAAGTCACAAAATAAAGTGCAAATACATATACATAATTATCGGTGTCATTATCGGTAATCGGTATCGGGACATGCGGAATAATTGGTTATCGGTTCAAATTGGCATAATCGTGCATCACTAATAGAGACTGTCGGTTTTTTTACTTTAAAAGCAACCAAGTTGACCAAAGACACAAACAGCAAGCTTAAAATATGTCAAATAGTTAAAACTACACTAAAAACAAATACACAACTTTTAAAAACTCTTAAGCTGAGCAGTGAGCACACACTACACAATTTTGTGAGTCTTAAGTAAACCCTCAAATCCATTTTGCCTAATAAATTACCCCCAGATGTCCTCCATGATCAAGCCCAACTTGCTAACACCGACTGTTGTCTCCTCCACAGTGAACTACGACATGTCCACGGCCAAAGAGCTGCTCTTGTTGGCCGGCTCCAAGGAAGAGCAGGCGCACTGGGTCAGTCACCTGCTGAAGAGGATCCCCCGCAAACACCCCACACTCAGCCCCCCTCCCGCCGCCCAGCCTGCTCAGACCCTGCCCCCCACGCCGGAGCTCCTGCCCCGTGCCAGCCCCCGAGTCTCTCCGAGACGCTCCCCAAAGCCCTCCCCCAGGGCCTCCCCCAGGGCCTCCCCACGCAGCTCCCCTCGCATGTCCCACCGAGGGGCCATCAAGATCCAGGCCAGCAGCAGGAGCCAGCAGCAGCAAAGCTCTGAAAAGACCAGGTGAGGAACACAGAGCTATCCAAGGGTTCATTTATTACCTTCCAGTCGCCGCTGGTCACGAAGATGTCTCCGAGACGTCCCCTGGAGGAAAGGCGAGTCTCCAGGTAGTCTCGCTGAAAACGGGTTCAATTTCTCCATGCGGTCTCCTCAACCTGATATGTCCCTGCAATGTTTCCGAGATCTCAAAGAGACGTAGCGGTGGGGTGAGGAGGGGATGTCGGGGTGAGGAGGGGATGTCGTGGTGAGGGGGATGTCAGGGTGAGGCGGGGATGCCGGGGTGAGGGGGATGTCGGGGTGAGGCAAGGGATGTCTGGGTGAGGCGGGGATGTCGTGGTGAGGGGGATGTCAGGGTGAGGCGGGGATGTCGGGGTGAGGCAGGGGATGTCGGGGTGAGGCGGGGTGAGGCAGTGGATGTCGGGTGAGGGGGATGTCGAGGTGAGGCAGGGGATATTGGGGTGAGGCAGGGGATGTCGGGTGAGGAGGACGTCGAGGTGAGGCAGGGGATGTCAGGGTGAGGCAGGGATGTCGGGGTGAGGGGGATGTCGGGGTGAGGAGGGGATGCCAGGGTGAGGGGGATGTCGGGGTGAGGCAGGGGATGTCAGGGTGAGGCGGGGATGTCGTGGTGAGGGGGATGTCAGGGTGAGGCGGGGATGTCGTGGTGAGGGGGATGTCGAGGTGAGGGGGATGTCAGGGTGAGGCGGGGATGTCGGGGTGAGGGGGATGTCAGGGTGAGGCGGAGATGTCGTGGTGAGGGGGATGTCGAGGTGAGGGGGATGTCAGGGTGAGGCGGGGATGTCGGGGTGAGGGGGATGTTGGGGGAGGGGGATGTCGGGTGAGGGGGGTGTCGAGGTGAGGCAGGGGATGTCTGGGAGACAGCATATTGTGATTTAGTTTTGGTCTTTTGACAAAAATGTCATTCAATTTTAGTAAAAAATTCACTTAAAATTGAGTCAAGTATTAATCAACAAAAGTCTCCTGTACATTTAGTCGACTAAATTTAAGATGAATTTAGTCAACTTTACATTTATAATATGTATTTTAATCATATTTACTCAAGGTTCTCTGTTTGATGGAACTTCTCCCTCATGAACAAAGCTCAGAGCAGTTACTTTGGCAGAGAATTTAAATGATTTGAGGCTCTTTCAAGCTGTCATTGGAAGTTTGGATGATTTTAGTCTCTTTTTTTAAATATTTATTTAGTCTTATTATAGTTGACGAAATTACCAGGACATCTATAATATAAAACTCAATCGCGAGTAGGGCGGGGCTTAAGCTCCATAAGGGCGCCGCCATGTTTATTTCCCAGAAATCTGCGGGCGGCCCCCACGTGGCGGTCCCTCCGCTCGCGGGCATTGGCCACGGGTCCATATGGACTGCGGTGCTGCTGTCCGAGGACAATCCGGCGTCACAACAACGCGAGTGCACGAGATCTGACTGCCGTGCGTGTGCGCATCCAAACAGGGCGATGTGTGTCATCATCACTCACCGCCACTGCAGCTGTAGACGCTCCGCACCGTTACAGTGACGTCCTCCAAAACAAATGACATCTGCGTGTCTTTGTTTAAGTTTCTCCTGCAGTGACCGTGGCTGTGGTTCATTATAGATCCAGTGCTGCGTAATGTCAGAGATGCAGACAAATATGTAAGAGCCAATGCTGGCCGTATTCCGTCTCCAAAGCTTTGTCTCCGGAAAAAAGTACACGCAGAATGTTGCCCAACAACTGGCCAAACACGAGCTTCAAATCAAACGCGCTTCAGTGCTTCAGCCTCCGTGTGCGGAAAGCGAAAATGAAACTACTGCTTAATGAGTGCATGGCCTGCACTGCGTTGCTTTTTTTGTTTGTTTTTTGTTTTTACTTTGCTGCTGTACCATTTGTTTTCTATTTTGCTTTCACGTATTGTGAGCCCAGAGGTACATTTTATTATAAAGCAGCTTTGAAAGCATTGCCAATTTTATTCTAAGGTTATAAATACTGTCTAATAACGACAGTTAGGCTATTTCATTTCAATACCAACATATTCTTTTTTAGATTGCACTTGCACCAAACCATGGGTCCTGCACCGTGAACCGAACCGTTAGAGCTGAACCCCTAATATTTATACATAAATATCCCACTGTCTCTTAGGGGCTAGGGTGGACAGTTCTTTGTAATAACTCATAATCTCAGAATATCAAATGTGGAGACTAGCGAGGCCCAGCCAAAGGCTGGGTCTCAGCTAGTTTTAGTCATAGTTTAAGTCTCAAGAAAAACGTGTAATTTAGTTTTAGTCAAATTTCTGTCTGCAAAAATATTACTTAGACAAAAATGATGACTAAATATTTTAGTCTACGAAATGAACACTGAGGTGTCGGTGCCTTTGCAACGATCCAAGGATCAGTACCACGCATGGAGACTGCTTTGGGACGCCTGCGCTGTGTCACTGTGCGTGAAGAGCCGCTGTCATACAATATGCCACACCGCACATCTGTGTGGAGCTTCCAAACTTTTTCTCATGGACGAAGGATTAATAATGGATTTTACATGAATAGATGAGGCTGACACACTGAGTACTGATGGAAAAAAACACATCCGTGACTCATACAGAGAGGCTTCTGCTAATGCAAAGGTCAGCATTCACTGCATTTTGGCATATTTGGACTCACTTGTTGCATATTTTGGGATAGTTTATTAGTTTGGGTGGTCACTACAATTATAGTTTGAGTGGCTAGCAATAGGCTCTATCCATTTCTTTGCTTACAATGCCTAGTAATAACTAAGCTGCGTGATATTGAGTACGCTAATGAAAAGGGTTGATGAGGGATTGCGTCTCGTTGAGATCTCCTTGGTCTCAGAGACGTTGCAGGGACGTAACAGAAACGTCTCACAGGTTGAGTTCCAGTCCCCCTCACAGGGACTGGACAGATCCCTCGTCACTATAAGGTGTTCACGAGAGGCATGTTCTGCCTTTCATGATGTCCCCTACAGTTGTTTATAGACTCTGCTGCTTTTCTAATCCTTTCTCAAACCACAGTCTCAGTGTGTGGTCCCTCCTCCTCCTCCTCTGCAGCCCTGTCTGATCTGTTCTAACCCTTTTTCTTCATGCGCTCTCACTCTCCTCTGCAGCACAGGACCCATGCTGCGCATCATCCTGCACTGACCTCTGACCTCCACATTTTAATGCCTGTCCCTCTGTAAGTAGAGCTGTCGCAGCTTTGAACCCAACGTGATCTGTTCCAGCAGTTTACTTATGGATTATGAATCAGAAAATCAGTTTCCTCTGAGCCCACAGTGGAGCACACGGGAGTTAGCACAAATCAGCTCCCTCACAACACGCTCAGCAGTTTTGGCACAAATTATTGTAATTTTTTGCTCATAAGTTGCCCTATTATTTCGTCTTTGCTTCCCCTTAACCACTTTTTAATGGATTGATTATTCAATAACATGATACCAATTGTGCTATTTCTTATCAGAAATGAGCCAGGTGTAAAATTGGGATATGTCTTTGAAATTATATTTGCATAACACGGTTTGCTGGCTGCATTAAGTTGTGATGTGAAAAGATCAAATGACAACAGGCAGCTGTAAACTTGAGTCTTTAGTTTCTAAGTCAAACATTTAACTAGATCACATGTGTCAAACACAAGGAGATTATTGAATCAATCTAAACGAGTGTAAACCGTTATCATTTATGAGGCTACAGTCCGGTTGGGGTTTAACCAAATCAGCACTATTTTGAAATCACAGCTCATTAGTATTATTATTCATTTATTGAAAAATGTTTTTAAAAATGTTTACGTTATATTTGGCCCACGACTCCTGACCTAGATGATCTAAACCGATTCAAGATTTAGAACTCCCGGGCTGAAAAAGCTCCCACCAGTCCGCTGTCCCCATAATCCAAGTATATTTGCTTCGTTTGTCATAGCAGATCAGGTTGGGTCGACAGAAGCAGAATGCATTGAGCAGTTGTCTCCCCTAACCCTTCACCGAGGCCTGTCTAACATCGCTGCTGCACTCACCCCTGCTCTACAGCGCTCCCTGGAGTTTGCAGCATGCACCGTGCACTGACTCGCCCCGTTAAACCGGAGTTACTGATTTCAGAGTGCTCGAATTCGGCCTCCCGGGCTGGACTTGGGCTCTGGAGGAAGCAGACAGCGATGACGACGATTTCTTCTAAAGGAAATGTGAACTAAAAGGGACAGCTTCTGGTAAACCGGCATGGTGTATCTGTGTGCCTTTGGACGCATGCACAGTGTGTCGGAGTTAGCCATGGTTTGTTGTTGCAAATCCGAGCTTCCAAATGTGTGTCACTACCAAAGTATGTAGTACTTTCATAGAAAACCACAATTGAACCTTCGCTGCATACGGGTCAGCAATACACACTAATAAAATCACGAAGACGAAGCTAACAGGCTAACGGGCAAAGCTAACTGTGGGCTAGCACCACTTAGAGGGGCTAGATGCAAGTTTGCCATTTTATACTCACTATCGCCACCTCAGGTCATACGTGTAACTGCACCTTCTATATTAAGCTCGTGCAGGACGGCACTTCGGACCTGAATGAACACTTTTTTGAGTGACAGTGCAGGATTTTAGAGGCAGTTGTGGTGAACAGGTCTGGGCTCATTCTACAAATTAGGACATGGCTGGAACATGTAGGGGGAGGAAAATGCATAATTCTAACATTTTTAAACTCCGTATAGTCCCTTTAAACAGTATTTACAGCCAAGTTTGAGTGAAAAAAAATTATCGCCACCTCTAACAGGTGACTGAGACAGACAATTAATGAGTATAAAAAAATGCAACATGCTACGACATCTGCAGTGGCGCTTATGGCCTCTAGGGGCACGAGTTGCTTAGTACTGCTTTAGATTTTCATTTCATTTTAAACTGTTCAGTAAAAGGGAATATATCTTTGTTTATTATTACAAATGATGTCAGAATCTCATCTTCTGAACCCGATCTCGTGTCTTGCCTCGTCTCATGGAATTTGTGTCTCGGCCCACTCCTAGAAATAAAGAGTATGTATGTAGTATTCTATGATTGACTCCTAAAACCAACGCCGGGAAACAGCAGCCATTTGATGAGCCGTTTGACAACAGAGAAAGAAACAGGCGCTCCTATAGAAGGCTTGACTTTTGGTGAAATGGTGTGTCGTGATCCAGAGCCAAACCACAGCAGCTCTCTTACTGTTTACGAAAACACTTTACCTGAACACGCAGGACTGAAAACGGTGACGAGGTCCGCGGCGACGATGGGCTTTTTCAGACGGATGTCCCGTCGGAGGAAGCTTCAGCCAGCCCCGATCAATTATGTGAAAACAAGCACAAATAAAGCTGTACTAGAAACTAAAAGTGCTGAGCTTGTTGTATTGATAGTTTCTAATGTGTGTATAGGTGTAGCCTGTAGCCTTTAGCCACTCGCAGCGACACACAAATACTCACAAACAATTTCCCTCTGTTCACACCTATCTGCATTTGGGCTTGACCACTGCAGTCTTGACACTATGGGTCGGCCCGCCACAATAATGCCTCTACCGACTTCTCATTAGGGCTGGGTACCGATAAACATGCCTACTTGGCACTGACCGAAAAGCTCCAGAAGGGAATATCAGAGATTGTTTGTTGATGAAGAGTAAGCGCTCACAGTTTTGGTAAATTAGTAGCAACAGAGTGAGCGCTCCACTGTGTAAAAATCTATGGCGTGTGAAATGCTTTCACTTTGTCAGTGAACACACGGCATGTTTAGAAAGGTTTATCTGAAATAAAGGCGTGTCATGATGTGGCTCTGGTCTGTCCCTGTAATAATGGTAATAATGTCCTTTCTCTCTTTTTCTCTCCTTTTCTCGCTGCTCAAGTGGAAATTCTGTTCCAAACATGCTGCAGCCTGTGTTGCTTTTAGGACATCATGAAAAATGTCCCACTTAGATTTCCTACTTTTTAAGTTTGTTTCAGTGCCACCGGCATTTTGAAAGAAAAAAGTAGACCCGAAAAAAACAAAAAGAATTGAAAGTGCCTTTGCAGAGTAACTTGGTTCAATCTTGGAAATGTAAATCATGGTTGGTATCGTTACGGTTTCTAACAGCCTGTGTTGCTGTGTGCATACTCCGCCTGCATTATGCTGTCGATACTTCCTTATTTATCTGCATGTGGGTGTGACTTTGAAGCATTTTTCAGTGCGTTCTGTTTTCTCACTCTTCTCTCCGCTCTTTTTTTCACAGTTAACCCCGGCTGAAAACGCGCGTCCCCACGTTGGCATTTGGAAAGACGAGGGTTTTTTGGACAAAGTGCCTTCCTTCTACCACCAGTGAATGTGTGTTTGCATCTGCGTTTCCAGTCGGGCCTGTGGTTGTCATGAGAACAGACTATATTTGGCATTTTAACGAGGAGAACAAGCAGCGTCTTCTTATCGCAGAGAACACGGGAGGAAAAACAAATCCACGTTTTGTTTGTGTTTTTGATTTGAAACATGTTAGCCCATGTGTACATTTGTTTGTGCCGATATATTTGATGTGGGAAAGAGTCTGCCACATGTGGATGGGTTTTCCTGCAGTGTTCAAAACCGGGGGTGAAATTTTGGATTTTTAAAAAACTCAAACCACAATGTGAATGATTTAAATGTAATCTTTTTGCTGTTCATTTAAATAAATTGAAATGTTGAAATCGATGTGTTTTTGGTTAACTTTCTGTCTCTCGTTGACTCTGCTACGGTGGCCCCGCAGGGACAGGGTTAATGCACATTTTACATTTTGGCCAAAATGATGATTTACATTTCACCAAAGACTTTTCTACTGCTACTTTTCTACTACTACTTTTGACTTACACCAGGGTTTCCCTTTAAAGTGATGGTATATTATAGGGCTTTAACAGACTAGTCGTCTGTTAATCTGTCTCTGTAGTTTTGTGATCCTGCGCTTTTACTGTACATCGTTAATGTTACATACAAGTTCATTTTTAAGCGTGTGTTTGGAAAAACACAGGATATTTGCCTAGTTTCCACATTAATTTTTAACCCTTTTAAGTTTTTGTGGGGCAGTATATAGTGTTTCATGTCGCATGCCAAAACTTTAGGGGGAAAAAACTACTCGGGTTCACTTTTAGCGCTCTACATACAGTTTGGCGCACATATTGAGCTAATATGAGCCAGCTGAAGCCGGGACTGTCTCTCCACCATCACCGTGGCCCACCACGTGCTCAGCTTTTAGCCTCTCTCTCAATATGGACTCATTCACATGGAATCAACTACGATCTAATGCATATTAGTTATTATAGTTATTATACTAATGCATAATGATATCATTCCATGCAAGGATCGGCCACCATATCTGTTTAGGTACCATCACTTTGGCTAAAGTGATAAAGTTCCTATTTCTTAAGTTTTTTAGTTTTTTATTTAAATCACTTTAGTCAGCATATTACTGCATTTACCAACATTTCACACCAAACTTTCTCTGCTTCTCTGAGTAGGAGGTTCCTCGAAGTGCGAGAGTTTTAAAACACTTGCGAAGAACAACCCTCTGACCCTAATCTTAAATTCTGTTTCTAACTCTGCGGACTGCTCCTTCAGTCATCTCTGTGTGGTCTCAAATACGCACAGGAACAGTACAGTTGGAAGAGAACAGAATGATAAAGCATTGGCTTAGAGTGGATTACACAAGAGTTTCAGGTCTGTTTTTAACAAGGAACCAATGATACCACATGGTTAAAAGGTCAAAGAATGTCAGTTTAAAGGAGATATATGCTAAATCAACTCTTTAAACAGAGGTCCTCAAACAGCACACCTGATTTATAATGTATATATTATGATGTATGAAGCTGACGCGTGGAACGAGGGAAAGCAATACAAAAAGCAAGTGTCCAAAATCACAATAAAATCCAGATTCAGATTCTGAGGCAACAAAAACACAACCTGGACAAGAGCTGCAGTGGGTGCCAGGAGTCCCAGCCGAAGTGGTTGAGACGACTCGGATACTTGCAATTCAGAAACACCATCTCCGTACCGTACAGAGGGGGTCAAGAGCAGCAGATACAGCGCCCTGAACCACTGACCCTGACTGAGGAGCTTTCCCACTAACCAGAGACATAAACATGATTACATTAGTGTGTGTGTTGGAGTGTGCAGGACCTGCCTGTCCAGCCCCATGTTTGTGATCTGTCTGGTCTTCATGAGTTAACTGAACTGATCCTCTACTGTTTCTTCTTGACTCGTGTTTTTAAGATGGAGAGCAGAGGTTGTGGAGCAGAGGTTGTGGAGCTCCAGGTTCACACAGTCAGGTGATGAGTCAGTGGGTTGGACTCCTCTTCCTCTAGCTGCTTGTGTTGGACTGACTCGTGAGACGTACAAGATACATCCCTGGGTCGCACACGTCTTCACATAGAGAATATACAGAAATCTCCTGCATCTGCCGCTTCAGACGTGTTTGGTCTGAATGCAGCATGACAGCTGATTTATGGTGAAGCAGCAGCAAGCCCTTGACCTAAGCCTAAAGCAAAAACTTTCCTCAGGGCCGAGTATAGCTACAGAGGCAGCTGCAGATACTCGGGTACAGTACTCTAACCTCCAGCAGCATGAAAGGAAACAGAGGTGGTTATGGAGGGACAAGTGGAAGCGATGCAGAGGAGCAGGCGGGCGTGTGGTGCAGAGGAGGTGGTGGTGCTGCATTATGGATGTGAGATGTTCAGATGTTGGAGGAGCTTTAGGCGTCTCTGAAACATTTATTCATCGCCCACACTCAAGTCTACGCACTCACACTTGTGCTCTGTTCAAGTGTGTTTAGGAGCGCTCTTAAAACGCTCCAAATGACACTCCCATATAACCTAAAACATGCACAAGAGGCTGTTGTTCCAGCTTGGGCACTTCCTGCTCCATGGTGATGCATTTACCTGTGGAGACGATATAGTGGATCTATGTAGAAGCTCTCAGTCGTCCTCAAAGTCCTCATTTGGACTGGGTAGTTTGAGTTTGAGAACGTTCTGCTGTTATATATACAGTATATATATATATATATATATAGATATATATATATATATAGATATATATATATATATAGATATGGATATATATATAGAGATCAATCAATCAAACTTTATTTATATAGCGCTTATATATATGTATATATATATATATATATATATATATATATATATATATATATATATACATATATACATATGTATATGTATAGAGAGAGAGAGAGAGAGAGAGACTCTTCCTCACCCTCTGCGGGCGGTCTCTTTTTCCTCCAAGCTCGGGTCCTCTACCAGAGGCCTGGGAGCTTGAGGGTTCTGTGCAGTATCTTTGCTGTTCTTAGAACTGCACTTTTCTGGACCGAGATGTCTGATGTATCTGCTGGAGCCACTCCTCCAGTTTGGGGGTCACTGCCCCTAGTGCCCCAACGACCACGGGCACCACTGATGCCTTCACCCTTCAGGTTTTCTCCAGCTCTTCTCTGAGCCCCTGGTATTTCTCTCGTGTTCCTTTTTCCTGATGTTGAAGTCGGTATTGCTATGTCGACCACAACGGCTTTCCTCTGCTCTTTGTATATATATGTATTGATATATATATATGACAAAAGCCATTTTATGTTTTCATATAAAAATAAGACAATTTATGCATAAAAATGAGTAAAATTGCCGATATATAAGTTGAATAGTTTGGGAGGAACACACAACATCATGGGTGGAGGAAAAATAGAACAGCACATCAACATCTTTACCCTCTCCTCATTGTGAAGTCTGGAGCAGGAGAATCATGGTGTGGGGCAGTTTAGTTTCCTCAGGGCCTGGACAACGTGATATCATCAATGGGAAAATAAATTCACAGGTTTATGAAGATATTTTGCAGAAGGACCTGAGACATTCACAACAGCGTGGAAAAAGTAGGTGAACCCCCTGTATTAAATATCTGCTGATCCTTCTTTGCAGCATTTCTGTAGTTGCAGATTAGACGCTCACAACAATCACGATAAATCTTGGACAATTCCTCTTTACAAAACTGCTGCAGTTCAGTGAGATTCCTGGGTTCACTTACTTTTTCCTTCCTGTCCTGTGAATGTTTACATGTTATGACCAATAAAAATATGATCACAGCGGGTCACACAGTTCGCGCAGCGGTTCACGGCGCAATTAGCGCCGCGGCTCACACAGCGGGTCGCTCAGCGGGTCGCACAGCGGCTCGCACAGCGCTTCGCACAGCGGGTCACACAGCGGGTCACACAGCGGCCCGCACAGCGGGTCGCACAGCGGGTCACACAGCGGGTCACACAGCGGCTCACACAGCGGGTCGCTCAGCGGGTCGCACAGCGGCTCGCACAGCGGCTCGCACAGCGGCTCGCACAGCGCTTCGCACAGCGGGTCACACAGCGGGTCACACAGCGGCCCGCACAGCGCTTCGCACAGCGGGTCACACAGCGGGTCACACAGCGGCCCGCACAGCGCTTCGCACAGCGGGTCACACAGCGGGTCACACAGCGGCTCACACAGCGGGTCGCTCAGCGGGTCGCACAGCGGCTCGCACAGCGGCTCGCACAGCGGCTCGCACAGCGCTTCGCACAGCGGGTCACACAGCGGGTCACACAGCGGCCCTCACAGCGGGTCGCACAGCGGCTCGCACAGCGGGTCGCACAGCGGGTCGCACAGCGGTTCGCACAGCGGGTCACACAGCGGCTCACACAGCGGCTCACACAGCGGCTCACACAGCGGGTCACACAGCGGCTCACACAGCGGGTCACACAGCGGGTCACACAGCGGGTCACACAGCGGGTCACACAGCGGGTCGCAGTTTGCATGTTCTCCCCACACATGGAGATGGGTCCTCGGGCGCGGTACTGCCGTCGCCTACTGCTCCTTACGGGTCGCTCCAGCGGCGACAAAGGATGGTTCAAATGCAGAGGACAATTTTCGTTGTACAGTTGTGTATGGTGACAAATAAAGTGCCTTTACCTTATGCTTGTACTCAAAGTAATAAAAGTTAAGAAAGTGCAGCCTTTTACAAATGTAGCAGACCGAGGCAGTGACTAGATAAATAGATAGTGCAATAATCACGGCATTCTAAATTACGGGTTAGAGGACCCAGTATTGACTTTACCCCACTCTATGGTCACACAGGTTCGTTGGACTGGGTAGGACAAGAAGAAGAAAATATATTGTTTTTATTCATTTAGAATTAAATATATTTTAGTTCATTGTGTGGTGACTATGGATGTTTATGCAATTTCTCCATCTGTGAGATCAATAAAGTACCATCTTATCTTATCTTATCTTATATGAAAATACAATCAAACAAAGCTTAATTAAATCCTTGCAGAACGACTGGCCGCCCCAGTTCCATCCACATTTTACCTGGAGTGAGAAAACTATAAGCTACATTTGTGTCTTGAAACATAAAGCTGCTGTTCAGAATATTGAGAACAAAAACAACATTTCTTAGGCAGCTTTGCCTTCAGTTAAGTATCTTTAGGGAGGGAAAATCTCCATTCCATCCACAAAAATGCGGCCTCCCGCATAGTAAGCCCGCTTGCCATCTTTCCTGGCTTGGTTTACCTGAGGCCACAGAAGGCGTCTTCTCTCCCTTATCACTGAAGCGAAATCCAGGAACGGCCTCAGGTTGTTGGTTTGGAGCAACAATGACTCTCTGACAGCACCCATGATGGCTTCCTTGTGGTGGCAAAGGGCGAATTGAATAATGATGGGCCGGCATCTGGAGTTGTTGGAGTCCTGGGGTCCAAGGCGATGCACTATGTCCAAGGCGGTGCACTGTCCAAGACGGTGCACTATGTCCAAGGCGGTGCACTATGTCCAAGGCGGTGCACTATGTCCACGGCGTTTGGGATCCTGTCCTTCGCCTCCGGGAGTACCGCCTGTAGCACTCGGATAGCCTCACAACGGACGTCCTGGTGCTCCTTCTCTTCCAGGCCATGGAGTATGAGGTTTCGGCAGCCCTTGCTTCCTGTGTTCAGCTGTGCAGCAGATGATGTCAGAGGTGAGAGGTCGGGCGGTGCGGGGTTGAAGCAGTGAGTTCATCTGTAGTTTTAATGCTCATCCTGCAGACATCATTTCACTTTCTCCCGTTCAGTTTGCAAATGTGAACTTTCAGACTCCTCTATGAATATGAATGTTTCCACTGAGAGCACACTTCTGTCTTCTGCGCCTCCTGACGGCGAGCATTGCTGACTGCGCTCCTCCTGACCTCCTTATGTGTGGACCACTTTCAATGGGGGGGGGTCTGTTCTGCTAACACGTTAAGTGAAAGGCCATTTGCTACCGCTCGTTACGCCACAGTTACATGTGAAGCCGCTCTAGGTTTGGCAGGTTTAAGTAAATACGCTGACTGTTGACTCTAAAACTAATGATTAAAAGGACATTTGGTTTCATAGAGTCCACAGACAGAGCCGGAGCTGAGTCTACATCTCTGCTACAGTAAGTTTGCTTCTCTGATAAATAGGAGAATACTGCATGATTAAATACTAATTATATTGAAATTAACACAGCGCTGCATATTTAGAACCAACGTCCACAATCCACCAGAGGCAGTCTTAATATATTATAAAATGCATTATATAAACAACAAGACTTTCGCAGAGAGGAGATATTATTGTGGGCAGCTGTATAGTAGGGGAGAGTGTGTTCTTTTGCTTTGGTGGTTATTGTGTAAAAACATAACGTGCTTACAAAATGTCACTATTTCCATAGATTTTGGCATGTTTTCTATCTGTGTGCAGCTTAAAAAATTGTTAAAAAATGTGGCTTTAAAGATGGCGGTCACATCTTAATGGGATGTGGTGGTCAGTGGTGGTCAGTGGTGGTCAGTGGAGGTCAGTGGAGAAGTGCATCCCATGTGTGTGCCAGGGTATAGCCCTGGGAAGAACATCCCAGAGACGCATCATGCTCGTCATGAGACGCCTCTGATGAAGCTTTGTGTCATACCTAGTGTCTTTCTAAAAGTACCTATCAAAACCAACTAGCTTCACCTACCCTACTCTCCCCTATAGTGTTGTGTACACTACACTACACTACACTACACTACACTACACTACACTACACTACACTACACTACACTACACTACACCATACCATACCACACCATACCATACCATACCACACCACACCACACCACACACCCACATGGTATGGTATAGTGTAGTGTAGCATGGTACGGTAAAGTATAGTGTAGTATGGTGTGGTATGGTATGGTATGGTATAGTATAATATAGCATAGTATAGTGTAGTGTAGTGTAGTGTAGTGTAGTGTAGTGTAGTGTAGTGTAGTGTAGTGTAGTGTAGTGTAGTGTAGTGTAGTGTAGTGTAGTGTAGTATGGTATGCTATGGTATGGTATGGTATGGTGTAGTGTAGTATGGTATAGTATAGTGTAGTATGGTGTGGTGTGGTATGGTGTAGTGTAGTGTAGTATGGTATGGTATAGTGTTGTGTAGTGTAGTGTGGTATGGTGTAGTGTGGTGTAGTATGGTATAGTGTAGTGTAGTATGGTATAGTGTAGTATGGTATAGTATAGTGTAGTATGGTATAGTATAGTGTAGTATGGTATGGTATAGTGTAGTGTAGTGTTGTATGGTATGGTGTGGTGTGGTATGGTATAGTGTAGTGTAATATGGTATGGTATAGTGTAGTATGGTATAGTGTAGTATGTATAGTGTAGTGTAGTATGGTATAGTGTAGTGTAGTATAGTATAGTGTAGTATGGCATGGTATAGTACAGTGTATCATGGTATGGTATAGTGTAGTTTAGTATGGCATGGTATAGTATAGTGTAGTATGGTATGGCATAGTGTAGTGTAGTGTAGTGTAGTGTAGTGTAGTGTAGTATGGTATAGTATAGTGTAGTATGGTATAGTATAGTGTAGTGTGATATGGCATAGTGTAGTGTAGTATGGTATAGTATAGTGTAGTATGGTATAGTATAGTGTAGTATGGTGTGGTGTGGTATGGTGTAGTGTAGTGTAGTATGGTATGGTATAGTGTTGTGTAGTGTAGTGTGGTATGGTGTAGTGTGGTGTAGTATGGTATAGTGTAGTGTAGTATGGTATAGTGTAGTATGGTATAGTATAGTGTAGTATGGTATAGTATAGTGTAGTATGGTATGGTATAGTGTAGTGTAGTGTTGTATGGTATGGTGTGGTGTGGTATGGTATAGTGTAGTGTAGTATGGTATGGTATAGTGTAGTATGGTATAGTGTAGTATGTATAGTGTAGTGTAGTATGGTATAGTGTAGTGTAGTATAGTATAGTGTAGTATGGCATGGTATAGTACAGTGTATCATGGTATGGTATAGTGTAGTTTAGTATGGCATGGTATAGTATAGTGTAGTATGGTATGGCATAGTGTAGTGTAGTGTAGTGTAGTGTAGTGTAGTGTAGTGTAGTGTAGTATGGTATAGTATAGTGTAGTATGGTATAGTATAGTGTAGTATGGTATAGTGTAGTATGGTATAGTATAGTGTAGTATGGTATAGTGTAGTATGGTATAGTATAGTGTAGTATGGTATAGTATAGTGTAGTATGGTATAGTATAGTGTAGTATGGTGTGGTATAGTATAGTATGGTGTAGTGTAGTATAGTATGGTATAGTATAGTGTAGTATGGTATGGTATGGTATGGTATAGTATACTGTAGTATGGTGTGGTATGGTGTAGTACAGTGTAGTGTAGTATGGTATGGTATAGTGTTGGGTTGTGTTGTGTAGTATGGTATAGTGTAGTGTAGCATGGTATGGTATAGTATAGTGTAGTATGGTATAGAATAGTGTAGTGTTGTATGGTATAGTGTAGTGTAGTATGGTATGGTATAGTATAGTATGGTATAGTGTAGTGTAGTATCGTGTGGTATGGTATAGTGTAGTGTGGTAAGGTATAGTGTAGTATGGTATAGTGTAGAGTAGTATGGTATGGTATAGTGTAGTGTGGTATAGTGCAGTATGGTGTGGTGTGGTATGGTATAGTATAGTGTAGTATGGCATGGTATAGTATAGTGTAGCATGGTATGGTATAGTATAGTGCAGTGTAGTATGGCATGGTATAGTATAGTGTAGGATGGTATGGTATAGTGTAGTGTAGTATGGTATAGTATAGTATAGTGTAGTGTGGTATGGCATAGTGTAGTGTAGTATGGTATAGTATAGTGTAGTGTGGTATGGTATAGTGTAGTATGGTATAGTGTGGTATGGTATAGTGTAGTGTAGTATGATATAGTGTAGTATGGTATGGTATAGTGTAGTATGGTATGGTATATTATAGTATAGTATGGTATAGTGTAGTGTGGTATGGTATAGTATAGTGTAGTGTAGTATGGTGTGGTATAGTATAATGTAGTGTAGTATGGTATAGTGTAGTATGGTATAGTATATTGCAGTATAGTATAGGATAGTGTAGTACGGTATGGTGTGGTATAACTCTCATAGCATAGTGTAGTTTGGTATGGTATAGTATAGTATGGTATAGTGTAGTGTAGTATGGTATGGTATGGTATGGTATGGTATAGTATAGTATGGTATAGTGTAGTGTAGTGTAGTGTAGTGTAGTATGGCATGATAAGTGTAGTGTAGTGTAGTGTAGTGTAGTGTAGTGTAGTATGGTATGGCATGGCATGGTATGGTATAGTATAGTGTAGTGTAGTATGGTATGTTATGGTATGGTATGGTATAGCATAGTGTAGTATGGTATGGTATGGTATAGTGTAGTGTGGTATAGTATAGTGTAGTATGGTATTGTATGGTATAGTGTAGTATGGTATTGTATAGTGTGGTATGGTATATTATAATGTGGTATGGAATAGTGTAGTATGGTATGGTATAACATAGTGTAGTGGTGTATGGTATGGTATAGTATAGTGTAGTATGGTATGGCATAGTGTAGTATGGTATGGTATATTATAGTGTAGTGTAGTATGGTATAGTATAGTATAGTGTAGTATGGTATGCTATGGCATAGTGTAGTGTGGTATGGAATAGTGTAGTATGGTATGGTATAACATAGTGTAGTGGTGTATGGTATGGTATAGTATAGTGTAGTATGGTAAGGCATAGTGTAGTATGGTATGGTATATTATAGTGTAGTGTAGTATGGTATAGTATAGTGTAGTATGGTATGCTATGGCATAGTGTAGTATGGTATAGTGTAGTATGGTATGGTATAGTATAGTATAGTTTAGTGTAGTATGGTACGTATGGTATGGTATAGTATAGTATGGTATAGTGTAGTGTAGTATGGTATGGTATAGTGTAGTATGGTATGGTATAGTGTAGTGTAGCATGGCATGACAAGTGTAGTGTAGTATAGTATGGTATGGCATGGTGTAGTATAGTGTGGTATGGCATGGTATTGTATGGTATGGTGTAGTATAGTGTAGTATGGTATAGTGTAGTGTAGTGTAGTATGGCATGGTATAGTGTAGCATGGTATGGTTTGGTGTAGTGTAGTATGTTATGGTATAGTGTAGTATGGTTTGGTTTGGTGTAGTGTGGTATGGTGTAGTGTAGTGTGGTTTAGTATGGTATAGTGTAGTGTAGTATGGTATGGTATGGTATAGTGTAGTATGGTATAGTGTAGTGTAGTATGGTATGGTATAGTGTAGTATGGTATGGTATAGTTTAGTGTAGTATGGTATGGTATAGTATACTGTAGTGTAGTATGGTATGGTATGGTATAGTATAGTATAGTATAGTATAGTATAGTATAGTATAGTATAGTATAGTATACTGTAGTATGGTATGGTATGGTATAGTATAGTATACTGTAGTATGGTATGGTATAGTGTAGTATGGTAGTGTAGTATGGTATGGTATGGTATGGTATAGTATAGTGTAGTATGGTATGGTGTAGTGTAGTGTAGTGTAGTAGTGTAGTGTAGTATGGTATGGTATGGTATGGTATAGTATAGTATAGTATATTATAGTATAGTATAGTATAGTATAGTATAGTATAGTATAGTATAGTATAGTATAGTATAGTATAGTATAGTATAGTATAGTATAGTATAGTATGAGAAACAGTTTGCATTAAGTTCATATTAGACTTCAGGGCTCCAGAATAACCGTTTCACACGACATCATTCATGCCAGTATTCGCATGTTGAGTTTGAGACAATATTTGTATTAATTTGATGTATTTTACTTAATTTAAAACAGCATATTTTGAGAAATTAAGCCAAATATCAAAATACAGTTTCGGAACTAACATCATAATAATGAAACATAAATGTTTTGCACCTTAAATTATTATCAATGCTAATTATAGATGATTTTGGGGGCGGCAGCCTGAAAAGTCTGGGAACCCCGGCCCTGATTTATGTGACGTATATGTGTGTGAATGTGTGTGGATGAATCAAGGAAACCAAGGGAAAGATTTACTCAACTCAGTCTGGAGCTGTTCTCACACTTGTCAAATGAAGATCTGTGACTAGTGTGGACTGTCTCTGCTGACACAACTACAAAACAATTACCAATCACCTCATTCTTCCAAAGATCTCCTGCTTGTATGTTGGTATTGCTAATATCTCCTCTCTCACAGAAATGTCCGCCCGGGTCCTGGTCCTCCTCTGTGTCCTCTCCTCTGTCCCCCCCGTGAGCCGGGCCTGTCCCGCCATGTGCCGATGCTTCGCCCGCCGAGCAGAGGTGGTCTGCGACTCCGCCTCCTTCTCCTCTTTCCCCTCGGACGCTCTTCCCCGCAACACCACCATGTTAACCATCCAGTACACCAACATCTCCTCCATCACCGAGCAGCACCTCAACCGTTCGCTTACGGACCTGCGAGAGCTCCACCTGTTCAGCAACCGCATCCAAAACCTGGGACCCCACCTGCTCCGTGGGCTGCCCAAACTCCGGGCCCTGGATCTGACGGACAACCAGCTCTCCGTCTTGCCCGCAGACGTCTTCAGCCACGCGCCGCTCGAGAGTCTGGTCTTGAAAAACAACCGAATCGAAATGGCCAGTGACGACTGGTTGGCGGAAAACGGCAGGTTGACGTGGCTGGACCTGTCCGGGAACCGGCTGACGAAAATCCCGGCGACTTTGTTCCGTAAACTCCCGAATCTCGACAATCTCGATCTTCCCAATAACCGACTGGAGAGCGTTCCGGTAAATTCGCTGGACGCGCTAACCAAAGTGGAACGCCTCAACTTCTGCAACAACAAGATAGAGACCCTAGACGCGGAGGCTTTCCGGCAGACTCTCAACTTGACGCATCTTTTTCTGTCCCGGAATAAACTCCAAAGGCTTCAGCAGACCCTGTTCCAGAACCTGACGCGTCTGCAGCACCTTAGCCTGGACGAGAACCGGCTGCAGACAGTGGCTCCGGGCTCGCTCGATCCGCTGGTCTCGTTGGAAGAAGAAGGTCTTGACTTGAGTGGGAACCCCTGGACCTGCGACGAGAAGGTGCGGTATCTGTGGAGGTGGATAAACAAGAACAAAAGCAAGGTCCTTCTTCCTGAAATGGTCGTGTGCGCCGCGCCGCCGGCTCTGACCGGACGCTCAGTCATGTCGCTGACAGAAAGTGAAATCAAAATGGCGGCGTAGTGTTTCGTCTCTTAAGGGCAATGCTGAGCGGAAAAATGAAATGCTATTCTGATTGACTTTCTGATTGACGTTAGATTTCACTGGTTTTGATATATCATAAATATAATAGAATCATTAAAGCACTGTGTCAGTCCGCTGTTTGTTTTTTATTAAATACTGTACAACAAGCATTTATTTGTATTACTATACTCCTGTTCAGGCCACAGCAGACTCAAGTTCAAGAAAATCAACTTGAACTTTCTCATAAGTTAGTAAGTACCCAATATAGCACAACATCTTAGTTTGAGTCCATTGGTGTCACATGACCAAACCCATCACTTCATCATCAGGCATCAACGAGGCACTGTGGACAAAAAGAGTCCTCTCCCCGTCTTTCACCTTCATGATTCTCAGGGTCCCACACAAATAAAGACAGCGAGAAAAAGTTTGGATGTGACTGCAGCAGGTTATTCATACATTCATTCAATCTTTATTAAGGACACAAGTGAGAACACATGATCCATATTTATGTTTAAAAGAAAAATATTAAAATACTGCAGATAATTGCAGAAACAAAACAAGGTACCAGCAATTCTCTAGCTGCCACACACATAAAGACACTAGCGCCAATGATTCCACATTTTTGACGTGAATCTCATTGAGCTGATCACAGGACACACCAGAGTCCGTATAATGCCATTCTGAGAGTCGCTCAGTCTACACATAAATTTAAAATAACAATGACGAAGTGCAGCAGGACAAGAGTGAGCTCCACAGTCAGCAAACATCTGACTCACACTACAATGTCTGGGCATCTTTAACAGCAGCCTCATAGAGTCAATATATGCAACTGTGAGCCTCTGCAAGCTGGACTTTTTAAAACTTCGCCACAGCTGTGCAGTGTACAGAGGAGAACAAAAAGCTTTAAACAGAGTAACTTTGACATCTACAGAACACATATAGAGTTTCCTGACCAGCATGTTCGATTGACCATACAGTTTACACACCTGCCTGTGCATGTCCCGGTCATCAGTAAGATCACTACAGATATAATGACCCAAATACTTCATCTCATTTGTGATGTTAAGAACACTGCCACACAGGGTGAACTCAGGGAATGTTAGAGACCTGTCATCCTTGGTTCTCACAATCATTATATAGCTTTTCACAGCGTTATATTTAATATCATTATCAAAGCCATATTGTGAACAGATATTCAGGAGATGTTGAAGTCCTGCACTGTACGGACAGAACACAACCAGGTCATCTGCATACATGAGGTGATTGACGACAGAGCCTCCTGCGACACATCCAGTCTTACAGTTATTGAGCTGTACAGAAAGATCGTCCATGTAAATATTAAACAGCAGAGTATCCCACCCTGCCTGACCCCATTGCTGACCCTGAAGGAGACAGACACAGAGTCACCCCATTTCACCTGCATGGTCAGCTGAGAGTACCAGAAAATAAGAATTCTAATGAGATAAGCTGGAACACCTCTATTTGATAGTTTCATAAATAGTTTGTCATGATTGATTCTATCAAATGCTTTAGACGCATCAAGGAAACACAAAAATAAAGTAGAGCCCTGGCAATGATATTTATCTAGTAACTCCTTCAAGGCAAAAATACATGTATCAGTACCATGCTCTGGTTTAAAGCCAAACTGGTTGGCAGCTGTGTAAACATAAGGTTCAAGTCTGTTCTGGATGACCCTCTCGAGCACTTTTGAAACAGAACTGGCCAAGGCTATGGCCAAGGCTATGGGCCGATAGTTGTCCATAAAACATTAGTGAGATGTAAAAACTTCACATGTTCATAACGGTGGGTGTTTTTGTCTTGAGGCTAACGATTAACACAAAATAAAAATTCAAACTAGTGCAAAGTTTTTATTAAAGTTATTGAGTTGTTTACATGTTTTATTGTCATTAAGTATCACTTGCCTTCGGCTCCAAGATAAAAGCTCCTTAACGACCACAGGCGTTTCCTTTGGGGCAGGGTTCACAGCGAACATGATCTTTTTAATACGCTGTCCTGAGCTCTTCATTTGTGTGGGACCTGCTAACTGTGAATGTAAAAGATCGGCGAGAAGAAGGACAGGTTAGAACCAACACATTAAGTTGAGGTTTCATTATTGGGCTGTAGCCGGACGCAGTAGTGGGCTGGTATGTGTGACACCATCATTGTATCACACTGTATAAGAGTCATTTAGTGAAATGTGCCTTAAAGGCCCACCTCATCCATTATTCTCCTTCACAAATGTGACATTATGGAACGTTTTATTGAAAAGTTTGTGAAACAAGCATGCCATTTGGTCCAAGTGTTCACTAATTCCCTCTCTAGGTGCACATTGATGTTCATCCAGTGTCATTTACGTCCCATGTGATCCGTGCACCATCCGGGCAGGACAGTAAATCCTGTGTACCCGTACCTTGGCTCGGCTTCCCGCGCTGGCACACCCTGTCAATTCAAGCGTCTAACGAGATCTTAGAACTAGTACTACCATCTCATTGATATGGAGTCACACTGCAGTGAAGTCACAGTGTGCCATGTTGTGCCGTGACATTTACTCTTCAAAAAGTCAATGCATATACAGTGCCTCTCGAAAGTATTCATACACCTTGAACTTTTGCACATTTTGTCATGTTTACAACCCTAAACATAAAGATTTTATTTTGATTTTTTTACTGAACGTTCACACACAAGTAACAGACAACTGTGAAGTGAAAGCAAAATGATAAATGATTTTGTTATTTTTCAAAAAATAGAAAAGTGAAAAGTGGGGCTTGCATAAGTATTCATACAGCATGAATGAATACTTTGTGGAACCCCTTTTGCTTCAATAACAGCAGCAAGTCTTGGGGTCTGACTCTACAAGATTTGCACATGTAGAGACTGACATTTTAGCCCATTCCTCTTTACAAAACAACTCAAGCTCTGTCACATTAGAAGGAGAGCGTTTGTGAACAGCAGTTTTCAGATTATTCCACAGATTTTCAATAGGATTTAGGTCAGGACTTTGACTGGGCCTTTCTAACACATTAATATGTTTTTATTGAACCATTCCATTGAAGATTTAGCTTTGTGTTTAGGGTCATTGTCCTGCTGGAAGGTGAAACTCCGCCCCAGCCTCAGTTCTCTTGCTGACTCCAGCAGGTTTTCCTCCAAAATGTCTCTGTATTTGGCTCCATCCATCATCACAACTATTCTTACAATCTCCCCAGTCCCCGCTGAGGAAAAGCAGCCCCACAGCATGATGCCCCCCCCCGTATATTTGACACTGGGGATGGTGCACTCAGGACGATGAGCAGTGTCAGGTTTGCTCCATACATAACGTTTTGCATTTGGGCCAAAAAGTTCAATTTTTGTCTCATCTGACCAAAGCTCCTTCTTCCACATGGCAGCTGTGTCCTCCATATGACTTCTACAAACTTCAAACGGGATTTCTTATGGCCTCCTTTCAATAATGGCTTTCTTCTTCCACTCGTACATGAAGGCCAGATTTGTGTAGAGTACGACTTATAGTTGTCCCATGTACAGATTCCCCCAGCTCAGCGGCAGCACTTCACAGCTCCTCCAGAGTTATCTTGGGGCACTTGGTTGTATTTCTCACCAGTGCTCTCCTTGTTCAGTTTGTTAGTTTACGTGAACGGCCGTGTCTTGGTAAGTCTGCAGTGGTGCTTTACTTTTTCCATTTCCGAATGATGGATTGAACAGTTGCTCCGGGAGATTTTTAAATCTTGGGACATCTTTGTATAACTTAACGCTGCTTTACACTTCTACAGAACTTTATCCCTGACCTCTCTGGTGCTCCTTGACCTTCATGATGTTGTTTAGTGACCAATACACTCCGACCACAGCTCTGAGGGCCTAAAAGAAAGGCTGTAATTATACTGAGAGTAGATTACACACAGGTGGCCTCTATTTAATGGTTAGGCCAAGGTGTGAACATTCTGCCGTCATTAGGAATGTTTTAAAGGCAATTTAATGCACTCAGAAAATGCTGTATGAATACTTATGCACGCCCCACTTTTCACTTTTCTATTTTTTGAAAAATAACAGAATCATGTATCATTTCACTTTCACTTCACAGTTGTCTGTTACTTGTGTGTGAACGTTCAGTAAAAAAATCAAAATAAAATCTTTATGTTTAGGGTTGTAAACATGACAAAATGTGCAAAAGTTCAAGGTGTATGAATACTTACGAGAGGCACTGTATGTAATTGTACATGTGTTAAACCATGGACATGTGTAGCCTGATAGTTTCAGACAGTCATTCCAAGAAAATGTTAAATTAACTGTGCCGACTGAATCCTGAAACACATTTAGTGTGGGTCATATTGGACTCACAATATCCGAATCCGTACACCTTTGCTTGTGGACGCTATCGTAAGCCTGTAACGCCAAAGCAAATAGACTAATGATCGGACACACGCCAAACTAATGATGAAAACGGAGGGGGGAAAAAATTGACATTTTGGGATGGAGACCCAGTAATTTTCCAACAATGGTTGTTCTAACAAACTCAACTAACGCAGGCCAACATTTAAAATATATTATTTTCAAAGCTGTGTCGAGTTAAATCTCCAATGTTGTGTGACAAGAATAAAGACTTTAGAAATGATTTTAGTTCATTTTCAAACAAGGAAGTTCCCACGCCCGGCCCTGTACTTCAAACGTACAGTATATTGATTCCCGGCTTTTGGTTTAATAAATTTTTCATACTTTGAACAATTTTAACCCTAAATATGATGTGATTAATCTGTAAATGCACCATTTAATAAGCCCCAACAACAGCAACAAATACATTTGAATCTATAAAAAGCTTAAATGATTGAAGAATATGCGTGCACATGTTGGATATGAAGTACTTTTGAACTTGTGCAGTAGAGGGTAAGTGAATACTTTGTGATTCCACTGCTCCACTGTTGAGAGCAGTGAAAGGGTAAACGTGGGCTCCTGCTGATATGACTGGAGATGAAAAAGTGCATTTTTACTGCGCAGGAATTCCAGGATCTGCTCATTGAAATTCCGCCCCACGCTCACTGCAATAGAGGACTGCAGAAAACCTGTGCTTCCTCTTTTCTCCCCTACAGACTGGGGATCTTTTACTACTGCTCTTTGATATGGACACTCATTCTTAGAGTGAGAGGGAATAAACAATGTGGAGAGACTTTGTGTAAACTGTCCAAGTTAAAGAATCCGATCCTCTGGCATGGAACTCCTGGCCCCAAAGATGAGTTTGAGAAAAGTGAATGTTGAATATTCAGCTTTACCAGTGTTTGTGTATACAACTGTGAGGAAATCCAGTATATATTTTTTTAATAATATATCACTACAGGGTCAAATTGCAAAATGTTTATAGAATAAGTTGGAAGTGCTTGGTCTACCCGGTTTGGTAAGCGTCCCCACTACCGAGACCAGGAGAAATCCGGGCTATCGAAGTTTTGTAATTGAGCTCAGCCCTGGGCCAAAGCGCTGAACCACTACCAACGCGATGTGATTGGCCAGAGGAGAGAGGACAGCCCTCACTAAAACAGGCAAGACCCAGACTCTGACCCTAAATGTTTTATATTTTACATACATACATAAAAGAGTGTACAAACTTGTGACTGATGTGTCTCTGCTCCCCTGAGGCCGAGTGTTGTGTGAGACTCATTTTAAAGCAGAACTCAGTCACTTTTTTACCATAATAAATCCTTTTCGTAGCCCCTCCGAGGGCAATACAAGTGTTAATGGGATGATTGGGTCTTTCATCACCCCCTGGTGTCTTGCAGCTTTCCCTGCTCCGACCCGGAGACCTAGTACACACTAATGGAAAACATCTCCCTCGTTGCTCTCAGTTGTCCAACATCCCTTTTGGATCGCATTTCTGAGATTTATGACATGGTACAGGTAAGTCCTGGGTGAATTCTGTTTGTTGATGAACATTTTGCAAAATGGTGTAATTTGGTTTATCACGATCAAAAGAAGCTAACAGGCTAACAGGCAAAGCTAACTGTGGGCTAGCGCCACTTATGCAGTATTTACAGCATATCTGAGCGGATAAAAAATATCTCCATTGTGTAATTGGTTTGTGGCACGATGTACAATATCCCTCTGTCCTTATGTCTTTTCTCAGCATAGTATTTACTCTCACGGTAATCTCAGTGTTGACTTTACCCCACGCTAAGGTCACACAGGTTCGCTGGACGAGGTAGGACAGAGACAGGTTCATAAAAAATATATTGTTTTTATTAATTTGGATTTAAATAATTTGGATTTAAATATATTTTTAGTTCATTTGAACTAAGTTAGAAGCATGTTAAAAACAGTGGTGCAAATATAAAACTTGCAGGTGGAAATGAAAATACAAAACAAAAAAAACCCACGGCTAGTCAAGTCCTTGCAGAACAGCTGGCAGCCCAGATTCAGCAGCCCCACATGTCCATCACACCTTTTACCTGGAGCAACTGATGAGGGGACTGATGAGGGGCGGTGTGAGTCCGAAGCCCTCTGCCCTAGGGTTGCAATAGAGAATCAACATAGTGACAAACAGACTTGCATCCGGTCAGAAGAGTAGGAAGGATCCTGTTTGACAATGTTAAGTGTTAGTTCGACATAAATTCGAAAGCTACATATGGTTTGTGAAGCGTCTGTAGCAACGCACAGTGCTTACGCTTTAACAGCTGCAGTGGCGCTTATGGCCTCTGGGACAAAAGTTACTTATGTCGTAAGATGGAGTTGTCAGCAGGTGGAGCCAGCCTTAGATTATAAAACCCAAGGTTTCTCTTGATTCTTCCCCTGAATAGCGCACTTCCGTCTTCTTCACAAATAAAATTTCTTAACATCACTAACATTTGCCTGACCACTGGTGAAACCTCACGGACACAGTGACCTGGCAGTTCGCAGCCGCTTGCACCTGCGTGTGTTGCCTACACCACGTCAACACATGGATTTGAACTGTTTCAATCGGACTGGTTTTCTATGCTCATGACATCTGAAGCTGAGAAATGAAAACAAAGAAATATTGAATTAATTATGACTTAACTGATTATGAGTCGAACCTGTGTCCTCTATGTTAAAGGTGCATAACAGTCTTCTACCATAGCACTCTGCTGAGCTCTTTTCAGTGCAAAAAAAAACATTTTTCGGTTCTGGAGAAACTACCCAAATATCAGCCTGATATATCGGTCGGGCCCTAGTAGAAACTAGATTACTCAAACACTAAGTACAATATTTCATAAATCAGTATCTTGAGAAATGTGAGTCCCTTATTCAAATTTCATGACCACAAATGTAGGACTTTTTATCATGCTTAAAAAGTCAAATATGAAAACATTTACATTTATCTGTGAAAGTAAAATACAAATCTAAAAGCAATAACATGAACAATCAGACTTTTGTGTCTGAATCTCAAATCAGTCTTCTTGTAATGCAGCGTCTGATTGAAATTCATTGTTTGTGATTTTGTCCGGACGTGGACGGCGTCGTCATGGAAACACAGTAGAGTGTTTTGTTTTTTATACTGGTTTCCCTGCGTGTGTTCCTGCCTGCCTCGCAGACCGCCTTGTGTCTTGTGTTTGTGATAATGTTGGTGGTGGGCGCTGAGTGGGCGGCAGATCGACTGTGCCTTCCAGCCAACCTCTCTGCTCTTAAAAATATATCTGCAGGCGGCTATTTGTGGCACAAACTCAGAAACTTGCTTACTTTCTAATGCAGAGCTTCAGCGCGTGTGATGATGGGATGAATGTGCTCGAGGGGACTTGCCGCTTCACTCGTGGGGAAGTTGTGCAATAACAGTTGCTACAGTTGTGGAGTGAGTCCTGTAGTTTGGAAGTTCATGTCATTCCAGATTTTGGACCGCTGACACTTCTCGGTTTCTCAGATGCTGACCTCAAGTCTTCTTATCAAAAGCTCTGTGCCCAATATATTTTTTTTTACCAGTAAGGGGGAAAAAAGTGTTTTGTCCTTCTTTGGAATGGCCCATATATGGTCATGTTCGAAGCAGCCAGAGGGAAAAGATGAACTTTCTTCCATTTCTCCACCATTACTTCAACAAACGCTGAATTATTAATATATTTTTCCACTAAATACAGAAACATGAAGAGGAGCAAAGTGTTTCAACAGCTCATAAATACTTCAAAAACCAGGAAGCTGATGTTACCTTCATACTACATATGCTAATGTTAGCAACGAGCGCAGTTTTTCGCTTCTACTGATGATGATGCATTTGTCTTATACAGTGATTTTCCAGACGCTCAATGTCTCTGTACAATTTTGCGCATTATTCATTCACACCATACTCAGTGATGGCAAGCTACGTATGTAGCCACAGCGCGAGGCTGCCAATCTGTACTCACTCACTCACTCACTCACTCACTCACTCACTCACTCACTTTATTTTGTCTATAACTAACAGCTCTCTCTTTTCTTATTGCACTGATGAAACTATGGCGATGTTACTGCTTTTCTTTGACAACAGGTAACCAAACACAAGGCAAATACATGAGGTCCTCATTTTCATAATCCACTGTAGAAATATGATTGTCAGCGTGTATTGGAGCTACAAAAGATATAACCTGCACTGCTGCTGAACTGCTTTAAGCATGTGAAAGTCAACACCTGCTCTTCTCAGTGCAAAGTGTATGGATGCTTTACCCAGCGGCTCTGATCTCTCTGAGTGCTGCAGAGTTGGACACTAATTTATGACTTCTTATCAAATATAAAACACAGCTCCTGGTGAGGTCGCTACTTAGGAAAATTAAATGTTGTTATAGCAAACGCTTCCTAAAGGAGAGACAGCTCCGGAGCGAGGGATGGTCTGGAGGTTTTTACTGCAGTGATATGAAACATTGATGATCTACACTGCATTGAATATTCTCCTCAAAGTTGAGCAGGAATCCTACAGTAAGAGACTATAGCTACGACCATACGCACTGACGGGCTCTTTAGAGCTTTAGATCATCACACATTTGAATTCCTCATCAAAACCACATCAGGACTTGTCTCGTCTCACAGTGTGAGAACACATGTGCTTTCAACTCCAGTAGTGGTCGAAGTATGGTGGTCAAATATTCAGGGTCTGGCTCCACAGTGGCCCAACGCTCCTACAGGTGGTCAAATGTCCCTACAGGGGCAGTGCACAAATACAAAATCTATTTGGAACTAAGCAACACAATCAAGCCAGTGTTGAGCGAGGCTTTGTCACTGCATAAATGATAACCTGCGTCCCAGCTGGTGCGTTACAAAGACGCACTGGGATGAGAAGAAAGAGGGGTCTGCATGGCTTTTGTGGTGATATTCACATTCTTTTTTTATGTGCAACAGCTTCATTTCACAATGCAAAAGTGTTCCCATTCGATGGTTATGTTATGATGGGGCAAGGTAACTTGGTTTGTCCTGATGAGTGTCACCTAATGACGGGACATTTGCCCCACGACAGTGGGAGAGAGCAGGACTATGAGCAGTACTGATCCAGACACAGGCTGTTTCCCACTTGCCAAGATCCTTGGCGTCTCGAGCACTTCGGTCGGAATCCACGTCATCACGGCACCGCCGAGTGGTGTTCCAATTCACCTGGACCACTCGCCCCCTCACAGCTCCTCCGATCGGCTCATTTACGAAGGGTACACCTGTGGATCCTCCACTGCCTCGGAGAGCTGAAACTACCCATGATGTACTGCAACATTTCTTTTTTCTTCACTTTTCTCACAAAACTTTATGGGCCAGATCTTGTGACTGGCGCAGTCCGTGCGTAACTCTAAACGCAACGTGGTACACGCGCGATCTTGCATGTGGCTGCGCCTCTAGGAGAGGGCGTTATTTAAGAAAAAGAGTCGTGGCTTATTACAAGCAGCATTATAGCAACCTTCACATTATGTTCCTCTTTACATCGCGCTGCCAATTGTCTTCTTCCTTAGAATCAACGTCAAATTGAAAACAAAATCGAAATTCCCTTGAAAAGTCTGTTTGAGCGTAGGTTACGCACAGGCCTACTTTGATACAGTAGATGAACGCGCACATTTATGGAAAACAACAGTTTTCCATAAATAACAACACATGCCTTCAAGTGCCGCAACACCACGTCCAATCTGCGTTTTAAGGAGACATTTCCATCGTGTGTCAGTTTTTACCTCCTGATGATGCTCCTTGTGTAGCCACAGCTCAGTCCACAAGAAAGAAGCGCATTTTACAGGGCACATAGCATCTTTTTTTTTTTCTTTTTTTTCAACTCAGCATACGCTACAGTATTCTTGCAACTGCTACATAACTCTGCAACTCCTCCGCAGCCAATATGACAGTTTCTGATCAATTAAATCCTGTACATTTCGTAACTTTGCGCATTCGAACGGTGTCCAGCGTGAGGCTGCTGCCTCTCTTTCCCCGCCCGCGAGTGGCTGCAGCAGCGGAGGGACAGTCTAATTTCTTTAATCTTTATTAAACATTGCGCTGCATCATGCATGTTACGCGTGTACAAGAGAACCCCCCCTTGCAAACCACCGCCTTCCGCAGGTCTGGGGAAAGCATGGGGAGGGGGGCGGCACCACAACATCGCAATGCGAGTCTGTCCCCCCTCCTGTTTTTGTTTGTTTTATTTGTCTGTTCCACGATTGTGCAAAAAAAAAAAATTGTATAATAAAATCTTTGGTGGAAGTGTTGTGAGCAAGTAAAGATGTAAAATGAGGTTTATATAAAGTTAATCTTAATGAATGGCCTAAATCCGAATAATTGAGAAATTAGGCCTATGCTTGTTAGTCTGTAAAGTCTGCAATTGTAGGCGATTAGCGACAAACTGGACCTGCTAAATTTATTTAATATTTGAATTGCAAATCCAGAAATGTTGTTATTTTATTCAGGCCAAAATGTTCAAACAGTAAGACATCCAACCAAAACCAATAAATAAACAGTTTCCTGGCCTCTTTTATTCATGATTGACATTTTATTATATTTTTTGATACATGACATGACACGGAGAGTGAGAGAGAGAGAGAGAGTGAGAGAGTGTGAGACAGAGAGAGAGAGAGAGAGAGAGTGAGCATGAGAGGGAGAGAGAGAGAGAGCGAAGGTGCCCTCCCTTCTTTTAGCCCCATTTTAGTCCCCTTTTAATGTATGTTTTATCCTGATATTTCATTGTGTTTATGTAGACTTTTTACCTACATTAAATGCTATGTGCAGATTAGATCAGTGGTTCTCAACCTGGGGTTCTCAACCCAAATTTGGGATCATTTAGATAAAATAATCTAGTGTTTTATTGTAGCATGTGTTTGCTATTTTACCAGAGTGCCATTATTTGTCCGTAGTTTGATGAATTTTATTTCAGCCATTTGTTTTTTTTCTTTGTTTTTTAAGAATTATGTAGGCTAATATTCCTATTTCTCACGGTGTGACCCGGGGGGTCACGAATCCTTTACCTTTTATAATGGGGTCGCGGCTCCAAAAGATTAAGAACCACTGGATTAGATAGCGTGTGCTTAAGTGCTGCATAAACATGAAATTCATTTGTGAAACATATTTGCGCCTCTATATGATAAATTCGGTGCAACACACTGTACAAGCACATGTGCACATGTAGTTTGCCTCACTGACCTGGGCCTGTTCAGATGGTGGGCCACAGGCATGACCTACCAGAAGGAGGGAGCTATGGTTCTCAGGCCTGTATTTATGCACTTTATGCTGACTTTGTGTCTGTTACCATTGCCGGCAACCTGCTCCCATCCGCTCAGACAACTACAGACCTTTCACGGACATGAAAAGCAGCCTGTCTGGACCATTGTGTCTTTCAGTCCAATATCAAGAGGAATAGCCAAGTTAAATATTTGATTGCCTTTATAATCACACGTGCCGTGCACATACGCACACTCAGAGGAAGCACACTGAAGATCAGGGAAGAGACCAGTATCTTTTCCTTCAGAAGGCATGTGAACAAAAAGAGAGAAAGAGAGCATTACCATGGAGACCTGTTACTCACCACTAAATGCATAGCTGAAATAATGTTAAAAAGGCTTATTATACGGCTCTTCACAGCGTAAGTAGAACGCTCCGTTGATTTGAATGGGATTTCCCAACGTTCTACCGGTCATAATTTTCTGATAAAGGACCTCTGAAAAAAATAATGACCGCTGCCAATGGCAACGGAGTTCGTGCTTTCATATCACTCCGTGCATACGTAGTAGCGGACACTATCTGTCCCCGTCACTGCGAAGTTGGGGGAATTGCTCGTGAAGTTAGCGTGAGTCAGACTTTCAACTTACCAAGAGATTTACCACCATTCCTCCTCTCCAACTGCGCCTTCAACTAAGTAGCTAGGCTAGCTACTAGCCTTGCTGCTTCTAGCCTAGCCAAACGTTGCAGAGCAACGCGCAAACTTTTGGGAACTATTTGTCGCGGAAGTCATTAAATAAACCTTTCGGCCTTCATAAAAGTGTACGAAGTTTATGTTGTGTGTGTTCAGTTGGCAAATGGCCGTATAATAAGCAGGATAATGTATAGAACGCTGGTCATCATCGGGAAAATAAGTACCGACAGGGCGAACCGGACACCGACGCGAAGCGGAGGGGTCTTGTTTCGCCCTGAAGGTGTGCGTTCTATACATTATCCCTTACTTAAAGGCCTACAGTAGACTTTCAATCATTAGATGATAAAACAGAAATTATTTTTTTTGGGCATTTTAATTACATTTTCTTTTCCTATAATGCAACAATAGTGATGCTTTGTACATTTTAAACATATTAAAAACATATATATCTTATTTTCTGTGGCTTTCATATACAGTGCCTCTCGAAAGTATTCATACACCTTGAACTTTTGCACATTTTGTCATGTTTACAACCCTAAACACAAAGATTTTATTTTGATTTTGATTTTTTTACTGAACGTTCACACACAAGTAACAGACAACTGTGAAGTGAAAGCAAAATGATACATGATTCTGTTATTTTTCAAAAAATAGAAAAGTGAAAAGTGGGGCTTGCATAAGTATTCATACAGCATGAATGAATACTTTGTGGAACCCCCTTTTGCTGTAATAACAGCACAAGTCTTTTGGGGTTTGACTCTACAAGATTTGCACATGCAGAGACTGACATATTAGCCCATTCATCTTTACCAAACAACTAAAGCTCTGTCATATTAGAAGGAGAGCGTTTGTGAACAGCAGTTTTCAGATTA
This sequence comes from Gobius niger, assembly GCF_951799975.1. Classification (NCBI taxonomy): domain Eukaryota; kingdom Metazoa; phylum Chordata; class Actinopteri; order Gobiiformes; family Gobiidae; genus Gobius; species Gobius niger. The sequence continues at coordinate 20,853,674 of NC_136866.1, forward strand.
TTCCACAGATTTTCAATAGGATTTAGGTCAGGACTTTGATTGGGCCATTCTAACACATTAATATGTTTTTATTGAACCATTCCATTGAAGATTTAGCTTTGTGTTTAGGGTCATTGTCCTGCTGGAAGGTGAATCTCCGTCCCAGCCTCAGTTCTCTTGCTGACTCCAGCAGGTTTTCCTCCAAAATGTCTCTGTATTTGGCTCCATCCATCTTCAAAACTATTCTTACAATCTCCCCAGTCCCCGCTGAGGAAAAGCAGCCCCACAGCATGATGCTCCAACCCCCCCCCCCCCATATTTGACACTGGGGATGGTGCACTCAGGACGATGAGCAGTGTCAGGTTTGCTCCATACATAACGTTTTGCATTTGGGCCAAAAAGTTCAATTTTTGTCTCATCTGACCAAAGCTCCTTCTTCCACATGGAGCTGTGTCCTCCATATGACTTCTAGCAAACTTCAAACGGGATTTCTTAAGGCCTCCTTTCAATAATGGCTTTCTTCTTGCCACTCGTACATGAAGGCCAGATTTGTGTAGATACGACTTATAGTTGTCACATGTCCAGATTCCCCCAGCTCAGCGGCAGGACTTCACAGCTCCTCCAGAGTTATCTTGGGGCACTTGGTTGCATTTCTCACCAGTGCTCTCCTTGTTCAGTTTGTTAGTTTACGTGAACAGCCGTGTCTTGGTAAGTTTGCAGTGGTGCTTTACTCTTTCCATTTCCGAATGATGGATTGAACAGTGCTCCGGGAGATGTTTAAATCTTGGGAAATCTTTGTATAACTTAATGCTGCTTTAAACTTCTCCACAGCTTTATCCCTGACCTCTCTGGTGTGCTCCTTGACCTTCATGATGTTGTTTAGTGACCAATGCACTCCGACCATAGCTCTGAGGGCCTAAAAGAGGGCTGAAATTATACTGAGAGTAGATTACACACAGGTGGCCTCTATTTAATGGTTAGGCCAAGGTGTGAACATTCTGCCGTCATTAGGAATGTTATAAAGGCAATTTAATGCACTCAGAAAATGCTGTATGAATACTTATGCACGCCCCACTTTTTACTTTTTTATTTTTGGAAAAATAACGGAATCATGTATCATTTTGCTTTCACTTCACAGTTGTCTGTTACTTGTGTGTGAACGTTCAGTAAAAAAATCAAAATAAAATCTTTATGTTTAGGGTTGTCAACATGACAAAATGTGCAAAAGTTCAAGGTGTATGAATACTTACGAGAGGCACTGTATGTACTCACATGTCCCACTTTTCAGTGTCGTGTGCACGCACACAGCCGAGCAGCTGATGGCTCGTCTCTCCGGACTGGCCGGTTCTCAGATATGATTTGCAGATATACTTCAGTCTGACATGATTAACAGAAAGTATGGCCAAATAAACATGCCACATACGATCACTGGAGTCCATGGTGTCTGTAATTCATCCACTGGATTCAGTGGCAGTGGTATTTTTTTTCCTCTCACAAAAGAGGAAAATTCAACGAAAGAAAGAACAATGAGAGTCTCCGTTGCTCAAAAAAATTCCCAATTTTCCGAAGCAGTGCAGCTGAGAAGGAGGCAGCCGTTGTAACTACTGTGGGAGCAGAAAGCAGGGCAAAGAAAACAACCACACCTGCAGGTTAGCAGCTAGCCTGACAATGCAAACTAGGCTATCAATTTAGAAATTAAGTTTGACAAGTATTTAGCATTTCACTACAATTAACTACATGTTATGCCATTTTTTACAGTGAATAAATGGCTAAATAAATAAACTGTACATGGTCATGTTAATGCAATTGTTCATTACTTTATTCTTTTCATTGTAGACTGAGAGAGAGAGAAATCCGACAGAGAGACCTGCTGTATATGGAGGGGGGTCCTGCTAATTCTGACTGGGTTCGCCCGGCCTGGCTTAAAAGATCCTCACGTGGCTGCACCTGCAGAATGGATATGTGGATATGGCCACTGTTAAAAGGACAGGCTACCAAGGAGGCATTAACACACGGCCCCTGCAGGAGTGTTTACTATGGAATGTTCATTGTTCAGGGACGGTGGATGCAAACTAGCTATTATAATTAATTATTAATTATTAAGCTCTAATCTGCTGCAGTACATCTCTGTCTCTAAGAGCTTAATGTCTCTGAACACTTAAAGAAAGATGAAACTAAACTAAATAAACATGGAACTAATTCACCAGCTTCTACAGCCAGAGCCCTGGTTAGTCACCATCCACAAACTCATGCAGGAAGTGCATGGTTCATAGTGTACCACATGGAGGGGGGTTGGTTTCTATACTACTACTACTACTACTACTACTACTACTACTACTACTACTACTACTACTACTACTACTTCTACTACTACTCCTACTACTACTCCTACTACTACTACTACTACTACTACTTCTACTACTTCTGCTACTACTCCTACTCCTACTACTACTCCTACTCCTACTACTACTACTACTCCTACTACTCCTACTACTACTACTACTTCTCCTACTACTACTACTACTACTACTACTACTCCCTACTACTACTTCTAACTACTACTACTACTCCTACTACCACTACTACTACTACCACTACTACTACTACTACTACTACTACTACTACTACTACTTCTACTACTACTCCTACTCCTACTACTACTCCTACTCCTACTACTACTTCTACTACTACTACTACTCCTACTACTACTCCTACTTCTACTACTACTACTCCTACTCCTACTACCACTACTACTACTACCACTACTACCACTCCTACTCCTACTACTACTACTACTTCTACTACTACTACTACTACTACTACTACTACTACTACTACTACTTAGAAGTAGGGTTTTTTCTACAAGCAATAAGCAGTGCCTTTTACTTTAACTTGAGTAATATTCTGAGGTGTCAGGACAAAAGAAAAAAGTAATACGAAGTTGTCCTCGTCACTGCACGAGACAAAATATTTGTATTGACAAATACAAAAGTTTTGTTTGTGTATCTTAAAAACATTTGTTTGGTGTGTTCTTTGGAATATCCAGATACTCTCATTTTTTATTTCAATCACATTTAAATTTTTCACTCGAGTACTTTTTAGTCTACAACTATACTGCAGCTGCTACTGTTAGTTAAGTTCTACTTCCATTACTTTTACAATGACTTCTACATTCTTCTTTACAAAACTGTTGCAGTTCAGTGAGATTCTTGGGTTGATTTACTTTTTCCTCCCTGTCCTGTGAATGTTACATGTTATGGCCAATAATAATATGATGACATGTGTTTGGGTGGTATTAGTTGAAGCACTGTTTACTCATTCTTGTGATTTTGATAAAGATCAGAGCACATTTTATGACCAATTTAGGCAGAAATGTGAGAAATTCCAAAGCGTTCACATACATTTTCCTCCCACTGTACATTTACAATAGTCATAAATCTGTGGAACAAAGTTGAGCCAGTGAAATAATAGAAGACAGTATTGTCTGAAAATAAAACATGACTAACGGCTGCAGTCTCTCTGTGAGTATGTGCTTCCGTTTCCTCTGTGTTTCTCCAGCGCATTTCTTCCTGACTCGTTTCTGACAGATTCACGGAGCCTGAGTCACAGCCAGTAACTGCACCTCTTGACTTCACGCTTTTAAAAGTAATGAATAAAGTGCTCCAGACATTACCTGGAAGCCCATAAAACATGTGCTCCAGCCATTTCAGTTTGAAAAGCGAACAACATATGACCGTTGGACATGCAATTAGGCCAAATATCAAAATACAGCATCCACACGAACATTGTTAAACCACATTTTCAATGTTTTGCAACTTAAATGATGATAAACGCGAATTACATTTGTAATAAGTGGGGAAGGCTAGGGGGTCCCCTTCTAACCCAACATGCTCGGTAAGTCTGGCTGAATGACACCAAGGCAGAGGTAGATAGAATATATTTCTTTATTAAAGCTTTCATATAAAAGTAGAGTTTTTTTTTTTTTTAAAGTTCAGTTAACAGCTGCACTATGAGGCTATATAACAATTTTACGTGTACACAACCCAAAATATGGGGAAACGACTGCTAAAGTTGGGATGGGAGACCTACACCACAAACAATACAAAATAAACAGGGTCTACAGGTGAGAGAGCAAAAGTAAGAAACAAGGGGCAACAGGGGCTTACTGATGGATGGATAAATAAATACATGACAAACAGGACTCCAGCATCCATGAATAAGATAAGTTACCTTAGGTTTTTGAAAACATAGATCCAGACCTCGGCTGGGGGCACATACGAGTGGAACATAAACAGCTACACCCCCAACAACGCCTTGGCCGAGAATAATACAACTCAGTAATTTCACAAAAAGAAATGCAAACAAATATACACGAGAACAAGTAACTGAGGCTATAGTAAATGTGTGCGTCCACATGGGTCGACTCAGGTCGGTGAAAACGGCGCAATTCATCTTCCAGGCCTGTGTGAGGCGCTGTGATGCTAAGACAGATAATAGAACAAGATGTACAGGGCGCATACGCAGGAAACTTTCGTGGAATGTAAACAGTGAAAATGAAACTGATTCAAGGATTTACGATCTACAGAAGAGACGAGGAGGAGAGTTTATTTATAAAACTAATTACAGCAGCAGAACTGACGGTAACCAGAGGGTGTTCACGAACACTGTGGTGGTAGGAATTTGCAACACTGATAACCACTCGGTTACACATTTTACAGAAGGGGATCCGGAGTTGTTGGTTGAGCGATTTCGGTGGTCGTGGCATGAAAAGTTTGGGAACCCCTGCTTCGCTTGACCAACAACTCCTGTTTCCTTCACTTTGACTTTGTTTGAGCTGATCTGAAGAGCGGCTCTGAGACCGGCTGAAACCAGACTAAATGAAGAATGAACTGAGGGGGAGAGGCTTCCCCATGGCATTCAGTGCGGGCTGAAGCTCATTCATGCTGCAGTTTGACTGGGCATTTATCTAGAATATATCGTCCTCATGATGTGGTGGGGTAGCCTATGTCGCCCTTACATTGAGCCAATCAGATTGCGTGTGTGTGCTGTAAAAATTATATTATGCACCTGGCATGACCTCTCCTCCCTCTGACTTCACACGCTGCTGCTGTAGCGGGGCACAGTGTGAAAGTTGGTGAAGTTGAGAGTTGTTGTCGTTGTTCAGGAGGTGTCAAGCCAATGACTTAAGACATCAAGCCAGCAACTATGTACACACAACCGTCTCGCTGGTAAGCATGTTTACCAGTTGTAAATTCATGCAGGTGACTAGGCTCACTAACCCTTATGCCACAATGCTATTGTGTTTTTAGCATGTTGGCGCTCCGGCCGCATAGCTGGACGAGTAACGTGTTCGGGGTCTCGGCACGGGTCGTTTGGGGAGTACCATGCATCATCGCCCTGGTATGTCAATGGTCTTGTAGCTATCCGACCAATACATCTGCATTTATTTTGTGCTAATGTAGATTTCAGATTCTCAGGGTCCAGTCAGCGCTCCCCTTCTTCTGCTACGCCTGCACAGCCAGGACCGTCCTCTTTTATATTGTAGACTATGATGTGCTGTTTTAAATATGGACTGTGATATGGACAATGAAATGAACGGGACCATGTGCCATGTGAGAGTCCTTAAAGGATAATACCAGGAGTAGTTTGAAATCCGCGCAGTAATATCTTCACTTAACCGAACTACTCCTGGTATTATTACGCCTTACAATATAGTTCCCCCTTTTATCCGCTTAGAAAATCCACATTGTTTAATTTTGTGTAATTATACTTTGTAGTGTAACACTTAACGTAACCATATTTAAATAGGGAAAACGTGGAAGAGCTTGGTAGCTTCTATCTTGACCTTGTTTGGAGCTATAGAGGAGAGGAGGAGAGGCTAAATGCTAATGCCGTCTGTGCTGTGTTTACGTGATTGAAGGCACGTGTGACCAGACAGGTCCTAAAGAACTCGTCTATAAGCTAAGGTAAGAACATATATCAGTATGTAAAAACAGTGGCCTATTCCTTTAATGAACTGCAACCTAACTTACCGGACAATCCTTGAACAAAGGTTTAATCAAACATGCAGGTGAAATCAGCAAACATTAACTTAGACAATATACAGAAGAGATATATACTCAATACATACAGACAATTCATGGACAACATACAACCAGCCTCAAAGACGCGCCCAAGGCTCCAAAAAAAAGCTAAATCTACCTGTGTGTGCACGTCTGGTTAGTTTTCAACCAATGTTTCAGAGCACTTTTAAAAGTAAAATAGGTGCCACACTTCCTGACTTGGGTTGGCAGTGTGTTCCATGACCGTGATGGAAAGCACCATTTGACTAAATTGAGTCCTGCGCCGTTAAGCATTACAGCCGCCTCTGGACGATACTCTGGTATTTACTCGATTACTCATTTTTAAAAAATCTGCTAGCAGAAGAGGAGCGAGACCATTTCAAACTTTCAAAATGAGGCAAACGTCTATAAATATTTGATAGCTATCGAGGTCCAGAGTATTAAACTTCATTAAAATGTTACAGTAAAGATGAAGAAGAAGTGTTTTCTTAAATAGAGATTTGAGTGGCTTCAGGACAGCTTCTGATGTGTGAGACCATGTAGTACAACAGTAGCTTATATGGCTGAATATCATGGCGTGCATATACGTCTTAGCTGACTCTGTCGTCAGAGAAGGTACGGTAGCACAGTAGCACGGTAGCACGGTAGCACAGCGGTTAGTGCTTGTGTTTCACAGCTAGAAGGTCTGGGTTTGATTCCCACCAAGGACGGGGCCTTTCTGTGTGGAGTTTGCATGTTCTCCCTGTGTCTGCGTAGGTTTCCTCCGGGTACTCCGGTTTCCCCTACCACTAAAAACATGTACAATAGGCCAGGATGTATGAGAGTGTGTTTGAGAGTGTGCATGGGGGACGACGGATGAAAATTAGCCAAAGACTACAATCCGGTGTGGCTTGTTCATTAACTTGCACTGTCCCTACCAAATAAACCATACATTTATATGTTTGAAGTTTGACAAGTTAAATTTGAATTGGATTTTTTTTTTCTACATGTTGCTTGAAATTTACATTGGAGTCAAATACCACTCCAAGGTATTTCAATTGTTCAACCACTTCTAATCGCTCACCACTGACCAAAACAGATGGTTGCTCACCCTCTGCTGAAAACTTACAGACTGGAGTAGGCGGGAGTCATGGAACCAGTGGGACCAGGGTTGCCAGACGTACTTTAACTATCGTATTTGTACGATACTTTTGTCCCCTGTACGATCAATAATTCAAAAAAGCCCTGAATGTAGGATAATTTTAAAGCGCCAGATAAAGTCTGGTTAAATGCACTGTCCCCTCTCAGCTCTGATCTGGAGTCAGACTGAGCCTCCGTATTCACATCGGTGTAATATCTGCGGTCAGAAGGAGAGACGGTCCCTGGGTCAGTTTTACCTTTCCACTATCGCATTATCCTCCTGCCTTGGTGGCAGCCGTGGCATTTGATTGATCAGCAAGAAGTAACCCTGTCTCACCTCTTGCGAGTTGGGAATTTGCCCACTTGTTAGAGTGCAAGGTTCAGCTCCTGTTAATAATAGGCGACCCGCTGCAGAGGTGCCAACACCACTTCTTTATTACGGCTTAGCTAATTATTTTTCCTCATTCTAATGCCGCATGTGTTCTCCAAAGTAAAGCTGATGTGAAGAATGGAGGGGGATGTCCGGATTTCAAACCTACAAAAACTATGTTGTTGCTCTCAATAACTTTAGCAAACTTGTACAAGAGCGTCTACATCAGAAATGCGGCAGAAGGGAATGACTCCGACGAGGAATTCATCTCTTAGGTGAGTGCCTGTTGTCATGTCATGCGTGTGCGTAATGTAATAAATGGGACAGTGTGTGTGCCTGTCTTGTTGTTAGGGGTGGTGATATGAGCCGTATTTGGCGCAGGTGCTACAGCACTATTGACATTATTTATAGTGTACAATAGTTTGTGTTGAAATATGATAGTTTCGGAAGCTTGGTACAATATATTGTTTTTTAGAATCTGGCAACCCTGAGCGGGACACTGGCACCATTGCGCTAGAGAGCACCGCAGCAGCTTCACTTTCAGTTTTTGCATGGACATATAAAACTGTGTCATCGGCATACCATTGGATTTTTACAGTTTTACATACATTAGGTAGATTATTGACATATAAACTGTATATAATTGGTCCCAGTATAGAGCCTTGAGGGACTCCAGCTGAACAAGAGAGAAAAATGGATTGTGATGTTTCAATTTGAACAGCTTGTTTTTATCCAGCAGGGGATAATTTCTGACGTTTATAAATTACTGCAGTTTAACTCTAACTTTATATAACTGAGTGGTTGGTAATGAGAAGTAAAATGGTAAAATAATTAGTTGTGGGCTCTGCCCTGTAGGACCTGCAGTCCACTCTGCTACAATGTTGCGCATGTGTGGCAGTATGAATGATGCGTGGTTGCCTGCGGGGTATAAATAGGGCAGCATTCCCCTTTGTTCGTCCCACCTGACCTCTCCTCTCCGTGACGTCACCCGCCGACCAGGAGCTAGCATGGCTGTGAGAGCTTCGTGTAACATGTATGAAGATTGTCGCTAAGAAAGAGGAAATGTCACTGTCTCAAGGCGTCAAGCCCAGTGTTCGGAGCATGCGGTGTAGCATGTGCTCTCGGTGAGTGGCAATGAGATCATTATTGTTCGGAACTAATAACTATCAGTTGTGCGCTGAGCTAACACTAGCATTGTTTGTAGCTTCTCGGCTGTGCGAGGTCGGCGTCGCGGCTGTAGCCCTCGCGTGTGTGCATGTCTGGATGTGTCACAGCCACCCGGTATGTGCACGTTTAGTGTCCCTGTTATGTACGTAGATTTATACTGTTAGACTAATTATATTGTAACCTCCTAGGCTGCTGGTCGGCGGGAGAGCCTCCCTTTTCTGTCTCGTGTCTGTCACCTGGTCCTTCCTCCGCCACACGGCGTCTCGTGGTGGTCGAGACCCGTATCGGACTGGTAACATGGACATTGTGCATTGGACTGACTGACAGCTACATGAAATGATACCTGTCAGTAACTCAAGGAACTGTGAACCTGTCTACGAACGAACTATGTTTTAAAGGCAAAGCAACGAAACGTTAATAAATTAACCGACTGTATTATTGTCTCTGTCCCAAGTTAATACGAACCTGTGGTGCCTTAAGCGTGGGGATATTTTCATTTGCCCAGTATAACGCTGGGCTGGCGTTGTTGGTTTTAAATGGTAACATCATGGTAAGATAATGCACCCCCCCTGCGCCCCCGTCAGGTCACATTTGGCGTTTGTATGGCAGGATTAACTTTATCCGGACAGAGACTTAATCAGTTGGCATTCTTTGTTTGGAGGTATTATAGCATTTAAAGAGAAAAAAAATGTATTGTACTTGGTTACTGTGCAGCTAAGGCTAAATTGTGTGAAGAAAATGGTTTTCTGACCTGTGATTTGGTTGTAGGCCTATGGTGTGCATTTTATTTTCTTTGCAAATGCATGTTTTGCTGTGTTTTATTTTGCTTTTGTGGGCCCTGCACTTGAATTATGGAAGGTGCTGTTTTTATTTCTGTAACAATTAACCTTGTGGCACGTAATAATACCAAAACAACTGCATGTATTGTATACCTCAACTTTGTACTGACTTTTTGGTTACAACAAATGTCTGTTTGCAGAAAGGGAGGCTCTGTAGAACTTGGACGTCAGGGTGGGAATGTCGGGTGTGGCAGTTGGGCTGCTGTTGGGTCGGCAGCGTCTGTGCCTCCGGTTTCAAGCTTCAATGCAGCGTACTGTTGATGCCGCTACTAGTTCCAGGTTGGGAGTCCTGAGGTAGAGTAGTTGGTCGTACGTTGGAACCGTGTGGCGTGTTATTGGCCTTAAGGGCACCTCGCATATCCTAGGTAAACGGATGGGACCGTGAGGACACTGACAGTCTGAAGCGCGGCTTGGTCAGCTACTGTTTTAAATGTTTTTAAACTGTGATGTGAGTGCCGAGTGGTTGCCTCAAAGTGGATGGCTCAAACCCATCCAGGTAGCGGTAGGTAGGGTGAGATGTAGGGACTGCTGTAGCAGCAGGGCCCGCTTGTTCCTCAACTACTGACAGCGTATCATACGCGGCCGTTATTACTGCATCTTGTAGTCCAAGCAGGAATCATAATGGTACGGATTTTGGGGTGGTTCATTTGCATGGCTCAGCTTATAGCCTTAAGGGCCCCTCGTCAGCATCGAATCTTGTGTTTAGATGAGGCAGCTGCATGTACGGATTTTATGTTTGTTCGTCAGGGCGTGGTCGAGGTTTGATCATCCTGTGAGAGGAGTGCCTCACCGTGTCGTTCCCTCTCTGTACGTATGTAGTATGGATGGTTTAGGAAACTTTATCGTCGGGACGCCGATACCTTTGGGGGGGTGAAATGTGGCAGTATGAATGATGCGTGGTTGCCTGCGGGGTATAAATAGGGCAGCATTCCCCTTTGTTCGTCCCACCTGACCTCTCCTCTCCGTGACGTCACCCGCCGACCAGGAGCTAGCATGGCTGTGAGAGCTTCGTGTAACATGTATGAAGATTGTCGCTAAGAAAGAGGAAATGTCACTGTCTCAAGGCGTCAAGCCCAGTGTTCGGAGCATGCGGTGTAGCATGTGCTCTCGGTGAGTGGCAATGAGATCATTATTGTTCGGAACTAATAACTATCAGTTGTGCGCTGAGCTAACACTAGCATTGTTTGTAGCTTCTCGGCTGTGCGAGGTCGGCGTCGCGGCTGTAGCCCTCGCGTGTGTGCATGTCTGGATGTGTCACAGCCACCCGGTATGTGCACGTTTAGTGTCCCTGTTATGTACGTAGATTTATACTGTTAGACTAATTATATTGTAACCTCCTAGGCTGCTGGTCGGCGGGAGAGCCTCCCTTTTCTGTCTCGTGTCTGTCACCTGGTCCTTCCTCCGCCACACGGCGTCTCGTGGTGGTCGAGACCCGTATCGGACTGGTAACATGGACATTGTGCATTGGACTGACTGACAGCTACATGAAATGATACCTGTCAGTAACTCAAGGAACTGTGAACCTGTCTACGAACGAACTATGTTTTAAAGGCAAAGCAACGAAACGTTAATAAATTAACCGACTGTATTATTGTCTCTGTCCCAAGTTAATACGAACCTGTGGTGCCTTAAGCGTGGGGATATTTTCATTTGCCCAGTATAACGCTGGGCTGGCGTTGTTGGTTTTAAATGGTAACATCATGGTAAGATAATGCACCCCCCCTGCGCCCCCGTCAGGTCACACATGTTAAGACAAACACGTGGTCAGAGTGACATAAAGAGTGGCAAAAAAGTTTCGATGGTAAGTCCATACATAGGAGCCAGGAACTTCCTGTCACCACTTCCTTACAGTTACAGGAAGTCGGCCACAATAAGTTCATTATTTTACAGTCTGTGTCTGAAACAAGAGTTTCTCTCAGAGCAAACAGGGGGTTATGGTTCCAAACTAGTTTCAGCACGGCACGGTAGTGCAGCAGTTAGCGCTCGTGCTTCACAGCTAGAGTGGGTGTGAAGTGGCCAGTCAAACTCCCCTTCAGCTCAGAGGGTTCAGAGGTTTCACCCAAGCGTTGAAAGGCCTTTCAAACAGATTATAATGGGAAGCAGAGCAGGGTTTCTGTCACCACCAGCACAAAGTGTTTCTTTGAATATCTGGATCTGCCACAAACATCAAGAGTTCTTCCTGCAGACCGGGCTGATGATGCTAAAACTGCAGGAAACTCCAGGAAAGTTGTCAATGATGTTTGTTGCTGAAAAGAGGGTCAAGCTTCAACAAAGAATGAAGATCAGAAACTGCTGACTTCATGTTGTTAAAGAGCTCAGGCACATCATAGTGACGCCGACAAAGGCATAGCAGCTGCTAGACTTTCTAAGGCAGGGGTTTCCAAACTTTTCAGGCTGCGACCCCCTAAAATCACTCAACCAACAACGCGGGACCCCTTCTGTAAAACGCAAATAGCATTTATAATAATTTAAGGTGCAAAACATTTAAAATGTGTTTGTTGGAGTGCTGTATATTGATATCTGGCTTTATTTCACTAAAATATGCAGCTATCAATCCAAAATACATCAAATTCAGAGTCAGAAATGTAAAAAATATTGTATTGCGACCCCCACTGCTGAAAAGTTACAGTTTTATGCAAGTTTCAGGGTTTTTTTTGCAAGACAAAATAGCAGTATATAGTAGAGTGGAATTTTCAAGTGTGTTGAGATATGGAACCTAATGCAGGGTTCTAATCTAGAGTATTGAAAAGCCATGTGTCTCAGACCAGACTCGGGACATTCCTGTGAGCGAGACATTACCAGCTCGTCTCCATGGAGATGATGCCACTTTGCTCTAACTGCAAGTTTAAATACATTCTCTTCCAAATGATTTATTTTTAGAACAAACTGTGTGGCTTTAAAATGCTAAACTAAACTAAACAGCAGTCCTGGTTCTACGACCTGTAGGAGATCCCTGGAATCTCACATTCTGTTTGTTTTGAACATACTGAACACCTTGGCTACTATATCTGTAAGGTGAGCTCCTCCTAAAGCCCTACTTGAAATCCACTGAGAAAGTTTAGATGGAGGAGGCTGTTTCAGAGTCAACTGATTAAAGGAGAAAGGGAAGTGCTGTTTAATGGTCCCACAGATGTGACGCTGATGTCTTTCGTCTTGCGGTAAGAAACGGCTTTTCGCATGAAAGCTCATGAACAAACCTAATAAGCTCTGAAAACTCAAATGAATAAAAGGCATGTTGTCTTCAGTCAGTGTCATCCATCATTTCCAGAATTGGTGAATTACTGACACTGCTGATCCCGTGCAAAAGCCCATTAAAATGAACGACGTCCCCAGGTCGTTCTAATCCCATGCGAATAGGGTTTAAGTCACATAGTTACACAAGTGTCTGAGAAACAGAAGTAGCTCCTCAATGTTTTTGTCAGGTAAAAGTAGCTCAAAGGTTGTAGATGCCTGATTTAGATCAATGACTGCTCTTTGCGCTGCTTTGTGGACCGTCTGAAGCCTAATGCCTTTCTCCTACACTATTGAACCACATAAAGCGCTGCCGGGTCTGTGACCTGGCCCTAAACGCTGCGTCCATCTCGGGAAGTGGCCCCTAATCGCTCCCGTTCCCGTGGGAGTGTGATTATTTATTTATTCTCTGATGTTTCTGCTTCACGAGGCGGTCTGGGGCGGCGGAGGACACTCGCCTGATCCATGTTGATATTGTCTGAGTCAGTATGATTTATGAGCGGGTCGTGCCACGCTAAAGTGCGCCAGATTAAGATGAATGCACACGTGGGTAATGCAGGGGACATGATCATTGATTGGACAAAGCTCTCTGTGGTGGGGATGCATTACTCCGATCACAGACACACGCTTAGGCCCGGGGAGTGGGGAAATATGCAGGGTGTGTTTTTCATACACAAGTTTGAAGGTTCCCAAACGTCCTGGAAAACCTGGAAAATGACTTGAACATAAAGCCCATTGACAGTGAGAAAACGTGTTAAATGTCCAGGTGAAAAAAGTCCTTTCTCCTCCCTTTGATTTTCCATTATGAGTAAAGGCAATTGTGAACCGAGGTACGATGATGAACTAAAAAAAGCTATTTTCTGACTAAAACATGACGAGACGTTCATGAGTTTCATCTTTGCTCAGGACAGTTTTAAACACTGTATGAACGCAGAAAGAATGTTGATGAACAAATGCGCAGATGGCGCTGAAGCGATGACCGGAGGACGAGAAGAGCAGCTACTTTTGGGAAAAGTCATGTTCACAATGACACTTCGGCCTTTTGTGGTGTTAGGTTTGTAGCCCTGTCAGCTTTCATCCCAATTTCCAATACTTATCGACATTTAGTTTTTTGAAATACTAATAATTTTTGCAATGGAACTGACTAATACTTGACTAAAACCTTTTAAGTTTTTGTCACTTAAAGGGACTATACAGAGTTTAAAAATGTTAAAATTAAGTATTTTCCTCCCCCTACAGCCATGTCCTAACTTGTGTGGCCATACCCACACAAGTTCACAAAACAAAACAAATACACCTACAATGTCACTCAAAAAGGTGTTACTTGGCATGCCAAAGTGCCGTCATGCAAGCTTAATATAGAAGGTGCAGTTACAAGTATGACCTGAGGTGGCAGTAGTGAGTATAAAATGGCCATCTTGCATCTAGTTCCTTTAAACTTGACTAAAACTATTACATTTAGAAATGACTAAAATGTGACTAAAACTGAAAGCATTTTTGTCCAAAAGACAATCCCGGGTACTCTGCAGGTCAAACCTCAGTGATGACTATAGCCAGACATCCAAATCTCTATGACCTCTCCCAGCCACCATCACAATCTGTGCGTTTACCCCGTCATTAAACCTCTGGAGCTAAACCTGTCGTCTGCCTCCATCCTCCTTACCTCTTGCTTCCTCATTCAAACACGTGTCACTTCCTGCATTTGATCTGAAAGTTTGATTGAGAGCCTCTGTTGGGTACAAACCACGATAAGCTATCGATAACTATAGACTAAACCAAACAGGAAACACCCTCAAAAGATTTATATTCTGCTTTGTTCTTTCTTGATATTTCATTAGTAAAACCGAGTTTTACTCAGACAGACATGATCAGAACCAGTTTGATGAAGTTGTCTAGATTCTGCCAGAACTTTCAAGGATTTCCTCCTCAGAGGTGAGCTGGTGTTTTGCTGACGACAAACATAAACTAAATAAGCAGGATTAGTGAAACATGCTCACCTCTCCTTTTTGATGAGGATGTAACACTTCTGCATGATCATTCCCCTCATTCAGGAGCTCGTGATGGGCTGTGACCAAACTGTCACGCTGACGTTGGCTTTGATTGTAACTTGTAGCATTTCCGTTACAGCTTCGGTTCTTCATACTGTAGTTTCTCACAGACAAACTAACAACGCAGAGAGACGACAGACAGTAAGCAAAAATAATCTTTTTTCTTTTCATGTCACCTTCCCACTCTGCTATGAGTCTGACCGACACAAACTTTGTGAAGTGAATATGAACTTATACGGTTTGCTCTGGTCCTGCTGTGTCCTAAATTCAACTTATACGAATAAAGTTCTCCTGCCGCAGGACTAAGGAATGTTTCTCTTTCAGGCAGCAGTTGCTCTTGGTTCCAATCCCCCAGCGCAGTGTGAAAAGTGTAAGAGCAGTTTGTGAATCTCCCTCCACTCCTCCTCGCTATTCTCTCCCTCATCTTTCACTCCTCTCTCTCTGTTCCATTTTAATGACATGTCCAGTTTAAATCTTACTACAGTGTACTACAGGTGGGGAGAATTAAGAAAAACATTTTAGATACATTACATATCCTTCCTACATAACCATGTCAATAATATTTGTAGATTTAAAGTAACTGAGTTTATATGTCTGTAGTTGGTGAACCCGAGTTTCTCTGCTCCGCCCCTGCAGTCGCTGCAAACTTCCCCTCTTTCCTCTTTTCACATTGAGTTGCCTTGTGTACAAAATGCGCGGTATAAATAAAGTTGCCTTGCCTTCCTTTCTCACTTTCTGTTGCAAGAACAGGGACCAGAGAACACAGCATAACGTAAAGGTTTTGTCAGGATCTGAACTTAAAGTTTAGAGATTTCTACGTGTGTCCTATCAGTTGCATTGGCCACATTTAGCTCTTCCTTTTCATGGTTCTCATTGAATACAGTTTTTTGTCAGCTGCATTAATAAAACAGCGGTGCAAATACTATACAATGCCATTTGATCATATTGGCCTCAGTTTGGTGCCTCTCGGAGACATGATGCCCGACGCGCTGTACGTTATGAGGGGATAGGAAGCGGCGGCGCTGCACACATGCATATTATTATTATTATTATTATTATGCCACCACAGAAATAAAAAAAAGACAAATCTTTCTCTGGATACCATCTTTATGATCAGCCATCTTGAATTAATTGTCCTGAAGGTGTCCAGGATCAAGATGTTCCAGTCCGTAAACTTAGAAGTGTAAATGAGGCCATCAGCACTGGGTCAGTCCATTAGGAGGAGGTCAGCGGAGACACCAATGAGTGCTGCCCGGCTGTCTATCATCCATCTATCTATTACCTCGCACAATTTTGGAAAACCAATATCTCACTCTACTCTAAAGGCGTCATGGCAGCACTGCAAAGGTAATTCTTTCCCTGCAATAATGATGTTTTTGGCAGGAGCAGAGAATGGGCATGACTGGTATAAAAGGGGCACCCAGGTAATTACAGCAGAGTTAGGGGAAGCCTGGAGTGGTTGGCTGAGGTGTGGTCCTTCTCCTGAACCTAGTCAATACAGTAATATTGTTAATATTAAATACATTTTGAGGAAAATAATATTAATAGATCTAAGAAGAAATACTTCAGAATAATTAGGTGCAAGACACTGTTGTGACAAGTTTAGCCAGTTAAGCTGGTAAACCACAAATGGCGTCCTGTCGCTGGGTCACCTGCTGGGGCCTCTGACTAAACCAGGTAGAAAGACCGGCTTCTTCCTGTGCTCCAGACGAGACCCTCACACCTCTAGACAACAGGGCCGAAATGGCCCGTCTCCTCAACATGACAAAGATCTCCTTCTGTCTCCAAACGCCACCCTGATGCATTACCATGCAAAGTGCCGTTTGGTGGCCTGCAACTGTATAACCATTTCTGTGTGTATTCTGTGCTTCCCTTGTGGTGTGCCTTTGGTGTGCTCACCTATAAAAGATGATGCCAAAGCTGAGCCGGGCAGAGCTTACCATAAACTCGCGTTATGTGTAACCCTCTCCGCAATGCATTGTGTAATAAACTTCACATGTTGACTAGACAAACATCTCTTAAGCTTTATTAAGCAAGAAAATCCACAACAACACACAAACTAAATCTCTTTTATACTGCGACATGAAGCTTTTGCCACTAATACAGAGGGATATCAGTCTGGGACCCACAGCGGCATCAGAAAAGTCAAATGAGCCCGTGCAATCAGAGTTGATTATTTATGGTCATGTGTTGTTCGCGGCGTCACTCACGGGACACGGAATTCAATCCGTCTATCCTGGTTCTCCTCAACATTTCTCTATCCATGTGTCTGTCTGTTTCATTGTTTGATGTCAGTGTCATTCCTGGTTTCCAAACTTCTTTTTTTGTACCTCAGCAGTGTTGGTGAAGCCCTCTGAGGCTAATGTGACATTGGGTTAAGCATAAACAGATTTGATTTCACATATTTGTGATGTCAACGCCTGGTTAGAAATCATTACAGAATCATAATGAGCATAAGTAAGATGAGAGAGGAGTCTGAATAACAGAAGCACATTTCTTTGACCTGCACTGACTCATCCCATTACAGTATCACCGAGAAAAATCATCTTTAATGTTGGCCGTTATTAAAGTCCTGTTTCATCCAGCGTGCGGTGTCCCCAGTTCACCCACATTAACAGCTCTATCGCCCAGAGCCGTTCTGTGCACAATGGCCTTTCTCCCACATATTTCTGTGTCAAAAAGAACTTCAGTACATCCTCATCGATCTTTATGAGCTTTTAACCATGTTATAATGTACAGTGGACAAATCAATCAATCACACTTTATTTATAAAGTACTTTCCATATACAGGTGCATCACAAAGTGCTTTACAGATTAAATTATTCAAAATACATTCTTGCCCAGAACCCCCGGTATTTACAGTTATCACAATGGTTACATACACTCAAACCTCAATACAATGAAGTACATAAGACATATGAGGCTCAGTACAGATGAACTCGGTGAGGAAACACCATCAGTGGAGTTGCCTGCACCAGGAGCAGTAGACCAGCAGACCAGCCGCAGCCACAGGGCACCGACACAGGGCACAAACCCCGACACAGGGCACCAACACAGACACAGGGCACCAACACAGGACACCGACACAGGGCACTGACACAGGGCACAGACACAGGGCATTGACACAGAGCACTGACACAGGGTACCGCACCGACACAGGGCACAGGGCACCAACACAAGGCACCGACACAGACACAGGGCACCGACACAGGGCACAACACAGGGCACCGACACGGCACAGGGCACGGACACAGGGCACCGCACCGACACAGGGCACCAACACAGGGGACCGACACAGACACAGGGCACCAACACAGGGCACCGACACAGACACAGGGCACTGACACAGGGCACTGACACAGGGCACAGGCACAGGGCACCGACACAGGGCACTGACACAGGACACAGACACAGGGCACCACACCGACACAGGGCACAGGCACAGGGCACCGACACAGGGCACTGACACAGGGCACAGGCACAGAGCACTGACACAGGGCACTGACACAGGACACAGACACAGGGCAGCGCACCGACACAGGGCACCGACACAGACACAGGGCACTGACACAGGGCACTGACACAGACACAGGGCACTGACACAAGACACAAGACACAGACACAGGGCACAGACACAGGGCACCGCACTGACACAGGGCACCGCACCGACACAGGCACAGGGCACTGACACAGGGCACTGACACAGGACACAGACACAGGGCACAGGTACAGGGCACCAACACAAGGCACCGACACAGACACAGGGCACCGACAGAGGGCGCCGAGACAGGGCATTGACACAGGGCACCAACACAGTGCACTGACACAGGACACAGACACAGATACAGGGCACTGACACAGGGCACCGATACAGACACAGGGCACTGACACAGGGCACCGATACAGGTCACCGCACCGACACAGGGCACGGACACCGACACAGGGCACCGCACCGACACAGGGCACCAACACAGACACAGGGCACTGACACAGAGCACCGACACAGGGCACTGACACAGGGCACTGACACAGGACACAGACACAGGGCACTGACACAGACACAGGGCACCGACACGAAACAGGGCACGGACACAGGGTACCGCACTGACACAGGGCACCAACACAGACACAGGGCACCAACACTGACACAGGACACAGACACAGGGCACAGACACAGGGTACCGACACAGACACAGGGCACTGACACAGGGCACCGATACAGACACAGGGCACTGACACAGACACAGGGCACCGACACAGACACAGGGCACTGACACAGGGCACAGACACAGGGCACCGACACAGACACAGAGCACTAACACAGGGCACTGACACAGACACAGGGCACTGACACAGGGTACCGATACAGACACAGGGCACTGACACAGTTTGTGACACAGGGCACCGCACCGACACAGGGCACCGCAACGACACAGGGCACCGCAACGACACAGGGCACAGGCACAGGGCACCGACACAGGGCACCAACACAGACACAGGGCACTGACACAGAGCACCGACACAGGGCACCGACACAGGGCACTAACACAGGGTACTGACACAGACACAGGGCACCGACACAGGGCACGGATGCCGACACAGGGCACCGACACAGGGCACTGACACAGGGCACCGACACAGGGCACTGACACAGGGCACTGACACAGGGCACCGACACGACACAGGGCACGGACACAGGGTACCGCACCGACACAGGGCACCAACACAGACACAGGGCACTGACACAGAGCACCGACACAGGGCACTGACACAGGGCACCGACACGACACAGGGCACGGACACAGGGTACCACACCGACACAGGGCACCAACACAGACACAGGGCACCAACACAGACACAGGGCACCGACACAGACACAGGGCACTGACACAGGACACAGACACAGGGCACAGACACAGGGTACCGACACAGACACAGGGCACTGACACAGGGCACCGATACAGACACAGGGCACTGACACAGACACAGGGCACCGACACAGACACAGGGCACTGACACAGGGCACAGACACAGGGCACCGACACAGACACAGAGCACTAACACAGGGCACTGACACAGACACAGGGCCCTGACACAGGGTACCTATACAGACACAGGGCACTGACACAGTTGGTGACACAGGGCACCGCACCGACACAGGGCACCGACACAGGGCACCGACACAGGGCACAGGCACAGGGCACCGACACAGGGCACCAACACAGACACAGGGCACTGACACAGAGCACCGACACAGGGCACTGACACAGGGTACTGACACAGACACAGGGCACCGACACAGGGCACGGATGCCGACACAGGGCACCGACACAGGGCACTGACACAGGGCACCGACACAGGGCACTGACACAGGGCACCGACACAGTGCACCGACACAGGGCACTGACACAGGGCACCGACGCAGGGCACCGATACAGGGCACAGACACAGGGCACAGACACAGGGCACTGACACAGGGCACCGACACAGTGCACCGACACAGGGCACTGACACAGGGCACTGACACAGACACAGGGCACTGACACAAGACACAGACACAGGGCACCGACACAGACACAGGGCACGGACACCGACACAGGGCACCGCACCGACACAGGGCACCGCACCGACACAGGCACAGGGCACCGACACAGGGCACTGACACAGGACACAGACACAGGGCACCGCACCGACACAGGGCACCAACACAGACACAGGGCACTGACACAGACACAGGGCACCGACACAGGGCACAGACACAGGGCACCGACACAGACACAGGGCACAGGTACAGGGCACCAACACAAGGCACCGACACAGACACAGGGCACCGACACAGGGCGCTGAGACAGGGCATTGACACAGGGCACCAACACAGTGCACTGACACAGGACACAGACACAGGGCACCGACACAGATACAGGGTACTGACACAGGGCACCGATACAGACACAGGTCACCGATACAGGGCACCGCACCGACACAGGGCACCAACACAGACACAGGGCACTGACACAGAGCACCGACACAGGGCACTGACACAGGGCACTGACACAGGACACAGACACAGGGCACTGACACAGACACAGGGCACCGACACGACACAGGGCACGGACACAGGGTACCGCACCGACACAGGGCACCAACACAGACACCGGGCACCGACACAGACACAGGGCACTGACACAGGACACAGACACAGGGTACCGACACAGACACAGGGCACTGACAGAGGGCACCGATACAGACACAGGGCACTGACACAGACACAGGGCACTGACACAGACACAGGGCACTGACACAGGGCACCGACACAGGGCACTGACGGAGTCATGTTTTGGGCCAGAATCATTGTGAGAGAGCTGGTCGGCCCCTTTAGGATCCCTGAAGGTGTGAAAATGACCTCTTTCTGACTGACCACTTTCTTCTATGCTACAAAAAGAAGAGCTGTGCTTTCCCTAACAAGATCATCTTCATGCATGACAACGCACCATGTCATACTGTAAAGAATGGCTGGCTATGGGCATTAAAGGAGAGAAACTCATGATGTGGACCCCATCCTCCCCTGACCTCAACCCTATTGAGAACCTTTGGAGCATCAACAAAAAAAACGTATATGAGGGTGGGAGGCAGTTTTCATCCAAACAGCAGCGCTGGGAGGCTATTCTAACATCCTGCAAAGAAATCCAAGCAGAAACTCTCCAAAAACTCACAAGTTTAATGGATTTAAGAATTTTGAAGCTGCTCAAAGAAGGGCTCCTATGTCAAAATATAAGTTGTCCTGTGAAGATTTTTTGATTGCAATAGCTTTTGATTTCAGTAAATATGACCTCCTAATGCAACAAATTCAACAAATGACCATTTTCAGTTAATTACAAGCTTTAACATGTATTGAAACGATGAGTTGCATAATAATTTGGAACAGTAGATTTTGAGGTTTTTACTAGATTTTTTCAACCACATTCAAATGATCCTCTACTAGTTATAAACCTGAAAATTATGCTGACTCTCATTTGAGTTGACAATTTAGAAAATTTTAGAAAAATGTCATTTGCATAATTATTTGGAACACAGTGTAGTGTGATTCAAATTCATACACATTTTTCTCTGTATAATGTCAAAATTAGGTGGGAAGTGCTCAGCATTGTCAAAAAACATTTATTTTTTCTGACAAAAACTTGTATGTATGATACCGAGAGGACACGTTAATGCATTCCAAAAATCCTAAAACTAAGACCCTAGGGAAAAAAACATAAAAAACAAACAAACATAAGGGCAGTAACAATGCCGTAATTTTAGATTGAGGGAGACAAAAGGGTGCGCAGCGCCCCCTGGCTTTGGGCAGGGTGGTTGGCGAGGGCCGATTATCGCCACTTTGCGGCTATATTTGAGGAATTGAATTAGACCAACAAACCTCTCTGAAAATACATCAACGAGAAAGCCGTTGTTGATTGGCTCTGCAAAGGTCTTGCTAGTCTTTTCCGCAGATGATGAAACACATTCCTATCTGCATTACATTCCGACATTTGACTCTATGGACAGCACGTGGACAACTGTTTACCGGTCTGGGTTTAAATAATGCAGTTTTCATAATGTGGGCTCTCTATTTTGAGAGTCACATGAACACACAGCTTATTCCAGGCTAAAATAAGACTACAGAGATACTAACTTCCACAAAGTGTCTGTTTAATTTATGGTACAGAACCAGCCAATTGGAATTAATGTTTTTGTAAAGAAAAGACACAAAGCAGAGAGAGAAGGAGATCAGGCTGCCCCTTGCAGGCCGCAGTGGGAAAGGCACAGTGAGCACAAGCTTTCACTTGCTGCTATCGGCATGCTAACAAAACACAATGGCGCCGTGATCAGCTTTGAGTGCAGAACGGCTCAGATCAGAGTTTTCTATTTGCTATTTTGCACAAAGCCCTGGTAATACAGATCCGGGCGTTTCAACAATACCAACCAAATTTACCAACCAAATTTGAGACCTATACGTTTCTGAAGAGGCGCCAAGAGCCCGTCACAAGAATTGCTACAGGAAACCAGGAAGGCACAAATGAGGAGAAGATGTTGAAAGACTGCTGTGGAGCGGAGGGAACTGCGCAGGAGGAGGAGCTGACTTGTGCATTGCATTAGGCCAAGGTGAAGTTTATTTCTCTGGCACATATACAACACCCACAGCTGTACTTTACATTAAACATCACAACAACAAAATCACAGGATACAACAAGGCATGATAAAACTAACATAGAAATAAGAGGAAAAAAATGCAGAGGCAGCTCAACTTGTACAGGAACATGCAAACAAACAGGGTCTAAGGGCGGATTTAAAACTGCTTAGTGTCGGGGCCAAACAGAGGCTTTGAAGGTACAATATGTACCTCCTGCTGACCTGAAAGACACAACAGGACCGAGCTGGGACTGGTAAATGGTAATAAATGGTTAATCAGCACAGAAAAAACTGAAAAGCCTCTGAAGGGCCGTCAAGGAGTGCCTGGGATAAGTACAGTCCGTGTGTCTGACAGACTTGTTGTTGTGGATCCTCCTCCACAGGGAGAGAGGGCGGGAAGAGTACAAGTGTGTGTGTGTCGCAGTGGTCGTGGTGCAAGTGAATTGGTCTGGGATACATTTAAGTCCAAAGGCTGGTCCCCACACCAGTTCAGTTTGCAGTTGTCCATCTGTCTGCCCATGATTACTGTGTCATGTAAGTACATGATGTAGCTTATTCCTGGGGTGGTGCTCCTGCTGTCGTTTGTGAACAGAGTGGAGAGAAGAGGAGCGATGCCTGATCATTGAAGAGAACTAGTAAATACATCTGGACCATTCGCCCTGAGGCTGGAGAGAGGAGGAGAGCAGAGCATGTGTCACAGTTTTGTGTTCTGTGAAATATTAAGGTGTGGAATGGCATGCACGTTTTGACTGAAACTATGGTTGTAATGAGAGCTATATAAAGATGATATTAATCAAAACACTATGAATGAATAGGCTGAAATAGACTTGAAGTGGGCATAAAATGGCACTAGAACAAGCGAGGTTGCAAAGGTCCACTGCGTCCCTCGTCTTCAAGGGCTCATGGGCGTCCAACGCTCCTGGGACTCACCCAGGTCTACGCCTAGGGCTGGGCGATTTGACGATAGTCAACCATCTTTGATCTCCAGAGCTGACAATCTGTCATATTTGTGTGTTTGTTTATTTACCTGGACCATGTGCAAGATGCATCCTTCGTCCTTACAGGTCTGTCAGATGTCTTCTCATTTGTTTTAATCCTGGACTGTGTTCACAAATGCACTGTCTATTCATGTCTTTGAAAACATAATAGTTCTCCATAAACACTGTGATTCTCAGTTCCTTTTTGTCAGGTTGTTGTTTGCTTTTTACTAAATAAGTCATTGCATATTATCGCTTTAGAAAGGCTCTTATTGTGAAAGGGTCAGACAGTGACACAACAGCAGCTTGACTCTAGAGGAACAGACACTAAAGTTTACTTACTTCTACTTCTACTAGCTGAGACCCGGCCTTCGGCCGGGCCTCGCTAGTCTCCACATTTGATATTCAGAGATTGTGAGTGACTACAAAGAAATGTCCAACCCGTCACACAGTTCAGCTGTAGGCCAGTGGTTCCCAACCCATTCCAAAAACTATGGCCATTACAAATGAGTAAAAGAATGAAGGCTCATTCTTATAAAGTACGACAATATTTTCGCTAAACTTTGGGAACAGGATTGAAGAGACAGTGGAATAATTATGGATAAATATTAGGGGTTCAGCTCTAACGGTTTAGTTCACGGTGCAGGACCCGTGGTTTGGTGCATCACAGTAGTGTACAATAAAAAAAAAGAATGAGTAGGTTTTGAACTGAAAAAGGCTAATGATTGTTGTTAGACAGTATTTATAACCTTACAATAAAATTGGCAATGCGTTCAAAGCTGCTTTAGAATGAAATGTACCTCTGGGCTGACAATACGTGAAAGCAAAATAGAAAACAAATGGTACAGCAGCAAAGGAAAAAAAAAAAGGAAAAAAACTACGCAGTGCAGGCCATGCGCTCGTTAAGTGGTTTCATTTTCGCTTTGACTCACACGGAGGAGAAATCAGTCGGAGCAGCGCGTGTGATTAGAGGCTCGTGTTTGAGCAGGTTTTGGGCACGCACGCACACGCACACACATACACACACGCGCGCACACACACATCGCCCTGTTTGGATGCGCGCACACGCACGGCAGTCAGATCGCGTGCACTCGCGTTTGTGTGACAGCGGGTTGTTCTCGGACAGCAGCACCGCGGTCCATATGGACCCGTGGCCAATGCCCGCGGCCGGTGGGACCGTCACGTGGGGGCCGGCCGCGGATGTCCACGCACACACTCAGTACTGTCGCCAGGCTTCCTGGTGTTCCCAAACGGTCTCCCATCCCAGTCCTAACCAGGCCCTTCCCTGCTTAGCTTCAGAGGAACGGTCTCCCATCCCAGTTCTAACCAGGCACTTCCCTGCTTAGCTTCAAAGTCGGTATGGGAAATAAACATGGCGGCGCCCAGGCGGCGGCCATTGAGATAGCGTTTTCTATAATAGATTCCCAGCCCCTAAAGGCTCCTCCTGCAGGTGGTGGGTCCGATGGACAGCCTCATGGTTCTAACCGGGCCTGGTCTCTCATCAGGGGCTTCTGAACCACTCTTTGTCTGACCCGTCATCTAGGACCTGTTTGCCCTGGGAGACCCTACCAGGAAAACGAAAACCCTCCACCACGTTAAGGTGACGGTTCCAGGAGGGAATGTTGATTATCACAAAGTCGAATAAATCTGTTTATTTATTCATTTTTTTCTTTTTCAGTGTGTCCTTTATGTTATATTAGTCATTATACAAAAAATTGTGATAAATCAAAATCGTCAGTTTATTTTTTAAAAACTGATATTCTATTTTTTCCATATTGCCTTCCCCTATCCACACCTCAGGAGCACCTGCACAAAACAGAACACGAGCGGCCAGCGGAGTAGGCAACACAAGCCTAAGGTCAGGCCAAATGAGTATTTCTGAGGTTAATTATAGCCTAATTATAACATAAAATAAAGAGAGTTTAAGTCTGAATGAAGGGTGGTTTCTTCATTTCACATGTGGACACAGAGAACATCAGAACATTAAAAAGTATGCACAATCCTTCTGAAACACATTGTCATGGTCTCAGTATTTGTACTAAACCCTCACAGGAGGAGAAATGCATGGTCCCATGAGGTGATCTTCAGGTCAGACTACCCGTCATGCACAGTATTTCTCAAATACGGCGCCAAGAACGGACCCAAACAGTCCTTGGATGGCATCTGGCAGCCACGAAAACATACAGATAGACCGTCTGCACTAATACTGTATGTCATAGATGATGATCTGTGAAGCGAGGTACAAAGGCTGGCCTTCCACTGTTCTCCTCTTCTGCCAACAACGCCAATTATTGTTGTGGAATTTCTGATTAACTGTTGTCTAACTATAATAACCCCATATATGTCATACAGAAGGGTATCAACAGGCATATGTGCAATAGATTTCCCTCTGAGGGCCAGGATTCTCCTGAAAAAGACATAATACGGTCAAATAAAACAAAATAAAAATAAAAGAAAGATCTGTCTTTACATCATTCCTTACCCAGTTTCAACATTTGAGCACATGTGTTTTGCTCGATACTGGTTGTGTCTCTGAGCACTGACTGATGAATTCCTGATGGCTTTATGCTTGATTTTTTCTTGTCATCTCACTTCTTATGACCCTGTTGGCTTTGATGGTTCAGTTCCTATACCTTTTGATATTTAAAGAATGCTGCATCCCTCCCAATTTGTGACTTTTCAGACTTTTTTTTCTGTCATTTCTGTCAATCATTTTGGTGAGGGAACATGGCTGCATGATAATTCTGCACTTGACTCAGAACGTGGACCTGCTTTAACCACACTTTCTCTCATTACAAACATCGCCATCATCTGGAATAAGGATGATTCAATCCAGCAGTCTTTCAGTTTTACACCGTTTGAAGTTTGAAAATGTGAAGACAAAATATGGTGAAAAAAAACATTTGCATAATAATTCTGCACGCAGTGTATATCAGTCATATGTACATATGGCTGAGAGCCAGGGGGCCATGGGGGCTAACCCCTTTAGTTTCCCTGAGTATATGTTGTCATCGTGGGCACAGCGCACGTGTGTCTGGGTGATTTGTGTTGCGTGGGCGTCGGAGGAGCAGCTGCTTCCTGTAAACACATCCGTGTACATCAGGTACACGTGTATGTGCTCCCACGCCATTATCCCGTCTAACAATGTCCGCCTTTACAGTCCGCGGGCCCAACGTCCGCGCACAAAGGGCCACTGCTCTGAACAAGGGAGATAGAGGCGTGGGTGGATAGGACTAAACCAGGGGTAAACAAGGAATAAAAAAATATAAGCTGTTTAATTCAAGACACTGCAAGTGAAAGCAGATTTTCCCGCAGTGGAAATTTTTCGCTAGTTTTCTCCCATAACATTGCCGTTTTAATGTCAAGTATCTGAAACATCTTTACAATCTTTATTTCCAGGCAGTTAACCACAACATCACGCCACAAAAAGTCGGTTTTCTCCACCCTTGTTCATTTCCAAATACTGACATGTTTGGTATCCATGTATTGTGTATGAAAGCCTGTGACCGAGATGATGCTGTATTATAAATATGGTAATTTCCTGTGTGGGAGACAGCAGCAGCTAAAGACAGGAGAAATATATGTGCAGTTTGTCTGTGTAGGCTCTCAGTCGTACAAGAGTTGTCCATCTTCACTGAAGGTTCTTGAGTCATCCTCTGTACTCTGTAGTTGAAGTGAAGGATGTTTTGCCTCTCATCTGAAAGACTTCGTCAGCTACACTAAACTTTCCAGCTCATATTTATCTTGGCTAAGTCCTTCCCCTCAATTAACGGCTACTCACACCTGTGCGTTAACTCCATAGATGTAAATAATAGAGATCAGCCGGTCCCATTCAGCCCCATTCATAGTAATGAGTGGTCTGTGAAATTAACATGACTGCCCAAACACCTCCGGATGCCTCCTGGCCGCCTCGTGAAAGACCCAGGACACAGGGTGGATGGGTGGGTGAAAATGTCCACGTAGATGTGGTTGTTGTGCTGAGCAACAAATAGTTTGGTTTAGAGCTTAGCATTTATGTCTTGGATTATTGACCGACATTTCCCAAATTCAAGAACTGTTGTTGAAAAATAACTACTGTACATTTAAGGTTACATCCACTTCTGTGTTTGCTGAAGCCCCAGGCAGTATTCGGCGCTCACGTCACTAATGTGTTCTTTTATGTTTGTGCAGACAGTGAGTCGGGGAAAGCTGATCCAGAGCTTTCACATAATCAGACATTCACAATGCTGTTTGTTCTGTGTGTTTACAGACCTACCTCTGAGCTCTATATCTTTGGTAATTAAAACAGGACTTATTCAGGAAGCAGCAGATCATGTTTAATGCCATAACTGCCTATCGGACTTGAAACAAAGGTTGTCCCACAACTTCTTACATTTACATTAAAGTAAAAGTGAGTCAATTATTTTTGGCTCTGATTTGCACAATGTCCTGTCCACTAACTGTCTGACCGGCTCATCTAGGTGTAGTGTTTGACAATGAGCTGAAATTTGACAAATAAGTTAATATTGTGGTCAAATCCAGCTCTTTTGGCAACTTTTAGCTAAAATCAAGAAAAGGCTATACATGCTTTGATCAGTTCATGCATCGACTACTGTAGCGCACGCTGCTTTGGCATCAAGCAGTCCTCACAACATCACCGTCAGTTGGTACAAAATGCAGCTCCCTGCCTTTTGACAAACCCCTAACCTCTCATCCCACCACTGGCTTCCAGTGCGTTACTGAATTTAGTTTCAAATGTTGTCATTTGTTTTTAAAGCTCTTCATGGATGCTCCCCCATACCTGTCCGAGCTTCTGTCCATGCAGCGCCCCTTGCAGAGCTCTGCGCTCCTCCTCGAGGATGGTTTTGGATGTGCCCAGGTAGGTTGGTGTGTCCAGGCAGTGGGGCGATCGTGCTTTTGTCGTGCCAGACTGAAGACTCACTTATTTGCACAGGCCTTCCAGAACACCTAGTACTGATCTATTTCATCTGTTATGGGGTGGGATTTGTGTCATATTTATTCAATGATGCAAAAATATTAATTAATTCAAAATCCTAGATTCATTCACAATGTTGGATTTGCGTGCTTAGATTTATTAACGGAAACTATTGTTTGCACGTATATATTTGTGACTAAAACATATGTTTTGGTTTGTGAATCTCTGCTTCTGTGAATAAAACATATTTTTTAGTTTGTGAAACTGTGATTTTGCATGTGCCAATTTGAATGTGCATTTGTGAATCACCACAAGGAGGAATTCTTTTCCTTTGTGAATGTAGATACTATTGAGACAAACTTGACAAACAAACTTTCATGAAAAATCTACGCAGAGTTTTGAATCCTGGCAAAATCTGCATTCATTCAAATAGTTATTTTTGCATGCAATTTTTTTGAACCTTTTTTAAAATAACAATTAAGATACAATTTATTCAAAATAATTCACATTTTATTTGTAAATCTCTATTTTTTCATGTGAGAGTTTGAATCTACATTTGTGAATCACTCACCACGTGCATTCAGTCTTTGATCTGCCAAGGATTTATTTGACGCAAAAAGTACTGCACATTTCCAATGGAGACACTAGCCAAGGAGAACACTTTATCTTAAAAACAGATCGTTCTGATCCTTGGCAACATAGTTCCATCCATCCATTTATTTAAGCGTCTGCACGTGCATAATAGTGTGTGTTAAAGAGGTCAATAGGCAGGTGCAGAACTCATTTACGTACATGTCAGATTAGCACTACTAATAATGATATCAAGAGTTTTTAACGATGCATCAGGTACAGCACACTACTTAAGTACTTAAAGGAACAGGCCACCGTTTTTCAACATTATGTTCTTACCTGAGCTTAGACAAGTTGATGCGTACCTGTCTGGTCTTTGTGCGTGCCCGTGGAAGATCTTGGTCACTTCTAACTTCAACCCGTTTGGAGCTATTGGAATATACTGGGAGAGGCCAAATGCTAACAACATCTTTGGTCATTTTGCGTGACTGAGGGCACGCACAAAGACCAGACAATTACGTATCAACTCATCTAAGCTCAGGTAAGAACATATCTCAGTATGTACAAAAGATGATCAGGCTTTTGCCGTAGCTGCTCCAAGACTCTGGAGCAGCTTTCTATTGAAAGTTAAAATGTCCCAGTCTATTCAGGTTTTTAAGTCGTTGTTGAAAATCCACCTTTTTTCTCCGGCCTTCAACACAAGCTGAGCAGCAGGTCCCATGTATTATTATTGTTTAGTGTTTGTGTATCCTGTAATTGTCTTTTTACTCATTAATTGCATTTTATAATGTTTGTTGTACAGCACCTTGAGCGGATGTAGCTGTTTTTAAATGTGCTCTATAAATAAAGTTAACAATGACATTGACACAAACTCCTCACCACTGTAAAGTGGATGCCCATCATTCCCTCATTAAAAACATGCTTGGAGTGTTGCCATGGCTCATTCACGTATGTTTAAGTAATCTTTAAAACTCAAACAACTGGAATTTTAGGTGTAGCTTTGCCTGAGTCCTCCAAGGAACGTAACCACCTCCTGGAGACGCTTTGGACCTTTTCGTCGCCTGCCGAGTAACCAACCACTGCTTCTCAGCAGAACCCCCTCCCCGCATGTCGAGCTCAGATGTAAACAGTCAGAATCATCATGGAGGATTAGCTTCATGTGTTGTGAAGCGGAGCTACAGCAGCTCTGAGACTTTTACAAAGACACACATCAGTGTTTCTGTTACCTAAACACCCAGGATTAAAACCGGTGACAAGAACACTTATTTCCATGGCGGGATCTGCGCTGGGAATGTGTTTGGGCCTTGACGATGCTCTGATAGCTTTCCCTTCCGGAGAAAGCTAATGCTACTAGCAGGGTCAGACGAAGGATCAAATCATATCCTGAGTGACCATTGTTGACGTGATAAAGTGTTGCTTCTTTCCAACAGTAAAATTAAAATGCACCGAAAATCGATCGTAGTTTCAATGCATATAAAGGAAACAAGAGGCGAGTGTTGTGATGATGCCACAGACAGCGTGTGGAGGGGGCGTGTCCGGGCTTCTTAAAGAGACAGAGGCCTATTTCAAGCCGTTCAGTACAGCCCTTTTGAGAGAGAAATTTTATTCATGGCATTTATTTTAATTTATTGTATTAACAGACCAGCAGAAGGTTGCATATTCATTGTAGTGTGCTATAGACTGCTGCTATGTGATTGAAAAAAGCATAATATCCCCTCTTTAAATTAATAAAGCATAAGAGGAGCTGTGGTTGGTCCAGTGTGCGGCTGTGTCTGTGACTCCTGGTGCAGGACCATTGCGCAGTGTATCACCTCATTAACCATAGTGACTGTCCTCTCCGGCCCGGGCCTCCCCCGCTCCATCAACTGGTCACACTGTAACGTCCACTCGCTGATTCACTGCTCTTCCTGCGTGTCGTTCACAGCTTTCTCAACAGGTCGTGGCATTAACTTTCACTGAGCGACAGTCAAAGAATCTGGGCTCTCCTTTAAAGCATTGCTTTTGTGGAGACTGGAGTTGCTTTACATGTTATTAATTGCTTCTATGCTCTGTCCCACTATCTGAGGCTAAATGTTTACTCAAGTCAGTAAAATGTTAGTTTATAATCATGTAATACTTGGTGACAAAGTCTGTTTCCTGTACAGCTCAAACTCCCTCTCTTCTTCCTCCTGGACCTCGGAGGGTGACGCAGGACGTTTACACACCCAGATTTGTTTTGTGTTTGCAGCATTAAAATCACAGCGTTTGGACATCAATCATAAAAACACAGATAAAAAATATATTCTGTATAAAATGACATAAAATATAAAAACAGCAGACCGTGACGTCTTGTGGCATCCCTCAGGTCTGTGGCGAGTGGAGGAGTTCAAGTATCTCGGGGTCGTGTTCACGAGTGAGGGACGGATGGAACGTGAGATCGACAGACGGATCGGTGCGTCAGCAGTGATGCGGTCGCTGTATCGGACTGTTGTAGTGAAGAGGGAGCTGAGTCAGGGGCCAGAGCTCTCGATTTACCGATCGATCTACGTTCCCACCCTTACCTATTGTCGTGAGATTTGGGTAAAGACCGATAAGACCGTGCTTTGGGCAAAGTCCACGTGCGCCCACAGCCAGAAGCTGTGCACGTGGACCGTATTTACAAGACGCCATCTTCAAACATGGTTTAGGTACTGGATCAAGGGTTGACAAAACCGTAACCAACTGGCTCTCTTGCAATTTCCATCCCGTCTCCTCTGGTTTTGGAAAAGGTGGCTTGGCAACGTGCGGCTGGCTACCATGGCCTGGTAATGTGACCCCAACAGATGGTGTTTAAATCCGTTACTCTTTGAGGGAAATTGTTCAGAGCCGCTAACTTTACCAAAGAGCTCCACGTGAGCGAAGTCGAGGGTTTCCTTTGTCATGTCATGTAATCGGCAGACGAACTTCTTAGCAGACGTGATTTTGGAGACCTCAAGCACTCCTCCAACAGACTCAGGCAAGTCAGTGGAAGGGGAGTAATGCCTCTTAGCACAATGAGTCAAAACATCTTCCAAGGGGATGAACGTCACTCTTGTGCTATGTGTCAACAGGAGTATCAAGACGTCTGTATCTCTAGCAGACACAGTCACGTTATCAACATACTCATTGAGATAATCTATATGCAGTCTTTGATTTGACCATGAACACAAGAATTGGGCATGGCAACATTGATTTTTGAAATAAGCGCCCTCAAATCTTCCATTTCAAAGCACAAAACTAAACATTTTACCATATATTGGCAATGACATCATCTTTGATGACCTATTATTGTCCTCGGGAACTCAGGCGAACGACTTCCCCAGTTGAGGAATTCACGTGAACGCTCGCTCAACAAGGGAAAACGACTGGGGAACTCAGGGTCAAGACGAGCTTCCCGACCTCTGCACCTGACTGCGGATATCAGCTCATTTGTTCTTTTATCCTCTAATGTGAGCTTTTTAGTAAACACTGCTACTTTTTTGAGTTTAGTGTTAGCTGTCATCATCCTCGTAGTAACAAAATGGTGAGTGAAATGCTTGACATCAACGTTAGCAAAAATTTACGTGATATTTTTGAAAACTAACAAACTAACTTGTCGCTTTTGAGATGCTAACACATTTAAATGATAAGCTTAGCTAAGCGCTAATCAATGATAAAGGACTGGGGACAATGACACATCCATTTCAAAACACAAAACTAAGTGTTTTACCATAATGAGGTCATTTTTGATGACCGATTTGACCATGTTAAATGTCTCAATCTGAGCATGTTCTTAGATATTTCTGACTTTGAGGTCATTTTAAACTCACATTCAAAGCCCAAGCCAGGAAAGTAGCAGATAAAATAAAATTTACTTTAGGAGCTTTCAGACAAATACTTAATAATCTGACTCCAGAAGCCGAAGAAACATACTTTTGCACCATAATTATGTTTATGTCACACATTCGCTACTGTAAAACAACACAGTGGGAAAGAGTTTCGTAGCAATCACTCGTTTTGGATCAAAATCAAAACTCCTATCACCATTGCCATGTTTTCTCAAAACATCATAATATATATTCCAGTCAGCTAAAGAACAAGCTGCTGCGGCTCCACACTGCTTGGAAAATCAGTGGTGAACAGGAGCACCCCTCATTGCAGAGTGTCTATGAACAGGCCACTCAGTGTCTGGCCAACAGGATTTTGAGTGATGCGTCACACGCACAGTATTCAGAGTATGAAATCTTGCTTTGGGGCAGAAGCTCAGAGTCCCCTGCTGTAATCGCCACAGATTTAAAGGTCATATATCGACTTTTTGGAGCTTTTAGCCATGTTGTAATGTTATTTCCTATCAACCCCCCTCCCCAGAGTGGTTTTTGGCTTTATTCACGCAGCTCTCAGCAATCCCCTTGAATCCTGCTCTCTGAGCAGCTGCGCCGCCCTCTCCTTGTAAGCGATTAACTTGTGACACTCTGACGTATTAAAAAAAAAAAAGTACAAAAAGGGAAGTGCCCGAGGTGTCTGCGCCGCGCTTGCCCCTGCGGAGAAAACAAACGCACCCCCTGAGCGTCTGAACAGATGTCATGTTTGCACCCAAAGTTGTGATGAAGGAGCTCTTTCTAACCTACGTTGGACACGCCTGTTCTTTTTTCTTACCTAACGATAATGTCATGAGAGGACAGGACTTCATTCAACCTTCCTTAAGATTTCTTTCTGGGATTCAGCGACTATCAGACAAAATAGTGTCTGTGACCTTCACTGATGGATGCTTGTTGAACCTTGGCCAGAATCAAAGTGGATTAACTCTTATAACCAACGTAATTCCCACAACAAAAACACCCAATGGATCAGAGTTGTGAGTAAATCCAAACGCGTGTTAGCTTGTGTGTTGTCAACTCCTTTTAACTGCTTTGTGAAGTAACTTCACTTATTGCTGTAATATTATATTTCTTTTGCTGCTAATGTTGCATGGGCGGAGAATCCAAGCGTCTTGTCTTTCGGGTTGGAAATATACTCCCAGAAAATACTGATATTTCTCACAAAATGAGTACTCCATAGAGGCACAATATATCATACAAATGCCTTTAGTTTACTTTTGAATGGCTAAAATAGCATGATACAGATCCTTTAAAAACTCTTTTATTCTACTCTTCAATCATGCTGTTGAACAAAGCCAAACAAAGCTCAAAGTGCCACACTGAACACAACAATGTGAACACTTGTGTGAACAATGGACAATAAACATACTTTGATGTCCTCTTATTGAACAAGGACAGTCTGGCTCCGCCCCCTCTGCAGTAGTTTATCCACCTAAACAAAAGTGTAGGCACACAAGCCCAAAGCAGAGGAGAGTGTGCCGTTCCTTTCAGAAAAACCTCTTTTGGACAGTGGAGCTTTTTAGTGAGGGCTGCTCACACCTGGGACATCAGGAACATTACAACACTGAGAACCTTCACTAGATCAGTCAGACTCTGGCTCCTGGACGATCAAACCTGTAGTCACAGCGTGGATAGGTTTTTACCCAATAGTGTCTTATTTGTCTGTCGCTTTGTATATGATGTCTGTTTATTGATATTTAGGCCCGAGCCGGATTAAGTCCCTGGCAAGGGACCATTGTTTTTTTTTTGTCTACATGAACAAGCACATTTTTGACCTGCTAAACATTGCTGAAAACATTGCTAATAAGTCCCGTTTTCTGTTTGCAAACATCAAACGGGACTTCTAATGGTTTATGGCTTGTTCTAGCCACTCTGCCATAAAGGCTGTTTTGTGCAGTGTAATAGTTGTTCTGTGGACAGTTTCCCCCGAATCGATTAATCTACCGATTATTTTTACGATTAATCCCTTGGCTGTGAATGGTGTATGGAAATTTTATTTTTTCCATTTTTTTTAATCACATATAGCTAAAGGGGCATAACTTGAGGACATGTTGATAGAGTAAACTTAAAGTGAGTGTTTTTGGAGGCTCTTAGTGTCAATTCTGCTTTATGACTGGATGAGACAGATATTTATGAAATTTTCAATGAACAAAACACTAAAGACCCTAACTTTAAAAACAAAGTAGGTTTCCATCAAAAATAAAAAAAATGTTAATGTCATTTTTGCTCTTTTTAAGTCTGTGTTTACTAGAAAACGATTAATCGATTACTAAAATAGTTGACAACTATTTCAATAATCGATTAGTTGTCAATTAATCGATCGAATCGTTGTTTCAGCCCTAGTTTGCTGTGATACCATATACTCTTTCCATTCCTGGATGGTGTATTTAACAGTGCACAGAGAGATGTTTTTATAACCTAACCCAGCTTTATACTTCTCAGTAACTTTATCCCGGACCTGTCTGGTGTGTTCTTGGACTTCATGATGCTTCTGCTCCACAATAGTCTCTAACAGACCTCTGAGATCATCACAGAGCAGCTGTATTTGAACTGACATTAGATTACACACAGGTAGACTCTGTTTAGTCATTGGGTCAACATGCAATCATTCAGAAATCATCAGGAAACATCTGAAGGCAGTTGGTTGCACTAAAAGGAAAGGCTGCCTATTCTGCACATCACACTTTTCAGTTTTTTATTCATAAAAGAATTCAAAATCAAGTGTTAATTTCATTTGACTTCACGATTGTCTGTCACTTAGTGTGTGTCTTTCACATAGAATTTCATCTAAATATATTCCTGTTTATGGTCCTTAGCGTGGCAAAATGTCAAAAAGTTAAAGGGGGGCCCATACTTATGCAGCCCACTGTAAATGTCTGAAACATGGCACATTATCATTTATAATTCGAACATGCGTTGAAATGTCGTGCTCTCACTTGAGTCACTAATGCACCGTCCCAAGCAGAACACACGCCACCTTTTCTATACCTTGAAAATTTTGGTTTGGACGATTTGTATGAAACGTTGCAGGTATATTCTACACAATGAAACAAACCAAAAAAATATATTAGTCATGTCATATTTTATAGGATGTGGGCGTGGCCAATGCAAATGTCTCTCCAAAAGCATATTTTCCTGTATAATTCAAACATGCAATGATCTATTGAGCTCATATTTGAGTCACTAATACACAACCCCAAACTGAACAGAACAAAAGCAATAGCAGGTCCATGTCACACAGTACAGCGCCACCTACCTATACTTTGAAAATTGCAGTTTGGATTATTTGTAAGAAATGTTGCAGGTATATTGTACACAATCAAAAAACAAAAAAATATATATTTTAATAGATGTGGGCGTGGCCAGGCTGTCACCACGATTGTAAGATTATCTTTTATAATTTGCTCGTGCCTTGTCAGATTTAGTTAAAATCTTTTACAAACTGAATGAGAATGAATCCCTATCTATGACAACAATGCTGCTCCATGCTATAGAAAAAAATATAAAAAGAGGATTTTTAATATGGGACGGGGGGAAAAAATGGTCTGGAGAAATAGTTGCCACTTGACAGACAATTTTAGTATGGGTTACAAATCATAAAGGTCAATAAGATCTTTGCTGTATCATGTGCAGAGTTACTAAGATAATATGCATCCATTATATTCCAATGGAGTGACTGCTCCTTTTTGCATCTCAGATAGTTTGGGAAACTCGTTCTACGATTTCAGACAAAAAATAGCTCAAACTTGGCTATTATCACCTAGAGACAAGGGGCTGCAATGAATATCCAATTTTATGTGGTTGTGGCCAAAGGAAACTTTCTGGTCGAATTGTGAGGCTGAGGATGAATTGGAGTTTCGGCGGGCGTGGGAGGGAGTTGCCCCAAAGGGCGAGGGACTCTATCGCCGCTTGTGGTTTTCATTTGTGTTTGTTTTTACTAACTATTGTTCATTTGTCTTTTACCCTTTTTGTCCAGGCCCTGAGGCAGTAAAACAGCCCCACACCATGATTCTCCTGCTCCAGACTTCACAGTGAGGAGAGGGTAAAGATGTTGGTGTGCTGTTCCATTTTTTCTCCACACATGTGTTGTGTGTTCCTCCTAAAAAATAAACTTTGGTTTCTTCAGTCCACAGAATATTTTGACAGTAGTGCTGTGGAGCATCCAAGTGCTCTTTCGCAAACTTTAAACGTGCAGAAATATATATATTGTTTTACAACAATGGCTACAACATGGCATTCTCCCATGAAGCCCATTCTTGTTCAGTTTTATTGTAGATGTGTCACAAAATCATGATGCAGTTTTATTTCCACATTATTGAGACATCTTTTTTTCTTTTTACACTGGCACCAAACACATCCGCTTTCCTCCTGTGGCCCCAAAAGACCACTGTGCAATGTTCAAACAGCAAGTCCAAAGTCTCTCCGCCACAATGTCCAACTGTCTCTGTTACAGTCCGGGATTTACAGCTGACTGAAATAGGCCAGTGACACGCGCAGGATCTGGAATGGTAATGTTATCTCCCCGCACAGGGCATGGGGTTGGGGGGGGATCTCTCTTTACGACCAGGCGGAGACACGGATAAACTGTCCCGGACCAGTATTGTCCCGATAGCATCTATATTGATGTACACAGTGTAGATCAAGGTTGTGTCTGAATACCCACATGAGCCCGTA
The DNA here is from genome assembly GCF_951799975.1 of Gobius niger. Lineage (NCBI taxonomy): Eukaryota > Metazoa > Chordata > Actinopteri > Gobiiformes > Gobiidae > Gobius > Gobius niger. The sequence continues at coordinate 20,891,645 of NC_136866.1, forward strand.
ACACGCACTCTGTGGTCAGACATTTCCAATCAACGCATTTCGCAATACAAATGAGCGTATAAAAGCTTATCACACTTTAGTTTATCTTGGAAAAAATGAAAAACTATTGTTGAACTATTGTTATCGCTGCAATATTTCACAAAATATCCGAGCGCTCCAAAAGCTTTTGCTCAAAACGTCTCTCACTCCTCAAAGGGTGCGTTCTTTTGATTATTATCTCAGTCATGCAGGAATTACCCATTGCAGTGAAGCTGAGGGGGATTGTGTTGACTTCTTGCCCTATAATACTACAGGTCATGTGTTTTGTTTATTTGTTTTGTCATACGACATGCAAGGACCGAGACGTCGCCCGGCATGGCGCAGCTGGGGCCCCACCCTGGAGCCAGACCTGGGGTTGGGGCCCGAATGCGAGCGTCTGGTGGCCGGGCCTCTGCCCACAGGGCCCGAAGGGACGACATGGGCCCGCCCTCCTGTGGACCCACCACCCACAGAGGGATCCGTAGGGGTCAGGTGCGGAGAGGACTGGGTGGCAGTCAGAGGCAGGTGCCTCGACGACCTGGTCCGCATGCGCAGCTTCTGGCGTTTGGGACATGGAACGTCACTTCGCTGGGGGGGGAAGGAGCCTGACCTTGTGCGGGAGGTTGAGAGATACCGGCTAGATATAGTCATGCTCACCTCCACGCACAGCTTGGGTTCCGGATCCCAACTCCTGGAGAGAGGCTGGACTCTCCATTTTTCTGGAGTTGCCTGCGGGGAGAGGCGGCGGGCCGGGGTGGGTTTGCTTGTTGCCCCCCAGCTCAGCCGCCACGTGTTGGAGTTCACCCCGGTGAACGAGAGGGTCGCGTCCCTACGCCTTCGGGTTGGGGACAGGGCTCTCACCGTTGTCTCGGCCTACGGGCCCAACATTGGTGCAGAGTGCCCGGCCTTCTTGGAGTCCCTGGGAGGGGTACTAGATGGTGCTCCGACTGGGGATTCCATTGTTCTACTGGGGGACTTCAACGCCCACGTGGGTAATGACAGCGAGACCTGAAAGGGAGTGATTAGGAAGAACGGCCTCCCCAATCTGAACCCGAGTGGTGTTCTGTTATTGGACTTCAATGCTAGTCGCGGTTTGTCCATAACGAACACCATGTTAGAGCACTAGGGTGTCCATAAGTGCACGTGGCACCAGGACACCCTAGGCAGGAGGCCTTGTAGTTGTGTCATCTGACCTCTGGCCGCGTGTCTCGGACTCTCGGGTAAAGAGAGGGGCTGAGCTGTCAACTGATCACCACCTGGTGGTGAGCTGGATCCGCTGGCAGGGGAGGAAGCCGGTCAGACCTGGCAGACCCAAGCGTGTTGTGAGGGTCTGCTGGGAACGTCTGGCGGATCCCTCTGTCAGTGGGGTCTTCAACTCCCACCTCCGGAAGAGCTTCACCCAGAGGGAGGTTGGGGACATGAGGTCTGAGTGGACCCTGTTCTCCTCCTCTATTGTCGATGCGGCTGCTCGCAGTTGTGACCGTAAGGTCTCTGGTGCCTGTCGCGGGGGCAATACCCGAACCCGGTGGTGGCGCCCGGAAGCAAGGTCAAGCTGAAGAAGGAGTCCTACCTGGCCATGTTGGCTTGTGGGACTCTGGAGGCAGCTGAGAGGTACCGGCAGGCCAAGCGTGCCGCAGCTCGGGCGGTCACAGAGGCAAAAACTCGGGTCTGGGGGGAGTTCGGAGAAGCCATGGAGGAGGACTATCGGTCGGCCTCGAGGAGATTCGGGGTGGGCTTGTCCATCACCCAAGCTGAAGTCACCGAGGTGGTGAGAAAGCTCCTCGGTGGCAAGGCTCCGGGGGTGGATGAGATTCACCCTGAGTACCTTAAGTCTCTGGATGGTGAAAAGGTGCTGCCCCCGCGACCCGGCCCCGGATAAAGCGGAAGAAAATGGATGGATGGATGTTTTGTCATAATTACAGGATCAACCAATAGACAGGCTTTTATTACACTATTATTTCAGGGTTTCCGCGGAGCATTAAAAGTCATCGCATCAATTATGCTAAAATCAAGGTCTTAAAAGTTTCAAACTGGCATTAAAACTAAATTTCTTTGAAAAAATTATTCATACTTTGAGACAAAACCCATTCTACCTCTTAACCAGTTTGGCATTACACAAATGTAAAATCAAGAGTGACAAAACCGTACCGGAAAAGCAACAATAACACGATAAAACAAGTGTCATAAACACACGACTAAAGAATGACTAAAGAATAAAAAAGCACCAAAAAGGTGACAAAAAAAGAGATGAAAAAGAGACGAAAACGTGACCAAAAAAAGCTTCGTAAAAAGTAACACTTCCAAAACATGACAAAAAAAATAAAAAATAAAATAAAAATAAAGTACACCATTATTTTTTAAGTTGTGCCTTTATCCTCCATAACATACGACATAATACTTTTGGGTGTAATGTGTGATCAGGTCTTTTTCTTCGATCAGCTTTTTGAACACAGAAGTTTTTCCTGTTGTAACTTGTTACACTTAGAGATGAAAATGGAAGAAACGCCCTCAACTCAATCAGCCCAGTCCAGTCGACTGAGTTTGATCTACGCATTGTTTTGGAGCTAAAAGCGACATCAAAATAAAAGTCCTTTGCTAAGCATGGTGACTCAGTGACAGCTCGCTGGTTAGAGCTTGCATGAGCCCCAATGCATTATGGGGCCACTTTGTACACTGGCTATTTCCAAACTGTTTGACCCTGGTTACTACGGTAAATAAGCCCCACAAGAAGGAGGGCGTGGACAGCTGCGGGCGCTGAGTACTGCCAAGTACTGCCAAGTACTGCCAAGTACTGCCAACGTCAGCCACTTTTCACAGAAACTATTTATTATAATTCAAGTAGTTTATTCATGAAACACGTGATTAAAACAGCTGTTTTCTTTAATTCATGTTGTGTTCAGTTCTAAGTGTTTTTCCCTGAATCAGCTGGTCAAATGGTCAAGTAAAGTCATCGGCATCAGACCAGTTTGGACTATCTGCTCGATAAACAGTTAGAGAGGACGGCACAAAGCATCGTAAAAGACACTGAGCATCTTTTGCATTCAGAGTTTCGATGCTTCCATTTGGGCATCGGTTTTTGATGCCAATAAGCCATACGAAGTGTTTTAGGAAAAGTTTTGTTCCCGCTGCCCTTTCCTTGATGAACAAGTAGCCCCTGACATGGCTTTTTATCTTTGTTACTGTCCAGTGGCTTAAACTTCAGTTGTATCTGTACCAAAGGCACATCCTGTTAGCGTCTGGAGCACTTACAAGCTTTATATTTAAATATAATGTTTAATTAGATGTTTTATCTTTGTATAATGTGTTTCAGAATTGCAAGAAAAATGTACCCACGGGTACAATAAAGTAACCTAACCTAACCTAACCTCACCTCACCTCACCTAACTTGACTTATTAACCCTCAGGATGATTTAAGAAATTCTAAAACGTTCAAAACAAGATTTTTTGCTCTGTCTTTGCCATCAGGACAAAATCATGTCAGTGTGAAAACCTGACAGAAAATGAATCCACATGTTTGCACAGATTTGTCCTTTTAGGCATGTGGTCCTAAACTTTTGATGAGCTGCGAAAACAGATTATTTCAGTTTAATCATTGTTTTCACTAAAATATTTACTCAACAAAATGTTTTTGTCTCACTCCCATTTCTTCTTGTTGCATAATGAATTTCTGCTTGTAAAGATCCAAGTGTGAATTTTTGCCGTCTTTCAAGTGGCCTTAAACTTCTTGAACTTTTGATCAGGACTGTAGTCACTGTACTACATGATGACATTTCAAAAGCAAAAAGTGAACATTTTCTTATTCCATCAGCAGATAGTTTGACGAATCTCCTCAAATCAAGGTCAATCTTTCTTATTTCAAGAAAACTTAACGCATTTTCGATGAGTTTTGCAGCCACAAAAATGACCTGTATAAACATCAGTGTAAGTACATGTACTTATGTTTACTCAGAGGTGTTCAGTGTAAGTGCATGTGCTTATGTTTACTCAGAGGTGTTCAGTGTAAGTACACGTACTTATGTTTACTCAGAGGTGTTCAGTGTAAGTGCATGTACTTATGTTTACTCAGAGGTGTTCAGTGTAAGTGCATGTACTTATGTTTACTCAGAGGTGTTCAGTGTAAGTACATGTACTTATGTTTACTCAGAGGTGTTCAGTCTAAGTACATGTACTTATGTTTACTCAGAGGTGTTCAGTGTAAGTACATGTACTTAAGTACTGCGGTAAAGGTTTTTGAGGCCCTGTCTATTTCTGCTGAGTACTCGTTACTCTCATTACAACATTTGAATACTCCATTACAAAGGCTCCAACAGTTAAAAAAAGAGAATAGAATAATATATATGAAGTTGGCTGCTAATAATGTCATTTATTTGGTCGGAGAAAGTGCATGTTAATAAACAGACTGAAGACTCATACATGTAAACACGCCATGGGCCTAATTCTCATGAACTTGTGTCACAAACACACTCTCATTCATCTTGGCTTATAGGTTTGTTTGTTTTTTCCCACATGATTTGTCACAGTCGTAGGTGACAAACTGAACTGTAAGTGATTTATCAAGTAAAAAGTCTATCAACTGACAAAAACATGACATTTAGTACATTCATTTTCAAAGCAAGAAAAAAGGCGCGGGTCCAAAGTATCCACCGAGAAAAGCGTTAATTTCATCTCAATCTCTGCAAGTTTGTACCAGTTAAGGGTGAAGTTAAGGCTTATATCATTGTCAGCATAAGGAAACCTCATTTCACTGCTGCCGGGACCACCTGTCAGGACCAGTATGCGCTAGTGCAATAACAGTTGAATTGACTCCGCATTTTGCAATAATGTTCTCATTTTGCATGAACTTATGGGCTATAATGTGATGAACTAGATGGTAACTCTTGCTGATGACTGCACACCAAGGAAGCATTACTTATTTATACATATTTCATCCCATCTAAAACATTCATTCATTTATTGTCAGTAAGTTTAACCTTTAACTGCATATATACATTTTTAAGATTTAAGATTTTGTTCAAAGTTTTCGTTATTTTGACTTTTTTGTGACATTTATTAGTTCACTTCCTTAGTGGACACTGACAGGAAGTGACATAGATAGAGGTAAATCATGATATTTGTATTTTTTCTTCCCCAGAGTAAGATTGTTTGTGTAAAGCAGCTTTTTAATCCTGCTGTTTTTTTGATGACTTATTCTGATTTCTTAGACATGTACCAAATTCCTGTAATTCCAAAACAATTGGCCATTATGATGGGTGCCACACACAGTGGGGTTAAAATGCAGTTTAAAGGTTTTCTGGTTTGTCCACCAGAAGACCAGAAAACTATCTCAGCTGTTCCATATGTTATTTTTTACTGGCATACATTTGTTGACTGTATTCCTTGGGCCACAATATGGACTACCACACAATGACTTTCTGACTAATAAGCAAAGAACAGTTTATTATGAATGATTAGAGCGCTGCTATCCTGTCAAGCACAATCCTCATAAAAGTATTATACAAAGTGCTCATGCTGGGGTTTACGGTTTTGGTTTTGAAACTGTTGCTAATGCAGACGGGGGCGTGGCCTACCTGAGGGAGAAGAAAGCCTCTCATGGGAATCACACTTTTTTTTCACTCTTTTTAGCCGTTTTCTGACTGTAAAACATGCAGTATTTCTCACACACAAATAAAGTCAAGCCAAAATCAGGTCTAAATGGATGTGTTTTTCACTCCTTGCTAATGTTATCATTTCAGAGCTAGGAAAGTTGAGTTTCAGTGTTCCAGTTGTCAATGACAGTAATTAAAAGAAATACGATTAATTTAAACTGCGATGCTGGCAAATATACCGCAAAATATGGCCCTAAACTTACTTGTTATATAAACCCGAACCATGTGGCTATATTTACGATCTCATAAATAATGTTACGAATCAATAAGAAACCACAGTTGATATTAGCCCATGATGCTAGTGTTAGCAACATTAGCAGTGCAAAGGAAACACTCCATTATAAACTGCAGAGGCTCAACTCTTGCAAACACAAAAAGAGGACAACTAAACACACGGAATCTAAACACATTTCAGTCGGGTATTTGTATTTACCCGACTGAAATGCAACTGGTTGTCCCAAAAACCAAGCGCAAACTTCGGGGAGATCGGGCTTTCTCTGTTGCTGGCCCGCGGCTGTGGAACCAGCTGCCATTAGAGATTAGATAGGCCCAGTCCCTTCCTGTTTTTAAATCTCTCCTAAAAACGCACCTTTTTTGTCTGGCGTTTAACGCAAATTGATGTTGCCTGCTGTTGTTGTACTTTTTACCTCATATTTTGTACTGTAAATATTTTGTGTGCGGCACTTTGGCCAACTGTACAGTTTTTAAAGTGCTTTATAAATAAAGTTGGTATGGTATGGTACTACTAACATAGTGCGCCACCATGTTTCTTCCCCAACTCGGGACTTGTGAGGATCGTCCGTCTTTCCCAATGGGAAATCCGACATGGAGAGGTCGGAAAATTACACTGCAAACGCAGCCGAGTGTCATGTGATCAGTGGAGTTTCCCACCTCCACAGGAAATGACGTCACCACCATATTTTTTCTTCAGTTTTTCATTGCTATGGCCCATGTGACAAAGCGGGGCTCAGTGTCATATTTTTAAACACACTGTTTTTTGTGCAGCATAAATAAAAAGTGTAAGCCTAAATCTATGATCGACGGCTCTGGAGCTCTGTGGAGGCTGTGGTCCGCTCGCCCTGAGAGGAACAGGCTTCGAAGGAGGAGATTGATGTTTATTGCACAGGCCACTCTTCTATCTATGGTTTTAGCTTTGTCCTGTAGAGGTGACATCATGTCTTGTGGAGAAGTGGAGCTCCACGTGCCCCTCCATCGGCTGCATCTGAGTATTTAAGTATTTATGGGCTGTTGATCCAACTTTGCTCCTCTCCATGTCTCTGTATCTTTGTTTAGTAGAAGAATATATTCATAATTCAGCATTTGTTATGGTAATGGTGGAGAAATGGGAAGAAGTTCAGTTTTTATCCTCCTTTTTTCCCCCTCTGGCTGCTTCAAACATGACCAGATACAGGCAATTCCAAAGATGCCGTCTGTTTTTAAATCAATGAGGAATGAGTGAGTCAGAATTCCATAGAACTTTCCCTCTATCTATGTCATTAACTTAAAAATGTAAATAAAAATAAAGTTTCTTAATTAAATTGCTGCTTCACTGAAATATAATTATATTTATTACTTAACTGGCAACAGATGTCATCCATCTAACAAAGACAGTCATAATTACAAAAGAATTCAAACCTGTCATATGCACTTTGAGGAACAGAGTGTGATGTTCCTATGGCGACCATTTAGGCGCTTGTTAATGTTAAGTAAGGATTAAACAACGAGGAGCCGTGCATTAGACGGTTATAATGCACGACGCGGAGTCAAGAACACCACGACGCGCAGCGGAGTGCATTATAACCGTCTAATGCACGGCTCCGAGTTGTTTAATCCGCTTATACCATGGTCCCACAAACGCAACATTTATAATAAATATTTGTTTCATTTACTAAAGTCACTAAATATGCCAGACCACCGGGACTATTTTATGTGGGTTATTAGCCGGTCACTGAAGGCTCGTCTCAGAGCGAGTCATTCTCCGCAGCTATTACGAGGATCTCAGTCAGGCGCAACCAAACAACATAAGCACACGCTGCATCGCCAGAATCACAACACAACAGGACTAACCCGGCACTTTTCCGTGGAAGTAAACACCGATGTGCGGCACTCGTGGGCAGGAGTTATTTCACTTTTGCGCTGTTTAACCTTAAGCTAGCTAGCTAGCTCAACGAGCTCAACTGTTTATGGAAACAGCTGCGGTGGAGTCGCTTACACCTGGGCCCCACGAACTGAAACTTTTATGTTTGACTTTACTAATCCAGCCAAATATGCTTAAATGCTGGATCATTTTATGTACGCCTGAAAATCATGAATAGTGCCTTAACCGTTTTCAATAGAAATGGAAAGCTCATATTTTATTAACTGTAGGCTAACCTCTACTTCCCATTTATCAAACATTTTGTTTTGGCCAAAAACGTTGAAATTAAACAACGTGTGCGGTTATGCGAAAATAATGCACGCTTGTTAGCACCCACCAGCCAATCAGAACCGAGTATTCACCCAGACCATGGTATAACAATTGTTAATGTTTCAAATGGTCAATGAAGTATTTACCGATGCCTTACTAACTGCTTGAAAGGCTGCAGTTACCAAATATTTACCAAAACGCCTTGAGAGTTTATTACAAAATGCAGCTCAACAAACCCACAAAGACAGGCCCTGGGAATCAAACCGGAGACCAACCCACTATGCACAACATTTGGTCTCTCGAGTCTCTCCACCACAGTGACTTGGTGAGGTTTTGTGACAGTTGCTGGAGTTCTTGTCGAATGGACGACAAAGTTTGTGCCAAAAGGAATTGACTAAAGGTCCAGTTTTCTTCAGACACATCCGGATTTTTACCCTATTTTTGATTTGACTTTTTACAACAGCAAAACATAAACCAGACTTTCACACGCAGTACTCAAGTATTTTCTTATTTACTTATGTAAGTCAATATTTGGGTCACTGTTTTCTAGTCTTAGTTGAGTAAATGTCCTGGCTGTTCTACCCATCTCGGTTCGCTGACACAGCCACAAAGCCTTCAAACTAAAGCTATTTGGTTCCGTTTTGATGGGTGTTATTGTCCTTCCAGAAGGTTAAAGTGGACATGAGACCATGAGGATGATGTTTTGGGTGATATGTGTCTCATGAGCTGACGAAGTCAGCTGCCTCCGCGGTGCTGTCGAAGCTCGTGTCCGCGCTGGCGCTCCTGACCCCGGGCCCCCGGGGCTCCCTCAGTAACGGGAGGAACGGGCCACTGTGGCACGAGTGCGCCACGCCGGTCGCGCCCTCCCTGCTGCTGCTGCTGCTGCTGCTGCTGCACGTGTGGCTGTGCAGCTCGGATTCGCACGAGCGCAGCGCCATTAGCTCGATCTCGTGCTTGGCCGCGGTCTCCAGCACCTGCTGCTTGTTGTAAAACAGGACGAAGTTGTTGATGATGGGGTGGATGGGCAGAGCGATGGCTATGACTCCGCACAGGAAGCTAATAGCGGCGTTACACCGGCCAAGGGTGGTCTTTGGATATACGTCTCCATAACCCACCGTGGTCATGGTGATAACCGCCCACCAGAAGGACTGCGGGATGCTGGTGAACAGGGTGTCGGGGTGGTTTTGCTCCATCGTGTAGCCCAGAGCGGAGAACAGGAACACCCCCACGCCCATGTACATGAGCAGGAGGCCCAGCTCCTTGAAGCTGCTCTTCAGCGCAGAGGTCAGCGTCTGTAGACCGGACGAATGCCGTGCCAGTTTGAAAATACGCGCAATGCGCATGATGCGTAAAGCCTGCACCGCCTGCTGCACGTTGGCCAGCTCCATCATCCCCGCGCCGAACGAGGTCAGCACCAGCACCACGTAGAAAGGCATGATGGCCATGAAGTCTATGATGTTCATGAAGGCCAGCACGAATTTGACTTTATTTGGTGCGGATATGAGGCGCAGCACGTACTCGATTGTGAACCAGCCGATGCACACCGTCTCGATCATCTCCAGAGTTGGGTGCTCCGTCAGGTGACCCTCCGCGTCCTCCACCTGCAGGTCCGGGATGGTCCCAACGCACATGACCACGGAGGACACGAGGATGAAGACGAAGGACACGATGGCGATGATGTGCGCGGGGAGCGAGGACTCGGGCTTCTCCATGAGCCTCCAAAGCCCCGCCTGGAAGCGCTGCCAGCCCCCCGCGTTAGGGTCTCCCTCCCGGTCCACCAGGATGGTCCGCACTTTCTCCGCGATCTCCGCCAGCTCGTCCTGCACCTCCTGCAGGTGGCACTTACAGCACTCGTCCAAATGGTCCGCGCCGATCCGCCAGTACTCCATCTCCTTTAGGAAGCAGATGGGGCAGATTCCGCGCTTCATATGGATCTCCCCGTAATAGTACAGCTCAATGATGCACTTGAACGCCTCGGGGTCCCTGTCGAAGTAGAACTCGCCTGTTTCAGAGTCGTAATCATCACATAAAGTCAGTATGTCCTCTGGAGCCCGGAGTGAACAGCTCACCAGCTCCGCGAGTCGAGTCTCCGGGTAGCGGCTCAACACGTCCCCGTACAGCACCTGTTTGACTCCGCCGATGTTCACCACGACCTCCGTCTCCTCACTCGCCTCGGAGCCGTTACAGTCCGCGTACCGTGACCTCTGGATCCCCCACATCATGGAGTAGGCTCCAAAAACAAAGACAAGCCGATGAAAATGTCTACAGTGTGCTCCTATGTCCAAAAGGCGCGGGGGCGTCGTGCGTAAAAGCGCACCACGGTCATGTTTTCTCTGTGAGCGCTCATAACTTAGCTCCTTCTCGGTCTGTGAAGAGAACAGCTCTGAGGGCTGTTTGTCAGTGAACAGTGCGCCTGTGCGCTCCGGGAAAGTTGGCATTGAAGTGCGCGTGTTGTCAAGGCAGACCGTGTGCGCCAACGCACTTCTGGAATCTGCTTTAGACCAAAATAAACGAAACAGACTAAAGGAGAGGCCAAAGGAGAAGGTCATGTACATGTTCTAGAATAACATTTAAACCAACTTCATTTGACCCCAGTCGGACTGCAGACCTGTTATTACTGTAGAATGGACTGTTCCCTGGGCTTTTATTTGCACCGGTCGTTTCCGGGTCGCTCCTCTTCTGTGTGCGTCTTGACGCATGGCGCAGAGGGGCGCTGTGTGTGATACATCTCCTCCGCCTGTTCTCGAGCGACACACGGGAAAGCAGCTGCGACCTTTTCATGGGTTCACCACAGACATGGAACACCACACAGCGACCACGACCTTCCCGTGGGTACACCACCACAGACACGGGACAACAAGAACCACTTTTCGTTAACTCTTATCATCCTCCTCCTCCTCGTCATCTTCATGTTCATCATCATCATCATCATCATCGTCGTCTTCATCCTCCTCCTTATCTTCTTCATTATCATCATCATCACCATCTTCTTCTTCATCATCATCTTCATCCTCCTCATCATCTTCACCTTCCTCATCATCATCTTCTTCTTCATCATCATCCTCATCTTCTTCTTCATCATCATCCTCATCATCAGCTGCTGCAGAGGCTGGGTTATTTACCCTAAATGCTCTCGATCAGTGGTTCCCAACCTTCTATGTCTTGCATATCTGACTAATTATACAAAGGTTGGTATAGTCGCCAAAATGTTTACTCAAGTAAGAGCAACGTTATTTTGAAATAATTTTATTCAAGTACAAGTAAAAAGCAATAACCCAAACAATCACTCAAGTAACAGTAAAAAAAAAAGTACTTAAGTTAGTGAGTAACTGTTATAGCTAAAAACTAGCGAAAAAATTGTGTGAAACAAAACATTATGTGGAAACTGTGATACAATATTTATACAGAAAATAGTAGAAAATACAGAAAAACTAAATAAAGAACAAGGTGCTCGAGACTATCTAAATGGTAAATGATAAATGGACTCAACATATATAAAGTGCTTTTCTACCTTTATCAGGCACAAAGCGCTTTAAAGTAAGAAACCAGTCACCCATTCACACCATAGACTGTAAAAGATTCACACCAATGTACGCAGACACTGGAGAGAAGGTGGGTAAGGTGTCTTGCCAAAGGACACAATGACAGTGTCCATTTGCGGGAGTTGGGATTCGAACCCACTTACTTAAACATTTCAACTAACTTTCCTTGGATTGTAATATTGCAATGACTCAGTTTCACCTTTGTTAGTGTAACTGAGTAAAGGTGAGCACTTACTTGTGGCCTACAATTGTGAAGTTCGGCCCTTAGTGTTTTGGTAATGAAGAAAATTGTCCCTCAATGACACAAACTTGCCTACCGCTGCTCTAGAATATCCCTGTTGTAACTTCCAGAGTTACGCCTTTAAGGTTTCGCAACAATTGTTTGTAACTTCCATACCATGGAAGTTGACTCCGCTGTGGTCTTCAACATATACTTTTCCAAATGTTTCACCTCTCTGACAGTATGGAGTGAGCGGCAGGGCTGACTGCAAGCATGATTTATCATTTGTCCCCCTCTTGTGGACAAAATATAAAATGCGCTTGAGGGATAGTCCATTTTAAACATTTATTTTGTATCTTTTCTCCAACAGCAGGCAACAATAATATCTAAACTGCAGATCACACAGCACGCCGTAATATAGGCCTTACATATAAATAACAAGTAGGACAAAGATGGGTAAGGATGTAAAAATGGGGATACACTTTTTCTTGACACCATGTTTGAAATGGTGAATGCATTGACAGACACAACGTAACCCCACACACAGACATAGATAAACCAGGAAGACTAGCAACCAAGATGGAAGCTAATGGGGATTCCAGAATAAACAAACAAATAAATAATAAATAAACTTCTCCTGGTGGATCTCGCCATTGGAACTACAAGCTTCCCAAATCTTCTCAAACCGTACGACTGATCTTTATGTGAAAAACCCTCTCCGAAGAGAGCTGATAATAAATAAGAATCAGCTTAGAACACGAACTGTGCATTAAATAATCTTACAAAATCATGCATATCCATTTGAGAAAAAGAGGATTTGTTTGTTCAAGAACGGCAGCCTTGTGTCTTACATTCTTTGTAATTATTTCCCTATACATCTGGGGCAGGGGTGGGCAATTCATTTTCATAAGGGGCCACATCAGAAACCTGAATTGAGTCTGAGGACCGCACCAACAATAACTCAAGCTTACTCTGCTCAACTTTATCTTACTGTACATTGCACTAAATTGTGTATTTTGAATAGGCTAATACTGGTATCAGCTGACACTGGTATCATAAGAGATATTTAGTCTGGGAATCACCCATTCATTTTCTCGAGAGGTGTGGCTAACGATTGTCCATGGCCTTTATTTTGGGGCGCTACGAATGTCTATCATATGCGTCTACACATAGCCCATAGCCGATCGTATCAATTGCACCCAATGACATATGTAGAAGAACTCTTATTATTATTATTTTTTTAAATATATATTTATTGGATTTTAGTTTACAAAAAGCAAAACAAAAATAACATAAAATATAAAATAACTAAACAAAACCAAAACAGAACATTCCGACTCCATTCAAAGACAAGTGGAAAGCTCGTCATGTGAGTTCACATGATGCCTCTATGAAGTATAGAAGATATGTCCATGCCGATGTACAACATAAAAGGGTCCCATATTTTGTAAAACACATCGTCTCTACAGTGCAATTTGCTGGTTAAATAATCCAAGGACACATATTGAAGTATGGTACGATGCCATTGACTTTTGCAGGGTGCTTTATCTGTAATCCAGTTGAGAAGGATACATGTCCTTGCACAAAATGTAAGCATCCTGTGAAGTTGCCTCCCATACTTCCCAGTGATAGTGACATCTGTTACACCAAGTAACATGGTCAATGGATTGCACTCTTTAGTAGAAAGAATGGGGAATATTTTACTAAGTTCACCTTTTATAATATGCCAAAAATCTTTTCTGCAGGACCAGTAGTAATGAGTGAGAGTAGCCACTTCGGTTTTACATTTTAGGCATAACGGAGAAAGGTCTGAATTAAATTTATGACGTTGGGAAGGGGAAATGTGAACACGATGTAAGATTTTGAGTTGTAAAGCTTTTACCCAATTACAGATACTCCATGCAAGATCCCAATCATCATCATTAATTTCCAGCTCTAATTCCCGTTCCCAAAGCCGTTTTAAATGAGAAGTGTTAGTACTGTCAAATTCTTTTAGTAAGTTATAAGAAGACTTTATAGAGGATTTAGTCCTAGGTGAGTACAGCTGTTTTTCAGAGTCAGATATAGATTGGTCTGGGAGTAGTGATGTGTTTTTCCTAACATAATCTCTCACTTGTAAGTAACGAAAAAAATCCTGTCTCCTAATATTATATTTATCAACCATTTGCTCAAAGGACAACATAGAGGGATAGAGGGCCCATCCATTAAGTCTGAAAGGATAGAGATTCCCGTAGTTGCCCAAGCCTGGAATCCAGAATCTATCATTCCTGGTAGAAAGAGAACTCTTCTTATTTTAAAATAAACTTTCGAGCTAAACTATTTAGAACACGATCTAAAGCTTGATCGAAAGATGGCTTTGCGTCTGCTGCTGTCATGTTGGATCCGTAAAAAAACGACATGTGTCCGTCTGTTGAATAGTGCGTCCTCGTCCCTCCCCGTTCTGTGATTGGTCCAAATCCATGCGAAGATTTCGCATGAGCGGGCAAGCAGCTAGGCTAGGTATTTGGTAGAAATATCACTTTCTGTAAATGTTTGGCCATATCAAGCCAAGGACTAAACCACATGTAACCAGGGCTGCGTCTGAAACCATCAAATTATAGCCTTTAAGCACTAACACTATAGCAACTAATCCTTAACCTTTCATGGGGTCGACTGTTAGATCTCTATGCAGTTAGTGAACTAGAGCTTCAGAGCTATTTTGCACAATCCGACCGTCCTTACCCAGGGGAAGGAGAAGTGACATCGCCAACAGCTGTTTTTCTTCTTCTTTAAAGTTATTGGTGGAGTGCAGGCCAAACAAAAGTGCATGTCGCCCCCTACTGTATAGTGTCCAACAACAACAACAACAACAACAACAACAACAACAACAACAACAACAACAACAACAACAACAACAACAACAACAACAACAACATAGTGTCCAAACAAAGACATTTAAGGAGAAAAAAAAATCCAAATGAGCCATACATTTCCCTTTAGTGTTATTTTATCTCAACAGCTGTTTCATAAAGCTACAATAGCAAATGATCCATGTGGCTTAAGTTTCTACTAAATGAAGCAAAAGCACAAACTGCTTCATTTAAACCATTTACTGAGGCGGCTCTTTAACACACTGACATGTGACTGAGCTGTGGTGACGACAACATGGATTTTGTCACTTTTATTAAGTTCTGTGTTGTTATGTGCAGGTCCCCACACAAAGGAAGCAATGAAAGCCTACAAAAGTCTGGAGTCCTACAAGCTTGTTAAGTCTGGATGGGCTCAAACAGTGCTACATACCAAACCTGGTGGAGAAGACAGTTCTCCAGGCAGATATTGTACCTTCTTTAAAGGTCAACGAAACTCCTCATGGGCTGCCGTACTATCTTCGGGAGCAATAGTCGCTGCCCATTGGGACTGCAAAGCTGGTTGAGATATGCTGTATCACAAAAGTTGATTCCCTGAGTTATCTTTTGTCCCAGTATTTACTTGTTCTGATTTGTGTTCAGGTTAGGGGAAGCATGCTCACATGTTGGAGCGCTCCTCTTTAAGGTGGAAATGGCACTTTGGAGTCAATGACTGTGCTTGTAGAGACAAGGTTGCATGGAATTGTGTTGGACCCGCTAGAGCAAGCAACATTGACCTCTAGCTAAGTCTAAGTTGTCAAAAGGTTTGATACGCAGGACTCCCCCAAAACCCCTGTCGGAGGAGAGGAAATAACAGTTTTTTGGACTTGCTGAGATACAGATCTGTTTTGCCTGTTGTATTGAGCTTGTTTGCTTCCACCTCAGTTAACTTTGTGAGCCAGGCCCCTACATCCACTGTCAGAAAAATGCCGGCCATTCTTTACACATGGACCATTAACCCTCCTGATGACCCTTTGGATAGTGTACAGACCACTCTCGAAGAGCAAACCAGGAACCAATCGGACAGTGACATGCGGGTTGGACGCATCACAGCATCTGATGTTCATGCAGTTCTGCATACAAACTTTGTCAAGCCTGGTCCATCTCTCTTGCATTGATTAAATACTTCAAATCCACAACCCCTCACAGTGGAGCCTGTTCTATGGGGCAAACGCAACGAGAAGAAAGCCATCAGTGTGATCACATGTCTAATCATACTGACTTTTCTGTCATGCCGTCTGGCCTTTGTCTGTCACTTGAGGAGCCTTATCTCGGGGCATCCCCAGGTTCTGTTGTGTCATGTTCATGCTGTGGTGAGGGCTTGCTCGAGGTTAAGTGCCCATACAAATGCAAAGACATACCAATGGACAGTTGTTTGGACAGTAACTTCGACTTACAGATGGACCACACATATTACGACCAGGTGCAGCACCAGCTCTATGTGACCAAAAGGGAGTATGTGGACTTTGTTGTGTGGACTACTGATTCGCAGATCAGCCGCGTGTATCCAGACACAGACTGGCAAACCCGTGTTCCACCCCAGTTAAAGGCTTTTTGGATGCAGCATAGAGTTTAGTTCCCTTACCAAGACAGCAGCCGACACTGACCAAGCTGATGACAACATCACCTTTCACTGCATGTGTGGGGAGGAAGACAGTGGTGATATGGTTGTCTGTGACAATGCACAGTGTCAGTACCAGTGGTTCCACAGGAGATGTGTCATTTTGGTTCTTATGTTAATTCCAGAGTTGATTTGCTTATGTTTCTTCAATACTTTCTGATTGTATGCCAGATGTTGTATGGAAAATATATATATGTCAACATGAACAGTATTTATTTAAGAAAAAAAAGAAAGAAAAGTAGCTGATACAAAATTTAATTGATAGCATACATACAGTTTAATAAAGTTTTCCAGTTGAAAAAAAGTTCATATACAGATAGAATAAACTGTGATTTATCATGCTGCAAGTCAAGTTGGTCAAGATGGCACATCCTTTGAGGAGTTTGTCTGCACTAGTGAGATGCACTTCCTCAACCTCATCCTTCATTGACTTGATGAAGAGAATAGGCAACACTGCCTGCAGAATAGTAAATCTGTTTTTCAACAACCCAATCACCCTTTCAGTGTGAATTCTAACAGAAGATAACTTCGTACAATTATGAACTTCTTCACTGGGTAATTGATTGAGACCCTTTTAGAAAGAAGGGATGATCAGTTCAACTCCAAGGCAGCCCCCATGATAAATCCACAGTCTGCTAATAGTGGGTTGCAGGCAATCAAAATCCTGCGTGTTTCTTGTATAGGGAGTAACATTGAGCATGGGCTTTGACAGGTCCTGGAGTTTCAATGTAAAATTCTGAACAGTCTATTATAGCTGTGTGACGCCTGTACATAACTTTGAAGTGTGGTGGTATCACCTGGTATATACGTTCACGGTCAGGCCATGCAATCAGGAAATCGAGTGTTGAGGTAATGATATCTATCCATTTCCAGAAATATGGTGGAGGGATGATTCATTCCAGCCTGGTTTGCAAGATGCTCAAACTTAGGCCCATGCTTCAATTTGACAAGAATTAGAAAAAACTGATCTCTATATGGGATTTTAGACACACCTTTGTTGTTGGCAGTATCAAGAAGCAGATTGAAGGTTGTCTCTGACCATTACTGTGTGTTTTTTAATGTCACCGGTTTGATACAGCGAAAGTCCTCGGCAAAAACTGTGAGGAAATGTAATTTTACCCCTGAAGTGGCTGCAAAATGTATTGATGCTTTACAACAAATTCCTCCTGTGATTATACCTGCTAACTGTGATTTTATTGTTGACAATTTTAACAGTAAACTGCTCCTCACCCTTGATACAGTTGCACCATTCAAACTTAAAAATATTCATCCTAAACCCCTTCCCACCTGGAGAAACGAGGAGCTAAAGCAACTCAAGAGAAATTGCAGGAAGGCCGAGAGGAGATGGAGGAAAAGCAAAATAACAATACATTTTCAAATATTCTGTGCTCAACAAAAGATCTACAATACGAAACACAGAAACATTCTTTTTCACAACAGTCAATCATCAATCATAAAAATGACCCAAAAGTGTTATTCTCAACAATAGAAAATGTTTTAGCCCCTGATTTAAACAAAACTCCTTTTAACCCCACAGATGCTCTCTGTGAGGCGTTTGCAGACCACTTCAGGTGTTTGCACCTCCGAATGGAAGCCGCGAACTTGGACATTGCAAAATGATGTGTAGACAGCCCCTCCTAATCAAGACAGTTTCAATCGGCTTGTTGCACAATGTGGCTATGCTAGTTCCTCTGAGCTGAAGCTGTGGGCGCTAGTACTTCCTGTTCGTATTAATTTCCATTAAGATTAGCTTAGACCAGTGAGTTTCTGGTAGAAATATTTCCATACGAGCGATCGCGATGTCGTCACATCCGTTGGCCGTGGTAGGCATTTTACATTTTCATATTTGATAAACATTTTATTAAAATCCTATAATCAGCAAAAACAATGTCCATAAACAGGGCATTGCTTCTCTTGCGTTGTAACAGATCTATCATTTTATAAAACTGAGTTAGAGGCCTGGATGCATCAGCTGCCTACCAAACATCCGGCGAAAATAGCGGAAGTAAACAATAACAGCGATCGCTCGTATTGAGGAGACGTTTATGTTTATAAGGATCAGTGAGTTTGTCTTGAAGCTAAAGGCTAATTTAGCCTCTTAACTCCGGCCTGAACCGAGAGGATCTTTTTCCTCACGTCATCAGATTTTTTTTCCATCATTTTTTTGTTGGTTATTCAACTCATTTTTGTTGCTTTTTTGTCACATTTTTTTTATCACATTTTTTTGTCACATTTTCTATCACATTTTTGTCATTTTTTTTCAATTTTTTTCAAATTTTTGCCATTATTTTTGTCACATTTTTGTAATTTTTCTGTCATTTTTTGTCAATTTTTTGTCAATTTCTTGTGACATTGTTTTGACATTTTTGCAACTTTTTCATCCATTTTTCGTCACTTTTTTGTCCATTTTTTCTCACTTTTTTGTCACATTTTCATCATTGTTTTCGTCTCAGTTTTGTTGCTATTTTCACAGCTTTTTTCCAGAAGCTTTTGTATTGGGGTAAAGCCAAACTGGAGAAAATGTGCTCGGTTCAGGTGGGAGTTAAGGGGTTAATGCATTACACAATTTGAAATAGTGCCTTTTTATGTATTTTTTTTTATTTATAGCATGTTAGCCTTTAGCTTCAAAACAAACTATTAATCCTTTATGATCACAGGTGTCTCCCCTGAACTCGTTACATCATGATTTGAACACAGTAAATGATCATCGACCGGGAACTCAGCACCCACATCATAATCTGTAGACAATGTGATTATTATTCCAGGAAAAGAATACAGACAGGAAGTACTGGCGCTCACAACTTCGGGTCAAAGGAACTAGCATAGCCGTTCTGTGCAACAAGCCAATTCTGGGTATTCAAGTTGACACAGACAACGATTCAACGTAATCAATGATTAATTGTTGTATTTTCTTTGTTGCCAGTCTATTATCCAGTAAATCTCTTATAAAGAAAAATAATTTTAAAACAACTTTTTTTTTTTTTTTTAAACGTCGATTTCCCAACCTCAGAAACAGGCATACTATTTTTGCAACACTAAACCCAAGCCAGAAGTAGAATGGCGTTTCATATTAAAGGCAATGAAAGGTAAAGAAATTAAATAATTTTCCATGAATGCCTTTAATATTTTTGACTCCACACAACCAAATTCTAGGCGCACGTTATTTCCTGGATGCCGGGCTCCTAAACTACACGTCGCGCTGTGATTGGCTAAGCTGCGCCGTTGCTTAGTGATAGCCAATGAGCGGGGGCCACGGGAGCCTTTCCCGGACAGTACACATCAGGCAGCGGCTGCAGCCGACACAACGCGTTTGTCTGCGGCTGAGAGAGGCTCCTGCTCTGACTACAGCGAACAACATGACGCTTATCATCGGTAAGTCACTGCTTTGACTCTATTCTTACAGATCATACTTTTAAAATCGCATTAGAAGCGCTGTGTTTCATGGCATTTTCCATGTTAGCTTAAATGCTACGTTTTGGGAAGGCCCTGTTTATCTTTGTTTCATTCCTTGTGTCCAAAATCAGGCTATAATTCAAGATTTGACCCAGTATGGCAAAGGTTTTTCAGATACTTTTAAGTCGCCACTTAAAGATTTTATCCCTCACAACTTTATATATTATTTGTGAAGTTGTTTTGAAGCAATATTTCAATCCAATGTAACATCAGCTTATGATAAGTAATGTTTTGTATATAATGTATCAAATGTATCAAATATATTATTGATTCATTAATTCGATGTAGATTTGTCAAGCATTCAGCAATTCAGGAATTCAAGGTTTCTCTGGTTAGAGAGATTAGAGAAATGTACCAATACTTTAACAATACTTTAGGTTTACTCATGTAAAGGTCAACAGTAGCCATCCAGTATGGCCTGGTACTTTTTCCAATAAGAAGATATAGATATTTTACAATATTAGGTCCGTGACCAACCATCTGTCTCCAAGGCCAAGAAATGTGTGCAAAATGAGGACTAATTGGAAAGTCGGGAGAAATTGTGGCAAAATTAAGGCAATACTGTGTAAAAACAGGGAAAAATGGGGCGGGAAATGGGAAAAATACTGGTAATAAAAGCAAAAATTAGGGAAACAAATTGGGGAAAATGAAAAAAGAAAAGAAAATGGGTCAAAAATAAGAGTAATATGTGTAAACTAAAATTTGGGAAATGGGACAAACATTGGGGAAGAATAAAAAAAAATTGGGGGGGGGAAAAATGGTACCCACCCCTACTGAGAATATTAAGACTAATGGTAAAAACAGTATAACACTAGAAGTGTATGTTTTAGCAGTGACCTAGGCCTAATCAAAACCGGTATTTAAAGGAATAGGCCACCGTTTTTACATACTAAGATATGTTCTTACCTCACTTTAGACGTGTTAATATATCCCCGTCTGGTCTTTGTCTGCGCGCTCTGTCACGCAAACGGAGCACATACGCAGCCTCTCCCACATGTCACATAGCTCCAAAAAAGCTCACGATAGAAGCTACCAAGCTCTTCCACGTGTTCCCTATTTAAATAAAGTTACGTGAGGTGTTTTCATGCGAAGTATATTTACACAGAAATGTAACATGTCGATTTTATAAGCAAATAAAAAGGGGGACTATATTGTGAGGCGTAATGATACGAGGAGCACAGCGTCCGCGTAGTAACTCCTAAAGACTTCCCCCGCTCACTTCCGTCAATAACCTTTAGGAGTTACTGCGCGGACGTTTTACTCCTCGTATCATTACGCCTCACAATATAGTCCCCCTTTTTATTTGCTTATAAAATCGACATGCTACATTTCTGGGTAAATATACTTCGCATGAAAACACTTCACGTAACTTTATTTAAATAGGGAACATGTGGAAGAGCTTGGTAGCTTCTATCGTGAGCTTTTTTGGAGCTATATGACATGTGGGAGAGGCTGCGTATGTGCTCCGTTTGCCTGGCAGAGCGCACGGACAAAGACCAGACGGGGATATATTAACACGTCTAAACTGAGGTAAGAACATATCTTAGTATGTAAAAACGGTGGCCTATTCCTTTAAGACCTTTCCAATTATTGCAAGGAAAAGAAAAGAAAAAGTACCTTTGTCTTTACAATAAGGTTCAAAAAGCAATAAACTTTCCTTTTTCATACAAGCCTTTGTCTCTTGACACTTCCACAATCATATTACTCCAGTAGACGACTTCCGTGCTCCTTCTGCTCCTCCATCTCCATTTGTTGTTGTGTTTGGTGTGTGCTGTAGGATTACTGGGCTGCTCCCTGCTCCTGTCGGCCCAGGCCCTGTACTCCTCCAGTGATGATGTGATCGAACTAACTCCCTCCAACTTTAACAAAGAGGTGCTCCAGAGCGACAGTCTGTGGCTTGTGGAGTTCTACGCTCCCTGGTGAGTATCCAGATTTTAAAACGTGGCTTGGCTCTTAGATTATTACTATTCGGCATTTTTAGAAAGTGTGTGTGACTGAATTCGACAGGTGCGGTCACTGTAAGAGCCTGACTCCAGAGTGGAAGAAAGCCGCCACAGCCCTCAAGGTACATCTATGTTCTAATCAGGGTTTCTGAACTGTGCCTTAAATGTCTTTAAAAAACATTACATTGGATTCAAACTTGCAACATAACAACATAATTGCTCAAGCATATAAATTGTGTAAGTTCATCGAAAATACCTAAAATGATAGTCTAAAACATTCAGTTGCAGTTTTGGCTGAAATTGACCATTTGTTTTTGTCAAAATGTTTGTTGAAATGTTATGTATGTAATTATGTGCTGATTTTTCCTCAGTTTGTTGCTTTAAAATATACCTCAGCAGGTCTTATCTGAAAAGCTGACTTGTCTTCTATCTAATTAGTTTAATTTCTGCACGAAATTAAACTAATTAATTTCTGATGACCATCAAGTGGTCATCAGAAATGACCACTTGATGTTAGGGTTACTTATAGGGTGCACTCAAAGTGACTCAGTCTCTGCCTCCCAAAGGGGCCCAAAGCTGGTCCACAGTAATACATAAGAAAAACTTTCAGTTTTCCATTTAAAAGTAATGTTACCTTAAGGTGCAGATGAGGTCAAAAGCCCAGGTTGGACTATGTGAACGTTGTGCTGCTATTCCTCATTTGAAAGCTAAGAACCTCCAGAGATCAGTCACTAGACTAATTAGGACACCCTTTTCCAAACTTTCCAATTGTTCTTGGTAAAGCTATTATTAGATTTGATCATGTTGAATGTTGCAGTGTATGAACTTTGTTTATCATGCATACTCAGCCCTGTGCTCTGGCTTCGCTATTGTTTATATCCGCTGTGTTTGGTGCAAGCAAGTGGGACAGGAGCAGGTGTGATGTGGCACTAAACTCACCTCATCTGGCCTGATTCTACCAGTGTTTATTTCGTCTACTCAAATATTTTGTCATCATTTCAGTGTTTTAAAATTAGACTAAAATTAAATGTCTAAAATCACAAGTGATATTTAGTCTGGGGACCACCAATTAATTTTCTCGTAGGAGAGGTGTGGTTTACGATCGCCCATAGTCAGTTTATTGGGCGCTACGAATGTCTATCATGCGTCTGTACGTAGCCATAGCCAATCGTATCATCGTATGAGATGACGTATGACATACCCGCTGTAAACATTTGAGCTAAACTATTTAGAAGAAGGTCTAAAGCTTGATCGAAAAATACCCTTGCGTCTGCTGCTGTCATGTTGGATCCGTGACTAAACTTTTTCATTTTTATCCGTAAGATCCATGGTAAATAAACTACAAGCTTCCGTATATCGAATAGCGCGTCATCGTCTTGCCGTCCCTCCTCGTTCTGTGATTGGTTCCCAAATCCATGCGAACATTTCGGCCATGGTCCCCAGGCTGCTGTGCAGACCTAGCTAAAGCCAGTTTGGAAATGCACACAAAGCCCCTGTTAGTGCCAGTGCAGCCTCTAGTCGTTTAAAACCACACCCGCTCTCTGACCCTTCACATGAGTTAAGTAGATGCACGTTTCAGTTGGGACTCTGACTGAGACCACGTTGAGCGCAGCGGTAGCGCAGCGGTTAGTGCTCTCGCTTCACAGCTAGAAGGTCCGGGTTCGATTCCCACCAAGGACGGGGCCTTTCTGTGTGGAGTTTGCATGTTCTCCCCGTGTCTGCGTAGGTTTCCTCCGGGCACTCCGGTTTCCCCTACCACTAAAAACATGCACAATAGGCCAGGATGAATGATGTGTGTGAGTGAATGTATGGTGGTGGTCAGAGGGTCCGTTGGCGCAGACGTGTGTAGTCGCGAAAGCGCCTCTGACAGTCTCCCCCAGGGGAAACTGAAGCTACAAACGTAGCTTTCCACCACTGAGTATGGAGTGAATGTACAATTGTCTCATGTAAAGCGCTTTGTGACTATATGTCTGTGAAAGGCGCTATATAAATAAAGATCTTCTTCTTCTTCAATGAGGCGGACCGCCGACATTTACCACATTTAGACTCTTTCTTTCGCTGTTTTTTTTTTAAGCTGAAGCTACTTGTTACCTAAGCTTTGACTTGGGTTGTTGTGCTTTCTTTTTATTATTTTTTTATTTTTTTTTATTTTTTTAACCATCCTCCTTAAATATAATGAAAACGTGGTTCCCGAGTAATTGAGCTCAAACTTCTGCACAAACAGAATGCCTGTATAGTTTTGATAACCAACTGCAAAACAGATTTGGTTTCTGTTGTGATGCAGAAATGTATAACATGGATGAACAGATGGTAAAGTTGCTGTTCTCTGCTGTGTGCTCTCCAGGGCGTGGTGAAGGTGGGCGCAGTGGACGCAGACCAGCACAAGTCTCTGGGAGGACAGTACGGCATCAGAGGCTTCCCCACCATCAAACTGTTCGGAGCCAACAAGAACAAGCCCGACGATTACCAGGGTAACGCCGCTACAGCCGCGAGAACTGTCAGGAGCTTACTTTCACCATCGTTTGTGCCGACATCATGCTCCTGCTGATATCTTTGTTAACAAGCAATGACTGGAGTGGGATTTTTAAAACATAAATCAAAGCCACCTACAGAGGGCGCTTTAACCTCACTGTCTGTGCTCTTTTCCATGCTGGTTTCTGCTGAGCATTAAGTTTCATTAAAACTCATGAGATAAATGTTGCCAATATCAAGACCTTAAAAAAGCATGTTGAAAGTTGAATTGTCTTTGGAAATAATAGCATTGCTCGACTTTTGCTCCATAATTTCATCAAAAAAGGTCAAACCCAACATTTGTTTGTGTTTTGCAGGTGGTCGCACCAGTCAGGCCATAGTAGACGGAGCTCTGAACGCCCTCAAATCTCTGGTCAAAGACCGACTGAGCGGGAAGTCTGGAGGCTCCAGTTATAGCAAACAGGTGAGGTCTACAACTGTAACATGCCTTTCAGATTGTCATGTGGCCAACAGGTGATCAAGTATAAACTGTGTTTTGTTGTAGAGCGGAGGAGGCAGCACTCAGGATGTGGTGGAGCTCACGGATGACAACTTTGATAAACTGGTCCTGGGTGGAGATGACGTCTGGATGGTGGAGTTCTTCGCTCCCTGGTGTGGGCACTGCAAGAGGTACGTCCACTACAACAGCCTGGCTTAGACCAGACCAGAGTAGTCCAAACGATATCACTGATGGCCACAGTGAAACATACACCAGGCCCAGGGACAGACTGATGGTCTCTGCTGTGAATCAAGCAAAGAGTTGCATTTCACAGACTTTTGTTCAGGTTTAAGCCTTACAGTCAAGGAAATGTTTGAGGCGCTACAAACACTAGTCTGGTCTAATGTCTTTGATTCTCGCGTGTTTGGATCATTCTGCATATTAGTTATATCTTAAGAGCTGGAGACGTGCTGATGCCATGAGCTCTCTTTGATTTTAATTAAATTTTTCGCTCAAATGATTATGCTGTGCAGCTCTACTCGTCTCAGGTTTTTTTTGGTTTATTTTTGTGAGCTAAAAAGTAGAGCTATTACATTTACTTATTATTTTCCAAACAAATGCTTTATTTTGGCTTATTCAAAAATATTTAACAAATCGAATCAAACAATAAGAGTTGTTGTGGCTTTGTCATTGCATTGAACTGTTTCAAGGCTAAGTCACTGAGGCCAGCTCTTATCAGTGAGGTTATAGAATGAATTATCAAACTGTGTTCAAAGTGAACTCATTTTATTAAGTTCAAGTAGTGCAAGTGATATTTCAGTGTTTCTTTCTATGGAGACTAGTCAAACATGACTAATAATATGTAAGCAGATGTTGATGTTGCCTGGGTTGTGTCCAGCCTGGAACCCGAGTGGGCGGCCGCAGCCTCCTCAGTGAAGGAGCAGACCAAAGGCAGGGTGAAGCTCGGAGCTGTGGACGCCACGGTGCACCAGGTCCTGGCCAGCAGATACGGAGTGAGTACCAACCTGTGGGAGCTAATGCTACTGATGGGACTCATACATGCAAATTTGCCGTTTTGACCTCGGAAAAAAACATTCACGTGAATCGTGTAGATCTGCAATAAAAAAAAACAGGGGGCTGAAGCTGTAAAAGTTGACTGGCGCTTTATGCCAAGGGTTAATGACCTCCGTCAAGCCAACACTTCTTCGATGTTGGCGCTGTAGGCTAAAGCGTGTGCCACCGCTCTGTCAGGATGGACACTTTGTTGACGGAGAGCAGGGAGTCGGCGCCAGGCTCTTTGAAGTAATGTTTGCAACGACTCGTCCTCACACTGTACATTGTAACTCATTGTTCCAAATTACAAAAACAATTGGTAGGGCTGCCAATATATTTTACGTTAAACACATGACAAGTGTGCAGTGTACCCGATATGAAATTCTTAAGTCACTACACTCATTACAGTAACTATACTAAAATAATCAGTTTAATCAAGCTAAAGCAAAACTCTCATTTTAAAGGATTTATATTGTTAGATTAATACAATTGCTCAAGACATTTGTCTTAAATTGGAAATCTTAAGGCCTCTTCATACTCCACAAGACGCGAGAACTTAGTTCTTGAGGCAAAAAGAACGAGAACAAAGTTCGTCTGGGCTCTGACATTTCATTCTCCACAAGACGTGTCGCTGCCGAACTGCCACGCCCCCTTTTTCCGCAGCCAAAACAAACAAGGAATGACCGAAATAAAACAAGCCATTTGACTTCAAACTATTATAAAATGTATGTCACAATATTGCAAACATTTTGAAGATTGACCTCGTGTTTAGCCACATCTCCCGCTGGTTTATTATGTTAGAAAACGTTAGCGTTAACGTTAAAAGTGTACCTCCGTGTCACTCGGTAAAATCCTGTTGTTTGACGTCTGTGTAGCTCTCAGTACAGGTTT
The DNA here is from genome assembly GCF_951799975.1 of Gobius niger. NCBI lineage: Eukaryota > Metazoa > Chordata > Actinopteri > Gobiiformes > Gobiidae > Gobius > Gobius niger. The sequence continues at coordinate 20,918,273 of NC_136866.1, forward strand.
TGTCTATCCAAGAACCTTCACTGAACATGTTGGTGACGTTTAGTTTAGTTTATTTGAGCAACAGATGCATACAGGTATAGTATACATATAACATACAGAATTTTTCACAACATAAGAGGTATTAGTGCTGCTCAAAGGGAGTAGGAAGAAGTTAGTTATAACTTATAAGGCCCAGTGTTTCCCAGTGTTTGATGAAGGGGTCTAAGATGTACAAGCTTGGTATTCCTCTGTCCACGAGCCTGAACCACTTTTTTCTTTATCACTCGCCTCTTTAACGCAAGTAGCGCCAGGCTCTTCTGTCTCCCGATTTCCGCACCGGTGTTAGGACGTAAACATTGGATTCTCGCTTCCCGCTTCCGCCAAAATAACCCCGTCCACTAAAAATCCAGCCAATCACAGCCAGAGTTCTCGCAGCCCTGCCGAAATAGTTCTGCTGAGGTGATGCGTCAGCAAGACCTGCCGAACAGGAGCAAGAACAAAATTACGTCATTTTGTTCTCGCAGCTCTGGGTGTCTTGTGGAGTATGAATAAGCCTTTACTCAACTCGATGTATTTTTATTTATTGATACAATTGCTTGGAGCAGCCGTTTAAACTCATACAATTGTTTTGTCTTAACCATCCTTATATTGATTAAAATTGTAATGTATTAATTGAGACAATGTATTTTTTCTCCTCCAAGTTATACTTTCTAATTGAGACAATTTCCCCACATTCATTTAAAGTCAACTGACATGCTCTTAAATGGGAAAATGAACCCCCATAAAATCATATAAACTTTAACAAGTATATATTGTACTTTTGCCAAATAAATAAAAGCTGTACAATAATTAGTCGTGATATACAGTATTTTGATTTGTTTTCATTGCGATGAGTACTATATCAAGGACTGAGTACTGTATACTTCTATCAAAGTACAGTAACATATGGTATCTCAATAATGGTATCATGCACATTATATTCACTGAAAGTTGTGGAGCTTTGATCAAGTCCAAAAGTGGCCTTGAATTCTTTCAGAAGAGGGCAACACTTAACACTTACTGATAAACACACAGAGAAAAAGGAACACAAATTGGCATAGAAAATAAAACGTTTTTTGATACCGCCCCCTACCGAAAGCTTTTTGGTCGGCACCACATAAGTACCGTTTAACCCAGCCCTATATTTAACTTTTTTCACACACACAGTGAACCCAGTCTTGGTTTTAAAGCAATTCTAATCGCAAAATGAATTACAATATTAAAAAGGCTCTACAGTCAGGATAAAGTATTTCCCGGAGTTCTAAATCATTCTGTGTTTTGTGTCTTTTTTTTTTGTATTATGTAGATCCGAGGCTTCCCCACCATCAAGATCTTCCGTAAAGGAGATGATGCAGAGGACTACCAGGGGGGGCGCTCTCGAGGCGACATCATCAACGCGGCTCTGGACCTGTTCTCCGACAACGCTCCGGCCCCTGAACTTGCTGAGGTCAGCTCCTCTCAAAATACATCTTCTTTCACTTTAAATGAACCTACTATTGTATTACTATAAAACCTAATCTAGATGTCATGGGGTTACCGTATTTTCCGGACTAGAAGTCACACCTTTTTCACAGTTTGGCTGGGAAGGGGTGCAGTTACGCCTCTATCCCCAGGTAGGGGGGGGGAGGGAATTTAGATATATTTCTTAAAATAAATATGCTTTTTTTTTTTCCCCCTGCCCTTTTGTTCAGGACGATTCTCTTTTTGAGTGACAAATCAATGTGATGTTTGCAGCACATTTCTGATGGTTTACATAAACACTCTTCATCATCATATTCATCACCATGCAGCGTTTGATTCAGTGAAATGAACAGTAATGACCAGGTGAGTTTGTTTGTTTCAGATCGTGAACGAAGAGGCCCTGAAGAAGACGTGTGAGGACAGTCAGCTGTGTGTGATCGCAGTGCTGCCTCACATCTTGGACACAGGTACAGTTTCACTCACTCCTTCAGATCCTCATGATCTTATGCTCGACTGTGGGGGAAAAAAACAGTTATCCTGACAAACACAGATGAAACATGAGGCGAATGGGACTAATTTACTCCAGTCAATGATTTCTAATTCAAGGTAGCTGCGGGGTCTGAAATCATGAGGAATCAAATTTGAGCATGCCAAATTCAAGGCCTTAAAATCATTAAATTGAAGAACAAAGATTCATTTTTTTTTATTGCAGGGGTCTCATACTTTCTTTCATTCTCGTGCTAAAATGAGTTGCAGAATATTTTTTGTCTTTAAATATGCTTTAAGATAGGGGTGCCCAAGCTTTTTTGACCCACGATCTACTTTTCAAGTTCTTAACCTCCCGAGATCTAACCAGTTCAGTGTCAACATCGCAAACCTGCCCACATCATTTACATCCTGCAGTAACTAACCTTACAACAAGTTTTCTTATCGTCACACAACCACTAGACATCAAGTCATAAACCCTTGGCTCAAACACATGCAGACAAACTCCTCTCACAGTTTCCAGTTTGCTGTGTAGCACAAATACACACACACACCAATCTGCATGGTGGGCCATATCTGTCCTTAATATAAACCAAACTGAAAATAAACCAGATACAATAAATTCACAAATAAATGTTCTTTTCATTTTACAGCAATAGAGGATTTTCTGGAATATGAAAAGAACTCCTAGTAGTTGTTTTTAAATAGTTGTATCATCAGTAAAACAGAGCTGTGCGTATCTTCATTTCTGCGCTCAGCGGGGAAAAGTGGGCGGGGCAGGCGCAGCAGACCGGTGCTGTAGCGCCTCTGAGTCCACACAAGTTTGATAAAACACTGCCCAGAATAAGCTGCTCTGCGGAATGCCACGACTATGCGCAAATGGTCACAGTGGTGCACTGATTTCAGAGTTTTCTTGATTTCACGTTAGTATTGTGATCGCAAAATCCCGTCATTTCTCTTTCCCTACACCCCTTGTGGTTGACTTGGGATCAGTCTGCGGTCGACCAGTAGACCGTGATCGACTGGTTGGCCCCTCTGATTCACTTAAACATTATCTTAAAGCAATGTCATGTACTGGAGCTTTTTAAAGTTGCTCCCGGTGGCTGAGCTTAGAATGGAGCCTGTTTAGTCCTAATTTAGTCCTGGTTCTGTCCAGGACATGGTTAGACTTGAAGTCCCAGCTCTACTGACGTGATTTACCCTGGTTTAATATTCTGGATCAATGCCCACTCTTTCTAAATGACTTCATCCAATCAATCTGGGCTTAAGTTGCTTAAAATAAATTCCAAAAACTTTCCAACTACCTTACTCTTGGTCTCTTTTTGAGCCAAATGAACCTTTATCTGTTTCTTCTAACAATCCCTGACAAGCAGTTCAGAGAATGGACGAGATAGGAAAATATAAAGAATTTAGGGAGGATGTTCATCTTGATTGCCTGTATTCTGTTGCCAAAACCAATGGGGGCCAGGCTCACTGTTCAATCATTGTTTTGTTTATAATAAGGGATTAGGTTTAATGATTTTGAAATATTTTGAAACGACCCATGTTCCAAACTAAAATGAGGTGTGTTTTGTGTGCTCCAGGGGCCTCTGGGAGAAACTCCTATCTGGACGTAATGAGGAACATGGCTGAGAAGTACAAGAAGAAGATGTGGGGGTAAGAGCGACTCACTTTCAACTTTTCACCCAAATCTCTAAGTGTCTTTTTGTCAATTAGAGATTTCTCACAATGGGATTAGTAACCGTAATCATATGCCTTATGTAAAGGTCCACAGTAGCTGCAGCCCTCATGGTTAGTGTTTATTTTGACAACATATTTTAATTTACTTTTAGTCTTAGTCTTTTAACAAAAAATGTAATTTGATTTTAGTTGAGATTGAGTAAAACATTTCTCTTCAATTTTAGTCTAGTTTTAGTAGGCTAAAATTGCATGTAAATTAAAATTTAAGACCAAAATTAAATGAAGATCCTCTGCTTCATGGAGCTTCTCCCACATGGACATGGACCTGGAATTTAAATGATATGAGCCTTTTTCCAGACTTTCAGTGGAAGTTTGGATAATTGTAGTTGCTGCTTTTCCTTTTTTTTAATTCTTATTTTAGTCGACGAAAATATCTACATTTTAGTCATAGTTTTAGTCTCATGAAAAACGTTTACTTTAGTTTTAGTCAATATTATGACTAAATATTTTAGTTGACAAAATGAACAAAGCTGTACAGTTGTATTGGCCATAACCTTGGCTCTTCAGTGCCTCTACTGAGATAATATGACCTAATGTTATCGTGACTTCACTTGATTCGCTACCACTGTCCCCCACAGAGTGCACTGGACGGTCCCTCCAGGATTTTGCGATGTTGCGATCGCAACTATTAACGCAACATCAAGAAAACTCCGCAAAATCTGTTCGGAGATGCAACTTTCCCGCAACTATTCCAATAATCTGCAACTTATGTGCAACTTAAGGGAGTTTCTGATCATTTAAATATATTTTCGCGTATATGCCCATTGCCCAGCGCCTCAGACTGAAGGACTTTTACATCTGCTACACCTCCTCTCACTGGCCTGAGCCTGAAGCTCCGCCTCCTCTCACTCACCTGGGCCTTTACAGCGTGAGCCGCTGTGTGATCCTGCCGCGCTCTGTCCAAGTTGCTTCTCTGCTACTGGATCTTTATTTGGCGATATAGGCTTTATCTGACAGTTAAACGCTGCGTGTGCGTTTGGACGCTGCTGTCCCCCGTGATGCAGTCAGCGGTGTTTGTGTGAGGGGCTTTTACTGCGTGAGCTTTAGGAGTCACAGTTCTGTTGAACCTGAGCCGAAGCTCAATGTGAAATAAACAGACATTCGTCCTTTGGTCTGTTCTCCTCGGATTCTCATTCATGGCTCTATCTTATCAGATTTGTGTGGAGTCAGACCCTGCGCTCACAGCCTGTTAGCCCCGCCCACTTTCTGTAGCCGAGCGGAGGAGACGAGAGGGGAGGGGCGCACATGGTTCTGTTTTTTTTTTTTTTATGATTCAATTATCTAAAATAACAGATATTTTAAGTCTTTTATTATTCCCCAGTCTCTTTGGTTAAAACTGATGTAAAATACAAAGAAAAGTTAAATTTTATATAAAAATATATTGTTTTAAGCAGAAAAAAATCGCAACTTTTAGAAAAATGGCCCCCAAAATCAGGCATTTTACACCGCAACCATCACAAAATATGCCCGCAAAATCCTGGAGGGACTGACAGGAGGTGATAGTCAGTACAGTTTCTCCTGCAACTTGTCCTGTAACTTTTATTTGTGTGCAGCTGGCTGTGGACAGAGGCTGGGGCTCAGATGGAGCTGGAGTCCGCTCTTGGCATTGGGGGCTTCGGGTACCCAGCCATGGCTGCCATCAACACCAGGAAGATGAAGTTCGCTCTGCTGAGAGGCTCCTTCAGCGAGACGGGCATCCACGAATTCCTGCGGTACGTGGCTGTATGACTCTCTGGATATGAAGTAGGGTTGTGCTGTGCAAAGCTGTGCGTTTTCAATGTGAGAAATTTTCCATAGGACTTAATGGGAATAACATAACTGAAGGCGGCTTCTTTACAGACATATAAACTGAAGCATAGACACTGGATCTGATTTCACTGCAATATCTATCACAGCAGAGATGAACAGTGTCTGACAGTTTGAAGACGGTGTTTTAGGTTGTGGCCGACTCAAAGAAGAGCTTTTGGAAATAAAATAATAGACTCCCATCGTACATATATTCATCATTGTTATACAGTGGTGCAGTTTCACAATATTAAATAGTTTTGAAAGTCTGTTCTGTTTAATGCAGCACTGTGTTAGACACAGGCCCAGCCCTATCCTCTGGTTGGTCAGTCTCTGTCATGATCGGAGTGAGTGACAGGTGAATTTAATCAATGTGATAAAAACAATCATGATATAAAACCAGCGCTGATTAGAAGAAGAATGTACTGGTGAATTTTGGGCCCCTTTGCGACCCTGATGTGAAGTGGATGCTGGTGGTGTTGCAGGGAGCTGTCCGTCGGTCGCGGGTCAACAGCCACTCTGGGAGGAGGCAACATGCCCAAGATTCACTCTGCGGAGCCCTGGGACGGGAAAGACGGCCAGGTTGGTGCACTTTTGACTGCTCATATCAATGTTTCTTTTTTCCTAGTATTGGAAAAAAAAACTTGTCCTTCAGTTTACTTTAAATTCAGACAATTGTGAAAAAAATCATGAACGTGCAGGCTAGTTTTTTCTTTCTGTGAAAGTGACCCTGAAGGTTGTGAAATGTGCTCCTAAACCTGTCCCTGAGAAGAATCGGGATGTTAGAAAGGTGTCAGAAGCTTTACTTGCTCCCTCTTTGATTGTTTCATCATGAAGTGTTTTTCATGAATACTCTGCGTGTCTTCAGCTGTTAACTATGAGACAGATCTGAAAACCTTTTTATTTATACTTTGAGTTTTGAAGAGTTTTGCGTTAAGTTGCCTTACTGAAAATGGTTGAAGTGCACTGTAAGGTACTAACTAACTTAAACTAACTGTGCCTAAGGGCCAAATCTCCAACTCACTTCAGGGCTTACTGACTTGATTTATCAGGCTGAAAATTACAGTCAGAGGTAGGTTGAAGGGGACCAAGTGTGTTATTCAAGTCAGATTAAAAAGCCTGTCACCACTATTGCCGCCCACTGGAGAACTCTGCTTTCCGCGCATTTTTGGAAGAAATTGCCTTTCAGGGACGTCTATGGCCAATAATGCACTGCACGTGTTTTTGTAGCCGAATTCGTCTTGGAGTGCCTCTCCGCGTGCATTCGCAAGGCTCGCTTCAGTTGGCTCCCTGTTTATCAGACGAGCGCGCTCTCGTGCGTGTACACTGCAGCCGAGAAGGCGCGCAGCTGAGCGCCTCAGCCCGCAGCTGCTTCCGCTCCTAAACTCAAAAATGCGCTCCAAGTGCATTTTTCTCGTCCACGGCTCGTGGTGCGAAGACGATTTCTGGCCGAAAATGTATAAAACACATTATTACTAAATAAATAAAAGATTGTCCTGCATTGTATGATTATTTATATGAGTGTATACAAGTGTAAGATTATTTTTATGATTTTTATTTTTATTATGATTATTATTATTATTATTATTACCACCACTATAGTAGTAGTATTGGGTGCTATTGGGTGCTTGAGGACCTTGTCATTTTTCCACATCAAGACTTTCCCTCAAGTCACTCTGCTGCTCTTTTTTTGGGGGCCTCGCCACTTTTTCCAAAAGGAAAGCAGTGAAGGTGGATGACATCAAGTTGATTGTTGAACTGAATGCATGTCTTGGCCTCAAATAAACAGGTGGAGTTGACAGCGTGGCGCTTCTCGCCTGCAGTGTACATGTACGCGCTCGGCCGCTCAGGGCGCTCGGCTCTGAAAGGCGCGTGTGGTGTATTAATGGCGTAACAGTCCCTGAATGTATCTCACACGTAGCCTTGCTATTGCATGACTCCTCTGAAACTAGAAAAATAACAGCCACACGGATGCTGTAGCTCGTGTTAATGGCTTATTTATAACTTTAGACATGTTGTTTAGTGATCAATACACTCTGACCATAGCTCTGAGGGCCTGAAAGAACAGGTGTAATTTTACTGAGAGTAGATTACACACAGGTGGCCTCTATTTAACCGTTTGGCCAAGGTGTGAACATTCTGCCGTCATTAGGAATGTTAAAGGCAATTTAATGCACTCAGAAAAATGCAGTATGAATACTTATGCACGCCCCACTTTTCACTTTTCTATTTTTTGAATAATGACAGAATCATGTATCATTTAGCTTTCACTTCACAGTTGTCGGTTACTTGTGTGTGAACGTTCAGTAAAAAAACCAAAAGAAAATCTTTTTGTTTAGGGTTGCAAACATGACAAAATGTGTAAAAGTTCAAGGTGTATGAATACTTTCAAGAAGCACTTTACATTTGTCACAGCGACTCGCGCTCCTCCCGGGTGATCTTGCCCTTTTGGTCTTTACCCAGATCTCATGACCATAGGTGAGGGTAGGAACGTCTGGGGGCAAAGCTCTCGATTTGCCCCCAGACTGTACTTTAGCACATGGTTCTCCTTATTAATTACCTAAATAATGTCCTTGAGCTACTTCTACTTGGACCGTACTTAACAGGCCTAAGTCCGAGTACAGTGAGATTTCTTCCTGTTGCATATTGCGCAATTTTGTGTCCGGTATCCACACTAGGGGTATGACAATATACTGTTTGGACAAAATGGGCAACTTTAGAAACAATTTTCTTTGATGCAATGTTTGCAAATCTTAAAAATGAAAATGTGCACTGATGGTTTTTTTTATTCTGTGTTTTTGACATAAAAATCTGTATTTGTGCATTAAAATTTGAATTAAAAAGCATTAAATTGGACTTGCTTCTGCCTTTCTAAACTGTGTCTAATGCTGGTCTCCTTTCCCCAGCTCCCAGAGGAGGAGGAGTATGACCTCAGTGACGTGGACCTGGACGAAGACTTGGGCAAAGACGAGTTATGAGCCCAAACCTGGACTTGATCTGGACTTGAGCAGGTCTGGGTCTCTGGGCCTTCTCTCTCCTGTGGACGAATGGGAGGCCGGGACCTGCCGTTACTGAAATAACACTCTTCGGAGCTCGCACCACAAATGGGATTCTACCCATTTTTCAACTGGGTTTGTGCATCAAATTTCAAATGCTGCGTTGGCCCTGAAAGACTTTTACTAATGAAGCTCAACCATGACCCCTCAAAACCCAAAAGTACAGTTCCCTCAGATTTTATTCTCCAAGACTAAACTCTCAGTTCCTCATGACGATAAAACATACTATTTAAGTGAAACATTTAAGGCGAGACATGGCAGTTGAAAACATGCTGAGATTTTTAGCTAGTTTTCTCGTTTTGATGTCATAATAAAAAAGAGCCGGAGATTTCTAGGAAGTAACTAGGATTTCTAGGAAGTAACTACATCACGCTGGTTTCCCCACACATTCATTTCATTCACAAATACTGACACATTAGGTATCCACGTGCAGAACCAAAGGAGACTGTGTGTGTATGTATCTATCTAGCTCTTTCCATATAGATATATTAGTAGTTCATTCAAAAACTCAACCATCCAAAAAAATATCTTTAACTCATAGGGCTGGGACGAATTGTAATAATGGAATAGTAATGTGTTTCCTATATGTTATGTGTAAATTAAATAGAAATCTGTGTGATATTGATCAAAACAAAGCACAAATGGCATTTCTTAACTTTTCTTTTTAGCATTTTAAAGTCTGGTTCGCTTGTTAAAACCCCATCAAACTGTGTTGAACACAAAGCCCGCGGGCTGGATCCGGCCCGTGACTTGAAGAGCATGTATTCTTGAATGCAAAAAAAAGAAAGGTGTCTAGCCCATTCCTGTGCAGAGTTATGACTTTTTAAAGAAATAACCAGAATGCTCACTCCAGCCACTAGGGGGCAGCTGAAAAAAATCCACACGTGTCCAACAGAGGGCACTGAAATAAGAGATCAGGATAAAACAACACATTAGAGCCACATAGTAGATGGTCAGTCTTATATGTGGCCCACAACCCAAAATGAGTTTGACCCCCTATTTAAACAAATCGACACCAAATCTGGATGTAACATAACTGTCTTAGAGACAAAATATATACAAAGGTTTTTGACTTTGAGTAACAAAAGTATTTTGACACATTCATTTCCGATATTCACATATCACAACAAATACACATAGCAGAACGATGTATTGTCCCAGCCCTAGTAACTGGTATATGACTATATAGAACCACACATTTAAACCTGGCTCTATCCATTTAGATTTTGTTGTTGAAGTGAAGGCAATTTTTTTAAATCGTTTTATGCCTAAAATGTCTTGACAAAATGACAGAAAACTTGCTGAACATTACTTGCATGAATATAACAAAATAGTGTATTTCAGCAATTTCAAATTGATATCAGTACATTTAATTCCTTGCCAATTCACCATCAGCGTCTCGCCTTAACAGAACAGTCACTGCAAACTGCTTCCAGAGCTTTTTGGTTAATAAAGTCATCTGTTTACAAAGCTATTGTCAGTACGATGCCGTCGTAGCTTGGCCTTTGCCTTTAAATTCTTAATGTCTCAATAAATATTTAGTAAAAGTGAATATGTGTTTCAGCTCCACACAAGGCACACATTCAGAGGCAGCATTGTAGGATTCACTTTGACTCACTCACAGCACAAACGCCAAATAAAAGGATTGCGTTGGGATTTAGCGCCAATTTTTCCACATGCATTCTTTAGACCTCCCACTTTCTTACAATGTGCAGCCCTGTTTCAAACGGCTAAGGTGGTCCCTAAATGTTCCCTCAGCTCCTGCTTCTGTCGCTAACACTGTACCAATGGGACTCTTTCTCCTTTTCCTGAATCTGCTCCGTCAAAGTCCGAGTGAAGCGGAAATCACGTTTGGACGGACTCTTCTTGTGTAAATTTTTCATACACGACTTTTATTTCGATTGTGTGAACAACAATGACATGTTTGATACAAAAATAAAGAATAAAAACAGCCATTTTCAGCAAGTCCTTTTTTCTTTTTATAAGACAGTCAGAAAGGGCATCGAGCGCATGCAAATACTTAGCATCTGTTCAGAACAAGGGCTACTGTTAGAGCTTAACAACAGAAACGACTTTACTGAAAGCCTCACTGCGGAACATTTTGCCCAATAAAAGGAACAGAATACGAACTATTGGAGAGAAAAATAAAAACATGAATCTTTTTCCCAAGGTTTCAATGAAATGTGCTAAATTTAAGGCCTTAAATACTATTATCTGGCCTCATGGGCCATCACCTACAGCACTGTAGATAAGACCAGTGCTCAGTCTCAACGACCACACATGACAGTTGGATGACTGTTGAAACGTCTTCATTGATACATCGAATCAAAACTACAAGTCCAGTTAAAATTGTAAAAACTTTGAATTTGATTCCAACAGGAATTGGGAAAATTATGACATTGACCAACGTTTTTTTTTTAAATTTTTTACAATTTTTGTACGGTTAAATTTGTTTTGTCCCATTGTCCCAAGCGCTTTGTGATTTTATCTGTGAAAGGTGTTATATAGATAAAGTTTCTTCTTTTTCTTCCTGTGCCAAAATCAAGGCCTTAAATAGCATTAAATGGTATTCACACTGGCATTAGATCTAAATTTTATTTGAAAATGATGATAGTCAACCATTTGTACTGTAGCTACAAGTTCATCGAAGATCCCAACATTGTGGTCTAAAACATGTTCAACTGCAGTTTTGGCTGAAATTGACCATATTTAACACATTGAGTGCCATAAAAACTGTTTTTGCGTTTTTTTTTCTTTTTTATTATGACACTAGACACTCTAATACACTTCATGTGTGATTTTGGAAGCTCTTTGATGAACAGAACTGAAATAAATGACGATCAACAACTTGTGAAAAGTCACAATCTGGACATTTCATCTGGGCATTTAATCCAGTGTTTCCCACACAGACTCATTTGTGGCCACAGAATCAACACCTGCCCCAGATCTGACTTATGTTATTAAACGTTTTTCACCTACAGAGAGCTTAGAGTCTCGGCTTTCAATCGAGCCATAGCATGTGTCCACAGCTATAACATGCTGTGTTGCTACAAATATGAAAAATGGTTTGGATTGGTGGCACTCTACAGCTAAATCCCCAAAACAGTCCATCCATCCATCCATCCATTTTCTTCCGCTTTATCCGGGGCCGGGTCGCGGGGGCAGCAGTCTCAGCAGAGATGCCCAAACTTCCCGATCCACACACACTTCCTCCAGCTGTTCTGGGGGGACCCCGAGGCGACACCAGGCCAGCTCGGAGACATAGTCCCACCACCGTGTCCTGGGTCTTCCACGAGGCCTTGTCCCACTAGGACATGCCTGGAACACCTCCCGCGGGAGGCGACCAGGAGGCATCCGAAACAGATGCCCGAGCCACCTCAGCTGGCTCCTTTCGACGTGGAGGAGCAGCGACTCTACTCCGAGCTCCTCCCGGGTAGCTGAGCTCCTCACCCGATCTCGGAGGGTGCGCCCAGCCACCCTGCGAAGGAAACTCATTTCGGCCGCTTGTATTCGCGATCTTGTCCTTTCGGTCATTACCCAAATCTCATGACCATAGGTGAGGGTGGGAACGTAGATCGATCGGTAAATCGAGAGCTTTGCCCTCCGACTCAGCTCCCTCTTCACCACGACAGACCGATACAGCGACCGCATCACTGCTGACGCTGCACCGATCCGTCTGTCGATCTCACGCTCCATCCGTCCCTCACTCGTGAACAAGACCCCGAGATACTTGAACTCCTCCACTTGAGGTAAGGACTCCCCACCGACCTGGAGAGGGGAAACCACCTTTTTCCGGTGGAGGACCATGGCCTCGGATTTGGAGGTGCTGATCCTCATCCCGGCCGCTACACACTCGGCTGCAAACCGCCCCAGTGCGTGCTGAAGGTCCCGGTTTGTTGAAGCCAACAGAACAACATCATCTGCAAACAGCAGAGATGAGACTCTGAGGCTCCCAAACCGGACACCCTCCGGCCCCTGGCTGCGCCGAGAAATTCTGTCCATAAAAGTAATGAACAGAACCGGTGACAAAGGGCAGCCCTGGCGGAGACCAACACGCACCGGGAACAGGTCTGACTTACTGCCGGCAATGCGAACCAAGCTCCTGCTGCGGTCATACAGGGAACGGACAGCCCTTAGCAGAGGGCCCCGGACCCCATACTCCCGGAGCACCCCCCACAGGGCACCACGAGGGACGCGGTCGAACGCTTTCTCCAAGTCCACAAAACACATGTGGACTGGTTGGGCGAACTCCCACGAACCCTCGAGCACCCGACGGAGGGTATAGAGCTGGTCCAGTGTGCCACGACCAGGACGAAAACCGCATTGTTCCTCCTGAATCCGAGGTTCAACTATCGGCCGGATCCTCCTCTCCAGCACCCTGGAGTAGACCTTACCGGGGAGGCTAAGGAGGGTGATTCCTCTGTAATTGGAACACACCCTCCGATCCCCCTTCTTAAAGAGAGGGACCACCACCCCGGTCTGCCAATCCAGGGGCACTGTCCCCGACCGCCACGCGATGTTGCAGAGACGTGTCAGCCAAGACAGTCCTACAACATCCAGAGACTTAAGGTACTCAGGGCGAATCTCATCCACCCCCGGAGCCTTGCCACCGAGGAGCTTTCTCACCACCTCGGTGACTTCAGCCCCGGTGATGGGCGAGCCCACCTCCAAGTCCCCAGCCTCTGCTTCCTCATCGGAAGACGTGACGGCGGGGTTGAGGAGGTCCTCGAAGTACTCCTTCCACCGTCCGACGACATCCCCAGTCGAGGTCAGCAGCCCCCCACCCGCACTGTACACAGTGTTGGTGAAGCACTGCTTCCCCCTCCTGAGGCGCCGGATGGTTTGCCAGAATTTCTTCGAGGCCGACCGATAGTCTTCCTCCATGGCCTCCCCGAACTCCTCCCAGACACGAGTTTTTGCCTCTGCGACCCCCAAAACAGTGCGGCACTCAATGTGTTAATATATATCTATATTTTTTAAAAGTGTTCAGTAGCAAGAGCAAATAATAAGCTCCAATTTGCATTTCCATTAATGAAATATGAGCCGTCATATCGGTGAGCAGATGATGCTCTGAATAAGTCGTCCTCCTTTAAGATTTTTACATATGAGTTTGAACACAATTCTGTTATATCATGTTTAGTTTAGCTCCATTTATCCAGAAAGTTCAGATTGATCCCTAACATAAATAATAGGGACCTAAAATATGCAAATAATGAGAGATTAATAAATGACAAATAAAAACAACTCATGTTTGTGGCAACCCTGTCCGTCAGAACGACGGAGAGAAATCACTGGTGGATTCTCTCCACCAGCCGCTGGCTGCCCTGCTTTTTGACCACGAACGTGGGGGCTGCCATTGCTGTAGTACCTCCATATCGCCACTAGGCCCCCATTGAAAAGCATTGGAGTTTAGACACCTTAAAAACAACTTTAACGCCTGGTTTCAATGTTTTCAAACCTAGACTAGGATGGATATTCCTCCTGAGATAACGCTGGGTTAATATCAATATATGAAACCAGGCTGGTTTTCATAATATGAATTTTTGAAATCTCGTACTTAATGAGGCTCGGACTGTTAGCATTGGAGCAGCGCGAGCTACACGTCACGCAAGGGCCGAGTCTACGGTGAAAATCCCGCCCATATGTCCTTTTTAGGAACATGCTTGGTCAGAGCTGGGGAGGGGGAGTCTGTAAATCCTCCATGAATTCCCCCACGGCCGTGGTCATTATCGTAAGCGGGGAGGAGTGAGCATAAGACGTCCATTCTGAAATCGCTGGTGTGCTTGTCTTTAGGAATCCGCATTAGCTGCTCTTGTGACGTGGCAACATACTGTACACCCTGGAATGTTCCGCACTGTGGCTTTAAAATCAAAACATTACAAAGAAGTGTCATTGAGCTTCTCAGTGTAGCATGCACAGAGTGGTAATACTTCATATTCAGTCCCAGTCGTCCAGTCAGTGTGAAGGATATGGCACATGCGCTCCGTTACTCGCCCGACATGAGACATCTGGTTACATCGGATCTAATGTGTAAGTGCATATTACACTAGCCTGGCCTTAGCCATCCGTAAACTCCGGTCAATTACCATTTCCCTACATGTACATCTGGGTCTGATCTCAGTGGCTGCGTTACATCGGTTGACTTTCTACCTACCATTCAGCGAGTGGGGGAGGCGGGGCTTGTAGGTGACGTCAAGCATTTGCGCCGCATTTGCTGGTTGTAGTTTGGCAATGGTGGCGGATACAAAAGTAAAGGAAGCTCTTCAATCCGATCTCGCTCGGCTCCCAAATATCCAGAAATTAAAATTGAAGCCTTGGAATGTGCAAGAGTTATGATAGCTACTTCACTCACTCGGGCGCATTACATACCAAACGCTAGCAAAAAATCACATCCAATCGTTTCAAAGGAGTTCTCCCCTCCCACCTGATAACGGAGCTCAATTGTGAAGGTCCAGACCCTTGTACGACCCTTTTGCTAAAACATAGCTCAAGTAGTTTTGGAGTAATTGTAGAAAGTTTTTCCCCTCTCACTGCTTCAAACATGACCATATATGGGAGATTCCACCTGTACCTATGGAACTTAACCTCTATCTTCCACTTCCTGTCATTAGCTTGAAAATTCTAATAAAATAACTTCAATTAATTGCTGATAATTATTCCTTACAACAGATGTTATCCATCTAAATAAGTAATATTCTCAAAAGCATTAACCCCTTTACCCCTGAATTTGATTCCAATTATATAAAACAAATATATTATCAGTCTTTTTGCTTTCAAGCTGATGCTAAATCAAGTGGAGTCTTGTGGTATGTCGTGAATTAGCGACATTCGGTGTTAAGGGGTTAAAACCTGTCATATGCACTTTAAAGGAGTATCCACCAGTCCGCCTCTGAATGCAGCAAAATTGACGCTCTCTACCTCCTCCCGGTCCGTCCTGATCCGCCCACTGCCTCTGCCCCGGGCCTCTCCGCCACTGCAGCTCCACGAGAGGCATCAGAATACATTATGTCTGTTGAATGTCTGTTGACTCTACATCTCTCTAAATCAGATATGGTTAGTCAGTACTCAAGGAATACTTTGGAGTTATTTGTTTGATGGCTACATTTTACTTCCACTTTTGTAAAATAATTGTTTAAGTAACTTTGCTTACTGAATTTTCCAAATACCATGGACTGGAATGGGTTGATTAAGTTGAGGAAAAGACCTAGTTCAGTTGAACCTTCTGGAGCTCCTACTTTGGCAATTCCATCCACCTGTGGCCCTGTGTAAAAAAACGGTGGACTTTGGCAGTGAAAACTTGGTGAGACGGGGGTCACTGTGGCGTGTCTCCGGGATGTAAAGGTGGTAGGTGGCGTGGAGCGGTAAAGGGGCGGGTGCTCTGGTCTGTTCAGAACTGACGGGAGGCGCTCTGGTCCGACTGCAGCAGCCGCACGATCGACGGGTCGCTCTTCGCACCTTTAATGAACTCCTCCAGCGACAGGCGGCCTACGGGGCGGGGGGGAGGGTGCGGAGACAGGGGGGAGGAGGGAGAATAAGGTATGGAATCAGATCAGTGGACAAAGCCGTCATGCAAACTGCTGGAGAACTTTCTGATCAAACTTGGTCTGGTCTAACTTTATCTGAATTTCCACAATGTAAATATATTGTTACGACCCAGGGTCGTATTCAGAGCCGGTGCTGGCCCTTCTGGGGCCCTAAGCAAAAATCCACATGGGGGCCCTACAGTACGCGTCCCATGGTTATTCGACGAAGAGCAAATCCATTTACGGTCAAAAACAGTTCCACTGTGCAATAAAGCAGGGCAGAAGTGGAACATAATTACATCAATTCAGGCCCTGCACCTCTGTGTGAGAACCGCTAACAACTAAGCCATTGTCCAACTGGGATTTAGGACTACTACTAGTCTATTTCCCCCACTTTTTAAAATGGAAAATGGGCATTCTCTCACTTCTGGCCCTGACCCACAGTTTGGGAACCGCTGATTTAAAACTAACTGAAACCTGCACCTGACGGTTATTTCAGTCTTACCACTGAGAATTATTCTGAGTAGCCCAACTCGTTATAGACTGTGCACATTCAGAGAACCAGAGTTACTGTAAGTTACTGTGCTCGTGAAAATGTGGATTCAACTCCTCTTTGAAACAAAAAGGCCACGGACCACGGTTTTACTCTCGTACCACGGCTTTACTCTCGTCTATCCATCAAACTAGTGTCCTGATTCTCCACTAGACACAACAAGAAGAGAGTTTAAAAAAGTGGGCTGATGCCCCGAGTCTACGCAGAGAAAACATGAGAGCAGCGCCCGGGAGACAGCCGAGCAGGGACACGAGCGGAGAAGCACTCGTGCCTTGGAAGTGACGGGGGAAGGTGGTGGGTCTTTCCTGATCATTCACTGCAGCAGCCTGCTCCGTTTTGGTGTTATATGTAAGTAGGCGGAGAGTGAGTGAGGCTGTCAGAGCCTGTCCCCGTAACAACGCTTTGATTAATCAGTGAAACAACACTGTAGTTTGACTGAGACGCGGGGACCCTACGCACCTTGCGTAGTCTGCGTATAGGAAAAACGGCTCTGGTCGTATTTTGGGGGCAGGACAGCGTTTTGAGGGACCTGTCTGCTCTTGCAGTTGCTCCTCCCTCTGCTTCCTCTGCTCAGGTGCTGCTCGTCGCCTGATTGTCCCTGCTGGCGCCGATTAAGAGGGGTTGGGCTCTCGCTCCTCCTCCTCGCTCCTGCTCGGCAGGCCTAATCGACTCATCTCGCACATTTTAAGTTCACTTTACCTATGTTAGTCTTATCTTTTGTTCACCTTTATTCATTCTTTCCTTTCTGTAAATAAACCGTTTCTTTGCGCACTTTTACCCAGTCTCGTCTCCACCGTTTTGTTTTGCGGCTTTGAGCCGGTCGTAACAATATAAACGAACGTAAACGAACGACGAAATGAACTAGTAACACATCAGTAGCATTAGATCGGATGTCTGCAGGTGTGCATGGAGGAAAGCTAGTCATTGAATAAGCTTATGCGGCCTTTTTTGGTTTCAAAGAGGCGGGAATAAGAGATGAGGTGTGCACTCCATCGTCCCAGTTCATCTCAATGGCCTCTCTGATCCAACTGTGATTTTACACGCAAGAAAGAACACCAAAAAGAACGTTTTTGGTGGAGACAGCCAATAGGCTATATGCACAGTTTCCCCACGTGACGTCTTCCTGGACAGTCAGCCAGACGCTGTACTTCCTGTCAGCGATCGTTAACATTCACAATTAACAGGTTCCCACACAAATATAGAGATAGTTCAGGATCTGGTTAAGGACAACGAGTTACTGATGGACAGTCACAGCAACGTATTACAAACATCATGTTCGCTGTGAATCCAGCACCCAAAGGAAACGCCAGCTGTTGTAAGGTAGGAGCTTAGCTTAAAGCTAAAGGCTAGTGTTGAAAAATGATAATATAACATGTAAACAAGTAAATATTATTTAAACTACTAACAGGACGATTCTTTTATGCGCAGGCTCGTTCAAAACTTTGCGCTAGTTTTATTTTTTATTTTGTTAGCCGCGTTAGACTCAAGACAAAAACATCCACCGTTATGAACACGGAGGTTTCCTCCAGTGAAGTCGTTACGTCTCAATATTTTTTTTACCCTGCTCCAGTCACATCTTAACTTTTACCCGCTGTCCTTTACCAAATCTTAAGCTATTGCTTCATTTCTGTGGGACCTGCTAATTTTTAATGGGAAGAGATAACGGACAGGAAGGACAGCGTCTGGCTGACTGTCCAGGTGGAAATCACGTGGGGTCACTGTGCATATAGCCCATAGACAAACAAGAGCAATAAAAGAAGAAAATCTCAAATCATTGCAAGAGAACCACATCATGAACTGGGACAATGCCAGAATCATCCGTGCCCAAAGTAGCAAGTATTAGTGCGGGGGGCACTCTAAGGAAGATCAAAGGAAGTGATCAAAACTAGTAAAGTAGGTAAACAAACCTTCTGTCTTACTAAAAGAACCATCTTTCACAGAAGAAACCCAAGACAACTTTTAAAACATCATTATTTGAATACCCCTCTTATATTGAATCATTAAAACACTGCCATTATAAAAAAAAAACTTCATTAACGTTAGCAATGCATTTTGTTACTCAACATGACATTATCCCGGGGTTTTACCGTCATTGTCGATGTCCATCTGTCTGAAGATCTTGTCAGTCCGTTTCTCTGGAGTGGACTCGTCCTCGGGCATCTTCATCACAGACGACACCATCTTGTAAATTGCCTGCGTTCAGAAGAGAACATATCCTTCTGTATTCTGTAATTGCATTGTTTAGGCGTTTAATAAAATAGTTACAATTGAATGCCGAACCTCTCAGTACAGGTGAGGGTTTTTGAGCTTTGAAAATGCAGACACTTCGAGATTTGATAAAAAATACAACAAAATCCAGAAAATAAAGGTCCTAGTGCGTCGGCAGTAGAAGAAACTGACAATTAAACGGAAATACTGAAAGGTGCGTGACTGAAGTTAAATACTACATTTGGAGGTTTGGTTTGTCTGTTGGTCATGGTAAGAAACTCAAATGGCAATCAAGAGTTTTCCAATTCTAGTTTGAGGGATTTTTTCCCCTTTCTTCCTCACAAAAGTCTTCAGGAACAGATAGATTTCTGGGTTGTCCCTCACGCACTGCTCTTTGGAGGTTTATCCACAGATGTTCAGTGATGTTTAGGTCAGGAGACTTCACATAACGTGCCTTTAGGACATACAGCGGTGTTCTTCATACAGGGCTGTATATTGAAGCGTACACGGGATGAAAGGCCAAAGGTGGTCTAAATTGGCCTCTCGTCGAGCCCCGCCCCCCCTAGTTACTGTACAAATGGTCAAACACGACCAGCGCAACAGATTGCCATGATGGGAAGAGTGCGTATCAGTGACCTTTTTTGGAGCAATACCTCCGTGATATCCTCCAGATCGAGGCCAAAGGGGTATGTAGTGGAGGGATATATTCAAGATATTCAACTATCCAAACAGACAGGTCTCCAGCAAAATCAAAGAAACCTCATGATCTCTTCCTTAAATGCAACAGCACACCCTTGTGGACCAGTCGTGCTCTTGCGCTGCCCTGTAAGCACCCTCTAACGCATAGGTGTCAAACTCTGGCGCGAGGCTATACCAAATGACTACTCGAGCTGGCCCACCGGTATTATAATTTTTTTTTTCAGATTTTGCATATCTGGACAATTAAGTTATATATTGTATAGTTATAAGTGTTGCTTGTTCCATATTCAATGTTAAAGCATATCTTGTTTGGGTCCATATTAAAAGGTTCATTTGTTCAATGGTGGCCCGCGACTTTGTTCAAGTTTTACATTCTGGCCCACTGTGTATTTGAGTTTGACACCCCTGCTCTAACGTATCTGCTATTGCTAATAGAGTTCAAGAAATTGCACTGTTACCATGGAGATCTGCCATCTTTGCAGCTGTTAGCATACATTTTCCATTGACAAACATTAGCTAAAAACAGTATTGGAGAAAAAAGCCGTGGAACACATCCATAGGCTGCTGAGTTACTGCTGGTAAATACATCTAACACACCGTGGTGTCCAAATGGTTAAATGTGAACAATAACTCCAGTACTTTAACTTTTAAAATCTCCATTAATTTATAATTGCTGCTAATCCCATGATGCTTAGCGATATGACATCATATTCCCGAACTCTAAAATAGAAACATTTCCCCCGTGCACTACAGTTAGCTAACACTAGCTAAACCTACAGGTGCTACAATGACAATCAGCTACAGACAGTTGTCATTACACTGCGTTCCAAATTATTATGCAAATTCTATTTTTGTGTCAAAAAGGTAAAAAAAAAATTAAAAAAAATGAAACTCATGGATGGTATCGTGTCTCGGGGCTCTATGAATCACTGACATTAATCTCAGAGACCTGGGATGATGAATTGTCAGGTTAAGAAAAACTACTGAAAAAGGGTGTTCCACTTTATGGAATCATTCAAGCAATATGGTAAAGAAAAAGGGTCTCTCTGCTGATGAAAAGCGTGAAATAGTTGAATGCCTTGGTCTAGGTATGAAAACCTTCGATATTTCATGAAAGATTAAGCGTAATCATCATGCAGATAAGAGATTTGTGGATGATTCAGAGCACACTCAGGTTTGTGCAGATAAAGGCACAATATGGACGATTTCTGCCAGACAAACACATCAGATTAAGAGAACAGATGCTACAAAGCAGCATACAGGTATTTGAAGCTGCTGGTGCCTCTGGAGTCTCCTGAACATCAAGGTGTAGGACCCTCCAGAGGCTGCAGTTGTGCATAAACCTTCTATCCGGGCCTCCCCTAAAGTGTTCATTGAAGCTGATGAACAGAAACGGCTGCAGTGGCTCAGAAATACATGAGGACTCATTTTCCAACAGTCTTGTTCACTGATCAGGCTGTGTAACCCTGGATGGTTCCAACAAAGCTGTGATGTCAGCAAGGAGGGGGGGAGTCATGTTTTGGGCCAGAATCATGGGAGAGAGCTGGTCGGCCCCTTTAGGCCCTTTTAGGCTCCCTGAAGGTGTGAAAATTACCTTTGAAAAATATGTGGAGTTTCTGACTGACCACTGTCTTCTATGCTACAAAAAGAAGAGCTGTGCTTTCCCTAACAAGATCATCTTCATGCATGACAACGCACCATGTCCTGCTGTAAAGAATACCTCTGCATCACTGGCTGTTATGGGCATAAAAGGAGAGAAACTCATGATGTGGACCCCCTCCTCCCCTGACCTCAACCCTGTTGAGAACCTTTGGAGCCTCAACAATAAGGGTGAGGAGGCAGTTTTTTATCCAAACGGCAGCTCTGGGAGGCAATTCTGACATCCTGCAAAGAAATCCAAGCAGAAACTGTCCAAAAATTCACAAGTTTAATGGATGTAAGAATTTCGAAGCTGCTATCACAAGGGCTCCTATGGTAAAATATAACTTGACCTGTTAAGATTTTTTTTGATTGAAATAGCTTTTGATTTCAGTAAGTATGACCTCCTAATGCTACAAATTCGACAAATTACCATTTTCAGTCAATTACAAGCTTTAAAATGTATTGAAACGATGAGTTGCATAATAATTTAGAACAGTGGATTTTGAGGTTTTTACTACATTTATTTTTGAAAAAAATACTGTTATCACTGGGAGATTTTTTCAACCACATTTAAATGATCCTCTGCCAGTTAAAGACTTGAAAATTATGCTGACTCTCATTTGAGTTGACAATTTAGAAAATCTTAGAAAAATGTCATTTGCATAATAATTTGGAACGCAGTGTAGAACTGTGACAAAATACACATTATTTTTTATCATAAAAGGAGACAAAAAAAAACGTGTAGGACATATGGCGCAGCTGGAATTTTCAAGGATTTTTTAGTCTATTTACAGAGCCATGTGCTCCCTCGCTCTCGTAACAAAGCTGCCCTTAAAGCTTTTTATAAAGAAATAAGCTAAAAATTGCCAATTTTATATTGAAAACAGCATGGCAAAAAAAAAACACAGTTTGAGCTGTTGAGGTTAGAATTGTGCAGAATTGTTAAACTTTAAATAAAAAGGACCATCTTTTGTGATGTGTGCTGAATCAGCTACAACCCCAAAATTGGTCTGAGGGCTCATTTGGCCCCCGGTTCCTACTTTGGACACCCCTGGTTTAGGATCAGGTCGTCGAGGCACCTGGTTTAGGAGGAACCAGTCACCCATTCATGCTCTCCTTCATTCATTCATACACCAATGTACGCAGACACTAGAGGTAAGGAGGGTGACGTGTCTTGCCCAAGGACACAATGACAGTGTCCACCCTCGGGAGCTGGGATTCGAACCCCCGACCTTCCGTTCATGAGACGACCTGCTCTACCAACTTCATTCTTCATTCTACCCACGAATCAATCGATCAATCAATCAATGGTTTTGTATAGCCCAATATCACAACAGGAGTTGCCTCACAGGGCTGCACTGAACATTCAGGCAATACAACAGAGCAATAAATAAGACAATGTAAAGTTCCCTTGAAATGTTCCCTGTGTCACTGGCTGCATCGGGGGAAGGTTTCAATCTGCAGCTGCTATGTTTGGACATTATATTTGCCTGTACACTACATTTGCTTGGTTATTGCTTTACTGTTTGAATGTTGACCTGTGAGGGATAACACAAAACAACTGGATTTGCTTTCGTATGTCCACAAACGCTGGGTCCATAGCTGACTGCAGTTGTCATTAGATGTGTTTCTGCTGCTTCTCAAAGAAGCTACGACATTACTCATTACTCATAATGAATGTGTTAACGTGTAGTTCAGCTCACTTGTGGTTGCGCTAGTTGCTTTCACTTTGGTGTGGTCTGGTGCCATGTGAGCATCCTTTGTCAATCCTGCTCTAATCTTGTGGGTATGAGTGCCGTGTGCGTCCTTAAGATGTGGGTATAGTTTGTCACATGAATGGTGTATTTATGAGTTATAAGCCCACTTGTGGCGAAGTTGTTATAGTCCTGTTATTGCCCACTGCTATACAGCTGCGGCCCGCTTCAGTGCTCCACATGCGCTCCTAAAGTAGCCATCTGCTGTCTATACTTTAGTAATTGTCTTGTAAATATCTGTAAATATTATTTGTAATGTATAATTCGCCTGTTTTGGCACTTATGCATGTTCATTTTTCGAGTTAGAGCTCCCACTAGTGGATTTTCGGTGGTACTGCAGGTCATGTTTATACATCTGTAGCCATAGCCTGCCTACATGTTTATTAATATACATTTCAGTTGTTTCTGTTTCAGATAATCACACACACACTCACACTTTTATACACACATTTTGTCAAATCATCATCACCTCCTGATCCATCCTCCTCAATAAATGCCTATGCCTTCTGACCAAGGAAGACTCAGTTGACAAGCAATCCAAATCAGCATCAGACGCACACGGTCTCTGCTGTTGTTCTTTGTTGGTCAGTCTCCATAAACAGAGCCTGAGCCAATATTGATGGTGCCGCTGGCTCGGGGTAAACACACAGAGCAGATAAGAGCAGAAAGGCAAGCCTCCATGTTCATAAACCTGCACTGCACTTACCTGACCGGAGGGACTGGACAGATACAGATGGCAGATCTCTGGAATTGCCCATATATGGTCATGTTTAAAAACAGCTAAGGGGGAAAACAATACGTCCGGGTTCGCATAAACCTCTTCAATACCCCAATTAATATTTCTGAAACTCAACAGAGTTACTTATTTATCAGGCTCATTAGCCAAAAAGGCTACTGCTATAAATGTTATTTTTACCAAAATCGCTAAATCTGGGTTTAGCGGAGAAAAATGCTAATGTAGTGAGTTGGAGTTAGAGTCCCGCAGTTAATTAATCAAACGTAGGGGCTCTACGCTCTGCGCTATAAAAGGAGCCCTTTCAACCGTGCCTGACTTCTCCTCTCTGACGTCACGTCCACCATGCATGGACGAGTTATTTAAAGTTGTACAAGTCGTGCTGAAGCGTCAAGCCGGCGGCTGGAGACATAAAGCCAGCAACTGAGTCGTAGTCAACTTCCTCGGTGCATTGGTTAGCTCGTGCAATGGTGCTGTAATGATTGGGTGGTCGTTAATAGATGGTCATTATTTTTAGCTTGCTAGCGCTGGCTTCTGCTGCGCAGGGTCGGATGCTCAGGGTCCCGGAACGGCTCGACATTCACCTGGTATGTAGCTCGCAGCCTGTGCTATAGTAGCCTTCCTGTCGCATACCTTTTGACACTTTTGATACTTTTAATTTACCATTGTAGGGACCTGATGGCGCGCCCACCTTCCCTTTTGTACCATTGTATAACTGCTGTGATAACTTCACCTCTTGAAGTCAATAGATAGAACTCTTTCTTATGGACCGATGTTTGGACCGCCGGAAAAATTGTGAACCGTTTATGAATTTATGAACTGAACTGAACTTGTCTAAAAATATTTTACTAAACTACCTAAGTTATCTTAACTTAAAGAGAATATATCCATGTTTTTGTAACGTGCCTTTGTTCTGTCAATTTTAACGAACCTTTGTTGCCTATGGGACGGTTAACTTTATTTTTATTTTATTTGGCGCTGTCTCAGGTTGCTACAATAACTGAGTGGTGGGTCCGCAGTACAGCTCCCCCACTCGACTTGCCACACAAAAGTCTGAGGCCGCGCAGCAGCTCCGTTAAGTAGCGACTTTAGTAAATAGTACTTTTTTAGCAGTAGGTACGGCATTTTTAGCAAATGAGTCAGAGAAATAAATACAAAAATTGTACAACAACAAGGACCGTGACGTCACCCAGCATGGCGCAACCGGGGCCCCACTCTGGAGCCAGGCCTGGGGTTGGGGCTCGAACGGGGCACAGCCCGAAGAGACGACGTGGGCCCGCCCACCTACGGACCCACCACCCACAAAGGGATCCATAGGGGCCGGGTGCCTCGACGACCTGGTCCGCGTGCGCATCTTCTGGCGTTCAGGGAACAGCTGGAGGAGGTGTGCGTGGATTGGAAAGTTTGGGCATCTCTGCTGAGACTGCTGAGACTGCTGCCCCTGCGACCCGGCCCCGGATAAAGTGGAAAAAAATGGATGGATGGATGGAGTCTGAGAAATAAGTAGGTTCAGTAACTCTCCATTGAGTTTCAGAAATATTCATTGTGGTTTTTAAGAGTTTTTTCTCACATATTTGTTGGTCTTCTTGAGCCCGGAAGCGGAAAATATAAACTTTCTCTAATTATTCAAAAACTAGTTTAACAAATGCTGAATTATGGATATAGTTTTCTACTAAATAAAGATAAGACATGGAGAGGAGCAAAGTGGTTCAAAAGCCCATAAATACATAAATAACGGAGAATGTTATTTGCTAACGCACGCTAGCTACGACTGCTGTTTTTTCGCTTCCACTGAACAATCTGCTGTGAATAAACATCCATATGGACCCGATTTAGACTTTACTTTATTTGTATGTGAAAAATAACTTTATTTGTGACCAGACACACCGGTTCTGGGGCATTTTGAGCTATTCACGCTAAACAGATTATGAAAGTGTAGTCTCCAAGCTTTCCAAAGATGTGTAACACATGGAAATCTGATAATATTTGGAGAACCAGTGAACATTTGAAGCTAACATCTCTGGATAGTTCTAAGCAGAGAAATCGGCCTCTAAACTTTTGGGCTGTTCTCACCTCTCTCTGCTGCACGCAGTGACGTTAGGGCTCATTTACATCTCATTTAGATAAGCCATACCCACTCCCCCCTGTAACAATGTAAAGCACAGGGGGGAGAAAAGGCAAAAAGCAAGAAAAATGTGCCATGAAGAAAAAATATATATACGGTAGTATATAAATAAATGTCTCTTCCCATAGAGCCTACCTTTACAGCAACAAGCAACACAATAACAACTAGCAACATTATCCCAACACACACTCATAGAGAGAGGGAAAGAAGAACGCACACACGGTCATTAGTGCCATGGACAATGACTACGTTGTATTATCTGTAACCTGCACACACAGCTTACGACCAAAAACAAAACACAAACAAATCCAATCAACTGAACACACCATGTTAGCTTACAGCACAACAATGGCCTCATCAAATCCATTTTCATCGCTCAGTTATTTTCAATGTAGAGTTGTGCAAATCCGCGCTATATCCTTCTGTCTTAAACACGCTCTGAAGACAAGGAGTTGGCTCGGGAAACGTAATGGTCAGCAGGGCGCTGTGCATGCTTACAGCCAGGGCAGCATCAGTCGCACTGGAAAAGTTAGCCTGGAGGTCACTGGTTTCAAAACAAACTTATGCAGTAGTATTCCAGCGTTAGCAGGAGCCTCCGTCTGCCGTCTGTATCTCATGGAAGTGACATCACTTTGATGCTCCTGTGTTTTGTACAGAGCCCGCCAGGAGACATGAAGAGAATTTATTTTTATTGCGTTATTTCGCAATACTTTGCAAAATAATGCAAAAGGTTTGCGATATAACACAATAATTATTGCGGAAAAACGCAATAGTTTTGCGAAATAACGCAATAGTTTTGCGAAATAACGCAATAGTTTTGTTATAAAATGAAATCATATGTGGGTAGAGGACATATTACACGGAAGCTGTACGAGGTCTTGGAGGGTGTCCCAGAGTCATGAGAGGCGATCTTGGGAGAGAATTGTCACAGGATTTCAGATTAGCACAGCCAGGCCCCAAGATCAACTATCCACCAACCCGGTGGTGAATGTTGTAGCTTGGCTATCCACCAAGATGGCGGATTAGTCTATCGTGCATGTTTTAGTGTCATGAGGAGAAATCTTGAGCACCCTTACACTTCTGCCTGTGTGGCGGGCAAAGGTTAAAACTGTACTTTTCGAAGGCTTCCTTCTCCCCGTGAACATATCCAGCTCCTTTGGGGGATAGTAAGCTGCTCTCAGGGGAGCCACAGAATGAACAGCTCCACAGTAAGGGCACTACAAAAAGTAAATATCAAGTATAGGCTAAATGACTTGAGTGAAGAGGATCAATCTTGTTTTGAGCGATTTTCACTAATTTAGACGTTTTTCCTGATCGCACCAAGATTACTTTGCTGTTGTTTGGTGACTTTTCTGACTGGTTCTAAGGTCTTCTCACTTGAAATAAGAAAGTAAAACTGCCAATGGGACAATAGCCATTTTCTTAACCCATTTGCAAAGAAATTCATCTCAAATAAAAACAAAATGTATAGAAACGAGGCATGAGGGAATTTTTACCTTTCAAACTATGGTTAGGTACAGCTATATTTTTTTCCGATACCGGTACTTTAACAATACTTGGTTTTTACACCATTATTTGAACGATGCTTTTTCTATACTTATAATATAATATTCGTCATCTAGCACCAGTACACAGACTAGTTATGTGAATTTATTCCTTTCCCTTCCATTTAATTTCTTTTACATTTGTATCATTTATTTGACGTGAAACAACTAAGAAACTTCCTTTAACTACAAAAGGGCAAAAGGCCCCCCCCCCCCCCAACTTTTCCAATGTATTTTTTCACCTTGTGTTTCACAGTTTGTTTTTCTTAAATGTTGCCCCTTTTTCCCATTCACCCTATTCTCCCCCATTTTTATTTCATGACCAACAGCATAAAAACTTGAATCTGAAGATATAATATTTTTTACCTGCTTTCGATACTTTTGGATATCAGACGGTATCGTTTAACGGTTCTCAGCCCTAATCATGGCAGATGTGCGCGGACAGAAACTCTGAGGAGGTCAGAAATGTCCCTAGATGGTTGTAACCTCGTTTGGACAAATGTCAGTATCACCTGTACGATCTCCAGCATCTCGGCCCTGCTGATGTATCCGTTGCCATCCAGGTCGTACATGCTGAAGGCCCACCTCAGCTTCTGCTCCAGCCCGCCACGCGACGTCACGCTCAGGGCGATGATGAACTCCCGGAAGTCAATGGTCTCGTCCCCGTTGGTGTCAAAGGTCCGGAAGACGTGCTCAGCAAACTTGGAGGCGTCTCCGTAGGGGAAGAAGTTGGCGTAGATCTTCTTGAACTCGCTGACGGTGAGGTGGCCTGTGGGACAGTCCTTGAGGAAGCCGCGGTACCACTCCTGCAGCTCGTGGTCGCTGAACTCTGTCTTCTCTCGCAGGTCGCTCAGCACCTCGGGCCGCAGCTTACTGTTCTGCTTGCCCATGGTGCAGTGCTCTCACGGCCGAGCAGGAATCTGCAGGGGAAAGGAGACCTGTCATATAATGATATTAATCATTTATACTGTCGTAAAGTTTTCTCATTCTAAATCACAACACCTGCACTGAAGCAACCCTAACCCCAGCCCAAGTTGCATGATCTCTCTCTGTGAAATGTTTATAACGTGCGTCAGTTGAGCTCCAGAGGAAATGACGTCACCTCCCTTTTTTCCCCGTAAGAATTACATAAGTTCATCTCAATGAAATGCCTTATTAAACTCCCTTATCCTTAAGTTTAGGATTAGGGCTAAGTTTGGGGTTAGTTTGGATTAGTTTAAACTAGTGTTGACGTCATCATAGCAGGAGCTCCACTGATCACGTTCCTCTCCATTGGCTGCGTTTAGACCCTTCTCCGTTTTGCAAACGAAGAAGGGCTTTCTGGTAAAAGAGGGAGGAATTTACTTTCAAATTTAACTCTATCTCTCCTCATTTCATACTACAAATTTCCTTTCGAGGAATCCTTAGATGGTGTCTCCTTAACTGGTTTATCTGCACTCAGCCTTACCTCAGCCTTATGTCCATTGCGTCCATTGTTTTACATTGCGTGTGTGTGGTGTGTCTCTGGGGAGGTGGGTGCGGAGAGTGTGATTGTGACAATATGTTTGTATCTGAGGGAGGCGGTGGGTGTGAGAGAATGTTTTTTTTTTAATCTGTAAAGCACTTTATAAATATTGATTAATTGATTGATTGATTGATTGATTGATTGATTGAATAAAGTTACAGATTATCCCTCTAAAGACTAAACTTTAGCTAGGATTCCTGATTTATTGTTGCTTTTATATCGGGCAGATTCAGAGGATCAGATCAGAGGAAATACCCGGCATCGCTCATGTGCATGTCATCGCTACTTTTCTGTTCATGCACCCTAGATTAATCTGTAAAACTGCAAATGTAAGGCCGATTTCTTTCAAATAATAAGTGGCCATTAGCTTGGTTAGAGTAGACTCAATTTATGGATTAGTTTATGTCCGTAGAGTTCACGATTTTATGATCTATCATAAAAAATAATAACTTCAAAACATTTTACATTCGGTCATTTTACATTACCTTTCAAACAAATATCCCGTGAACCTCTCACATCTAGCCTTGTCACTGGCTTAGTAAGGACATCAGCTACCATGTTTGCAGTAGGGCAGTACTCTATAGATATTTTCCTATCTGCAGAACGTACAAAATTATATTTAATATCCTTGTGTTTCCTACTCTGTCTGCATACTGGGTTTTTAGGCAAAGCTATCGCCCCCTGATTGTCCTTTTTCATACATTCTTCTCCATCCTGTGGATGAAGCAGAAATATGTAGTATAAGTGTTCTATTGTTCTTCATGTGATCGGGCCGACAGAGCGAACCAGTCTTTTTGCATGTACCTTGTAAAAGTGTGCGTGGGCGGGCCGGATCAAAGATGTACGGAGACAGCGGGGGAGGAGAAGAAAAGAGGAGAATGTATGACACACAAAGAACAACTATTTCTAGCTCTGCTCCGTGAGCTCATACTGATCCGCACATGACACGACTGGGCCAGGTGCAGGTGGAAAATATCCAACTCTTCTTCTGACTCATTCAGAAGACGGGCTGGTGGCTCGTGTCCACAGCCCTCTGCTCCCTCTGACCCTGTCCTTGTTGTTCTCTCTGCATCTCCTCTTGGTCTCTGTGCGTGCTCCAGTTTCTCCTAGCGCTAAAACATGTACAATAGGGGGCTGCTTTGCTGAAAAAGAGATTCTGAAATCTCAGTGCGACTTACTGAATGATAATGTTAAATCAATGAATAAACCAAAAAGATTATTAATTGCTTTGTAATGATTAGGATCATATAGAACACAAAACATATCAAACAAAATCATTAAGTGTTTAATTGGTTTAAAATACTGTATATTATAGAGTTGGAATTTACAATGTGTGTTAACAGTCACTTTAAAGCAGTACTAAGTAACTTATTTACCTTAATAAATCCTTTCCGTAGTCCCTGTGGGGGTAATACAAGTGTTTATGGGATGATTGGAGGGTCTTTCATCTCCCCCTGGTGTCTCTGGCCACAAAACCATGTTTGCAACTTGACTGCCCCCGGTGTGGAGAAAGCAATACACACTAATGTAATCACGAAGAAGAAGCTAACATGCTAACGGGCAAAGCTAACTGCGGGCTAACATCACTTTAAACAGTATTTACAGCCAAGTTTGAGTGAAAAAAAATATTTCCGTTGTATAATTGGATGCACAGTAACCCTCTCTCCCTTCGCCTTTCCTGTCAGCGTAGTATTTACTCTCCAAGACAACTAATAAATTAAAAAATCGTAACTTGCTACTACACCTGCAGTTGCGCTTATGGCCTCTAGGGGGAAGAGTTACTTAGTACTGCTTTAATGCTTACTTAAAGGAATAGGCCACCGTTTTTACATACTGAGATATGTTCTTACCTTAGCTTTGGCGAGTTCTTTAGGACCTGTCTGGTCTTCCCCCGTGCCTTCAATCACGTAAACACATGCCAAACTACTCCGGGTATTATTACGCCTTACAATATAGTTCCCCCTTTTATCTGCTTAGAAAATCCACATTGTTTAATTTTGTGTAATTATACTTTGTAGTGTAACACTTCACGTAACCATATTTAAATAGGGAAAACGTGGAAGAGCTTGGTAGCTTCTATCTTGACCTGTTTTGGAGCTATAGTGGAGAGAGGGAGAGGCTAAATGCTAACGCCGTCTGCGCTGTGTTTACGTGATAGAAGGCACGGGGGAAGACCAGACAGGTCCTATAGAACTCGTCAAAGCTAAGGTAAGAACATATCTCAGTATGTAAAAACGGTGGCCTATTCCTTTAAAGAGATGCTTTGGGGAAAAAACTAAATAAATGCCCAACAGCCACTTTTTTGTCCCAACCTGACCGTATTTTCAGAAATATTAGAGTCATTACTGTAGCTTGTAACCCAGTTTGGACTTCTTTATTCATTAGCACTGGGGTCTCCAATTTCACATGAGCAGATTAATTTAATTTCGAATTGTCCTGAAGCTCCCCCTGCAGGCAGCTGGGGGAATGACGTCTATATATTTTTTTAATTGCTACCATATTTTAATGGTAGCAATTAGCAAAGCAGCAAACACTAAGGCAATATAAACTCTACACCTCAATATTCGTCTATTCTTCAATATTGCTATTGCGATTAAATATGCAATTATAGTTACAAGGTCCTCTTCTCATGTATTTTTCACCTAACACGAGTGATAAATGTTTCTGTTTCATTAATAACAATATTAGATTTATTTAAAGTGAAAATTGCAACAATAACGCAAACAAAACTGTTGCTTGACCAATTCAAAATTTGTGATCATCCGGACTGCACTTCTTTAAAACTTGTTAAAACTGAACAATCAAATCCCTGTCTGAGCTGCGACTCGTAGTAGCTTTGGATACACATTATGGATGGATACAGAGAGGCCGAGCGGAGCACTCAGCCAAAACACAGTGGAATTAGGAGCAGCATTTTGGTTTTGGGATGTAACTTTGAACAATATGAAGAGAGAGAAAAAAATTGATGCAAGGAGACGGCGACATGAGGTGCCAAACACAGACATGTTTACTTTCTCTTTGACTCACAGCCATTTAGTGACATTTCAGTACTAAACAGCAAATTTTCTCAGCAAAAGAAGACAGGGAATGAAGTGATTAGCACTGCGGCAAGGCTAACGGAGAAGAATAGTCCTTCGCTTGGCTGCTATAAAACTCTGATATTTTCACTGTACATCCACGATCTCCCGCACACCTTAACTAGACTGAGAAGTAAACAAACGGAGCAGACATTGCTGCCGTATCTCGCCGCTCCATTCACTTCTATGGGCCACAAAATCGTGTTGAGTAAAATCGCCATACAATTGCAAATACGATTAATCATTCAGCCCTATCATGAGAGTATCTAATAAGCTAAAATGACCACGAGTTAAAGAACAACTAAACACCCCTTCCAGAGCTTACTCCACCCACTCCCAAAATCCAAAAAACTCTGCGAAAGAGGCGTGGCGGGAGGCTTTGGGGGGACGCGGGGAGAGTGAGTGTGTGGGCGGTGTCTGCTCTGTTGACCGTCTCAGACCAAGCCCCCCAAAGTAGACAGGACTGACAGACTCCCATTACCGGTCGCCGTTACGCGTAGGATAGTTGGTACACTGTCATGACTTGCAACTGGTTGATGCACCAACTATCCTATGAAAAAAAATATCCCCGCCACACTCGCTCGCTCTCATGACTGCATCCAGAGAGAGAGAGAGCGCTAGCTCGGTAGCCAGAGCCGTGGGAAGATATTTTCGCTAGGGGGTGCTGAGAGATTAGATTATTTAAAGAGTAACTAAAACCCCCTTCCAGAGCCTCAGATTTTAAAATCTCAACTGTAAGGGGGCGTTGCCTGGTGGACTAATTAGCACGCGGGAGGGTGGAGGGGGTTCTGGGTCTGTGATTGACAGGCCGGAGTTATCGTAAACAAAGTCCGCATGGAGTTCCGACAGCGAGCTAACTTTTTTAGCAACATGCTCCACTGGGAAGACACACAGAGGCATCGTGGCAGACAGCGGCCATGTGCCTGAGATTGCTCTGAAACGCTGGGTTATTTTATTAACAGGGATTCCTCTGTAATTTACAAAGCTTATTTTATTATTGCAGTTATAACGATGAGGAAGACGAGTAGACTAAAAGAAACCCGTGCCAACGCTGCATGCGATCAGGGTAGACTAACGCACAGGCATAATGCAGCGCTCTTCATTCATCAGGCAAAACGTAAAACAATCATCAGCAAATATAAGTAGGCTACTCATGCCTCAACACTACGCTAGCCTGTTGTGTTCTCTGGAGCTGGTCACAGTGGAGGCCAGAAGGGATGACAAGACGAGTCACAAGGAACTGGTACAGCTTTCCGAACAGAGCGCACGATGCAACTATCTGCACAGAGACAGCCAGATGTGCACGTCCTGCAGACAAAGGTGCAGACTGTGCAGATGTCTCTGTCCTGGAGAGGCAGTGAACACTGAATGATCAGGTCTGTTGGGTGAGCTTGGACAAAATTGGGTGTTCACAGGTCCACCCGTGGTGCCGCGTAATTGTGCCATAAGCCCCGATCACTTTTCCTTTGCTGCGCTTCCTCAGCGTTCTCATTTAATATAGGCTATGGATCGTTTTTATGTCAAAAAAACGCGGCGCAAATACAGTTCAATGTCATTCAGTGTCAGTGGCCTCAGTGGTGCCTCTCGGAGTGTCTGATGGCCGAAGCACAGTGCGTAATGCGCGTATGACAGGCGCATTGGGAGAGGAGTGAGGACGCAATACCTAATTTAATGTGTATAAGGCTGGAGTGCAGCCATCAGAAAAAACTTGCTGAGAGTTAGGAGCGGCTTTAGACTACGCTGGGGCTCACGGACAATCACAAGAAAAAAACATGGATTTAAGCACGATCGAGACCCGGGGAACATCGGGCCGACCCCAGACAAAGTTGACTTGACTGCTTTCAGAACTTACTGATCTACATTAGATGTAGACTTATTGACGTAGGCTATATAAGCATGAGATATGTAGCTCAGTGTCCCCAGCAGAGAATGTGAGAGGTATAGAGATGCGACTATAATCAAAAAACTTAATTTAATTTTTCTTTCACAGTAAAGTGCACAAAACATGTCACATAAAAAGCATTGGCCCACAATGGCAAACTGAACCCTAAGAGTCAGTTCTCCCCCAAAACTGATACATAAAGAGCCACAAGTAATTTCTATTACTACTAGCTGAGACCCGGCCTTCGGCCAGGCCTCGCTAGTCTCCACATTTGATATTCTGAGATTATGAGTTATTACAAAGAAATGTCCAGTATAGTCCCTATAACCCGTCACTCAGTATAGCTGTAGACCCGCAGTAGACCAGTGGTTCCCAACCCATTCCAAAAACTATGGCCACTACAAATGTTTAAAAGAATGAATGCTAAAAATAATTTCAAACAAACAGCAATTAGAGTGTTTGATGCACCCGTACTCCTTTCTTATATACAACTAGACAATATGTTCGCTAAATTCAGGAAATAGAATTCAAGAGACAGTGGAATATGTAGGCCTATGGATAAATATGAGGGGTTCTAACGGTTTGGGTCACGGTGCAGGACCCGTGGTTTGGTGCATCACGGTAGTGTGCAATCTAAAAAATAATAAGTAGGTTTTGAAATGAAATAGCCTAATGATCGTTATTAGACAGTATTTATAACCGTAGAATACAATTGGCAATGCTTTCAAAGCTGCTTTATAATAAAATGTAGGCTACCTCTGGGCTCACAATACGTGAAAACAAAATAGAAAACAAATGGTACAGCAGCAAAGTAGCAGGGCTTCTCTTCCTTCTAATATTGATGGGCTTTAAATGGCTTTAAACCAGAGCATGGTACTGATGTATTTTTGCCTTGAAGGAGTTACTAGATAAATATCATTGCCAGGGCTCTACTTTATTTTTGTGTTTCCTTGATGCGTCTAAAGCTTTTGATAGAATCAATCATGACACACTATTTACAAAACTATCAAATAGAGGTGTTCCAGCTTATCTCATTAGAATTCTTATTTTCTGGTACTCTCAGCAGACCATGCAGGTGAAATGGGGTGAGTCTGTGTCTGACTCCTTCAGGGTCAGCAATGGGGTCAGGCAGGGTGGGATACTGTCCCCACTGCTGTTTAATATTTACATGGACAATCTTTCTGTACAGCTCAATAACTGTAAGACTGGATGTGTCGCAGGAGGCTCTGTCATGAATCACCTCATGTATGCAGATGACCTGGTTGTGTTCTGTCCGTACAGTGACCTGGTTGTGTTCTGTCCGTACAGTGCAGGACTTTAATATCTCCTGAATATCAACAATATGGCTTTGATAATGATATTAAATATAACGCTATGAAAAGCTATATAATGATTGTGAGAACCAAGGATGACAGGTCTCTAACATTACCTGAGTTAACCCTGTGTGGCAGCATTTGGGTCATTATATCTGAAGTGATCTTACTGACCGGGACATGCAGAGGCAGGTGTGTAAACTGTATGGTCAATCGAACATGTTGGTCAGGAAGTTCTATATGTGTTCTGTAGATGTCAAAGTTACTCTGTTTAAAGCTTTTTGTTCTCCTGCTTGCAGAGGCTCACAGTTGCATATAATGACTCTATGAGACTGCTGTTAAAGATGCCCAGACACTGTAGTGCGAGTCAGATGTTTGCTGACTGTGGAGTACTCTTGTCCTGCTGCACTTCGTCATTGTTATTTTAAATTTATATGTAGACTGAGCAACTCTCAGAATGCCATTATACGGACTCTGGTGTGTCCAGAGATCAGCTCAATGAGATTTGCGTCAAAAATGTGGAATCATTGGCGCTCGTGTCTTTATGTGAGTGGCAGTTAGAGAATTGCTGGTACCTTGTTTTGCTGCTGCAATTATCTGCAGTATTTTAATATTTTTCTTTTAAACATAAATATGGATCATGTGTTCTCACTTGTGTCCTTAATAAAGATTGAATGATGAATGAATGAATGAATGAATGAATGAATGAATGAATGAATGAATGAATGAATGATTACAAATTAGGTGCTCTTAGAGCTCTTGGGGCCGAGCATACTATAAAGCGATGAGAGCTGCCGTGTGGTGTGGGGAATCTAAATACTCAATTGTTGAGTCTGTGTGCTGCTGACGTCGTGAGGGCCCATTGTGGTCAAATTCAGCTTAGGGCCCTCTGAAGGCCAGGGCCTGTCCGTGACTTCAGTGCAGTTTTAAACATGTTCCTGAGCTGCATGTGACTGACCCAGCTTCTGATGGCCATGGATCAGATCCATTCGAATACTTTGAACACTTAATATGCTCAGCTACCCAAAGCATTAACTCGTTTTTGGCTTATAATTTTGTATGATTATGAGACACTATAGCCAAGAAAAGGACTACCCAGCTCTGGGTCGACCCAAAGTCTGGTGAACAGTTGACAGCCCTGCAGTCACCATCTTCAATTAAAATTAGTATTTTCAAGTCTTTTCTCAAATGTAAAGCTCTTGCAATTCTTGTCAGGAACAAAATTGCAGGTTTATTTCCAGAATCATGAAGCCTGTCTGATTATTACTGGGCGCTATTGTAACAGCATACCTCCTGAGTTGCACAACAGGATGTCCAGGAAACGGCCGCTCCTCCTCTTTCTGCGACGGATCACCACAGCCGTTCACCACTGTCCAGCTGCTGCTGCTGCGGTTCTGCTTCTCTGGACTCGAAAGCTGGAGACAACACCAATGCGACAGATAATTTTTCTTCATAAACGTGAACCTTCCAAAAACAGCGGAATAAGTAGGAATGTTTTTGGGGCAATTATAAATAGAAATTAGAAACATTGTAGGAAAACATGTAAAAACGAACATTTGAATATCATTGCAGATCTATTCCTTTGGTTCCGTTGTAGTTGTGCAATTGTTGAACATTAGTTTATCAAATGATTGTGTAAGTTCTCAACTGTGTAGTAATTTTCCATCTTAGAACATGAAATGCCTCTCCTCCAAACGGCAACCTCTTTTATTCGGCTATGATTAAACTGCTATTTTCAGAAGCTTCTTCTTGCTCTTGTAGTGAAAATGTAATACTTTGATTCTGTGGTGCATTATATCTGCAAAGGTTTATGTCCCTACAGTGTTGTCGAGAACACAGGCCCGCAGCTACATGACCGACAAAGCAGGACCCAGGCTGTATGAAAACATCAAAGATGGTGTTAAGTTGGCTCTGAGTTCTCTGAGGAGTAGGAACTGATGTCGCACGTTTTACAAACACGAGCCATGCACAAGAGCCATACGGGGTCGAACATTGCAGAGCTACTGACAGCGGCGCTGGAGGAGTGGGATCTCCTATCCAAAGATCTGGCTATTGTCACTGACAACGCCGCAAATATGAGCGTCACAGCGGAGCTTGCCGGTATGTTGCATTTCAGGTGCTTCGTCACACTTTAAACCTGGCCTCGCATCGTGCACTGAAGCTTCCTGCTGTCGTTTGTTTATTGGGACGTGTTAGACGCATATCCACCTTTTTTAAGGTGGATATGCCTTAAACCACAGCCTGCCACGTACGTGTTGAAGTACGTGGCAGGCTGTACTTCAACAGAAGCAGAAGTTGCTCGAGTTGCCTGAACATAAACTGACTGATCACTGACGTTGTGATGCACTGGAATAGTGCATATGATATGCTCGAGCGCTTTCTCGAGGAGCAACCTTCTGTCTCCGATGCTCGTCTGTCCAACGAGCTGAGAAAAACTGAGGAGGAAGTTTGCACCCTATGCAAGTTAGACATTACATCTGCGGAGGAGATAGTGGATGCAATGAAGCCCATGAATATTGCTACTCTTGTAATGTCAAAAGAAAGCTCTCCAACACTGTCAGTTGTGGCCCCTCTTCATGCTCAGCTTATCCAGGATTTCCAAGAGAACCGAGCATGGATTATGTGGCGCCGCTTCCTCATGAAGAGCCTTGATAGCAAGCAGACAGGACACCAACAAAACAACTGTTTGCACATTAGAATACGCTCGTCTCCTGTTTCCTTCTGTTGTTTGGGGAGGAGGCACCGCTGCTTTGGTTTGCGTTGTTGACACATCCTTTAGCGAACAAATGCCATGCAAAAATTGTTTATACATACGCCTATGGTCGATCAGTTTATGTGCGTTTGAGTGAGTGAACTAAAATGCACATTTGAGTGCTGAAATGAGGACAGAAACCCCAGTCCTGCGGACTGAAACCTCACACACATGACACGACAGGGGGAGCTTTACAGCGGTAGAGGTGAGAACAGCCCAAAAGTTTAGAGGCCGATTCCTCTCTTTGACATATTTACAGTTCCTAAATTAATGTTGCCACATCTTCTCCAAATATTATCTGATTTCCATGTGTTACACATTGTTGGAAACTTTGGAGACTACACTTTCACAAGCTATGTCCCGATCAAAATGCCCCAAAACTGAGCTGTGTCCTGTCCCCCGTTCTCGTGATGGTCACACATGTTTATTATGTTGATTGTGGGGTAGGCGCACATAAGCTTCTTGCTTCAGCCTACTCCTTTTGTGCATCTGTTTGATGCATTGATGTTGATGTGACTGTTTGATGCATTTTGTAAATTTGAATAATGTAAACTGCTCATATAAACAAATAAACTTAAAGAACTACTAACCCCTCCTTCCAGAGCCTCAGCGCCAGAGCCTCAGATTTGAAAATCTCAACAGAAAGGGGGCGTTGCCTGGAGGACTAAGGGGCACGCGGGAGGGGTGAGGGGTGGGAGGGGCCTGGGTCTGTGATTGACAGGCTTGAGGCTTCTGACTTCGACGCTGCACCTGCAGCGCTCCTCGTAAACAAAGTCCGAGCATGGGAGCATGGAGTTCCAGCGAGCTAACTTATTTAGCAACATGTTCCACTGGGACAGAAATACAGCTCTCTCTACACAGGGGGGGCATCGTGGCAGACAGCGGCCTTGTACCTGAGGCGCTGGCTCATTTATTCCTCTGTCATTTACAAAGCTAGCGGCTTAGCATTGAGCTCGATCGACGTTAGCATCGCAGCTAAGGGACGTAACTGTCCTGGCTGCTTTCAGAATTTACCGGTCTATTTTAGATGTAGACTTTTGCTGTGGTCTACGTGAACATGGGAGATGTATCTCAGTGTCCTCAGCAGAGTGTGTGATAGAGAGACGTGGCTATTTGTGTTACAAAGATTTTAATTATAGCAAAGTGCACAAAACATATCACATAGATAAATATATGTAGGCCTGTATTATTGAGCAGGAACACTGTCTTTTTGAAATTGTTTTTGGTTTGCCATTGAAGATGTGAAATAATCTTTCAGGTTATGTTTCTCTAAAGGCTTGAATCTAACTTTGTGAACCCAAAGAGCCAGTTAGCCCTAAGTAAATAGCCTGAAGTAATTTCTATAACTAAATTTAGTGAATTAAAGGTTTAACCAACGTTAACACATACACTAAACTACCACTGAATGATGACACTGTAGAGTAAAGACTATAATGAAGTATTTATATGTATGCTGTTTTAGTTGAATATTGAAATATTATAGATCTTGTTTTGTACCAGTTTTCTTACTTGATTCTGCACTTGTGGCTCTTACAACAGTGCAATTTCCCTATTGTAGCACAATTTCTTTGGTAAAACTTACTACAAACTTACTGCATCAGACAGCTCACATTTCACTTGAGGTTGAGCTGCATGTGGCACTCACTTGGCCTACATAGATGTGTGCAATAAACAAATTGAACAGACAAAGTTGACTGGTTATGTTATACAATACCAACTGTAATAAATATACATGCAGTAAGTTTTCAGCTTCTAGAAACATAAAGCGGTGCTGCATATACCTTCCTGTGACATATCTGACACAACATATACAGGCTTCATTTTTTTTTTACTGCCCACAATTAAATCTTGCATGAAACATTGATTTTAATCTATTACATTGTCCAATGGGCACAGAGTGGTTCAGGCACAGGTACTTTGTGTGCTCCTGATATGGGAGAGGATCCTCGACCACACTTTCAAACAGCAGGGCCATTAGTTGGTCAAAGTAGACTGTAAACAAAGCACAAAACATTTGTCCTTGTAAAAGCATTGGTTGTGTTGTTTTTAATGTGACATACCTGAGGTAGCTCTGGTCTTCATGGCTCTCACTGTGTAGTCTCCACGCTTGAATTTTGGATACACTATGGCATACAGCAGCATATGACGATTTGCCTTTTTTAATCATAATTCAAGGCACCAACCTGCACCCTAAAATTTCACAAATAAACATTAATATGCAGTATCTATGTATTATTTTCTAAACATTTCAAAGTGCTAAAATAACTCTAGTGAATATTTGTTGAACCTTTAGGATTCATTACCTGGCCAGCATTCCTTTGAATAAGAAGCCCAGACTATTGTGAGAGAATCTGACTATGGAATGCCTCAATATGCGAAGTGTGGTATTGTGGGCTTATTTTAGCTTAATCTTTCAAAAAACGTGGTGTTAACAAAAGAGTAAGAGTCTCTTGCATGCTGCTGTGCCTATATAGAATTATGAAGAATTACATAGAATAATAAATTGATATGTGAAGTGTAAATGCATCAATATAAATTAGATATTGGGAGGAGTAATTGTAATTACACATACTTGATTTTGGCCACACTCTTGCATCATCCCCAACCAAAGGCCTGTGAAGACAGCGAGGGAACAGGGGGTTTTCCGTGGACATTCTGAATGTAGTGATGCCCAGATGTCCACTCAGCCACAGCTTCATCACCTGAGGAGGACTTTGATGGTGACCAGTAGAGATGGTTCATATAGATGGTTCACAATGCTTTTCTTCCACCTCGTCATTTCCTCCGTTCACCTTTTCTTGCCCAGCGCATCATTTTTTTCCGATCCTGGGACACCCAACAAAGACAAAAATATATATATATATATATTGTTACATGATATATAAAATTAAATCACAGGCAAAATTACACAATTACATGACAAAGATACACATTGGACTTTGGTTAAGGGTTAGCACTATAGTTTAGCTCTATAAGCTAGCTCTATAATCTACGTAATTTATTTGCCATACAAAATGACCAAGTCCAAACTTTCTTCAAATCTGTATGCAGTACAGGTGCGTTGGTCACCTTATGTCTTCTTGAAGAATCTGGTCCTGTGCCTGCTCACAGCGTCCTGTTTGTCTGGCCTCTCATTTTGTGCACAGAGTGGTTCAGGCACAGGGACTTTTTCTGAATGCTCCTGATACAGGAGAGGATCCTCCACCACACTGTCAAAGAGCAGTGCCATCAGCTTGTCGATATAGACTGTAAACAAGGAAAAAAACGTTTGTCCTCGCTGACTTAAAAGCGTTGAACTCATTTTATAAATGTGACATACATGAGGTAGGTTTTGTCTTCAGGGCTCTCACAGTGTAGTCTCCGTGTTTGTACTTTGGGTACACAATTGCATACCTAAGCACACCCTCTACCGTCGTTGCGTGAGACCTATTTGCATTCTCATTGTAATGCAATGCAGCAACTTGCAACCTGGGGAAAAAAGTATGTTTACATATATATATACACAGAACATAAACATTTGAAATACTTTCTGTAGGTATTACCGAGCAAACATTCCTTTGAAGGAGAAGCCCACACTTTTAGGGGAGAATCTGATAATCAGACTGTGGAAAGCCTCAAGGGTTGATGTGTGGTACACCGGACTAATTTTTTCTACATCCTTGACAAAGCGTGGGGCCAAAAGAATGTCTGTGAGTCTCTCAAACGCTGCTGTACCTACAGAGTAAAGCATTTTAAAGAATGACATTTACAATGGCAATGCTAGCCTGAAATCTATTAAATCCATAAAATACAATGGCCAAAGGGCCAGTATTGCTTGCTATACTTACTTGGTTTGAGCCACACTCTTGACCCTTCCCCAACCAGAGGCCCATGGAGGCACTGAGGGAACAGGACGTTGTCATGCGTGTGGACATTCTGCATGTGGTTGGCCACAGAAGTCCACTTGGCGACAGCCTCTTGTCCCGAGGAGGACGTAGAAGCTGACCAATAGAGGTGGTTTACAAGGCTTTTCCTCCACTGGCCAGCGTTCTGGGTGCTCTTTCTCTTTCCCAGCTCATCCACTTTCTTCCCAATTCCTAGGTATTAAAATATATATTTACTAAATGCACAATAACCATAATATTACGCAGCATAACCAAAATGCATACCCTTTCCCATGTGCCATGGGTCAAAGTAGTGACTGATTTCCTTTCTTTCCTCCCGTAAAAACTTTTGCACGCCGGTGTGTCGGTCCGTCACAATGGCCTCCACATTGACACCCCTCTCTTCCAGCATGGTCAGACTCCGCACAAAGCCCTCCTTCTCCATGCGCACGCTGTTTCCAACCTCATTGCTCTAATAAGACAAAAAAAATAAGAATAAAGAATTCTATCATAATGCACAGTTATCCCAAATTACATAGTTATGTTTTTATTGTAATGTTTTACCTGGACTAGCTGGATGTCAATGACTTTGTTACACGTTAGATTCATCATCGTGTAACTGCCATACTTGGCTGAATGTCCTACATGAATGCAAGTTATACATTAGCTGACTTTTAATACTTCAGATAAATGTTTATGAAATGTATTTACCAGGTGAATCTGCCCGCATGTCCCCACCCAGTGACACAGAGCCGCTTTCAAGAGCCTCCCTGATGAGGTCATCCTGCTCCAGCTTCCACTGCCAGTTGACCGTAGGGATGAGGAGCTTTGCCTGATGCCTATAGAAGCACTGCTCTGACAGTCCCTGAATATTGAAGGCCCCCAAGAACTATAAAATTAAAACATCTGTTATCATCGGATAATATATGGAAAAATCAAATGTTTTTGTAGTACCTTTGAAATCTGGCTAAAGGATGAGCCGGTGAACAGCACAGCAGCACAGAGCTGTAGGTTTCCAGCTGGGATGTTGTTCACCATGGGCTGACTGGACCACTGACTGGAGAACTCACAGCGAGGACACTGTTGAGTGACCCGAAGCAGTGTGCCGATGGTGATGGTGTCCACAGCACAGCGACCAGTGCAGACAGGACAGCGCCTGAACAGCTCCAGCAGTTGGTCCTCATGAACAATATATTTTTTGTCCTTGTGTGGAGGGACTTCAGCAGGAATGCTATATAAAAGAAAGGATATTTCATCCCTCAAAAAACCAGGACGCTGTATATATTTTTTCAATTAAAACTCTTTTCTTTGTACCTTGAACAGTTCACAGTGCTGGCGCTGTCATCAATGTGGAAGCTGGGGTCAGACGCTGACACCTCACACCTTCTCCTTTTTAAAGGTGTAGAGGCTGCTCTGGGACTGTCAGGAAGAGGGATTTCCATCAGGTCCTCAGTCCCACAACCGACGCTTGTGTAAGCGGTCCGGGCTTGAGTAGCTGTACAAAACACAAACAAAATAAACACGTTTAAAATGGCAGTAATTACACAACTTGTGTCTAACTATAGAAAAAAACAAAAGTGTAGACTGTTTTATACATAAAATGACAGTACTGTATAAAGGATAAATAGAGATCACCTTTGCTTCGCCTGCTCGGCTTCACATTGGCCTGGACACTTGCATGCCATGTAATGACTGGATCAGTCTGGCAACCAATTTCTCTGCTCACTTTTGGCTGAAAACACAAAAATAAATAATATTCATAAAGTGTACACACACGTGACATGCACATAGATTGTAAACTTGTATTGATGATTTATAGGAAAACAACCTAGGATATACTTTAGAATATGCCCCCCTATAGCAGATAAACCAAATATTTGTATCAGGTTCATGATGGCTACAGTAGCTACTAAAAACTTCCAAATGGTTTGGCATTTTGAATAGCTGCGTCCAAATAGGTGTAAACTTAGGTTCAGTTCAGAAAACTTGTCAACATGAACATAATTAGCAGAATTGATCCTACTTTGTGAACCTGTTCAACAACAATGGCAATAACAACTATACTGATTCTGAAACCACAGCTCATATCTGTGAGCGCCCACTGACCACACGGTCCACCTGGAGTGGTCAGCCCTCTCCTCACTGACCGCACGGTCCACCTGGAGTGGTCAGCCCTCTCCTCACTGACCGCAGTCGAGCATCAAACGGGAGCAGAGCGCGCACGGAGCCGGTCAGTTTAGCCTCCGACACACAGTACGTTCTAGCTATACGTTAGCTTTACAGGCTAGCTTGTAGCTACTGTCAAAAGCTACAGTCATGTAAAACTTAGATTAGTTTGGTGCTCAGACTCGTGCACATTTGCGCACAGTGTTGGCGTAACTTTGCAGACGGATGCATTAGCAGGCTGCCCCGGGCAGCGAGTAGACGCGCTTATAACCGGTGGCTGCTGTTCCTCAGCCACAGTGAGCGAGTGCGGGACACGTCGCCTGGAGCTGAGGCTGCAGAGTCTATTTACACGCCATATTTTTTCAACATATCTACACGACTCATGTGATTGGTATTATCAGTGGCCAAAACGGCGAATTTGTTTGAGACACTACAATAACGATCTATTCTGACGTGCACATCAATATTCTATATACTGTACATGACTCAATCTGTGAGCAAAGTAGCTTCTACTGACAGAAATGACCGGGACAGAGTGAACCAAGTGCCTCTTTTTACAGCAGCTACAATCATTGCAATTATTACCAAATCCAAAATGGGTAAATCAGAATTATTTTTCTCACTCACCTCACATTGGCGCCCGAAATCGTCCTGTTGGCGGGGCAGCAGTGTCGGTGGGCTAAGGCTCAGTCGTGGAAGAGCAAGGGTGGGGACGGCCTCGCTCTTCAAACGGAGAAGACAAGCATAGCCCAGTTCAACCTCCATGAAGTTGGCGAAGGAATCGCGCGTAAAATGGTCTTTGCAAACTCCAGCATGAGCAGGGA
Source organism: Gobius niger (assembly GCF_951799975.1). Classification (NCBI taxonomy): domain Eukaryota; kingdom Metazoa; phylum Chordata; class Actinopteri; order Gobiiformes; family Gobiidae; genus Gobius; species Gobius niger. Next base: position 20,962,980 of record NC_136866.1, read on the forward strand.
GTTCGCAGTTTTCCCCCAAGCCAATTGCGCGCGTCCACTGGCGCCTAATTTCTAAGTTCTGCGGAAACCTGTGCAAACCTACAGAACTGTGGCACCCCACTACACTACACTTCCTCCCCATCCTAACACAGTACAATTAACAACTAACAATTAAATTATACACGATAGACCACTAAAAACAATACTAACAAACGCCCTAAGCTAAATTGAGCTAACTAATCTAACAATAAAAGCAACTAGTGACTACAACTACAATATTCAACAACTAACACTACTAAAACTATACAATTATCTATAATAAACAAGCTATCCTAATAAAATCTACCTAAATGCTATGATAACTAATCGCAAACCTGACAATCGATGAAAATATTCTCTCGCTATTCCAACTCCAACTCGCTACGGGGGCGTGAGCGAGACTGAGCCCTTTTATACCCCAGAGCGGCAGAGCCCGTGACATCATCTCAAACCTCCTGACATCATCTCTATCCCCTCCGCTAATTGGGTGCCGAATTCAAAAAATCAAATGCAGTACCGACAGTTCGCTGCAGATGGCGCCACACAGACGGTTTGGGACACAAAGACAGGATTTCAACAAATTTGCACTAAATTGTTAAAATAGTGACAGATACACGTAGACAACACTATAAGAAACCCATTTATACAACTTAGCTAGAAAAAAAAGTTGATTTTGGGGTTAGTTGTTCTTTAACTAAAAAAAATACTTCACCAGAAAGAATACAGTTGATTAAACACAAGGTGTAAACCACGGGTGAGCCTCAAAAACAGGAGGTGATCAAAAAACGTTTTCGATTATTAGCGACTAAACCGGTTGTAACCCAGATCTCAAGAACTCAGAACTGAATAGCGACAGACCCACGGAGGCTGACAGACTTTTGTGTACCAAACTCAACACTGCAGTGTGTGTAGAATATCAAAGACTGTTTCAGACATTTTTGGCACAGTTTTGGTAAAGGATTAGTGGCAGAGTGAGCGCTCTCACTGTGTAACAGATCTTCGGCGTGTGATGTATTTTCCCTTTATCATTGAATAGTGTTCAGAAAAGTTTAGCTGAAATAAAATGACGTGGATCTGTCCCTCAGCTCAGGAGGTAGTAATGTCCTTTCTCTTTCTATCGCTGCTTAAGTGGAAATTCTGCTCAAAACATGAAGCTGCAGGTGACGCTGCTGTGGCCTATGTTGCGTTCGGTTGTGCTGTTATAGGACATCCTGAATTAAAATAACATAGGTATTGGAAAAAGTAGCATTAAGGGAATAATGCTACCGTTTTTCCATATTGAGATATGTTCTTACCTGAGCTTAGACGAGTTGATGAGTACATGTCTGGTCTTTGTGCGTGCCCTCAGTCACGCAAAAACACCAAAGATGTTGTTAGCATTTAGCCTCTCCTCCTCTCCTCTATGGGGCCAAACAGGGGTGAAGTTAGAAGCGACAAAGTGCACAGTGGAGTGAAGATATTACAGCACGGACGTCGAAGTGCTCCTAAAGTGTTATTACGCCTTACAATATAGTACCCCTTTATATACGCTAACAAAATCGGCATGTTTAATTTTGTGTAACTAGACTTGGATTATGTAACTACTCACTAGGGCTGTCAACAACCAAGATTTTTTTAGTCGACCAAAAGCATGTTCTGACCAATGATTAGTCGACTAAAAGGGGGGACAAAACTACAACCTTTCTGACCCAAACTCATAGAATTATATCCCAAACTGCACTCATAAGACATAAAACTGTAGCTACTGTTTATACATAGAAGCAACATAAATGGTGCATTTATGTGTAAAAAGCCACATTAATCTCAGACTCCAGCTCTCTGCCTCACTCCTGATCTGCTGCTGTCCATGTGCTGTCCATACATCCATATAATCCAAATAAATCAGAAGTTTGTCTTCCTCCGTCATCGTCCCTGTTCTCAAATGTCCTCCGGGTAACACTTCCGTGTAACATGTCTCTGTTTCACCGTAATATAAACACAAGCCATGTGCTTTATTGTGAAATGGGCGTGGATCCGTGTCAGACGTCCTCTCAGGCTGTTGCATTTCTTTCGACTTTTGCGCTGTACGGTGATTTGATGAATCGGTTCACATTACGTGGAGCTCCTCGTGCCGCTGATGCACACACAGGAGAGGCCTCTCCTGTCCTCAACAATTCAAACGTCACTCTGTAAAACTTATTATAATGAAACATTAGGCCGAGGTAAGAGATAGACCTGCCACAGATCTCTGGTGTAAACTGAGAGCATCTTCATCATCGCAAAGGTGCGTTCATTTAGTCGACCAATGAAAATCTTGGTCGACCATGTCCACATCGACCAATTAGTCTACTAAACGACCAAAGTTGGCAGCCCTACTACTCACGTAACCGTATTTAAATAGGGAAAACATGGAAGAGCGTTGATCGCGTCTAACTTCACCCCAGTCCCCAGTCCATAGAGGAGAGGAGGAGGGGCTAAATGCTAACAACATATTCTGTGTTTTTGCGTGACTGAGCAAATGCACAAAGACCAGACAGGTACACATCAACTCATCTAAGCTCAGGTAAGACAATATGTCAGGATGGAAAAACGGTAGTCTGTTCCTTTAAGGTAATGGTATCGAAAAGCAGGTATCGTTAAAGTAGTGAGTGCCCTGCACTCACTGGGAAATTGAAGACTACCCCACAGGGTAAATCAGACAGCTGGGCGCTAACGTGCGCTGCATCATCAGGCTGAGACAGACACCTGTTGCGGTGTGTCTTTGTGAGTGGAGGAAATGGTGCTTCAGAGGCGGATGAAGTCCCCAGACACACCAGTCGTCAAGGCAACAGGGGAGCGTGATAGGAGCGCGGTGCTATCAATCTGGGGCACGGGGAGAACAGAAACACTACGCTCATGGAGGAACTGTGGAGGAGGACCGTGGGGGCGGCTCACGTGTGTTAAACGCAGCAGGAACTATATTATGGCAAAAAAATGCTCCAAAGTTTCCTAGAATTACATATATGGCCTGAGCCTCTACGGTGTGCCTCTTGTTAGTTAATACTTGCTGTGGGGTTGTTTTGCTGCGGAAGGGACACAAAATAGATGACATCATGAAGAAAGAACATGATATGGAAATATTGGAGCAACATCTCAAGACAGATGGGTCTTCCAAATGGACAATGACCCAAAGCAAACTGCCAATACTGGTTACAAAGTGACTTAAGGATAACAAAGTCAACAAATGTTTTGAAGTGGTCATCACAAAGTCCTGATCTCAGTCCAGTTGAATATGTCTGGGCAGAGCTGGCCTACAAATGTGTCTCAGTTACACCAGTTCTGTTTGGAGGAATGGACCAAAATTCCTGCCAACTATTGTGAGAAGCTTGTGGAAGAAAATCCAAAATGTTTGCCCCAAGTCAGTTTAAAGAGCAACTAAACACCAAATCTACTTTTTTTTGTGTGCTGATAAACGGTGTAAATGGTTGTTGAGTAGAGTTACATTTCCCAATCAAAATTTTAACATTTTGTGCAAATTTGTTCAAAATCCGATGTTTGTGTCTAAAACAGCATGGTTAATGCCTCCCTTAGGTTCCATGTATCCACATTAGAATTTTTGCAGTTGGCAACGTGGTGTCACGGATCCAGAGAGCGTCATCAGTTCTACCCATGGTTCAGCCTCTATGCTCCCGCCTCCGGCCCACTCCCTGTCACATAGCAACCAGGAAATGCCCGACCTATGAACATTTTTTTCATAGGTGTGTTGGTACATCAACCAATCAAGTCATGAGAGTGTGCCAACTATCCTATGAAAAGAAAAAATCATCATCCATCATTACACCGGTAACGACAGTCTGTCAGATCTGGGGGGCTTGGTCAGAGGCTGTCAACAGACACCACCCACACACTCACCCCCCACCCAAGTCGCAGCAATTTTTAACCTTTGTTTGTGGGTTGGGAAAGGCTCTGGCACGCCCGTTATGGCTCTCTTTAAAAGCAATGCTACCAAATACCAATGCTACCAAATATTTATGAAATGTATGTAAACTCTTGCCTAGTAAATTATATAAAAAGTAATATAAACCATGGAGAATGTTCTATCTCTTATTCTAGTAAAAGGTTTGATGTCAGACAGTGAGAAAAAATGCTAATGTTTTTTATGAAGTGTATGTAAACATCCGGTTATCACTGTATCTGACAGAAAATAAATATTTCACTTAATTATTAAGAGAATCCCCTCCTGGAGCCGCCACCATAATGTGGTCGAGGGGTTTGAGAACCTGAATGATCCTGGAGCTCTGTTGTAGGGGGCTTCGTGCCCCTGGTAGAGTCTCCCATGGCAAACTGGTCCTGGGTGACGGGTCAGACAAAGAGCGGTTCAGAAGCCCCTTATGAGAGACCAACAAGCCCGGTTAGAACATAAGGCCGTTCTTCTGTGGACCCACTACCTGCAGGAGGAGCCATACGGGCTGGTGCAATGTGATAGCTCCAACAGCTGCACCCACGACCCGGCAATGGAAAAGTGGAAGAAAATGGATGATTGGGTGGATATTTAGAGAATCTGGAAGCATTTTTAAAATGACGCCTATAAAATGGTACAAATTTAATTCTACGTTGTGATAATATATTAGTTCACCATAATGAGAGAAAAAAAGGTTTTATAAATTGAATGTGGCCCAGTCCTGTCAGAAGTGAAAGTCTTCAGCTGTTGTGCTGTGACAGAGTGAAGTGTACGATTTTGGAACAGATGCTGTTTCCACGTGGCAGATGTGTCCCTCGTGAGGAGGCTATTTTAGGACATCACACCTTCGCTTAAATGCACCAACTCGCTTTCCAAACCCACATGGAACATCATTGTGAAGCACGGCGCTCAATAAAATAACCTTTTTATGATTATCGATATGGCTAGGTACTATTAAACGATAACAGTATGGTGTCAGAAAAAAAGTTTAGTTTAGTTACTGGTATCGACGAAATGAAAGTATCGAAAGTAGGTACTGAAAATAATCTTCTATCTTTAGATCCAGGTTGCCCAATTTTGTTCCTGTTACTTTTTTCATGTTTTTTTATGATTTGTTGTTTGTTACACATTTTTCTTATTTATGCACCAATGTTTTCTCATTTTGCCCAGTTTTTTTCACACATTTTTTTTCTTATTTTTGCCACAATGTCTCCCAATTTCCCCACATTTTTTCACACATTTCTTGACATTGGCACCACCCGTGTAATTTAGCCCTCTATGGCATGACTTTTTATTTTAAGGGAAAAAAATATTCCAACCCACTTTTTGGGCTGACAGAATAGAATAGAAAGTACAAATTTTAATTTAAAAAAAAAAAATGCCATTCTAGCTCATCCCTATCTCCAACATTATTTTCGTTTATGTTTTTCCAACAAAAGAACAACTGCACAACATTACCTTGAGGAAACAAACTGAAAAAGCACAGTTTTAGTAAACAAAAAACATATGTAAACAATCCATGCTTCTTGACATATTCATGCACATGCGCATATTTATTTTATCAAGTTCTTCCAATTCAAATCTGTAGTAATGTGATAATTATGCTACCGTTATCTGGGAAATGCAACACCTGTGAATTTTCTTCCTAAAAGGACTGGTACACAAATTCTCCTACCTACTTAAGCCCCTGATTTCATTGGACAGAAACATGTCGGTAAAATTATTTAAAAAAAAGAAAAAAAGCCAAAGGGGTATTCTGATGCCTGAGGACAACACTTTGCCATAAACAGTTAGGAAATACATTACTGGTTTTGTTTGCAAATGTTTCAAATTACTTTTCCCAAGTTAGGCCGTTTGTTCTGCTTCACCTGTTGAGCTGTGTGCAGTAGCAACACCCAGAGGGTAGCTCATGTACTGCTACTTTGCTCTGACTCTGGATAAACAAAACGACTGATGGAGCGCACAGGGGAGGAAATTTCCCTGTACATTTACCAGAAAATTTTAACTTCAGCTTGGGAAGTTTGGGAATTTAAAAAAAATAAAAACTGCCAAATTATATTTTTGCTTTTTTTGTTGCATAAACTAAATTATAGTCTTTTGATTTTGAAACAATATAACATTGTAGAACTACACAAACAGACGCAAGATGGATACAAACAGTGTGCGAAATACGGAGGAGTGTGGGGTGGTTCGACCCCCCTGATTAACCCATCAGAACCCTGGGGTCCGTGGGAGGCTAAAGCAAAGGTGCAGACACAAGCGCAGTCTGCACTCCTGCCGGTGGTGTATGTTAGTGATGGGTCAGTCGTGAACGAGTCGGTACTAGAGCCGGCTCTTTAAGTGACCAATGAGAGCGGAGTCTCACCTACGAGCCACTTTTTTTTTTTTTTTTCTAAGGTTGCATGTTGCATGTTTATCAAGCTCCACATGCACTCCACTCTGTGCTACATTCGAGAAAAATAGAGAAAGGCAAAGACTAAATGAGTAAGATAATGGGATCGGGGAGAGAGGGAGAAAGAGGAACTCTGCCGGTGCAGCCCGTCCACCAGAAATGAACCTACTGTTTACACAAAATCAAGATCTCTACAAACTTAAACTAATCCAGAAATGTAGTAAGCACATCCCTAGCTTTCAGCCACTTCTTATTTGAGAATGACCCGCTTCATACTTTTGGTTTTATGGTTAGATAGAGTTACGCTGGGTTGGTGGAGGGAAAACGATGCGATCACGCGCAGAGTGGCGATACGTCACAATGTCGCAATGAAGCGGCTGCAGTGGCTCTGAAATACGTACAGCATGACATGGTGCATTGTCATGCATGAAGATGATTTTGTTAGGGAAAGCACGGCTCTTCTTTTTGTATCATGGAAGAGAGTTTGGTCAGTCAGAAAGTCCACATATTTTTCAGAGGTCATTTTCACTTTCAGGGAGCCTAAATTGGCCGACCAGCTCTCTCACCATGATTCCAGGCCAAAATATGACCCTGCCACCCCCTTGCTGATGTCACAGCCTTGTTGGGACAGGGTGGCCATTCACCAACCATCCACTATGCCATCCATCTGGACCATCCAGGATTGTGCGTCACTCATCAGTGAACAAGATTGTTTGAAAATGAATGTTCATATACTGTATTTCTGGACCCACTGCAGCCGTTTCTGCTTGTGAGCTAAGAGGTGGCCGAAGGGCTGGGCAATTAATCGAATTTTAATCTAATCGCGATTTTAATAAAGGTCTATCTCGATAATCGCATGGTGCGTTTTAATCGAGGAGAATTCGCCGGTCCTGTTGCATTCTAGAAAAAAATATGGACGGCGTAATGCTGCATTGCCTGTAAGATTAATCCCAGGGAATACTCGGTACAAAAATAATAGGAAGCACAGGATGGCACATGCGGCATCAATAGGAGAGATCCTGGTGATTTTAAGAGTAAAATCAGCTGAGAAGTCCGCTAACTCGTTTAATGGGCAAAACAGAAACACGCGCACCGGGATGAAAAGTCTAGAGAGGAAAGAGGAAAGACTCTCGATCACTATTTAGACCACGTGGACTATTTTTGAGGCTGCAGCCGTGGATTAGCTGGACTTCTATCGGTGAATTGTAAGTTTGATCGTATTTTATACTTATAAATGCGCTGTTTACGAGTATTTCTTTATGTACTTAGTAAGTTGTTAGCGCTTCACTCCATAAGTCGTGGCTTTGTAATGCTCTGCACTGAACACACAAGCCATGCACTCGCTGTCTGCTTGTGACATTCTTCAAACATTCCACTTTTTTCTGGTCTCCTTTGCAGATGTTTGAGTGTTGTTGTGAGGGGATGTTGTACTGTGAGGCTGGAAGTGTGGAGTTTGTTTTTGCTGTTGAGTTAGCTGCAGTTTTCAGTTTGGCTGCAGCATCTGTTTACTTGCTAGTCCAGGCCAATCAATATGGGGAAAATAATCGTGATTATTTTTTTTCCAAAATCACCCAGCCCGAGGTGGCCTCATTCTCGTAGTCCAGGATGTTGAATCTATTTCCCAGCGCTATGCCATTGGTACCCTCCTGGAACCAGGGCTCAAACCCCCTGGAGGGGTTTGAGCCCGAATGATCCTGGGAGCTCTGTTGTCGGGGGCTTCGTGCCCCTGGTAGGGTCTCCCATGGCAAACTGGTCCTAGGTGACGGGTCAGACAAAGAGTGGTTCAGAAGCCCATTATGAGAGACCAACAGGCCCGGTTAGAATCGTGAGGCAGTCCTTCTGTGAACCCACCACCTGCAGGAGGAGCCATAAGGGGCTGGTGCAATGTGATTTGGGCAGCTCCAACAGCTGCCCCCACAACCTGGATACCTGGATACCTGGATACATGGATACATGGATACATGGATACATGGATACATGGATACATGGATACATGGATGGATGGATGGATGGATGGATGGATGGATGGATGCCATTGGTGTGATGGGGGCCGAACCATCGGCTAGCCGCCTGTTAGCACAAGTCCACTCTGAGGTTAAAAGGCATTTAAAAGTTGTGAAAGTATAGATCTGGGTAAAAGTGACATTAAAAACAAATGCTAATTCCGCGGTTTAAGAGAAAGTTTTGTTAAAATCACTTAAAACTGCATAAGATCTCGTCTCTGCTAGCAAAATGCCAGCACATGCGCACACGCCAAACCGAAACATGTTCTGATATGCCTGTGATCCTTATATTAGTTTAGGAGTTCATTATTCAAATTTTCTAACAAAAAAGCAAACAAGAGCCAGATTGATATCATAGTAAATGATAAAGTAACAATAACTTGAACATTGATGTCAGTCTCACTCCACTTTAAATCATTGGAGCAGGTATCTCCAACCAATAGCTCGGGAGCTTCAAGTAGCTCGTCAAGCCTCTCCAGGTAGCTCGCCAAAGACTTTCTACATCTCTACACTGCGTTCCAAATTATTATGCAAATGACTTTTGTGTAAGATTTTCTAAATTGTCAACTCAAATGAGAGTCAGCATAATTTTCAAGTCTTTAACTGGTAGAGGATGATTCAAATGTGGTTGAAAAAATCTCCCAGTGATTTTTTATTTTTATTTTTAATAAATCTAGTAAAAACCTCAAAATCTACTGTTCCAAATTATTATGCAACTCATCGTTTCAATACATTTTAAAGCTTGTAATTAACTGAAAATGGTTATTTGTTGAATTTTTAGCATTAGGAGGTAATATTTACTGAAATCAAAACTATTTTAACAGGTTGAGTTATATTTCACCATAGGAGCCCTTGTGTGATAGCAGCTTAAAAATTCTTAAATCCATTAAACTTGTGAGTTTTTGGACAGTTTCTGTTTGGATTTTTTGCAGGATGTTAGAATAGTCTCCCAGAGCTGCTGTTTGGATGAAAACTGCCTCCCACCCTCATTTTTTTTTTTTTTTGAGGCTCCAAAGGTTCTCAATAGGGTTGAGGTCAGGGGAGGAGGGGGTCCACATCATGAGTTTCTCTCCTTTTATGCCCATAGCAGCCAGTGATGCAGAGGTATTCTTTACAGCATGACATGCTGCGTTGTCATGCATGAAGATGATTTTGTTAGGGAAAGCACGGCTCTTCATTTTGTAGCATAGAAGACAGTGGTCAGTCAGAAACTCCACATATTTTTCAAATGTCATTTTCACACCTTCAGGGAGCCTAAAAGGGCCTAAGGGGCCGACCAGCTGAAGGTTTTCATACCTAGACCAAGGCATTCAACTATTTCACGCTTTTCATCAGCAGAGAGATCCTTTTTCTTTCCCATATTGCTTGAAAATGATGATCTGCTTAATAAAGTGGAAAATCCTTTTTCAGTAGTTTTTCCCTTAACTGGGCTTTACCTGAAAACTAATTATCCCAGGTCTCTGAGATTAATGTCAGTGATTCAAAGAGCCCTGAGACACAACACCATCCATGAGTCTCATTAAAACATTTTTTTTTTTTACCTTTTTGACACAAAAATACAATTTGCATAATAATTTGGAACACAGTGTACAAGCTTGAGACATTTAGATGCCTTTTCTGTTTGTTCTGAACATGCTGAACACAATGTGAACTGTTGGTTCAATATTGTAAAGTACAAGGACTAAACTCACAGCGGGAAGCTGACATTGCTGTAGTACCACCCCCTGGTGGCCAGGGGCAATTGCAAAAGACACTTTGGAAACAATCAAGCTCTGGAGCTCTGTGGAGGCTCCGCCCACCCCGTGAGCGCAGGCTTTCCCCTGCTGAAGGAACGGGCTTCGTAGGAGCAGATTGGGCAGCCATGTAAGTTTCACAGAGCACTCGGGACCATTAAATGGGGCTGAATGGAACACCGGCTATCTCTTGTATTGTATCTATGATAGAAACACATGTCTTACTAATATGAAAATACTGTAGTAATCATAGAAAAATCTATTCTAAGCATATTTATGTCAGTAATTTACAGCTAAATAATAAAATTTGATTTCAAAATGATGCCCTTGGAATCGACTTAAATTTGAGAACCAAAGGCTTGGATAAAAAAATAAAGGAACATTGTGCCACATCTGTCACACATAATATAATAACACGTAAAGTTCCTGCACGGACTAATGTGAGCCGTAACATACACACAGTCTTTTGGAAGAGATGATTTGAAACTTTTGCTGTATAGATTACAGTTATAACAACAAAGGAAAAAAAGTACTACAACCATTTTTTGTGCTAAACAATCAGAATAATAGAGCCATGGTTACGTTTATGGATTTATTTTGTACTTTTTCAGAGGGGGTTCGGGATATTATTGATTAGACTAAAATAGTTTTTCCGGCAGTGGTAGCATTGCCTTTAAACTGTATAACTTGGGTCAAACGTTTTGGATTTCCTTCCACAAGCTTCTCACAATAGTTGGCAGGAGTTTTGGTCCATTCGTCCAAACAGAACTGGTGTAACTGAGACACATTTGTACATGCACATGTACACACATAACTTTTCAGCTCTGCCCAGACATTTTCAACTGGACTGAGATCAGGACTTTGTGATGGTCACTTCAAAACATTGACTTTGTTGTCCTTAAGTCACTTTGTGATCAGTATTGACAGTTTGCTTTGGGAATTGTCCATTGGGAAGACCCATCTGCGCCCAAGCTTTAACTTCCTGGTGATGTCTTGAGATGTTGCTCCAATATTTCCACATAGAGTTCTTTCTTCATGATGTCATCTATTTAGTGAAGTGCACTAGTCCGTCCCGCAGCAAAATAACCCGAAAGCATGATGCTGCCACCCCCATATTTCACAGTTGGGATGGTGTTCTCAGGCTTTTTCCTCAAAATGTGACAATGGTCGTTATGGCCAAAATATTCTCATTTTCCAAAATATGTATAAATAAATATGAGAAAACATTTTTGCATTTTGTGCATGAAAATGGTCAAAATTGCCTATATTTCCGGCAACGAAATCTAAGTAATGGATTCACACAGATGTAAATGTATGGTTTTATTTTATTGAAATAATAGTAACAAAGATTTTTTCAGAGGGGGCTTTGGATCCTGTTTAGTTTTTTAATAAACTTATCGTAAGTGAAAACTCAAATTCCGCCTAGTTTTTTGGGTTCAAAGCTGAATAAATCAGGCTTGGAATAAGCTATTATAAAGTCCCTCTGGAAAAGTCTTAAAAATCTTGTAAAGTCCAAGGCTGGAAAGTTTGGAGTCCATATGAGCTACTATAAGGGCTCACCTGATTCATGAGTGGAGGAAAAACCTCATTCAGACATTAACAATCTCTCTAGGACTAATCCTAACAGCTCACCCCACGCTCTGGTTTCCCACTACAATAGTAATCTCCATAACCTTTTGGATACTCATGCCCCACTCAAAACCAGACATGTCTCTTTCACCCGCTCCGCACCCTGGTTCGCCCCGCCCTCCATCAGCTCAAAGCCCGACGACACTATATACAAAGAAATGTACAATAACCATATCACGCAATACAAATCTACTCCGGTTTAATTTACTCCAATCAACATAACTCTAAAACTCTCTTCTCTCTTCTCACCAATATCACAAAACTCTCTCCCCCACCACATGCAATCCACTGACTCATGTCCTCCTGTGTCTCCAAGATCTCCAATACCCATCAACACCACATCCAGTCATCTCTTATCTGTTGTACTGTCCCTCTCTCATTGAAATCCGCCACAGTCACACCAATCCTGAAAAAACCCGGTTTGGATCCCACCAACTTCGACAACCGTCCCATTTCAAACCTTCCCTTCATCTCCAAAACTAGGGATGTCCCGATCAGGATTTTTGGCCCCCGATCCGAGTCCGAGTCATTTGATTTTGATAATTGCCCGATACCGAGTCCCGATCCGATACCTAATACATTATTTTAAAAATTAAGAAAAAAAAAATATATTATTCAACTTGTTTTCATTCATGGTTTTGGATATAGAGAGTAACTCTACTTTCCCTTTTTTTCCTAAGTAAGCAAGACTAGTCTTCACAGTGTAATATAGTTTTACACAGAGAGGGTGATCTAAAATCCCATTCGTTATTAAATGTGTTTGTTGATTGGCAATGAAAACAAAACTTGGGCAATACATTTTTTATGCACTGCAATGTAAAAAACTGTCTGGCAGCACAGAAAAAAACACAGCAGTAATGTGGCCAAACAGTTAAATAACAATATAGTTGGACAAAAGCTAAATGTGCCATGTTAACCTGATTACAGTCTCTTTAATAAGTAGATATAGGGTGACCACATTTCCCAGCCTGGAAACTGGAACAGGGTCGAGGTCCGCGCGCGCAGTGCACCGTCCACCGAGCTGTGCACGTGCAGCGTTCACCGTGGCTTGAGTGCGTGTCATCTACTGTGGGCGTGTACAGAGTGCGTGTGTTTTACTAAAGGTTTAAGACAACCAGGAGTGACAGCAAGTGCTTCTTCCTCAATTCACCTCCTGAACGTAGCGCGGGGATAAGTGAAGAGAGGAGGCAGTGGTTATCAGGTTATAGAGACGAAGTTTCCCCTCGTCTTTCAGCGGTTGCGCACGTATGAGCGCAGCGGGCCATCATGGACTTTTAAACATCTCCGCAGAAATGCGATGAGGGTTTCTCTGCTCAGCGCGGGTCTGAGTATTTTAGTCACATGTAGCGGTGTAATAGCGATAAAAACAGCTGTTTGCTACTTCTTACCGCTCTCTCCGCGCCCTGTCTTCCCGTCCGTTCTCACTCCTCTCTCCTCGCTTAGCCTACAGTAAACTCTGCACGCGTTATCGGTGATGTTGTTATTGTTCTCCTGCGCTGGCACTTGTGTGGATTTGGGGATTTCTCAGACGAAGGGGGGACACGGACTGTGCGATGGTGCGAGTGGTTTGACGCAGCAGGTGGAGTGAGTGACAGAGGCGCTGGGCCAGGGGGAGAGGACAGAAAGTAGTTCGCGGTAGCTCGAAATCTGATCAAAAGTAACGAGAATGGACACGCATAAATATCCGAGTCCTGATCGGGAGGTGTTGTCCGATTCCGATCGAGTCTGTAACCACGTGATCGGGCCCGATTTCCGATCACGTGATCGGATCGGGACATATCCAAAACACTTGAAAAATCTGTCGCCGCTCAACTCCATAACCATCTCATCACTAACAATATCTACGAGACGTTTCAATTCGGTTTCCGTCCCCTTCACAACACAGTGCTTCTCAAAATCACTGGTGACCTCCTCATAGCTCCTGACTCCAGTTTACTCTGCAGCCTGATCCTCCTTGACCTCAACGCTTTTGACACCATTTCTGACCCCACTCTCCGTGACAGACTCTCTTCCATTGGCATAACCCACACCCCCCTCGCTTGCATCTATAAATGAGAGGTTGTACAAAAATGTTGTAGGCTATTACAATGCGAGGCTTATAATATAAAGTTATCAGTAGGCCTAGGCTGATAACTTTACACTGAATTTTTACACTTTACACTGAATTTTTTTTAAATATGGTGGTGAAATACAGATGCAAAAAAATCAGTTATATAATTTTAGTGTAAAAAAAACACAAATTAACCTTCATATTTACCCTTCATAGTTGTCAAACCCACTGAAAAACGAACCTCGGCTCTCCACGGTCATGGAAGTGGCCTAGATGACCCAACTATACAGCCGCTGTTCCATATAGTGCCTCTCAACTGCGCATACCACGATCTACGTGCACATATCAACTCTACCCGGCACACCCTTCTGTTTCCACCACACACACACCCGCATCTGTTGTGGGCTGTACCCCCACAGAGGAGCACGCTGTACAGATCATAATGTAAAAAAACAAAAGAAACCGCTAAATACAACTATGAAGGTAATCTACATGCAAATGTTATGCTAACATCAGCTAAAGTTGTGCTAACAGCAAAAAATGCTGATATCGGCAAAATCCCCATTTAGAACAGCCGTATGATGTTGTGAAATATTAAATCTGTATGATCTGAGAGTCAATAGTGAGGGCTGTTCACTCTCGTGTTGCCAATCAGAGGCCAGCAGTCTGTTCACGTCCCATCAAACACGGACTAGCGCTCTTTGGCCACAGCCAAAGGTCGGTCCCAAAACGTAGACCTGGTCAGACCGGTTTGGCACTGGATACGCGCCTGCATGTGGAAAGGGGGCTTACTTCACTCTGGATGACAAGCTCTTACCAGTTCAAGCATCTTCACCTGGGGCCTCATTTATCAAGCTTGCTGCGCACAAAATGAGGCCAAAACTTTGCGTAGCCGCTCCTCTGCGCCAAAGTTGGTATTTATAGAAAACAAACTGAACTTGAAACATTGCGCTCCTCCACGCAAACTAAATAGCTCCCGTACGAGATACGCACTTTTCAAAAACTCACCTCACTGACCTCACCTCACTCACTCCACCCGGACACTGACCTCTCCTCACTCACTCCACCCGGACACTGACCTCACCACACTCACTCCACCCGGGCCGAACCGCTGCCTCATACTACACAGAACATGAACTAATGTACAGCGCCTGCAACTTGGAGTTTGACTGAAATGCACCACAGTTTATCGTGTTTTATAGGCAAATCCAAATCTTGCTATTGGCAAATCTAGCCGACACTTAAGGCTCTTCTTTACGTTCTAAACATGTGTTTTGAAAAGTTTTATTGATGGAATATGTAGAAAGATGCCAATACGTGTGATCAGAGAAGCAGAGTTCACTCTTCAGTAAATCTCCTCGAGCCCGTGTTGCCTCTGCCTGAGCTGCGGCAGCATCAGCCCCTCCCTCTCTGCCCCTCCCTCTCTGCACCTCGCCTTCGGTAAAACCCACTCATTATCGCCTCATGTAAATGACGCCTCATTTATCAAACTGTGCATGAGACTCTGACTTTGAAAGTGCGTAGGAAAGTAACGAAAAATTCTGTACGCAAAGTTTGTTTCCGATCTATAAAACCCTGCGTATGCGCCGGTACGCACACCTGACCGCAATCTTTCCTTCGCTGATTCCACCTGGAGCAGAAAGCTGCGGACATCATAGCACGCCCTCTGCCGGCCTCCATTTGACCATAAAAGGCAATGCAAAGTGACTTATGAATGAGATTTCCCTAAACATGAGGCAGTAATGAGTGGGTTTTACCGAAGGCGAGGTGCAGAGAGGGAGGGGCAGAGAGGGAGGGGCAGAGAGGGAGGGGCAGAGAGGGAGGGGCTGACGCTGCCGCAGCTCGGGCAGAGACGACACGGGCTCGAGGAGAATTATTGAAGAGTGAACTCTGCTTCTCTGATCACACGTATTGGCATCTTACATATTCCATCAATAAAACTTTTCAAAACACATGTTTAGAAGAGCCTTAAGTGTTGGCTAGATTGCCAATAGCAAGATTTGGATTTGCCTATAAAACACGATAAACTGTGGAGCATTTCAGTCAAACTCCAGATTGCAGGCGCTGTACATTAGGTCATGTTCTGTGTAGGATGAAGCAGCGGTTCGGCCCGGGTGGAGTGAGTGTAGTGAGGTCAGTGTCCGGGTAGAGTGAGTGAGGAGAGGTCAGTGTCTGGGTGGAGTGAGTGTGGTGAGGTCAGTGTCCGGGTAGAGTGAGTGAGGAGAGGTCAGTGTCTGGGTGGTGTGAGTGAGGAGAGGTCAGTGTCCGGGTGGTGTGAGTGAGGAGAGGTCAGTGTCCGGGTGGTGTGAGTGTGGTGAGGTCAGTGTCCGGGTGGAGTGAGTGAGGAGAGGTCAGTGTCTGGGTGGTGTGAGTGAGGAGAGGTCAGTGTCCGGGTGGTGTGAGTGAGGAGAGGTCAGTGTCCGGGTGGTGTGAGTGTGGTGAGGTCAGTGTCCGGGTGGAGTGAGTGAGGAGAGGTCAGTGTCCGGGTGGAGTGAGTGTGGTGAGGTCAGTGTCCGGGTGGAGTGAGTGTGGTGAGGTCAGTGTCCGGGTGGAGTGAGTGAGGTGAGGTCAGTGTCCGGGTGGAGTGAGTGAGGTGAGGTCAGTGTCCGGGTGGAGTGAGTGAGGAGAGGTCAGTGTCCGGGTGGTGTCTCAGGAGGGTGCGCAGTGGAGCCGCGGTGCCGGTGCGCACTGCGTAAAGACGGCCTCGTCTGAAGGGCATGTGACCTGAGCTTTGGACCTAAACCCAGTTGGTCAGACTTATGTCCAGAGATGACTCAAAGCACAGTACAGCGGGGTTATTCCTGCTTCCCGTTTAAAAGGCTTTAGCGCCAGTACGCATACGTGCACGCCACGGGTACGAGCGTGCACGCATGAGCGCACCAATATTCACAAACATCGTGATAAGTTGCTTATTTCATTCTAATCTTTGTCATTGCTGAAGAAAGTCAATTCAAACCATTTCAAACCTAACCAAACCAAACCTGACTTCCTGAAACAAGTCATGTCGCTGCTCTCCCGTCTCTCAGCAAGTGCGTATCTCGTACGGGAGCTATTTAGTTTGCGTGGAGGAGCACAATGTTTCACGTTCAGTTTTTTTTCTATAAATACCAACTTTGGCGCAGAGGAGCGGCTACGCAAAGTTTTGGCCTCATTTTGTGAGCAGCAAGCTTGATAAATGAGGCCCCAGGTCTTTTGCATTTGTTCTTGGGTTGATCTTCACATTTCAGACACAGCACGTTCATCTCTGGGACACAGAACCCGCCTTCTTTCTGATCTGTATGATGACTGGTCATTTCCATCATTGTTTGAACCAATGAATGTAGCACCTTCAGGTGTCTTGAAATTGTACCCATGGATAAACCAGACTTGTGCTTCCAAGGACATGACATCATCATCTGGGCTTTCCCAAATTGTTTAAAGGTATAGCAATGTTATTGTATATAAACTTTTGAAATGTGCTGTGTTGAAGAGGTTTTATATTTTTAAAAATATGATCTAATATTTAAGTAATTGGGTCATCTTTACCGTCATATTGTAGCTCCACAGCAGCGGAATATCACAGGGGGGAAAAAAGCTACAGGTAGCAGCGAGCCCATTTAATGCGTCTTAATGCCATTTCGATGCCCAAATACTATATTTGTAATGTCACACATGCAAAAAAAAATAGCATGTCAGTGTCCAGTGGTTAGAAAAACCTTTTTGTCGATATTGGATAAAAAGCTTAGAGGTTTTTAAATCCCCGCAGAAACCTTGTTAAATGTTGAAAACAAAACGAAAAATAAAGACCTTACAGAGAAAAAGGTGGTTTCCGACAAGAAATGCAAAAGCTTCAAAATCTTTACAACCAATGGGTAAAAATGTAGTGTCGTGGCGTGAAAATAAACATTTGCAGACAGTTAAACGTTGCTGCCTGAATGCTCGCTGACTAATAGGACTTTACCGCTGGTCTCTGGGTGGAGCTCCTTCACTATTCTCCTCTGTCGTTTGTGTCGCTTAAGTGCCGAGCCAAAGCGAAACTAACACATGTTTATCCGATTTTCCTTCTAAAGCGTGCCTCCAAGTCTTACCTTGTTTATACCGGTGTTAAAAGTCCACTCTCTCCCGCGTGATGGCGTCGGCAGCGGACGGTCAACTTCCCCGCTACTTCAGGCTTTACCGGAGCGTCTTTCCGCTCGTAAACTCCGCGCGCATGTGAAGGACGGCTGGCTCTGTGGCAGGAATAAAACACTCCAGATGTGTAAATCATGCAGTGAACAAATGATCGTCCTCAGTCCGGTGTCCCGTGCTCTCATCCTGCGCGCGTGCAGGGCTCGGTCTGTCGGTCTTTTCGCGGAGGATGTGGCACCGGAGGCTCGCTCTACGGGCCAATGGGAGACACCTGCGGACCGGAGCCGCTGCAGATCCACCACAGCAGAATGTGAGTGAGTGAGTGAGTGAGTGAGTGAGTGAGTGAGTGAGTGAGTGAGTGAGTGAGTGAGTGAGTGAGTGAGCCTGATTGACTGAGGGAGTGAGTGACGGAGGGAGTGAGTGAGTGATGGAGTGAGTGAGTGACGGAGTGAGTGAGTGAGTGAGTGAGTGACGGAGGGAGTGATGGAGTGAGTGATGGAGTGAGTGAGTGATGGAGTGAGTGACGGAGTGAGTGAGTGACGGAGTGAGTGAGTGATGGAGTGAGTGAGTGATGGAGTGAGTGAGTGATGGAGTGAGTGACGGAGGGAGTGAGTGAGTGATGGAGTGAGTGATGGAGTGAGTGAGTGATGGAGTGAGTGAGTGATGGAGTGAGTGATGGAGTGAGTGAGTGACGGAGTGAGTGAGTGATGGAGGGAGTGAGTGAGTGAGTGATGGAGTGAGTGAGTGATGGAGTGAGTGAGTGATGGAGTGAGTGAGTGAGTGATGGAGTGAGTGAGTGATGGAGTGAGTGAGTGATGGAGTGAGTGAGTGATGGAGGGAGTGAGTGAGTGATGGAGTGAGTGATGGAGTGACGGAGTGAGTGAGTGACGGAGTGAGTGAGTGATGGAGTGAGTGAGTGATGGAGTGAGTGAGTGATGGAGTGAGTGAGTGACGGAGTGAGTGAGTGACGGAGTGAGTAAGTGACGGAGTGAGTGAGTGATGGAGTGAGTGACGGAGGGAGTGAGTGAGTGAGGGATGGAGTGAGTGAGTGACGGAGTGAGTGATGGAGTGAGTGAGTGACGGAGGGAGTGAGTGAGTGAGGGAGTGAGTGAGCATGAGCTAGAGAGTGAGAGTGTGCAATCCCTGAGTGTCTGTTGAGCCGATCACGTAACAAATGAATCACTCCATTGTGAGATCAATAAAGTATAGCTTACATCTTATCATTCAATCAATGAATCAAAATTTATTTCTATAGCACTTTTACAAATGACATAAAACGTTCATAAAACAGACAGAACAGGACAACATGGAATGCCTGTCGAAATAAGTGAGTCTTTTTTATTATTATTATTATTATTATTATTAATTGGACCTTTATTTAACTGAGATGAATAATCTTTAGTCTGGATTTAAACAGTGGCAGGTCTGCGATGACCCGTCACATGTGGCTGTCTTTCCCTTGTGCATTTTTTTTTGCTTGTATGATGTACATATTAAGCAGAGGTTCAAGAAGTAATCAAGTACTTGTAATTGAGGAACTTTTTGAAGAATCTGTACTTATTAGAGTAGTTATGCAGTATCATTCAGTACTTTTTAATTAATAATAAAAAATAGTAACGTATGTCTTTGCGAGTAGCCTACATTTTAAAGTCACTAAAGGCTTTTTAATTACACTCTGTGGATGTCCAGGAAGCGCTTCTGTCTTTCTCTTTTTGATATCACTAAAGCTTCATGTTGACATAAAATGTCTGTAGTTTGTGTTTTCTTCCACCTTTTCTTCAAATATATATATATAAATAATAGGCTATATAAATAAATTTTGCAGAGTATTTTGGGGGGTAATATTGGACTTTCTCATTATTACTTTTGCTTATCATCATTTATATAGGCTATTGTATTTATTTGGGCCCTATGTTTTACCCGTACTTCAGTGAACTGACTTGAAAGTTACTCTTATTAAATATTTCGGCTACTCTGCCCATCCCTGAATATTAGCCAATAAATCAAACATGTTTTACCTGATCCTAAAACAACGCCGCAGGACGTGTCGTGGATCTGCTGTCGTAACTCAGCGGCTCCGGTCTGCAGATGCGCTCAGTTCTTTCCATCCACCGCGACTATGTCCCAACAGAGGGGTCGATTTACCCTTTTTAGTTTCATCACGTCGAACTGTGTTGCCAACATTTCCCAAACCCGTATATTCCATCCTCAAAAACATTTGCAGTCGCCCAAATAAAGGTGATTTAAAGCAGTGAGGTTTCTTAGTTATTGAAACATGGAATTGTTGTAGTCCGATCTCCCCGCCGTGACGATGGTACGGTCCATATCCTTCGCAGAAACAGTGGAAAATGAGTGTATCGCGCGGACTATTCTTAGCGCTTTATTATCTTTCAGAGTTTATCTTTAAACTCTGAATTTGCGTCCCTGAAGCCATGGGAAAACCGGGTTATCCCGAGAGAGGCCGTTTTAAAGGTGCTGTGTCACACTTTGTGCAGTCTTTTTAGTTTTGTATTAGGCTACATGTAAAATTACACATGAAATTAGACAGGCTAAGTCTTGACATAAAAACGATTGCCTAAATTCAAAATATATAATATATGTACAATTCTAAATAATTAAATGAAATAGGCTACAAAAGTATTTAAAAGATACAATAAAAAACAATGAAATAAGATTAAATTAAATAAATGAAATAGTAAAACAAAAAAAGATAAAATAGTATAATCAAATGAAATACAGCATCATCGGCCATAGAATGAGGTCAGCTGACTGCCTGAATATCAGTGGTGGAAGAAGTAGCCTACTCCATTTTCTTGTTAGAATAAAAGTAGAGATGCACAAGCGACAAAACCCAGGAGCAGGTAAAAGTCTCAGGTGGAAACGCTATAGTAAAATTAAAAAATATCCACTTTCAAATGAATCTGATGAGTAAAAAGGTAAAAGTATCTGTGACTAATCTGGGTCTTACTTATTAACTCTGATGTTTGTTTGTTTATTTGTTTAAGAGAAAAAGGAAAACAGTGCATATGAATGAACATTTTAACCCATATTTAGCCCTGGGCTAATTGTCTGCAGACCCCTGGCAGGATGATGTTACACACAGAAAATTAAAACACAAGCTTGAAGGAAAGGACTTTGTTGATATAGCTCCTGTCACTAACATGGTCACAAAGCGCACATTGGTAAGCTGTGTTTGGAATAACGCCGTTTAAAAGAGCAGCGTTAGGAAACAGCATTATTTTAACAGTAACTTCAGTAGCTATTTCTTGCTGCAGGAGCAGAGGCTGGGCTCACGTCACTCAGTGTCTTCTGCCTCTCCAGGACAGGGGCACCTGTTAAAGATATTTTGATTGGTGTTTATCAAAAATCCCCCCCCCCCCAAAAAAAAAAAAAAACGTTTTAATATGAATTTAATATTAATAATATAGCTGTAAGTACCTCAACCAAAAAACTAAACTTGTTGTATTTGAATTACTAATGTCCTCTTAAGTGACCTCTTTGAATTGTTGCACTAATGCCAAAGCCCTGAAGACCAAAGTTTTATGTAACGAATTTGCACTGTAAAACAATTTATTGTTATATTTTTATGTATTTTTGTTTACACTGGAAACTGAAGCTGCACACCTGAGCCTCGAGCCTTGCGTTTGTTAATTTTTTTTTATTTTTTATTTTTTTAAAGACGGGGGCACCTGCGTGGCCTGTACCTTTGTACGCACACATCTGACTGTCTGTGCAGAGTGTTGCGTCATGCTCTCTGCTCCAAAAACTATATGTGTCCTCGACCCGCGGCCTGTCATCCCCACAGAATCATTGATCAATAGCGTTGGAACTTATTTGTAACCCAAAGACGCAGAATCGGTGGAGACACGTCTTTCCCCCTCCCTCTCTCTCCCTCTCTGAGCCTTTCTTCTTCCTCTCTCCCCCGCTCCTACACTACAGTACAGGCTGCTAACTTTTCTGATTTTCTAAACTGTCAACTCAAATGAGAGTCAGCATAATTTTCAAGTCTTTAACTGGTAGAGGATCATTTAAATGTGGTTGAAAAAATCTCCCCGTGATAACAGTATTTAAAAATATAAATATATATAGTAAAAAAAAGTCATGGTTTCAATACACTTTAAAGCTTGTAATTGACTGAAAAGGGTCATTTGTTGAATCTGTAGCATTAGGAGGTCATATTTACTGAAATCCAAATCTATTTCAATCAAAAACATCTTAACAGGTCGAGTTATATTTTAACGTAGAAGCCCTTCTGTGATAGCAGCTTCAAAATTCTTAAATCCATTAAACTTGTGAGTTTTTGTAGAGTTTCTGCTTGGATTTCTTTGCAGGATGTTAGAATTGCCTCCCAGAGCTGCTGTTTGGATGAAAACTGCCTCCCACTCTCATGGAAGTTTTTTTTTTGTTGAGGTTCCAAAGGTTCTCAATAGGGTTGAGGTTAGGGGAGGAAGGGGTCCACATCATGAGTTTCTCTCCTTTTGTGCCCATAGCAGCCAGTGATGCAGAGGTATTCTTTACAGCAGGACATGGTGCGTTGTCATGCATGAAGTTGATTTTGTTAGGGAAAACACGGCTCTTCTTTTTGTACCATAACAGTGGTCAGTCAGAAACTCCACATATTTTTCAAAGGTCATTTCCACACCTTCAGGGATCCTAAAGGGGCCGACCAGCTCTCTCCCCATGATTCTGGCCCAAAACATGACTCCCCCCCTCCTTACTGACATCACAGCCTCTTTGGGACATGGTGGTCATTCACCAACCATCCACTACTCCATCCATCTGACACGGCCTCATCAGTGAACAAGACTGTTTGAAAATGAGTCCTCATGTGTTTCAGAGCCCGTTGCAGCCGTTTCTGTTCATGAGCTTCAATGAACAGTTAAGGGGAGGCCGGCTAGAAGGTTTATGCACAACTGCAGCCTCTGGAGAGTCCTACACCTTGATGTTCGGGAGACTCCAGAGGTACCAGCAGCTTCAAATACCTGTCTGCTGCTTTGTAGCATCTGTTGTCAATGTCAATGTCAATGTCAATGTCAATTTTATTTATAAAGCACATTTAAAAACAACCATAGTCGACCAAAGTGCTGTACAAGAACAGTAACAATATGTACAATAAACACAATAAAAGTTAAACACAGGTAATATATAAAGGCACAAACTGTATCTGGTCTACATGGAACCGAAGGCCAAAGCAAAAAGATGAGTTTTTAATTTGGTTTTAAACTCCTCTACAGACTGAGCCGAGCGCACATGTAGAGGAAGGCTGTTCCAAAGTCTAGGGAGCGCCACTGAGAAGGCTCGGTCACCTCTGGACACACGCTTGGATTTAGGAACAGACAAAAGGAGATGGTCTGCAGAACTCAGAGCTCTGGAAGGACAGTAGAGCTGCAGCAGTTCTGACAGATACTGAGGTGCCAGCAAATTTAGGCATTTAAAAACAATCAGCAGAATTTTAAACTTGATGCGAAAGGGAACTGGTAGCCAATGTAAAGAGGACAGAATGGGAGTGATGTCCACCCATTTTCTTGTGCCGGTCAGCAGGCGGGCTGCGGCATTTTGGACTCCCTGGAGGGATTTAAGGTCCAGCCCTGTGTAAAGGGAGTTACAATAATCCAACCTTGAAGTGATGAAGGCGTGTACGCCTTTTCTAAGTCTTTTTTTGGCAAGTAGGCCTTAATTTTCGCAAGAAGTCTTAGTTGGAAGTAGCTGGCTTTTACAACTGATCCAATGTGTTTTTCAAATTTGAAGCAAGTATCAAAAGTCACCCCAAGATTTTTAACAGTGTGTATTAATCTGATGTGTTTGTCTGGCTGAAACCGTCCATAGCGTGCCTTTATCTGCACTTTTATCTGAATATCGAAGGTTTTCATACCTAGACCAAGGCATTCAACTATTTCACACTTTTTATCAGCAGAGAGATCCTTTTTCTTTCCCAGATTGCTTGAAAATTAATAATGTGGAACACCCTTTTTCAGTAGTTTTTTCCTTAACTGGGCTTAACCTGAAAAGTACTCATCCCAGGTCTCTGAGATTAATGTCAGTGATTCAAAGAGCCTGAGACACAATATCATCCATGAGTTTCATTGAAAACCTTTTTTTTTAACAGTAAGGCAAATAGTTACTTTCAGTAGCAGGTTACTTTTATTATAAAGTAATTCAGTTACTAACTCAGTTACTTTTTAGAACAAGTAGTGAGTAACTATAACAAATTACTTTTTTAAAGTACCTTTCCCAACACTTGATGTAAGCTACCTTATTAGCCAGAGCTGCCTTGGGGTAGACTGATGGAAGCGCAGCTGCCAATCTGCACCATCAGTCCCTCCAACCACCTCAACAGAGCATTTTTCTCCAGCAGATCTGGCCCCCCAAGCATCCCTGGCTTAACACACACGTCAGCATACACCGTGTAAGTGCACAGAGGAAGAGAGTTTATCTGTTTCTGACCATGTTCTTTTACTACTCTGAAGCCAGGAGAGCATAGTAAAGGGTTCGTTCCACGTAGCGCGACCTGGCCGTGCATTGCACAATCTACATGCACGTATCGACTCTACCCCACACACACTTCTGTTTCCAACACACATTTGTTGTGTGGTGGAGGACGCGAGTCCTCCCCCTCGCGTCCTCCCATAAGGAGCACGCTGTACAGATCGTCATTAAACGTTTTTAGAGCCGCGATGAGAACAAATGTGGACAAATACTGCCTTCTGGTGGAGGTTATGAAATCATTCAGAGGAGCCAAGCTGTATTACAACAGAAAAGAAACCGCTAAATACAACTATGAAGGTCAGCTACATGCAAATGTTACGCTAACATCAGCTAAAGCTGCGCTAACAGCGGCTAAATGCTAATATCGCCTAATAATCCCCTTTTAGAACAGCCGTATGATGTTGTAATAGTGAGGGCTGTCCACTCTCTCGTTGCCAATCAGAGGCCAGAGTCTGTTCACGTCACATCAGACACGGGTCAGCGTGCTTTGGCCACAGCCAGGGGTCGGTCCCAAAACCTATACCTGGTCAGACCAGTTTGGTACTGGCCTTTGTTATGGAAAAGCTCGACAAAGCGGGAGAAAGAGCCATTCGGCTGACACGCGCCTGTCTATGGAAAAGGAGCTTAAGTGTTCAC
This sequence comes from Gobius niger, assembly GCF_951799975.1. NCBI lineage: Eukaryota > Metazoa > Chordata > Actinopteri > Gobiiformes > Gobiidae > Gobius > Gobius niger. The sequence goes on from NC_136866.1 coordinate 20,987,953, forward strand.
TGTATTTTAACCAAGCAGCTATGGTTGCGTTTCACACACCCTCTCCGGAATCCGCGTGTTCCTGTGGACGAGCACCACGTTGATTTGTTTACATCAGCTACAGCGACGCATGGCGATTTTCACTCAAAACTTGAGGGTGTGTGGGTAAAGTAGTGTCTGCTCTCGGTGGGACAAAGTAGGAAGCATGCATTGTGAAGGACGCTCTGAAAAGCGGCGGAGCAGTCAAAGGATTAAATTAAACCAGATGTGCAAATGAGTGTACCAGTACGCTAAAAGCACGTTCTTGGCGCACCGAGAGGTGGTGGTATGCTCAAGAGCTATTTTTGGAAGTGGTGATACTGAGTACCGGTGCGTACCGGCCCACTTAAAGGTCTCCCGTTGAGACATGGAAACACCTCTTCTAGAGTTTTCAGTGAAGCTGCGAGTCAGCTGATTTAGATTCAGATTCATTTAATTTAATTGTTTGTCTCCTGAGGAGGAAATTCAACTCGGAGGAGAGTCAGTTGCAAACATAAATACAAATACAAGAACATAAACACATTACAAAAAAGACATAAGACACCCACAGTGGCCCGGCTTAACACAGTCACATATTTGTTGTTCTCATTAATTAATTTGATGGAGTGTGGTACAAAGGAGTTTTTTATAGCAGTTGTGTGTACTAAACCTCCTAGACGGCAGCAACCTGACAGTTGAGCACATGAGAAGGATCGGCTATGATTTTATGAGCCTGAGTCAATATGGACTGTGGATGGAAATGAGCCTATGGCTACAATCCGGTGTGCCGTCTTTACAGGCATGAGATAATAGACTGTATATACGTATAATGGACAGCTTCTGCTCACTCCTCTCCGTTTACCATAATGACCACGTTCGAGGGGGGAAATAATGGCGGATTTACAGACTCCTCCTCCCCAGAACATGCTTTTTAGGAAGTATGTTCCTAAAAAGGGCATACGGGAGGAATCTCAGGAGGAATATCTAGCCGTAGAAAGTGTTTTAGAAACCAGGCGTTAAAGTTGTTTTTAACGTGTCTAAAGTCCAATGCTTTTCAATGGGAAACAGACTAGCGGCAATATCTAGGTACTACAGCAATGGTGGAGCAATGGCGGCCTCTAGTGTCACGGGCATAAAGCAGATCAGCCAGCGGGCATTGTTGATTAACATGCACTGTCCCAAATAAACCAATAAATACAATAAATACAAAATCAAAAATGTTCTGCAGGGAGGTTGAAGCTGTGGACATCCCCATGATTTTACCAGCCAATTATACAACTCTAACAATCACAATGTGTTTTATATTTTACAGTTAGTTTGCCAAGTTACCAAACCAGTTTACGAATCCATACCTTAGCACAGTCTGTATGCACGCTCTCTAGAAAGTCAACATTATACAAGCAGCATATTATGCATTGAAAACAACACTAAAACAGGCAACTGCTTGAAGCAGCCTTTATGATGATCACAAACGGAGCCTGGCTTGTTGATTTTGTAGTTTATTGCTCACATTTTATCTACAGTGAGTCGTAGCCGAGTGGTTTCTCCCGGAGCTAAGGCACTATTAGCCGCGACAAGCTAACAACCTTCACCTTCACAACATTCATTGAAAACAGGCAGCATATTATGCACAAATAACGTCAATAAAGCAGGCAACTACTTGAAGCAGCCTTTACGATGATCACACAATGAGCCGTTTGTGGTTTATTGCAGACTTTTCATCATCAACAATGAGCTGTAGTCGATTATAACAAGCTAACGGGGTAACCTCGAAAAACCATTGTCCACCTGCGGAGATAATGTCCGTCTTTTGAATCGCATGGGCTCCTGCAGATCCTGGTGTCGTCCATGGGGGTATAGTTAGAGATCCATAGGGCATGGCAGATGCAAAGAGATAACCTCCAAACAGCAGTTATTTTTCAGGCAAGAGCCCCTTCCAAGCGTCCGGTGTGGAAGGTTCGTCTTCAAATCATATCCTGTGTGGCCATTGTTCACAAAGTGATAAACAGTAGCTCCTTTCCAACAATAAAAATTAAAATGCACCGATCGTAGTTTCAATACTGTGGAGAAAACGAGCGTAGTGTTGTGATGCCACAGACAGCGTGTGGAGGGGGCGTGTCGGAAAGGGTCAGAGGTTCTTAAAGAGACAGGGGCCTATTTCAAGTCATTTGCTACCGCCATTTTGAAAGAGCAATTTTATACAAGGCAGTTATTCTAATTTACTGCATTGACAGACCAACAGAAGGTTTCGTCATCATTGTAGTGTGCTATAGACTGGTGCTATGTGGCTGAAAAAATCACAATACCCCCTCTTTAAACTAGTAGTTTTAGCGTTAGTTAATGTTAGTTAGTATGGTTTCACTCTGGTGATGTGAAACCATACTAACTTCTTATAACTTTTTTTTCTTTTCTTTAGGGCTTCCCTAAATAATCTGGCAATCAGGTAAAAATGTGTCTTTCTGTATTACATTATGGTGGAGTGGCTAAATATTGAATTTGCTTCAATTAAGTGTTACTCTGTAGGCCCATATGTAGAGACACTAGCCAACAACATTAACTGACGACAATAATTTATATATTTTACTGTGCAAGAATTTAGTGGGGCTGAATTTGAGTTTTTTTTCCACTAATGTGTGTCTGTCTCTTTTTAGGTCATCTTTTAACAAAATGGAGAACTAAATGGTAAGTGGAAACACAGGCTCTTTACCCTTCTGCAGTGGCACAGATGACTCTATGGCCTGTGACAGACAGGGAGACTGCTGTAAACTTGGTTGGGAGGGACAAGAGGACCAGTGGAAAAAGAGAAACCATTGTCAGAACTTCACCCTGGGAAGGTAACCTCCTGTCTGTTGCCAACCCGCTATTAACCTGCAAAAAAAGAGCCACATTTGCAACACGGATTTACCCGTTTTATTTTATTTTTGATGAATGGATAAATCATGTGTTCAAAGCGCTGCACAGTTAGAGAAAAGCCTATGAAGTTCACGTCGCGGCTAACATGCACTGCGGGCCCGGTTATTTATTTTTCCCACAAAAACGAACCCTTGCATCAAGTGAAACAGGCCCCTGCTTCAGGAGCACTGTATTAGCAGCGGGCTGCATTTTGGGTGAAAATGCCATAGAGCTCTGGGAGTTCTGTTTACGACACCATCTTGGCAGTACAGTGCCTCTCGAAAGTATTCATACACAATAATCTGAAAACTGCTGTTCACAAACATTCTCCTTCTAATTTGACAGAGCTTGGGTTGTTTTGTAAAGAGGAATGGGCTAAAATGTCAGTCTCTACATGTGCAAATCTTGTAGAGTCAGACGCCAAGACTTGCTGCTGTTATTGCAGCAAAAGGGGGTTCCACAAAGTATTCATTCATGCTGTATGAATACTTATGCACGCCCCTCTTTTTGGTTTTCTATTTTTTGAAAAATAACAGAATCATGTATCATTTCACTTTCAATTCACAGTTGTCTGTTCCTTGTGTGTGAACGTTCAGTAAAAAAATCAAAATAAAATCTTTACGTTTAGGGTTGTAAACATGACAAAATGTGCAAAAGTTCAAGGTGTATGAATACTTTCGAGAGGCACTGTATACAGCTAGAGGCAAGAAGAGGTATTAATGAGGAGAATGGACAGTAGCAGTCACCTTTCAGAAAGTGATAAATCAGTTAACTTAACAGACTACAAATTAGTGATCCATATTTAGTTCCTGGCGTGCTTTTTTTAAAACCGTAGATCAGGTGCCAGGCAGTGCGGTACACTCCCTAATCTACAATATCCTGACATCTACAATTATCAACTTTCCTTCTCATCGGAGACACGCTGAAGGTGTTGAGTTGATAATTTAGAAAATCTTAGAAAAATATGATTTGCGTAATAATTTGGAACGCGGTGTAGGCTGTAAGCTGGTAGCAAAAATAGCGACTGTTTCACAGCTGATTTTTGTTACAGGTAAATCATTCACAAAGATTGAATGATCCCTCCCTGAAACCATTGGCAGTGGTCAGAAGAGATGGTGTAGTGCTAGGTGCTCATTGCCATTGCACTCGCCTTTTGCCAGCAGTTTCAGATCACGTGAAAGAATGAAGAAGGTGGAGTACCTGCAGGGAAAGAATATTGTGTTTAATAACACACAAAGGTCTAAAAAAATAATTTAAAAAAACGCCCTCTGATTACCCCAAAGTCATCCCACCACTGACCCCAAGTGAGCAATCTCTGCTCTACAACAGCCTGTCTCAGTGTTGTGCAAAAGATAGATAACAATAAAGCCAGTAGTCCTGACTCTTAAGGGAGCATTCAGAATCATATGTGCCCAAAACAGTCAGCTTGGATCTGCCAAATCTGCTCATAAGCCTTTAGGAATAGTTCACTGTTTTTACATACTGAGATACTGTATGTTCTTACCTGAGCTTAGACAAGTTCATGTGTACCTGTCTGGTCTGTCTCAGTCATGCAAAAAGACCAAAGTTGTTATTAGCATTAGGCCTCTCCCAATGTATTTCTATAGCTCCAAACGGGGTGAAGTTAGAAGTGACCAAGCCCTTCACACAGACGTATCAACTCGTCTTAGCTCAGGTAAGAATATATCTCAGTAAGGAAAAACGGTGAACAGCACTTTCTGTCAAATATGAAGGCTGTGAATCATTTCTGCATCAAAGTAGATCTAAGTGATGAGAAACGGGGAGGCAGGAGGCTCAGATCCAATCATCTGTCAGTCTGCTGTCAGTGCACGTGTTGACTGCACTTCATTTCCCATGATCCCTTTGGCCTTTGTAGTTCAAGCAGCCGAGCGAGGCGGAGAAAAGCAACTTCGCTCGCCATTCCAAGGCGCTCCAGCTGCCGCCTCTCATGAGAATACTGGCACCGTCGCACAGGTTGCGTCAGAGCAAGGCGGTGCCATCTTGGACACGAATCTGACCGACATGCACCGCTCGCCTGCAGCCTGATCGGCGAGCGGCGTGCACCTACTGACAACACATGTTTTGTTAACATTGATTGTACTATGTGAAATGAAATGTTTTATCATATTGAGTTGGGGGTAGGCGCTCATAAGCTTCTTGCTTCGGCCCACTCCTTTTGAGCAAAATGTTAATATAGTCTCAATGTTTACCATAACAATGTATGCTCAAATAAATAAATAAATAAATAAAGTAACTGATTTTCAGCTCTTAAAGCTTGAACCTCCAACTTCAGTGAATGAATCTCTGTTTTACACACGTCATTATCACATGATGATCCAATGCCACAATCATCAACACGAGTCCACCACGATTAAGACAAACAGTGGCGGTCAGAGTAACTCACAGTTTCAGGAAGAATCGGCCACGATAAGTCCAGTCGTCTTAGCCTCAGCTGTCTGTCGTATATGTGTGCCGTGAATTATTAACGGTGTGTTTGTGTGCTCTTACTGCAGCCTGACACCTGCTCCTGCAGCTCGCTGGCTGTCCGGACAACAGGGACACGTCCGTATACTGCAGATGACAGGTTACGTCAGCATTTCACACTACCATCGGCAACAACAGGAATTTTAGAGATGACGTCATTTCATTAAGTGAGATTCAATTCAAATGTGTATGTTTCACTGAAGTACTTGCTGTGTAAGTAAGTAAGTAAAAGAACACCAGACCACCTCTGAATATACTGCAAAAGACTAAAACATATAGTGTAAAACATACTGTCAAATATCTTTAATGGGATAAGAACACGTTAACATTCCCCACATATCACTGTTACAGCATACTGTACATAAGGGCGTAATAAGGAAAAAAGGGGCTGGCACAGTAGCACATGGTTAGTGCTTGTGTTTCACAGCAAGAAGGTCCTGGGTTCGATTCCCACCTGGACGGGGCCTTTCTGTGGTACTCCCGACCACTAAAAAACATGTACAATAGGTGAATCTTCAGCCTGACCATCTGGAGATGGGTACCCGGTCTGCGGTCGCCTACTGCTCCATACGAGTTGCACCAGCGGTGTTGAAGGATGGGTCAAATGCAGAGGACAAATTTCACTTTAACCCTAACCTTTGTAAGGAAGGCTCTCTGATCAGGGCACTAGGGTTTTGTAATGTGAGTTTTCAATGTTTTGACTTTTATTTGTTGATTGTGTTTAGGGTTGGGCGATGTTCCCCTAATTGGCCGTTGACGATGTTTACAGTGAACCATCGTGATGGACGATGATATCGTCCATTTCTCATTATAAGCATTTTTTTAAAGACATTTACATAGCCCATATAGAAGCTGCATATTACTATGTATGTTAGGAAGATGTGAGATTGCAGGATAAATGGATCTAAACTAAACATGATTTGAACAGAGTCACGGAACACGAGTTTTGCAAAAGAAATGTGTTAAAACTCGTGCGTAAAGTCTGAGAGGAGAACGACTTATTCAGAGCGTGAACTCCAAGGCTCTTCTCCACTAATACAAATGTAAATCGGAGCTTATTATTTGCATTTGCTCAGTTTTAACGCAATGTTTAAGAAACAGTGGGTGAACGGGACAATATTTAGAAGTTTGCGTCGTAGCTACGTTTTTGAAGCTGCTCCACGCGCCGCCCGGTCCGTAACCTCTTAACTCCTGCACCGCCTCTTTCTCTCTCCTCTCTCTTTCCTCTCTCGGTCCTTCGTGAAAATAGTCCGCGCGCTCAGCTAGCTCCGATGTGAGAGCTATTCTCGTTATTTTAAAACGGTTTAAGTTTCAATACGCAGCAAAGCAAAGCAAAACCACGCGGTGTTAAACTCTGAGCTGCAGAGAGAGAGAGAGAGAGAGAGAGCCCCGCGCGTCAGAAACAGCAGCGCTGCGTCTTTACGTTAATAATTACGGCCAACACATCGTGGCTTCTGGCAGGTACTGACACTAGCGTGCATATTAGTTACATCCGTGAATTAATTTACAGTGCAATCCCTGCACAGTTTGTAGGTTTACAAGGCCTACAGAAGACCAGTGCGTGTTTTTGACGGGAGGGGGCGTGGCATCACGATGGTGGCTCTCCATCGTGATGTTGCTCATCCATCGCCGATGGACGATGATATCGTCCATCGGCACAACCCTAATTGTGTTATTCTAAATTGATACTTTCAACTAATAGTATTGAAAGAAGCAGAGAGTGGGGCAGCTTCAGGACCCAATATCAGTGAAACAGGACAAACCACCACAAAGATAAACATGTTTTGTATCAGAATGGACTTCCTTGATTTGATTTTCTATTTGACCTTTATTTAACCAGGAATGTCTCACAGAGAATATGAATCTCTTTTCCAGGGGAGTCCTGGCCCCAGAAGGGAACCTGTTGTACATATTTTTAGTGGTATTGCACTAGGTAGGATATTTATTTATTTTACAGTGACATTGCACAACAAATGTTTTGTACAAACCTGAGAGCAGAGGCAGAGACAGCAGGTTTATACAGTGCACAATGAGCAGTCTTACTTAGAGTCCAAACACAATATAAAATCCAGATAAACATCGACAAGAAGCACCGGCAGAAGGATCACCTCAACAACAGTATCCATCCAATATTTACAGTAACTTGATTCATTATTTACAAATGATTGACAACAGTTATTGGCAAAGAGTTCCACATCCTGCAGCTTCACAGAGGAGCTTCTGTCCAAAAGTCGAGCACCTAAAGTTCACAGAGCAGTCTCCTCTGGAGGAGGCTCGCATTCTCAGTCCTGCCTCTTCACAAGATTTCACAAACATTCTGAGGGCTGTGGGGCCAAATCATCAAGAATTGTATATTTGACATTTTCAAACGTTAATTTATATTTCCTCACAATGTTGCAGTAGTGCTATGAGACTGGTTTGTTGTCTAACATTTTGTGAGCCTGTTTGGACGGGCTTTGGAACAGCTCTAACGCAGTGTTGTCTGAGATATTTTTTCTTATGGAGAGAAACATGCTGACCAGTTTGCCTCAAATGCAATTCAACCTGAATAGACTCAAACAGACAAAAGCAGCGATTAGGAAGATTTATTGACATGTACAGTGCCTCTCGAAAGTATTCATACACCTTGAACTTTTGCACATTTTGTCACGTTTACAACCCTAAACATAAAGATTTTATTTTGATTTTTTTACTGAACGTTCACACACAAGTAACAGACAACTGTGAAGTGAAAGCAAAATGATACATGATTCTGTTATTTTTCAAAAAATAGAAAAGTGAAAAGTGGAGCTTGCATAAGTATTCATACAGCATTTTCTGAGTGCATTAAATTGCCTTTATAACATTCCTAATGACGGCAGAACGTTCACACCTTGGCCTAACCATTAAATAGAGGCCACCTGTGTGTAATCTACTCTCAGTATAATTTCAGCTGTTCTTTTAGGCCCTCAGAGCTGTGGTCGGAGTGTATTGGTCACTAAACAACATCATGAAGGTCAAGGAGCACCAGAGAGGTCAGGGATAAAGCTGTGGAGACGTTTAAAGCAGCGTTAAGTTATACAAAGATTTCCCAAGATTTAAAAATCTCCCTGAGCACTGTTCAATCCATCATTCGGAAATGGAAAGAGTATAGCACCACTGCAAACTTACCAAAACACGGTCGCCCATCTAAAATAGCAGACCGAACAAGGAGAGCACTGGTAGGAAATACAACCAAGTGCCCCAAGATAACTCTGGAGGAGCTGTGAAGTCCTGCCGCTGAGCTGGGGGAATCTGTACATGGGACAACTATAAGTCGTACTCTACACAAATCTGGCCTTCATGGACAAGTGGAAGAAGAAAGCCATTATTGAAAGGAGGCCATAAGAAATCCTGTTTGAAGTTTGCTAGAAGTCATATGGAGGACACAGCTCCATGTGGAAGAAGGAGATGGTCAGATGAGACAAAAATTGAACTTTTTGGCCCAAATGCAAAACGTTATGTATGGAGCAAATCTGACACTGCTCATGGTCCTGAGTGCATCATCCCCAGTGTTAAATATACGGGGGGGAGCATCATGCTGTTGGGCTGCTTTTCCTCAGCGGGGACGGGGGAGATTGTAAGAATAGTTGGGAAGATGGATGGAGCCAAATACAGGGACATTTTGGAGGAAAACATGCTGGAGTCACAAGAGAACTGAGGCTGGGGCGGAGATTCACCTTCCAGCAGGACAATGACCCTAAACACAAAGATAAATCTACAATGGAATGGTTCAATAAAAACATATTAATGTGTTAGAATGGCCCAGTCAAAGTCCTGACCTAAATCCTATTGAAAATCTGTGGAATAATGTGAAACTGCTGTTCACAAATGCTCTCCATCTAATCTGACCAACAAGTCCTCCAAATCCATACGACACAAGTGGTCGTTTGTCTTATCCCTTAATTACGACCATATAAGACGTTTACTAAAACAGCGCCCCCAAGCTCCCATTGAGGGTATTACATTACATTACATTTAACCCGATTCAGAAACGACTTTATTTTACGTAGTGTTTTGCGATGACGATTCCAAAACTCAAAGAAAATAAATCACAAACTTGCAAAATTAGCCCCACATGCAATAAGTAAAGCAGCCCCAGATCTTCAGCCCTGCCACACCTGTGGAGGAACTGAACGTCCAGCGGGGCCAAAGGTTCTCCAAGCGCGCTCTGCGCTATTGGCTTGTTGCACAATGTGGCTACGCTAGTTCCTCTGAGCTGAAGTTGTGGGCGCTTGTACTTCCTGTTTGTTTTCTTTTCCATTAAGATTAGCTTAGACCCGTTGGAATCGTGGTGTTTCCTACAGTTCCTGGTAGATGATCACTTCCTGCAGGTTGACGAGTTGCTGTACAGAGTAAATATTTATGTTTATAAGGACCAGTGAGTTTGTCTTGAAGCTAAAGGCTAACGTTAACTTCATGCATTAACCCCTTAACTCCCGCCTGAACCGAGCACATTTTCTCCAGTTTGGCTTTACCCCAATCCAAAAGCTTCTGGGAAAAAGGTGAGAAAATAGCAACAAAACTGAGACGAAAACAATGATGGAAATGTGACAAAAAAGTGACGCAAAATTAGACAAAAAATGACAAAAAAAATGACAAAAATTAGACAAAAAAATGACAAAAAATTTGACCAAAAAATGGCCAAAAAAAAGACTAAAATGTGATAAAAATTTGACAAAAAAATTACCAAAAATTGACAAAAAATGATGAAAAAATTTGACAAAAAATTACAAAAAAAAAAAAATTACAAAAAAGCTACAAAATGAGTTTTTGTAGATCTTAGCTTTCAAATGAGACATTACACTGACCTACAGGATTTGGGTAAAGCTGAGCTGGAGATAATGCTCTCGGTTCAGGTGGGAGTTAAGAGGTTAAACATTTGAAATAGTGCGTTTATTCAGTTCTTTCATAGCATGTTAGCCTTTAGCTTCAAGACAAACTATCGATCCTTTATGATCTCAGGCGTCTCCTCTGAACTCAAGATTATTCAAGGAAAAGAATACAGACAGGAAGTACTGGCGCTCACAGATTCAGGTCAGAGGAGCTAGCGTAGCCATACCGTGCAACAAGCCAATTACGCATCACATCTCGCCAACCGCAGCAGCGGTTACAGTTCACCACTCTCATCATTTATTATATTATATGTGTGAGCTATAGGTTATCGCCATTGTACTCACAACAACAGCGACACCAAAGCACAACTCACCATTGACGCCTTCCTGTCTTCTCCTCCATATGCGTCACTGCCAACTCCATAAACTCTCCTGTCACGTCCATCTCTGTCCTCAAACGTCCTGGTGTCTCAGACTCCGTGTCACCCGTACGTCCGGTTGTCTGGTGACCGTAGCGAGCCTCGGATCAGCCCCGGGTTCCAGTGCGTTTGATGCGGAAACACCTCTGTCACCCCGACAAAGTCGGGCCTCGGCTCCGCTGCTGTTCTCCACAAAGTCCGTGCTGCCAAATGTCCGTATCAAACTGATGTCGTTCATTTCTCCGCAGTTTCGTCATTTAAGGATAAAAATATAAAACATCACAGCTGTGTTTAGCTCGCGGGTTTTTCCAACTAGATTTGACGGACACTCGCTCTGTCCAATGAAAACATGTGAATCAGCTCGAGGGCGTTTGGGCAGGTGAGCCTGCGCTCTGATTGGCTGAAGGGTCAGCTACGTCATATCCAGTAATATTTGTTAATAATTATCATCATTATATTATAAACAATCTGAAATAAACTGTTGTAAAGCATTTCCTCTGATGCCTGTGATTTATATGGACTAAAGCAGGATTTAACCCTATAGCAAAAGGTGCACAGGTGGGAAGAAAAAAGAAAGGGGTTTATGTATTTGATTTGATTTGATTTATTTATTTATTTATTTATACATTTCTTATTATCTACTACTTATGCATTTATATATTTACCGCAGCAATAACTATTCTTTCTGGGATCCATTTATTTATATTTTTAATTGTTTTTAATAGTTTTTTACTTTTACTCAAGTAATATTATTTTGAAGTATCTGTACTCAAGTGTATAGTTCTCTTTTTACTGAGTAAATCTGCAAGCGGCAAACTGAAGAAAAAAATGAAAATGAATTAAAGCACAATGAATCTAAACCTGTATTAATTTTCTTGTGTCTTATCAAAAGAATTGTGATTTATTTTTTTCTGGGGTATTTTTTACACATATCAGAATTTTCAACATTGTTTTATGTTTTTTCTCTGCTTTATCAACATTAAACCTTCATCAGACAAACATTTACTCAGGGGTTATGATAAAATTAAGAAACAAAAACATAATTCTTATAGTTTTCATCATGTCACGTTTCATCTGGACCGTGAGGGTTCGCACATACATGTGGGTGCATGTGTGTGTTGGTTGATCATATGTGATGTCAGTGGAGCCACAGGAGAAGCGACAGGAGGAGCGACAGGAGGAGCCACAGGAGAAGCCACAGCCACAGTGTTAAGTCATGTAACATAAAAGTTAGTGTGTACATTTGACCATCTCAGCGTTGTACACTGGCTCACAAAGGAACCTAAAGAACTGGACACAATTGGACTGTCCAGAACTCCATGAAGCACATCTGTCCCTGCAGCTGTTCATTAGAGTTTACATCATAGGGAATGATGATGATGTTCCTCTGCACAAAACAGATCAGAAATAATGCAACCTCCTCATTACTATTTGATACAGTCATGTTTACATTTCTATATTTTATTAAAACACATGTGACAGTCGTCTGTATGATTTACATGATGGCGGCACTTGTGGCTGAGTGGTTAGTGCTCTGGCCTCACAGAAAGAGGGTCCTGGGTTCAATTCCCTTTCAGTGTGGAGTTCACCTGCACCCCAACAAAAGATAAGATAAGATAAACGTCTTTAGCCCCAGAGGGGGATTTGTCTTTTTTCTTGGTGACAGAGCCGTGACAGAGACATGACAAAACATTCACATCTGCAGTGTCTCTATTACATTTGCTTTAAACATAAAACATGTGCATTAGGTGAATCCTCCTGCAGGTGATTCTGACCATCAGCCTGGCTCCACATCTGGAGATGGTCCCCAGATGCTACACGCTCCTGCCCTCTGCTCCTGACGGCTCGCCTCAGTCGAAGGAGGGGCCAAATGCAGAGACACATTTTGCAATGACACATAAATGATCTTAACCTTTAATCTGAATCATGTGTTTAGCTCATTATGTCATAGAAACACATGTGTGGAATGATTATTATGACCAAGACATTTAGTTTGAATAGAAAAATAATAAAATGTGTAACATTGTCCATATAAATCACAGGCATCAGAGGAAATGCTTTACAACAGTTTCTTTCAGATTGTTTATAATATAATGATGATAATTATTGACAAATATTACTGGATATGACGTAGCTGACCCTTCAGCCAATCAGAGCGCAGGCTCACCTGCCCAAACGCCCTCGAGCTGATTCACATGTTTTCATTGGACAGAGCGAGTGTCCGTCAAATCTAGTTGGAAAAACCCGCGAGCTAAACGCAGCTGTGATGTTTTATATTTTTATCCTTAAATGACGAAACTGCGGAGAAATGAACGACATCAGTTTCATCAGGACATTTGGCAGCACGTTTTCAAGAGGAACTCTGAAAGAGATGCAGGACTTTGTGGAGAACAGCAGCGGAGCCGAGGCCCGACTTTGTCGGGGTGACAGAGGTGTTTCCCGCATCAAACGCACTGGAACCCGGGGCGGATCCGAGGCTCGCCGCGGTCACCGGACAACCGGACGTACGGGTGACACGGAGTCTGAGACACCAGGACGTTTGAGGACAGAGATGGACGTGACAGGAGAGTTTATGGAGTTGGCAGTGACGCGCATGGAGGAGAAGACAGGAAGGCGTCAATGGTGAGTTGTGCTTTGGTGTCGCTGTTGTTGTGAGTAAAATGGCGATAACCTATAGCTCACACATATAATGTAATAAATGATGAGAGTGGTGAATAGTCGCCGCTGCTGCGGTTGGCGAGGTGTGATGCGTAATAGCGCAGAGCGCGCTTGGAGAGCCTTTGGCACAGCTGGACGTTCAGTTCCTCCACAGGTGTGGCAGGGCTGAAGATCTGGGGCTGCTTTACTTATTGCATGTGGGGCTAATTTTGCAAGTTTGTGATTTATTTCTTTGCGTTTGAGTTTTGGAATCGTCATCGCAAAACACTACGTAAAATAAAGTCGTTTCTGAATCGGGTTAAATGTAATGTAATGTAATACCCTCAATGGGAGCTTGGGGGCGCTGTTTTAGTAAACGTCTTATATGGTCGTAATTAAGGGATAAGACAAACGACCACTTGTGTCGTTTTCTGTTGGAGGACAGTCTCAATCTGACTGTTTTGTAAAGAGGAATGGGATAAAATGTCAGTCTCTACATGTGCAAATCTTGTAGAGTCAGACCCAAAAGACTTGCTGCTGTTATTGTAGCAAAAGGGGGTCCACAAAGTATTAATTCATGCTGTATGAATACTTATGCACGTCCCACTTTTCGGTTTTCTATTTTTGGAAAAATAACAGAACCATGTATCATTTAGCTTTCACTTCACAGTTGTCTGTTACTTGTGTGTGAACGTTCAGTAGAAAAATCAAAATAAAATCTTTAGGGTTGTAAACATGACAAAATGTGCAAAAGTTCAAGGTGTATGAATACTTTCGAGAGGCACTGTATATTAGTTTTGGCGATCAGACCCCGGCAGTAGACATCGATGTAGGAAAGTCAGTATGGATGAACAGCTTGGAGTTAGATAGAGATGTCTTCCCCCGGAGCCTGGACACTGGTGGTAGTATGGAAGACCCATGAAGATGCAGCAGGGAGAAGCCGTGGACGGAAGAAGCGGAGATGGGGTGGAGGCGGGTCGCATCACAGCTGGGAAGCGAACGAACCATGACTGCTGGGGCTTGAAAGCAGGACCGAGGGCGATGATTACGGAGGTGCGGCTCTTACGCTGATGGCTGAGGTGTAGGTGTCGCCCTCTCGGAAGCGATCATTGGCTGGAGGTGATGCTGAAATTAGTCTTCCAGGTTGAATTAACGTCTAGGATTCATTTGCACCATCCAATCTTCAAGTACATCAAAATGAACTTGAAAGCAAACATTGATGTGGGTGAAAGTTTCGCGACACACATTTGTGTCCCAACCCATTGGTTGAGAACCACGGCTCTAAAGCACAGAGACACATAGAATGCTCTAAAAGGTACTATTAGTCTACGTCATACCTTTTAACCTCCAGAGTCACTAAGCTTTAACCACTGGAGCCGACACAAGCACTCGTCAGGACTTGATGTTCTTTATGTTCATGGAAAACAGGTGAAGGCCAAGGCTCTGATAAACCCAAAGAGTGGAGCTCCATCTGCTTTTTGATCAGATACTCGTCTAGAGCATTGTTTCCCAACCCTGGGGGGTACGGGGACCCCCCAGGGTTACTGATGGACCTAGCAGGGGGCGCTCAGAACTATTTCAGATAGAAAAGGAAGGTGAAATTTAATACTATTTTAACATAAGTTTGAAAGGAAAAACAATATTTTTGTGGTAAACCTGCAAAACCATTGAGACAGTTAGTATGTGGATTACCAGTGAAAGGTTGGGAACCACTGAGAAGCAAAACTATGTAAGTATAAACACTAACACGTTCAGTGTGGGTCCATGTCGGGACGTTTTCCATTCGCCCCCAGATTAATCCTTCAAACAAGGTGAAAGTCGCACAGATTGGTAGCCTCATGTCCATCAGTCTACCCCAGGGCAGCTATGGCTACAAATGTAGCTTACCATCACAGAGTATGGAGTGAATGAATAATAGTAATTATCATATTTTCACGAAGACCACAATCTGCCCATGTCACTTTGACATTATGTTAAAGGTATTTGGAATTGTGCATAAATCTACATTCCATTTGTC
This sequence comes from Gobius niger, assembly GCF_951799975.1. Classification (NCBI taxonomy): domain Eukaryota; kingdom Metazoa; phylum Chordata; class Actinopteri; order Gobiiformes; family Gobiidae; genus Gobius; species Gobius niger. The sequence goes on from NC_136866.1 coordinate 21,003,252, forward strand.
CATCAGATATGACCACATTAGCCTCAGATGGAGGTGCAGATAATTAAGAAATATCTAACAAAATCCTCAACACCTTTCCGAAAACACACAGACTTTAATGTCAGGTGGTGTGCAGTGTAAGCCGGCCCTGTAGGGGGCGTGAACTGAATAGGAAACTTGAGCCTGAGCCCATGAAGAGAAGGACATTGTTGCGACTGGTTAAATGGCCCTCTGTGGTGATGACAGGAGTTGAAACTGACCTTTGCCCATTAATTATTACACTGTATACCAGAACATGGCCAGTCAGGATTCTGGAATATTCTGTTGGGGATTGATTGTTGAGGAGATTTATGGTCGACAGACGGCATTTTAGAAGCATTAAGATTCCAGAGAGAAGAAAGGAATTTGAACATATGAGTGAGATATTTATGAAGAGGTGAATGACAAAGTATGTTGAACAAGGTGATGAATAAAAACAGGAGAAAACAGTCTTTATTCATTATTTTTAGTCTCGGTGGTCTTACATTAATGCATGACAAGGAAAATCACGCATTTTTAGCATAACTCCCATACTTTTTATGCCAATTGTTTCCCCAGGAGGTGTAAAGTAATTGTATGTCAATTTGATTTTTATTCCACTGTAAACAATAAACAAAAAAAATGTGCTTGTAAGCTATATAAAAATGACGGAACAATGTTTCTTAAAAACGGTTTTATTTTAAGAGGAAAAAGGAAAGGAGCCGAAGCACTCTGGATAAGCGAAAAAGGCTTTTTTTTATTTTAGCGTCACTTACGCGTTTTGGCATTGATCATAGTCACATGACTTGAAAAAAAATACTGATTATATTTACAAAGATCAAAACTGCATAAAGCAGTGCAAACATCAAACTCCCAAAAGGAGATCATACCAATACATGGATTTAGTGGACAAAATAACACAGTTCAACATACAATGTTGGTAAACAAAGTAAACCGTATGAAACTGTGGAGGAGGTGAGAACTGATGACAAACCAAACTGACACTGTGGAACATAATCAATATCACATGATCAATAACGGACATAGAACATGTCAGATCAAAAAAAGTAAAACCGGGGTCCTGGAAAGTTAGAGAAAAGGGGAAAAGCTCAATTTCTTCTTTAAACCTGGGTAGTTGTTTCTCTACGGAGGAGGCACTGAAGTCTGTCACCCCCCATTGCATTCTGTGTTCAATGACTAAAGCTTTGAATGAGTTTGTAATGTTTAGCCATTGCATACAGTGGATTTTGAGTTCTTATTGCATATTTATGTTCTGCCAACCTTTCTTTGAACTTGCGTTTGGTGCGACCCATGTAAAAACACACACACTGACATTCCAGCCTGTATACAACGATAGTGGTATTACAATTAGCGAAGCCTTGGCATTTATATGTTTGTATGTTTGTTGGCTGAAGCAATTCGTGAATGAATTAGTACGAACAACATTGTTGCAATGGCTAACTGCCTCATCTGAAGGTGCCATTTTTTTGAAAGAACCGTGTTTTTTTGTTTTTGCAAAAAACCTCTACCTCTAGGTGGTTTTTAAGGGTGGGTGCCCTTGGAAAAGCACAACGAGGGGGTCTTGGAAGGCTGGTTGGAGTGCAGGGTCACTCTGGAGTATATCCCAATTTTTTAGGATTATACGTTTGATGTCATAGGAGAGGTGCCCATAATAGGTGGTGCAGAACGTGTTACTGGGTTGTTGTTGTTGTTGTTTATTAGTCTGTTTTTGTTCTTTAGAAAGGAGGTCCTTTCTGTCAATAGTTTTTACTATGGCCAGAGCCTTATCCAAGTTGCTTTTATTGTAGCCCCTCACTTGAAAACGATGGTGCATGTCCACTGCTTTTGGCTGATCGGCTGAGCTGTCACAAAGTCTGCGGAGTCTTTGAAATTGACCATAGGGAATGTTAAAGATGAGATGTTGCGGGTGAAAACTGTCTGCTCAAAAAATGGTGTTTCGGTCAGTAGGTTTGCGGTATAGAGGTATGTAAAATGTCCACAGGCGTCAATAGAGATCAAAAGATCCCAAAGGTGAATCGATTCCCCACTATAATCAAGGGTCAGCTTTATGTTTTTGTTAGTGCCATTGAGATAGGTGTGGAAATCTTTGAGTTGTGCCTCAGTGCCATTGAAAATACAGAAAAGGTAATCTATATACTGTCGGTACCATTTGATACACTGTGAAAAAGGATTGCTGTGATGAAACAAATGTCTTTCCTCCCATAAACCCATAAAAATAATAATAACACATATAATAATAATAATAATAATATAATAATAATAATAATAATAATAATAATAATAATAATAATAATAATAATAATAATAATAATAATAATAACTTTTAAAATATTTTAACCCTTTCATTGCTAACTTTCTGTCGCAAAGTTACTCAAATGTATTGCCGTAGTGGGCCCTTTGACTCCATAGACTTACATGTTAATCTTTTTTTTTCAAACCGCTGCTGCAAAACAGATTCAAAATGTAATTTCAAACTTCTGCATATTTTCTGAACCTTGAGGCTGCAAAATAACACCCTGACACATTTATTTTCACCATGAGGTCATCTTTGCCTAGTTTGGCAGGAGAAAGAAAATGCAGTTGGTTCTTGGGCCTTTATGACTTTTGAAGCAAATGAAACAAACTCAACATCATCAAGTCTGGTCCTTTTACTTCCAAATGTTATTACTCAAATAGAAGTCAACACTACTGTGTGATAAATAGGCAACAATTACTTAACAGTCTTCAAAAAGTAGTGTTTGTGGATGTACTTAAGTAAATGTAACAAAGTACAAACAGAAAGTTTGTTCACACAGACTACTCTATCATCTCAAAATGAGCGACTGTCCACTAGGTGGCAGTGACAGTCCTGTATTTGTTTAAGGGAGCACAGTCCAGTCTCACTCTGTTTGGATAGATCAGGGAGGACAGTCCAGTCTCACTCTGTTTGGATCCATCAGGGAGGACAGTCCAGTCTCACTCTGTTTAGATCGTTCAGGAAGGACAGTCCAGTCTCACTCTGTTTGGATCCATCAGGGAGGACAGTCCAGTCTCACTCTGTTTAGATCGTTCAGGAAGGACAGTCCAGTCTCACTCTGTTTGGATTGATCAGGGAGGACAGTCCAGTCTCACTCTGTTTGGATTGATCAGGGAGGACAGTTCAGTCTCACTCTGTTTAGATCGATCAGATCTAAACAGATCTGAACTGAACGTGTGGTCTGGGGACTCTCCGAAAACCTTAGTTTTTTGGACAAAGGGTTTGGGATACAAGCGGGAATTGTAATGGAAATGTGGAAAGGGATTCAGGAAGTCCAATTTCAGGATTTTTTCTAATGTCCTCAAAAGGGTTGGACAATAGTGACAGAAAATGTGTACCTCAATATTGTGGGACTTACTCAGTAACAATGATGTGTGATTTATTGGCAGAACAAAAATATGAAAAATGTGCTGCAATAAAACGATTATTGTCCTGAACAGACTTCAACAAAAAGGCAGAAAAAAAACATTTTCCAAAATACAATTTTAAATACAATTTTTAAATAAAAAAAAACATTTCTCCAGTATTTCCCCCCAATTTTCCATCCAAAATTTGGGAAATAATGTGAGCGGGATGAAGAAATCCCCCTCACATTACTATATATTTTTTTTCCTTTTCCCCCAACTTTCCCCCATTTTTTCCATATTGTTTCGCCCCCCATTTTTTCCACACCTTCCTCATTTCTTGACATCGAAGATAAAGTCGATATTGTAAATTTGCAAATCTTCCAAACAGACCTTCAGATATCATTTTGTCAACAAATTATTGCCCGTCTCTTGTCCATAACGATATTGTTAATGCCATAATGCAAAAGATTGATGTATTTCATTACTGTTTTGTTCTTTAAGTAGGACAGAGGGTTTGTTTACCTGCTTTACTTGTCCTGTTTACCTGCTTTACTTGTCCCGATCAATTCCTGTGATCTTCCTCAGAGGCGTCACCTGGTGGGGGAGGTGACGTGTCGTAGGAAGCTTACATGGATTTAGGGAGAGTTTACGCCCCCTAGTGACTGACAACTTCTCCAGGAACTGGAGTTTACAAAGATGATGTGATTTGTCTCAAATATACTAGATGCGTATAATGTATTTTTGGATATTTGTGTGTTGATGAAACTGGAGAAAACCAACCCAGTCTCCGACACAGGGAGAACATCCAGTTGGGTTGCTTTTGTGTGAACACAGAAGCAACCCACCTGGCCCGTGACACTTCCGCTCCAAGTTAAAAGCTCTAACCGCTGCGCCACCATGTCATCAAGACTATGAACACAGTCTGCACACATTTAGACCAAAGACCAAACAGAAACATATTTTCTCCCTCTGAGCTGATTGTCATGGCCGTGTGGGTTCTCCTCCAACTCCTACTGATCATGTATATGTTATAGTGTCTAACCCTGCATAAGACACGCTATGAAGTCAAAAGTCTACAACAAGTACAACTACCACTACTACTCCTCCTTCAGTGTAAAAAGCATGTCAGGCAGTTGACATTGCGCGGTCATCGATCTGTCTGTCGGAGCGTTTCACTGAGGCCAGTGCTCCCAGACGTTCTTCATGTCAATATTTATGGAACACATTCTGTACAAACGCTGATGTGGACGGGTCTCGCGCTCATACCAGTCACAAAGCGACTCAAAAGTTTATGGTCACTTAAAATATCGTTGTTACTATTATTAATGAGTATAACGTTAGGTGTGGAGAGGTTCTAATGTTGGAGAGGTTCTAATGTTATATATTTCTAATGTTATATATATATATATATATATTATTAACATTAACATATATATAACATTAACATATATATATATATATATATATATATATATATATATATATATATATATATATATATATATATATATATATCTCGAACACCTCTCATACACCTTGAACTTTTGCGCATTTTGTCACAAGTCTTTTGGGTTTGACTCTACAAGATTTGCATGTAGAGACATTTTAGCCCATTCCTCTTTACAAAACAACTCAAGCTCTGTCAAATTAGAGAGAACGTTTGTGAACAGCAGTTTTCAGATATTTCCACAGATTTTCAATAGGATTTAGGTCAGGACTTTGACACATTTTAACACATTAATATGTTTTTTTTTAAACAATTCCATTGTAGATTTATCTTGGGAGCAGGGTTTCCGTTAGCCGGCTGTAGCCGGCTTTTGGCCGGTTTGAAAAGCAAATGGCCGGTAAAAATAATTTCCATCGGCCAAATTGGCCGACAGTAAAAAAGTGAGAAATAATAGAAAAAATAGACAAATATATTAAACATGTCACCTAAGTCAGTGACTAACATAACAAAGTGTTTTCGAGACAGGCCTAAATATTTAAAAAGGTTCGATATTTCTATCAAAAAAGTTTAGATTTACGCCTTTAGCCCGTTTTACAAAGCGCAGTCGAAGCGCCATCATCCCTGTCTGGATATGTAACGCTCTTTCTTCGTGCTTCGTCACATTTTCCAAGAAAACGGCGAACTACAGGTACATTTACTTTTCTAAAAGTGTGTAAAGAACTCAGCAGCTAATAGGTTTGATTAGGATATTCTTGAAACGCGCATGTGTTGAGTCAGACTGACGCGCTGTCCCGCAGCGGCTCCTCCTGAGAGAGTGGCCGGGTTTAGAGGCGCTTCCCCCGGTCAGTCTGCGCTGACGCCTCGGCTCAGTTACCGGTGTTCGGAGCCGCTCTAGAGCGCAGCAAAGCTGGGTCCGTTTTGAATCGCTCGAGACTGACTTTTGTGACTTTAGTGCTGTCGATTTGTCTCTCCACAATATTTCAGTGGTGAGGGACTTCATCACTATTTTACACCTGAAGCCACGTAAAAGCGCGGAAGGGCATCTACTGCCCCGCCCTCGCTGTGCAGCTGGTCAGACCTGGATAAGGACAGCGTGAGGGTCGTAGATATCGGCTACTTTCTGTCTGAGTTGAAGTGCATATGAGCGGTGTATATCCGCGTGACACCTGCTGCTCCACCGTCTCCACGCGCACAACTTCATGTTTGGATTTTCGCTGTTGCTACATTTTTCTCACATCAGTCTTTTATTAGAAATAGCCATGTTTTGGAATCAACTAAAGCACTCGTGTAGCTCTGTCTACATGTAGATTGTTGATGATAGTAAGCCACGTTCATTATGTATATATATTTTTAATGGCCGGTAATTCTTGCGAATGGCCGACATTTTACGACCCAGCCGGCCAAAGTGGCCGACAAAAAAAAAGTCTAGCGGAACCTCTGCTTGGGGGTCATTGTCCTGCTGAAGGTGAATCTCCGCCCCAGCCTCAGTTCTCTTGCTGACTCCAGCAGGTTTTCCTCCAAAATGTATTTGTATTTGGCTCCATCCATCTTCCCAACTATTCTTACAATCTTCCCAGTCCCCGCTGAGGAAAAGCAGCCCCACAGCATGATGCCCCCCCCCCCACCACCACCATATTTGACACTGGGGATGGTGCACTCAGGACGATGAGCAGTGTTTGCTCCATACATAACGTTTTGCATTTGGGCCAAAAAAGTTCAAGTTTTGTTTCATCTAACCAAAGCTCCTTCTTCCACATGGAGCTGTGTCCTCCATATGACTTCTAGTAAACTTCAAACGGGATTTCTTATGGCCTCCTTTCAATAATGGCTTTCTTCTTGCCACTCGTCCATGAAGGCCAGATTTGTGTAGAGTACGACTTACAGTTGTACCATGTACAGATTCCCCCAGCTCAGCGGCAGGACTTCACAGCTCCTCCAGAGTTATCTTGGGACACTTGGTTGTACTTCTTCCCAGTGCTCTCCTTGTTCGCTCTGATATTTTAGGTGGACGGCCGTGTCTTGGTAGGTTGTCAGTGGTGCTATACTCTTTCCATTTCTGAATGATGGATTGAACAGTGCTCCGCGAGATGTTTAAATCTTGGGAAATCTTTGTATAACTTAATGCTGCTTGAAACTTCTCCACAGCTTTATCCCTGACCTCTCTGGTGCCCCTTGACCTTCATGATGTTGTTTAGTGACCAATACACTCCGACCATATCTCTGAGGGCCTAAAAGTACAGCTGTAATTTTACTGAGAGTAGATTACACACAGGTGGCCTCTATTTAATGGTAATGCTGTATGAATACTTATGCATGCCCCATGTTTCTATTTTTTGAAAAATAACAGAATCATGTGTCATTTAGCTTTCACTTCACAGTTGTCTGTTTCTTGTGTGTGCACATTCAGTAAAAAAATCAAAATAAAATCTTTATGTTTAGGGTTGTAAACATGTTCAAAAGTGCAAGGTGTATGAATACTTTCGAGAGGCACTGTACTGTATATCTATAATATAAAACGCAATCGCGAGTAGGGCGGGGCTTAAGCTCCATAAGGGCGCCGCCATGTTTATTTCCCAGAAATCCGCGTGACCGTCCCACTGGACGCGGGCATTGGCCACGGCTCCATATGGACCGCGGTACTGCTGTCCGAGGACAACCCGGCGTCACAACAACGCGAGTGCACGAGATCTGACTGCCGTGCGTGTGTGCGCGCATCCAAACTGTGGTTTGCCCGGGACAAGAACAAGTCCCGGGCAATAAACAGCTACGCCCTGCCAGTAATCAGATACCCTGCAGGAATAATAAGCTGGCCAAAGGATGAGATACAGACCACAGATGTTAAGACGCGAAAGCTCCTAACCATGCACGGAGGGTTCCACCCCAAATCCAGCACTCTGAGACTGTACGCTAGCCGTAAGGAAGGAGGCCGAGGACTAGTGAGTGTGAGAGCCACTATCCAGAATGAAACATCCAAGATCCATAAGTACATCAAAGACAAGGCTCCAACAGATGACGTGCTCAGTGAATGTCTCAGACAATGGGGAACAGAAGATGAGGTGCTGGAGGTCCCGTCATGGGAGGACAAGCCCCTACACGGCATGTACCACCGAAACATAACTGAAGTGGCGGATATTCAGAAATCCTACCAATGGCTAGACAGAGCCGGACTAAAGGACAGCACAAGAGGCTCATCATGGCTGGACAGGAGCAGGCCTTGAGCACCAGAGCAATAGAGGCCCAAGTGTAGACTGTGCAAAGAGGCCAATGAGACAATCCAGCACATAACTGCAGCGTGTAATATGCTGGCAGGGAAAGCTTACATGGAGCGCCATGACCAAGTGGCTGGCATCGTGTACAGGAACATCTGTGCAGAGTATGGGCTGGAAACCCCAAGGTCAAAGTGGGAAACACCTCCAAAAGTGGTCGAGAATGACCGAGCCAAGATCCTGTGGGACTTCCAGATACAGACGGACAGAATGGTAATGGCGAACCAACCGGACATTGTGGTGGTGGACAAAGAGCCGTTGTGGTCGACATAGCAATACCAAGCGACTTTAACATCAGGAAAAAGGAACACGAGAAACTAGAGAAATACCAGGGGCTCAGAGAAGAGCTGGAGAAAACCTGGAGGGTGAAGGCATCAGTGGTGCCCGTGGTCGTTGGGGCACTCGGGGCAGTGACCACCAAACTGGAGGAGTGGCTCCAGCAGATCCCAGGAAATACATCAGAGATCTCGGTCCAGAAAAGTGCAGTTCTAGGAACAGCACTCATCCGTGAAGAGCATAGGGCACCATTGGCCAATCTGACAAACGCTGTGTTCTCGGGCAAATGCCAATCGGGCTGCATGGTGTTGGGCAGTAAGCACCGGCCCAACTTGTGGACGTCGGGCCTTCATACCACCCTCATGGAGTCGGTTTCTGACTGTTTGAGTACCAACATACACATTTGTGGCCCTCTGGAGGTCATTTTGTAGGGCTCGGGCAGTGCTTCTCCTGTTTCTCCGTGCACAAATGAGCAGATAGCGGTCCTGCTGCTGGGTTGTTGACCTCGGTCGGTCCCCCCAAGGTCTCCTGGTGTACTGGCCTGTCTCCTGGTATCTCCTCCATGCTCTGGACACTGCGCTGGGAGATACAGCAAACCTTCTTGCCACAGCACGAATGGACGTGCCATTTTGGATGAGCATCACTCCCTGAGCGACTTCTGTGGGTTGTAGATGCCTCCTCATGATACCTCTAGTGGTGAGAACACTGGACAAATGCAAAAGTTCCAAAAATACAGTCCAAAGGATGAAGACAGAGAAATGGTCTGTGGTCACCACCTGCAAAACCATTCCTCTTTTGGAGTGATCTTGCTAATTTCCTTTCATTTCCACCTGTTGTCTGTTTAATTTCCACAACACCAAGTGAAATTGATTCACAATAAGCGTGGCTTCCTAACTGGACAGTCTGATATCCCAGAAATTTGACTGACTTGGAGTTACATTGTGTTTTTTGAGTGTGCCCTAAGTTTTTGTGAGCAGTGTATATATGGCTGCACAGGAGCAGGCCTTGAGCACCAGAGCAATAGAGGCCCAGATCTATCACACCAGACAAGACCCCAGGTGTAGACTGTGCAAAGAGGCCAATGAGACAATCCAGCACATAACTGCAGGGTGTAAGATGCTGCAGGGAAAGCTTGCATGGAGCGCCATAACCAAGTGGCTGGTATAGTGTACAGGAACATCTGTGCAGAGTATGGGCTGGAAACCCCAAGGTCAAAGTGGGAAACTCCTCCAAAGGTGGTAGAGAATGTATCTGCACAGCAAATTCGTGGTGTAGAAAACCTGGGTGTTAGGCAGAAAAGTGTAAAGGTGTAAAATGTTTGGTGTTTATTCTACATTTTCTTTGGCACATTTTGAAATGCTGCATCCCATTTGTTTGGTTTGGTTTGTTCAAGAGCACCATTTACCCCCTTTCAGGGGTAAACTAGAAAAACTTGGTTGGCAGGAGCGCCATTTTTCCTCCAGGAAAACTCAACACAGTCTTCGTTTTAAGGTATGTAAAACACATTATTTTTTATCATATCTGTTTTAGGTCACTTTTCATCATAAGCCTTCAGGACAGTGTTGTGAAACTTGATATTGAACGCTACTCAGCTAGTTAGTTTTCGTCAGTGTTAGTGTTAGCCTGATTCAGTCTTCAATATTTCAGTAGACTAGAGAGCCCTTTGTGAAACTTTATCCCTCAAATACTACTGCTTTTTTCGTGCAGGAAGACAGGAGAGCGCCACAGAGCTCCGCGCTGCAGCTATATTAACAGCACAAATGCATTCGGCGCTACTTTAGCTGCTAAAGGTAAGCTAAGCTGAGCTAAGCAATGCTAACGGCAATTACTACTGAGATATTTGCCAAGAAAAGACTGTTGTGTTTGTGTTGCTCACTGTAATGTAACATTACATGACTTAACATTTTCATTTGTGTACGCTTCGTCTGTTTGCCCTAGTTTGCTCTGCAGCTAATCTGCGAAGATAGCTTGACACAGGGATGGGACACAGGGACGATGCGGGCGCGTGGTGAGCCTCCGATGAACGTCCCAGTGACCGACCATGGCAGGGAAGACCGCGCCACACTGGGTAATTTTTACTGTGAAAATTAATTTACAGCGCGTGGCTATCACAGGGCATTCTCATCAAGACTATTGTAAAACTATATGTCAGTATTTTTAAAGTCAAATACTTTTTGTTTGTTTTTTGAGTAAGGGCTGTGACAGGAAGAGGTAATGGTAATGTGCTGTAGTTTAGAATACGTATTACGCAAGATCTTTGTCATCAGTGGAACATGAGCAGAGCAGTATAGAAGAAACAAAAAAGACACATTTTTATGTAAAGCTCAATCTGTGTCAGTGTACTTTAAATATGGTTGTTTCTTTTTGTAGAAAGTGTCACTATGGTCATTTTGGATTAGTAGAAATGTCTCAAGTTGTGGATATGGATCTTTTCATCTTTCATTTCCACAGGTGAGTGCATATACACTGTACTACATAAGCCTAACTATTCTGTTTTTTTTTTCACCTGGAAAATGTAAATTATGATCTTTTTTCAGGGGAAGTTCCGGATGCAATATAAACCTACACTGCAGGTGACAGATGAGAAAAGGGCTGAGGTGGACAGAGACATTTGGGTCTTCATATCTGGCTATGATTGTATGGTATCTAGAGTTATTAAAATGTGCACTGTTGATGTCTTTTCTAAAGTAGCTTTTATTTTAGTGCTTCCACTGGCACAAGTTAACCTGTCCACCTTCACCTGGTTGATTATGGCTTAAACCTGTGTCACTATGTAAGTATAATGTCACTAACGCTTCAGTTTGTCTTAATGTGCTTTTATAGATGTATTTTATAGATGTTTTGTTTCTTCATTTAGAACGTGGAAAGGATTCTTACAATCAACTCTGGGAATAACAGTGTGATTAAGAAACATGACTCCTGGAGCTTCAACCACTCACATTATGGTAAGTGTTATGTCATGTATGAAAAGGGTAAGAAAATGTTGTTACATGTGCATTAGTTGATTAATTATTAAATATTTGCAGAGGTGTATGCTCTTGGAGCAACGGTCCCTTCATTTAAAGATCACCATCCAAAAGTAAGTTCATTCAAGTCACTTAAATCATTTCTGACAATTTAAATCTTGGTGCTACAAAAATGTTTGTTGTGCTTTCAGGAACACTTCTATGACAGATAAAGCAACTCTGTGTTCCGTCAGAGACATAAGAATTGGTCTTAAAGATGAGATCATCAAATGAAAAATCTACAGAAAGTCCTTAATGAAACCATACGTCCATCCATAAACAGGTACCTAACAACATAAACATGACTTTTGTCTGTATTTCTTCACAAGGAAATGTATATATTATCAGCTTTGCAAATGTCTCCTGAATGTGTTCTGGATGTGTCGTTTAAACTTGGCTGTGCAACAAATTGATTTGAATTCACTACATTTGTTTTAGACTAATCCAAGCCTTGAGGAGGATCACCTGCTGTCATCGATGGACGTCCACAGCCAAACCTGCTCCAGAAACATCCAAAGCTCACGTCTTCTATCTTCTACAATGTTCTGGACAAACACTGCTTTTATGCCAGTCATTTCTCCCTGGAGAAATGTGGTGAACTTTTAAAATACCTTTTAATTTTAGGCCGAGATATTCAGGTGCCATTTTGCATGCAATATTTTTTACGATATTGATATTATGAAACTGTGCAATGTGAAAGTAAGATGGTACTTTATCGATCTCACAGATGGAGAAATTGCATTCGATGAGAGAGCATCCAGCAGCAGCACCCATTCAGTGCGCACCACTCTTTTTTTTTTCTAAACAGCTGAAAACCATAGAATATGTTGATCCTAATTGTTTGTTCTAAGAACAAATATCGGAGATATTGTGTTGTTGACGTTTATCTCCATTTTATACCATGGTCTGGGTGAATACTCGATTCTGATTGGCTGGTGGGTGCTAACAAGCGTACATTATTTTCGTATAACCGCACACGTAGTCCGGTAGTTAAATCACTGGGATATCACTCCGCTGTGGGCATCGCCATAGAAACGCATGACACAGCTGAATCAGATAAACGCGTAATTAGTGACTGACAGGATCGTATGAGATGGATTTTGTGGTTAATTTCAAAGCTTTTGGCCAAAACAAAACGTTTGATTTAATGGGAAGTAGAGGAGAGTAAGCAGCTAGGTTAGCTCTCCATTTCTGTTGAAAACGGTTAAGGCACTATTCATAATTTTCAGGCGTACATAAAATGATCCCAGCATTTAAGCATATTTGGCTGGATTAGTAAAGTCAAACATAAAAGTTTCAATTCGTGGGGCCCAGCGGACTCCACCGCAGCTGTTTCCATAAACAGTTGAGCTTGTTGAGCTAGCTAGCTAGCTTCAGGTTAAACAGCGTAAAAGTGAAATAACTCCTGCCCACGAGTGCCGCATATCGGTGTTTATTTCCACGGAAAAGTGCCGGGTTAGTCGTGTTGTTGTGACACTGTTGACACTGTTGACCAATCAGGAGACGCGCACATGTTTCCCATGCTCACAAACAGAGGCCTATATGTTCTGATCTGGTAAGATGGCCCACATTACCCGTAAATAAATACTTGGGGACTCCTGCCACAACTGTCCCATGCAAGAGACTTTTTTCTTTAGCAGGTCATAGTGTTTGTCACCAGAACATTGATTGACACAAAGCTACTGACTATAAACAGTTCATCAGGACCTCTAATGTCGGCCTACAGTTCAAAATTAATGTTCAACTGAATAAACAGTTAGTAAACACAAGTGCATCTTCTTGAACATTAATTATTTTTACCACCAATTATCAGAGTAGAACGTTCTCAAGCAGTTTGTGATGCATTTTGGAAACAGGAGATGAGCCCCCGGCTCATCTCCTGCACCACTTGACTTGAGAAGCCCGTTCTCAAAGACTTACTTTTAGTCATTATTTGGGTAGCACACATATTCTGAATGGCTTCGGCAGAATTCAAGCGAGCCATTTTAATCTAGATTAATCTAGATTTAAAAACATAATCTATGCCCACCTCTAATATATATATATATGCAGCTCTGAGAGCAATTCCTACATCAACCATCACTGAAACCAATGAGCTGATATACTCCACAGCAGCAGTGATCCTAGAGATGCTCCTAGAGACGCTTGGCTATCGTAAGAGCAACCATGAGATGAATGAAATACCCACCATGGAAAAGAAGGCTGGAGGATAACATCAAGGCAGCACGGAGAGAAGTGAGTCAATTGACAGAGGCCTTGAAAGGTGCAATGAAAAAGCAAGTACCCAAAAGGTACAGCCAGATGCCCATACCTGAAGCATTGAAAACTGCCAAACAAAGGCTCCAAGCCTTGGCCAGCCGCCTAAAGAGGTACACGAGAGACAACGAAGCCAGACGAGTAAATTGTCTGTTCGCAACTCAACCAGCGAAAGTGTACGCTCAGTGGCAGGTTAACTCCTCTCTGACCTGGTGTCCTGGCTCCCCCTTGCCAGAGCATTGGTGTTGTACCTCGTCAATCTCAAGTTGTGATAGCAGTTGCCGTTTGTGGATGTTGGAACTGCACTGAGCTGGTAGTTGTTTCGCCATGAGTTTGGACTGTGGGTTTTGAAGTAACCATTTCTCCCACATCCTCTGCATGTAGCCCCTTTGACTAGGGTTACTGGAGTAGTAGCATTCCATCAGAGCCCTGTTCTCGCATCTCGCCCATTTCCGCCTTGTTCCAGTAGCCCATTTTACATCGAGGTGCTCTGGTTCCCCAGCACCTGACGCAGACCTTGTTTGGCAGGGCGACGTCTGAGCCGGCATGTCATTCATTTCATTGTCTCTCATCATTGTATGAGGTAGGCAGTAGCATGAAGGGTCTTGCCTAGCTAAGGTAACAAACGCGTCAATTCTGCAGCAGAGGTTGACAGGGTGGGGCGAAGGCAGGCAATGTTGCAGAGATGAAAGAAAGTTTTGGTGACGTGACGGAATTGGGGTTGAAAGGAGAGTGTGGGGTCGAAGATGAATCCAAAATTTCTGATCTTAGGAGAGAAAGTGACTTAGCCCGAACTTGAAAACCCTCGTGCAATTATGCAGCACTGCTGAAAACTATTGTGCTGGGAAGCTACAGAGCTGGCCTGGGTGACCTCATACTTTGTAACGGTGTGCATATATATCGTTAATTACAGGTCTGTTAATAATTGATCGCAATTAATCACATTTTAATCGGAAATCAAAACCAAATTATTAAATTAATACGAAATTATTCAATAACTAGATATACACATGAGTTCAACATATTTTGTTATTAACATATTATTGTTGTTAATCTGTATATTTATTCAAGCAACATATGCAAAGTGCTTAGCTGCTCTGACATGTAACTTGTAGAGTTCAGTAAACAATAATGATAATGTAATAATAATAATGTAATAATAATGCCACATTTATATAATATAAAGAAAAAAATAAAAAATAAAGCAAAAGGGCCATAGCAGCGCCTTTAAAGGAATAGGCCACCGTTTTTATATACTAAAATATGTTCTTACCTCACTTTAGTCGAGTTAATATATCCCCGTCTGGTCTTTGTCCGTGCGCTCTGTCACGCAAACGGAGCACATACGCAGCCTCTCCCACATGTCACATACACTGTGTTCCAAATTATTATGCAAATTGGATTTTTATGTCAAAAAGGTAAAAAAAAAAGCAATAATAATGAAACTCATGGATGGTGTCGTGTCTTGGGGCTCTATGAATCACTGACATTAATCTCAGAGACCTGGGATGATTAGTTTTCGGGTTAAGCCCAGTTAAGGGAAAAACTACTGAAAAAGGGTGTTCCACTTTATTATGCAGATCATCATTTTCAAGCAATATGGTAAAGAAAAAGGGACTTTCTGCTGATGAAAAGCGTGAAATAGTTGAATACCTTGGTCTAGGTATGAAAACCTTCGATATTTCATGAAAGATTAAGTGTAATCATCGTACTGATAAGAGATTTGTGGATGATTCAGAGCACACTCCGTTTTGTGCCGATAAAGGCACAATATGGACGGTTTCTGCCAGACAAACACATCAGATTAGGAGAACAGATGCCACAAAGCAGCATGCAGGTATTTGAAGCTGCTGGTGCCTCTGGAGTCCCCCAAACATCAAGGTGTAGGACCCTCCAGAGGCTGCAGTTGTGCATAATCCTTCTATCCGGGCCTCCCCTAAACTGTTAATTGAATGTTCATGAACAGAAACGGCTGCAGTGGCTCAGAAATACATGAGGACTCATTTTCAAACAGTCTTGTTCACTGATGAGGCCGTGTAGCCCTGGATGGTCAAATCAATGGAGTAGTGAATGGTTGGTGAATGACCACAATGTCCCAACAAGGCTGTGGCGTCAGTAAAGAGGTGGCGGAGTCATGTTTTGGGCCAGAATCATGGTGAGAGAGCTGGTCGGCCCCTTTAGGCCCTTTTAGGCTCCCTGAAGGTGTGAAAATGACCTTTGAAAAATATGTGGAGTTTCTGACTGACCACTGTCTTCTATGCTACAAAAAGAAGAGCCAACAAAATACTCTTAATGCATGACAACGCACCATGTCCTGCTGTAAAGAAAACCTCTGCATCACTGGCTGCTATGGGCATAAAAGGAGAGAAACTCATGATGTGGACCCCCTCCTCCCCTGACCTCAACCCTGTTGAGAACATTTGGAGCCTCAACAAAAAAAACTTCTATGAGGGTGGGAGGCAGTTTTCATCCAAACGGCAGCTCTGGGAGGTTATTCTAACATCCTGCAAAGAAATCCAAGCAGAAACTGTCCAAAAACTTACAATTTTAATGGATTTAAGAATTTTGAAGCTGCTATCACACAAGGGCTCCTATGGTAAAATATAACTTGACCTGTTAATATTTTTTTTGATTGAAATAGCTTTTGGTTTCAGTAAGTATGACCTCCTAATGCTACAAATACAACAAATGACCATTTTCAGTTAATTACAAGCTTTAAAATGTATTGAAACGATGAGTTGCATAATAACTTGGAACAGTGGATTTTGAGGTTTTTACTATATTTATTTTTGAAAAAAATACTGTTATCACTTGGAAATTTTTTCCACCACATTTAAATGATCCTCTACCAGTTAAAGACTTAAAAATTATGCTGACTCTCATTTGAGTTGACAATTTAGAAAATCTTAGAAAAATGTCATTTGCATAATAATTTGGAACGCAGTGTAGCTCCGAAAAAGCTCACGATAGACTCTACCAAGCTCTTCCACGTGTTCCCTATTTAAATAAAGTTACGTGAAGTGTTTTCATGCGAAGTATATTTACACAGAAATGTAACATGTCGATTTTATAAGCAAATAAAGAGGGGGACTATATTGTGAGGCGTAATGATACGAGGAGTAAAACGTCCGCGCAGTAACTCCTAAAGGTTATTGACGGAAGTGAGCGGGGGGAAGTCTTTAGGAGTTACTGCGCGGACGTTTTACTCCTCGTATCATTACGCCTCACAATATAGTCCCCCTTTTTATTTGCTTATAAAATCGACACGTTACATTTCTGTGTAAATATACTTCGCATGAAAACACTTCACGTAACTTTATTTAAATAGGGAACACGTGGAAGAGCTTGGTAGCTTCTATCGTGAGCTTTTTCGGAGCTATGTGACATGTGGGAGAGGCTGCGTATGTGCTCCGTTTGCCTGGCAGAGCGCACGGACAAAGACCAGACGGGGATATATTAACACGTCTAAAGTGAGGTAAGAACATATCTTAGTATGTAAAAACGGTGGCCTATTCCTTTAAGTGTTTAACAAATGCTGGAAACAGAAATCAAGTACCATTTCTTATACTGACAAAACAATTCAGTAGAATAGAACAATACACACTCACTTAATTTGGCAGCCCATCATACTGGGCTGGCTGGAGCGTTTGTTTGAGGCTGAACGCTAACATTAGCAACGGGGACGTCTGAGGAGTTTTGACTCTTACGTTTAGCAATCATCTTCAAAACTTTCAAAAATATTCCATGGGGTGAACACACTTTGTGATCGGTGCGACCAAGAACAGGCTTTCACAAGCTCATACTTTTTGGAACTGTCCAAACATAACCACTGACTGGACTAACATTTTTGAATTGATGTCTGATATATTTGGAACAGAGTTACGCCCAGATCCTGTGCTTGCACTTTAAGGAGTACCCCCGGCTAATCGTATTGACAAGCAGAAAACGGCTATCAAATTTATTTCAGTGCTATCAAGAAGACTGATATGACTAAATTGGAATAAGAAACCCCCCCCAACCTATATTAATGTGTTACATGATGTCATGAAGCACATACAATAGGAGAAAAATCTTTGAATTAAAAGGAAAGCTGGATGATTTCTATTTGGCGTGGGATCCGTTTCTGGGATGCTTTGAAAAGTTGAAGCAAGCACACGTGAATGAATGGCCTAACCACCTTGCTGCCCCCTTTCTTCTTCTTTTTTTAAAATTAATATTACAAAACAAAAAAAATCCTTCTGAAAAACTCTTAAGTGTCATTGTTTTAAGCTTGATTTATTGGTGACAGAAGCTAATATAGTAAAAATAATTTACAACATTAAAATGATGGACAACATTTGAGCCAGACAAAAGTAATGCAAAGTACAAACATGTTACATTTTTATCTGTAACTAGTAATAAACAAGGCTATTCCAATTTTACAGTAACTTGTCCTGCGGAGTGCAGCACATGCTGCACTTTGATTTACACTGAGGAGCAATGATCATCTTTTATGAGCTGCAGATAGGGAAATGATCGGCCTGCATTTATAGTGTTAGCAATTGCCTCATGGAAGCATTGTGTCTGGACCTTCAGTACTGTTTGCTCAGGTTGGCTAATAGGCCAGTCCACATGTATGTAATGTGGTTTACAGTTCGAAGCGATGGCGAGTGAGGTCATCAATTGCGTAACATTAGAAATGCTATCAGTGACAGTGAGCCTTTTTTGGCAATGCGCTGTTTCACCACTGTCAGAAACATTTTCATAAATGTTTGTTTTTGACTCATAAGCCTTGTGCTTGATAAAAGATTCAGTGTTTCGTTTTCCTTGAGTCATGTCACAGTTGACATTTGACCTAGTTAAGTAAGAAATCTATAAGGTCGACACGTAACATGGGGCAAATGTTTGAGTGGTTTGACAGCACTGGTTTTGGAGCAGCTGCTTTGAGACTTTGAGGTGGAATACTATTGTAAAAATTGAATTTTTACACACTGACACAGCACAAGTTTGAACAAGCATCAGATGACGAGAAAACAAAAATGTATTTAAGCACATGTTTATAGGAGTCTAACGTTAAACTACATTAGAAGCTTTGATACATGATCATTCTTCATGTAGATTTTTTTTTTTTTCAAATGACATTATCCAACCTAAAATATTTAATGGCACTCTTGGCAATAGACTTTTTGCAGCCATTAACATTGTAGTTTTGTTTTAAGTGCAGTAAATTATGCAGTACTACACTGTGAGCCCAGAGCCATTGTCAACCCTGCACAGGTATAGAGGGTCCTGGGGGCTGTCTGGTGCACGGCACTGCCCGGTTCTAGTAATATATTAAAGAGGGGACATTTATTTTATACTTTAATAAAGTAGAAAGTATAAGTTTCCCAGCAGGAACAATAAAGTACACCTTCATCCTGGCTGCTTTACACTCAGCTGCAGACCATCTCTGTGCACTGAAGGTCCTGATGATATTAATAACAATATTTGTAATGCATGGGAGTGATATGCATTGTAGAGCAGGTGAGTTTTGAGCAGGTTTTTAAAGATGTGGGTTTAGAGGTCAACAAACGCGTCGATTCTGCAGCAGAGGTTGACAGGGTGGGGTGAAGGCAGGCAATGCTGCAGAGATGAAAGAAAGCAGTTTTGGTGACGTGACGGAATTGGGGTTTAAAGGAGAGTGTGGGGTCAAAGATGAATCCAAGAGTTCTGATCTTAGGGGAGAAAGCGACTTACAGCCCAAACTTACATTTATAAATTCAGACTGTAGACTTTAGGACGAGGTGGTGCTCTGTGCAATCTTTAGCTTCATACCTGGCACAGTAAGTGGCAGATGGTTGGGCCCTTAGGCCATCAATGGAGAGAGTGAAGTCCTGAGAGCAAGGGATTTGGGACCGATGAGCATGATCTGATGAAGACAACAGGACAACAACAAACAGCAGAGACAAGATCCTGTGCTCCTCAAACCAGGCCCCTAGAAATGTTCTTAATAAAGGGAACAGTACCGCTGACAAATGGCAGAACTGGCAGAGACCAGTGTCCTCCAGTCCCCTATTCTGAAACGGAGGTCCACCACCCCAGTCTTCCAGGCCAGACGCTAATGCTCCAATGGGTCAAGGCTGCACACTGTGAAACTCACCAAACTTTGTAGAGGCCTCAATTTAATTCAGACCAACTTCATTTGTGTGGTCCTTGATCTGTTAAGAGACGTGTAAAATAATGGTGCAGCTGGAGCCTAATCTATAGTACAGAGCGCAGATAAAGGACCATATGTGAGATACTGTATCTGTGCACTTCATGACTCCCTCATGTGCTCTCCTTATCACTGTCCTCAGCACATACAGGAAGCACATGTGCCTGCAACAGCAGGTATAAAGGAATACACTCATCTGATTGGATTAAAGCCATGACCTCTGACCCGGACTGTGACTGTGTACGGGCCAGCACATGTCCGCGGAGCGCGGGTCACTGGGTTTAGCGTCAGGGGACACCATGTACAGTAGGGTGGGACATGCCATAAATGCATGGAATTAAGACGCACTTGTAGAAAACTGTGAAGAACCTTCTGGAAAACACATTTGTGACAATACATCAAATAGAAATGACGGGAAACATGTGGATAATTTCAGCCCAAACTGCAACTTTTGGATCAAAACGTTTGTATTTTTCACAAACTTCTGCCGTAAAAACACAATATCATCATTTTCCGAGAATTTTACATTTAATCCTTTAAAAAAAATGATATTTAAGACCTTCATTTGGGCTCAGTTCACTTAAAGGGACTATACAGAGTTTAATAATGTTAAAACTAAGTATTTTCATCCTACTACATGTTCCAGCCATGTCCTAATGTGTAGAATGAGCTCAGACCTGTTCAACACAACTGCCACTAAAATCCTGCACTGTCCCTCAGAAAGGTGTTCATTCGGGTCCGAAGTGCCGTCATGCACGAGCTTAATATAGAACCTGCAGTTACATGTATGACCTGCGGTGGCAGTAGTGAGTACAAAAATGACCAACTTGCATCTAGTCTCTTTAATGACTTTTAATGCTTTTAAAGGCCTCTGCTAACTTTCTTCAAAGCCCTGTGAGAGTGCTCTGTTTGACTCCATGTGGACCCTTGTACTGTCAGAGCAAACACAGTATTGGACTGACTGCTGCTGTTGCAAAAGGCTGTTTCACAATAATGGGATGGATTGGTCTGAAATCTATTGGTCTTATTAAGACTGGATTTTACCCTGGGTGAATGGTCAAGGCCAGTCTATACTCCAGGGTAAATGGGCCAACTCTAAAAGTGCCATCTTATTGGAGCAAAATGACTTCATATGTGCTTCAATTAAATTCATGCTGATGTTGCTTTTGATTTTGGGTTTGGACTGTCTTGAAATAAGATTGCCAATGGAGCAAGCAATAAGTTGCTTAAAATTAAATATATTAACTCTGAGAAATCGATCTTGTTCCTTTGGCAATAAGATAGTCCAAACGTATTCAAAATTAGCACAAATTCCAATAATTCAAGCACTTAAAAGTTATTTTTGCTTTTGTACCCCTCAGATCAGATTATGATACAGCAACACGGTGGCACAGCTGAACCTGAACAGTTGTGTCTCACAATAAGAAGGTTCGATTCCTAGTCAAGATGATTCCTTTCTCCCCATGTCTACTGTAGGTTTCCGCTGGGTGCCCCCTTTTCCCCTACCACTAAAACTTTGTACAATAGGTCCAGTCTCCTGGAAATCCTAATCTCAGTGGGGCTTTCCTGGTTAAATAAAGGCAACAACAAAAGTCATAATGACCCCTAACAAAAGGAATAAATACAATCACCTAACCATTACTCCAGTGTTAATTCTGCATTTTTCTCGCAAATAAATCCTTTTTTTTTTTTTCCTGTTTAGCAATGCATTGTTTAGGAACCGAAAAAACTGAAGTTATGATCCGAACAACGGGAAATAAAAACAAACCAGTATTTGAGAATAAAACTTCCTCTTTGAATCCCTGATCCTATTTGATACTCTGAGTTCAACCTGGATAGACTCAAACAGACAAAAGCAGCGATTAGGAAGATTTATTGACAGGTATATTAGTTTTGGCGATCAGACCCCGGCGGTAGACATTGATGTATGAAAGTCAGTATGGATGAACAGCTTGTAGTTAGGGATGTTTTCCCCTGGAGCCTGGACACGGGTGGTGGTATGGAAGACCCAGTGGCATAGCAAAGGTACCAAGGGGCCCCAAGCAAGAATGTCGGTAGGGCCGTCGTGTGCCCTAGCTTGTTGGGGGCCCCAGGCAGCAGCTACGCCTCTGGGAAGACCTGTGAAGATGCAGCAGGTAGAAGCCGTGGACAAAAGAGGCGGAGATGGGGTGGAGGCAGGTCGCAGCGCAGCTGGGAACCGAACGAACCATGATTGCTGGGGCTTAAAAGCGGGACCGAGGATGATGATTGGCTGCTATGGAGGTGCGGCTCTTACGTTGATGGGTCCCTCGCAGAAGCGATCAATGGCTGGAGGTAGGTGATGCTGACATTAGTCTACCAGGTTGAATTAACGGTTAGGCTTCATTAGAGTGAAATGTATCTGCATTACGAGTGGTGGTGGTGGAAGCAGCATTTTTTATTTATTTTTTTATTTACAAAGCATGACAATTCATATCATACAGTTTGTTGATATTAAGGTCTGCTTTGTAAAAAGGAATTCCCAGAAGCGCAATCCTTATGGACAGGGACCCACAATTAAAATATACAACCAAAGAATTACAAGGGGGGAAAAAATGAATTTTACCCACCCACAACCACCCACCAACAAGATCACATTACAGAAGGAGCCTGTTATATTTACACATCCTGTCTCTACACATCATAATATTCAAAATCAGATTTACATAGTTTGTAAATCATGAGATATTCCATGCATTCAGGGGCCAGACCAACATGCGACCAATGTGACTCAACAGTCATATGGGGTTTTTACGCATAACATAGCAATACATTTTGCCTCAGTAGCTTTTTAAATATGTAAAAAGAATGTGATTCTTTTATAAAGCAATCAGTCTCATTCCAGATGTCAGGGCCTCTACAGGCCATGCTAAAGCTGGTGCACTTATGATGACAATGTTTCCCTCTTAATAAAGGTTTCCCTCTAGTGTTATATTTATGAAAAGGATCGGCCACTGGAATGAGTTCACAGAGTCTGGAATTGAATTTATGTACCACGTTATACATAATACAAGCATTGTGAAATCTGTTGCACTCAGTGAGCTTCAGAAGCTAGAAACCATAAAAAAGAGGATCTGAGGGAGAGTTACAGTTTGCCCATGATATAACACGTACAACCTTCTTCTGAAGAATCTCCAGCTTTTCAAGATGAGTAGGATACATGTGTATGTTCCTTAAAGGGACTATACCTAAATTTGAACCTTTTTAGTCAAAATGTGATGGGTATTTCTACCATCATGGCAGTCCTTCGGAGTCACCATGTGATGAAAAAGGCAAACCCTTTTTTGTTACATATTACATTATTACATTATTATTATTATCACATATTGTATATTACATATACAACACCAGCTACTATAGTAACTATTTTCTCCAAAGTCACACCACAGTCCTGTCCACATATGCCATGGTCAACCATGACCCACCATGACCCCACCATGACTGAGAGGAACTGGGACACACATGACCTACACCAGCAAATGTATCATACAAGTGAAAGCCATTATCATTGTTATTATTATTATTATTATTATTATTAGTCCAGGGGTGGCAAAATCCGGCTCGGGGGCCAAAACTGGCCCTCCATCATAGAACCTCTGGCCCTGAAGATAATTTTGAGAAATATTAAACAAATCATAGAACAACTGCCTAAAGTAAAGTGCTATATAAATGTGAAAAATACTGTAAATTCCTATAAAATGTCCTAACACTCATTTAGATCATATATGATGGACAACATTGGCAATTGTAGAATTGCCAATGTTGTCTACATACAAAATGTCCAAAATAAACAAAGACTTTGTATTGTAGGATGACAGAGGTCTAGTTCTTAGGGGTATAATGTTGGACAAGATGGGTCGTCGGTCAGAGCGCAGAATGGGCAGGAAGAGACCAGTCGTATGAAACTCCAGAGGTAATTACATTAAATGAAGGTTTGATCAAGTATTGCAGTCTGAAATGACAGAATAAAAAAGATAAATAAATAACCTTACAATGAATTACGTCTAAATATGTGAAAAGATAAATCTCACCTGATGTATAATAATTTCAATAAAACTGTCTTCAAATCAGTTCAAATGTTTTTTCTATTCCACTTTCTCATTAGTTGTTCGAGCTGTACCTGTAAGTTCTTCTTCTTGGAAAACTCCACAGCAAAAGTCAAGTGTGCGGGGAGTAATTAGGTCAGAGATAAGCACAGACGTCTCAGAGAGAGTGATCAAGGTGTGCTCTTCACAAAGTCCCTCGAGTAATCTTATCAAACACACTATCTAGCACCGATACAGAACCAAACCACTGAATACAGCAAAAACAGGCGTTTTGCAACTTAAGCAACCACATGTTTGACAAAACGTGTCCACACAGATTTACAAAGACTTTCAGAATGACACCAATAGAACATGGGCTTTCAATGGGGCTTTGAGAGATCCAGTTCAAAACAAATATTTTCTTCTGTGTTTGCATAAGAATATAAACCAAAGACGGTTACTGTTTTAGTTAAACTTTAAACCTGACACCACAGTAACACATGAAGCTTAGACTTATTGTATTGCAAAGGCTCAAAAGTCCTGACCACTGCTACATGTTTGTGATTATTCAGTGTAAATAACATAATAATAATGACCATTTTAAATGTGTTAGAATATGACAAAATCCAATGCTGCCTCTACTTGACCTGCTCTCCAGCCAAACCCGGGACTTTCAGGAAAATACATTCAGAGTGGAACAGTTCATCAAATCACAAAATGAAATTAGAAAACATCGATATTCGGTTTTAAAGGCTGTGATCCTCACACAAACATCACCGTCCAGCAGTGAATGAAAAACTAATGAATGGAGAGGCCAGTTACATGAAGTAACTGCACTTTTATGACTAGTTTTTGCCACATGGTACTTTTTACATCTACCTGAGGTGGGTAGAGCAGCCTAAACATTTACTCAAGTAAAAGTAAAAAAGTACTTGGAGAAATGTTGGTTGAGTACTGCAAGGACAGTGTGTACTGAGTAACTGTTTGAATTGTTGATGACGCCAAAAATTGTGTGACACAAATTATAAAATCATGTGGAAATTGTGATGTTTTTAAAGAAAATTTCTAAGAAAATATCAGAAAATACAGAAAATCTGTACTCTTACTTGAAAAAAAAAAAAAAAAAAAACTTCGTCCAACAAGCGACTAAAGCTGTTGAATGAGGAATTTTTCTGTGTTTTTTCAGAAAAAAATCGCATTGTTTTTTTTCTGTCATTTTCTTTGGAAACATCATTTCATGTTTTGTTTCTCATAATTTATGTCACGACTGAATTGAGAAATCAGACTTTAATGTTCCAACAGTTACTCAGAACTCACAGTACTCAACTCTTGAGTCATTATTTTTGCTCACGGCTTTTACTTCTTGAGAAAATTATTTCCAAATAAAGTTTCTCTAACTTTTATTTGAGCTATTCCCATGTTGTGCTTTGGGAGTCTTGTGTCATGTGAAAAGTGCTTTACAAAGAAGACTCCATGTGATTATAAACTAAAGAAGAGATAAACATTTATATGAATGTTGTACTGTTTATGTGAATCCTCCCTGTATCTGTGTATGTATGTATATGTTCATGGCATCAGTGCTTCAGTGTCTGAAAAGCTCACCCAGACCATGGTTCACGTCACAGCATGGATGAAGCACTCCTGCCTACAGTTAAATACATCTAAAACAGTGTCCATGCTTTTCACTAAATCTCACGCTAGTCGTATTGATGAGCCTGATGTTCGTGTGTAAGGTGAACGGCTGCAGACTGTAGCCCAGTATAAATATCTTGGTGTCATTTTGGACTCAAAACTCACATTCAAACCACATGTAAAAATGATCAGTAATCACATCAAGTTTACCCTCAGCAACTTCAGACACATCCGGCACCAAATGTCAATACAAGCAGCAAAAATGTACATGCACTCAATGGTCTTTTCACATTTAACATATTGTTTAACTGCCTGGTCACATGCCAATGTCACAACCCTGAAACCCATCCAGTCCCTGTACAAACGCACCATAAAAACCACTATCATATCATCACTGCCCACTATTACAAAAGCATCATTTACTCACTTGGGAAAATATGATCAAATACGCTCATCTCTGCCTCATCTATAAAATAATACATGGTTTGTCATCACCTCCACTCAGACAGTTCATTCACACCAGATCAACAGAACTCAGGAGAACCAGAGCAGCAGCAAGAGACGACTGCCTCATCCCTCTGAGAAAAAGCCTCTTTGGTCAAACCACCTTTTCTGTCCAAGCTGCCCATGAATGGAACCTCACCCCCACAACAATTAGAAATATCAATACATATAACTCATTTAAAATACAGTTAAAAAAATGTCTCATTGACAATCAGAGCTGACAGGATCATCTCTCACTGCCCCCTGCTGGCCTCTTGTCCTCGTCTGCTGTCTCTGTCTCTGTAATTGTTGAGTTTGTAATAGTCTTGTTGTAATGTCTGTCATGATTGGTTTGCGATATTGACAGTGCTGTTTTCTGTTTTCTTTTTAAATATTTAATTGTATTGCATATTAATGTGTATAATTGTACTTTTACTCCCTTCAGGAGGACACATAACAACTGTTCAGGGACTACAGATGAAAAATAGCCCTTAGGCTAATTACATGTATAATGTATATTAATATGCACTGTCCCTATAATAAATAAATAAATAAATCAGTTTTGTGAATGAGCATGTGTCAAACCTTTTCCCTTTGTCCTTCCACACCGTATGCCCGCGGTGGACCCTGGACTCTGGTCCCGGGCTCAGACTGACGAGTATAAAAGGCCTGCCCCGGCGTCGATCCTGCAGTCTCGACCGAGTACTCGCCAACCAACAACAGTAGAGCTCAGAGAACCCATCATGGGGGACACCAAGCTCTGCCTTCTGCTGTTGCTCAGCCTATCACTGACCTGTGAGTACCACACACACACCAACACACACAGGGAAACACACTTTATCTGATCAGGGATTTTACAAGAAAACATAGAGTGCTCTTAAACTTATCGACTTATCACAGTATTTGGTCAGTTCCCCATAGACTTCCTATTGGATTTCCACCAAATACTTTTTTTCCATTTGTCATTTTTGTGTCTTTTGGGATCAATCAAGTATTTATCTATTTGTATTGACTGCACTACAATGTATGTCTTAAATTACTGAATGTTGAGTCGTTCTAAGTCTGGCAATGCAATAAGTATTTTGTAGCTGACCATAATCTCCTCAGAATGTTGCGTAAGAGAGGTGTTGAGAGGTAGATTGTAGTCTTAAACAGTGAAACATGGTGTTTCACTGTTGTCCTGGCTGCTGCGGCTGTTCTCTGCTGGTTCACTGTCCTCTTACGCAGCTGGACTTGTGCACGTTACACTTTGGAGCCCAGACAGTTTGTCTCCTTGTATCTCTGTGATCTTTGGACAGGTGTCACTGGAGTACACTCGAGTCTCACTGTAAACAGACAAGCATTTTGTTTATTTTACAAAGCCAATAATTTAAAAGTTGACTCTATCTGATACTGTCTTCTTTACCCACCAAGTAGTTTTATGTCAACTGTAAATCATTTTTATTAGTAGATCGACTATAAATGATCTTGCTTTCAGTGAACTTGACAAACAATACAGCAATCTTTTTGTGTTTACTGTCACCAAACTCCGGCAGGTCCTTATTCATCTAAATATATATGAAATTTAAACAATAAATATACAATTTGCCTGGATTAATCTGGTATAGATTTATATAAGAATTAACAAATAATAGTGACTCAAAGCACATTCTAATCAAGCAATAACACACAATATCCCAATAAGTCCCCCTACTACATATATTGCTATTAATAATCAGTGCACTAGAAAAATGCAATTGTATCTCAGATAAATTGCTTAAAAAGTGCTTGAATTTATGCTGTTTTTGAGTAGGTTTGGACTCTCTTGAATGAAAGTTACCAATAGAAAACTTAAAATAACTGAAAAACTTTTTTTTTTTTAATATTAGTCAAAAAGAAATACTTCGCTTTAAAGGTACATTATGGAACTTTTTATGCGAAAAGCAAACATGATGCACGTGTGTAATTGACCTTTTTTGACCCAATGGCTGATTGGGTCACCAGAAAATATAGGTTTTCTGGTGAGAGCAGTAAAAACCTACCAGAAACTAAAAAAAGATCTTGGAGCCACTGTGATGGGAAGTAAAGGCATAATGCTAACCACTGGGTCACTGAATGACCAATAATTTTATTTTCCACAAATAGCGTTCTATAATGCACCTTTAAGTCATTTTCTTATATTTTCCAGTGTGTACCAAAAGCATTTGCCTTTCTTATTAATGATTACATCAGATCTGGTTTTATAATGTATATATATATATATATATATATATATATATATATATATATATATATATATATATATATATATATATTATAATGTATATTATAATGTATATATATATATATATATATATATATATATATATATATATATATATATATATATATATATATATATATATATATATATATATATATATATATATATATATATATATATATATACATTATAATATACATTATAATATATATATATATATATATATATATATATATATATATAAATGAAAGTTAATAATTTTTATCAACCATTTCATAAAAATGTGTTTAAAATATTATATTAATAATAATAATATTATTTCTTTCTCTTTGTAGTTGCTCAAGATGAAGAACCAACCTGCATGCGTAAGTCACCCTCCAGTATTATGAAATAAAAATAAGTCCTACTTTGAAAATCCACCGTCACTTACTCAGTATGTGTGTGTGTGTGTGATTACAGTGGCCAAACGCTTCAAGACCCTGCACAAGTACGAGTACCAGTATGAAGCTGAATCCCTGAATGCCATCGCCGGAGCCTCTGCGCTCAAGAACGGACCCAAAGGATCATGCAAGGTTGAGATCGAGGTGCCCCAGCCATGTAGCTTCATCGTGAGGACCAGCGGCTGTAGCCTGAGTGAGGTGGACTCTGTGGACGCCGACGGCAACGCCGTGTTCAAGCCCGCCACCAGCTCCGACACCTTTGCTACCGAGATGGAGAAGTACGTAAACAGATACTGTACTAAGGCCCCAAAGTACTTTCAGACACCGTAGGCTTGGTCATTTTATTACTGTGTGTGTGTTACTTGTGGTTATACCGCCTTTGCTATGCCCGATCCCGTCAGACCTTGGAAGCTAAGCAGGGCCTGGCGAGTGAGTGAGTGGTGGTTGGTGAGGGGCCGATGGCGCAGATTGGTTGCCTCGCTTCCGTCAGTCTACCCCAGGGCAGCTGTTGCTACAATGGTAGCTTACCACCACCGAGTATGACGTGAATGAATAATGCAATGTAAAGCATCTTTAAGTGTCCAGAAAAGCGCTATATACAACCACTGCATTATTATTTACCATCTGGGCTCACTCACTGCTGGCCCAGAGTGAAACAGCTTCAAGAAAGCGAAACGCAGACAGTGGAAGCAATTTTATCATTGACAGGTTTAGAATGAGTCTACCCTCTAAAGCTGGGGTGCCCAAAGTTCGGTCCTCAGACCAAATCAGGCTTCTTAGAGAGTACTGCAAGTTTCATAAATCCACATGATCAAATCCTCGAACACTAACATTTTTAGTATAGTGTAAACATATGTGGAAAAAAGCACTTTATAAAGAATTTGTATAATTTTCCTGAAATTTTAGCCGAGTTTTTTAACATTCTAAAAAAAAAAAAAAACAAGTCGGTTTAGTGGACCATCTAAATACCCCCAAGTATGTGCACAAGACAACAGTACCTATACCTTAAACGTTTGTCACAACAAAGACACTTGTAAAAGATCCGACTTTGCTTCCCCCCTGCGTACAGATATACCCTGAAGGTCCAGGTGAACGAGAAGAACCAGATCAAGCTGTACCCCGAGGAAGGCGAGACCAGCACCATCCTGAACATTAAGAGAGGCATTGTCTCTGCCCTGGCTGCCCCCGGCCCTGAGGACAACAAATACACGGTACTTGGATTTTTGCATGTACCTTAGAACGTTTTTTTGGAGTAAATGTACTTCTCAGAGAAGTTTTTCTTTTATGAGAAGTGTTAGATTTTTTTTTCGTTTCTCAGTTTTCTCAGTCAGATTATGTCACTATTGAAGTGACATAAACAAAAGTAGTTGCTAATATTATTAGTATTCATATTATATTACTACATTATAATATTATTAGTATTTTGGCCACACATCTGCCTGTGAGCCACAGCCGTCTAGTTTTTGACAAGTATGTTACCATATCCACCTGGGTTGGATCAGGAGCTGGAGGGTTGAGCCCTATTGTGCATGTTTTGACTCACTTCTACATGTTTGTGCGCACCCCTCAGCCCACCATCCACGGCTTGTGCAAGAACTCCTTCAGTGTGTCCAGCCCCGTGGAGATGACCCTGACCAGAGACCTGTCCGGTTGCGACCGATTTGTTCCTCTCAGGGATCAGACTAGCCCCTTAGCTATTCTCACCGGACTGGTAAGTTTCTACGTCCACAGGCCTGTTACTATTACTTAATGACTTACTGGTAACTAAAAGACAGAGCTTTTATGCTTTGATCCTTCTAGAGGCAATCCAAATGCCCTGACCAACTATATTCTATCATTTAAAACCTTCTTTTTATTTAAACTAGTGAGGTTTTCACCTCATGTTGGGCAAACTAAAATTTGGCCAAAGCTAAATTAAAAATTGTTTATGAGACTAAAACTGTGACTAAAATGTCCAGATATTGTTTTTCATGAAAATAAGAGACTAAAATGATTCACATTTTCAATTTGAAAGGGCCTCATATCATGTAAATTCACTGCCAAAGGAATGGCTCTGTGGCTCTTCATGAGGGAGGAGAAACCTTGGTTAAATTTTAGGGCTGTCAGAGAACTCACAATTGATTGAAAAATAATTATAATTAGTGCATTAACCAAGATTTTATCGCGATTAATGGCATATGTGGCATATATGTTTTGACCAAACACACTCCTGTATCTGAGCGCACAAATTACCTGAAAGCACAAAGCTTTACTTTTATGTAAAGGAAGTGACAGAGAGCTACTTAGGCATGAGACCTGTCTTATTATGCTACTTAAACAAAAAAAAATGTCCTTAAACTGTACTTTATGTAAAATGTGACTTATCAAGTGGGTGTATAAATGTTAAAGCTGTTATTAGCTATTGGGCTTTTCCCATAGAATGATCAAACTGTGAATATTTGGTTAATGAAATGTGAGCAAATGCTATAAATTTATGTAAGTTTTAATAATGAATATAATTATTAGAGAAAAATTAACCGCAGTTACATAAATTTATCGATGAAACACTACTAAATATGACGTTCATATAATAATATATAATAATACGTTATACAATAAATGCAATGTTTATAACTAACTACCTGGAATTTGGAACTTGGAATTGCTCAAATAAACTAAACTAAACTAAAAACTAAACTAAAACACTAAAATTAAATAAAAATATCTTATCAAAATCAAAACTGGTGCGGGGGCCTCTGTTTCCCAACTACAAAGTATTGTGTAATGCCACACTCCACTCCATGAACAAACTATAATGGATAAATGTACAAAGGCAGTACGGACTTTGTAACAAAAGTTTCTTAAGAAAATAGTCATCTGGACTGGATTGTTTGGAAGTGAAAATGTTCCTCTCATCTCCTGAATGATTGAGCCTACACAAATTTACACACAACTATCAACCATCTGTGTGGCACAAACGCTGCTTGGATGAAGTTACTGCATATCTGTCTTTTGGGGCCCCTGAGTGGATGTGGGCCCCTCTGTGGGCGCCCAGTCTGATTATAGCTAGAATTGGCTCTGATGTCCGTGCTGTGTCTTTCAATACAAACACTGCTTTACTCCTGTGAGACCTCTTCAACATTTTTTTTCTTCTCCCTGCAGCACTACCCTCTGGCCCAGCTGGTGCGCAGCTCTCAGACCTGCAACTACAAGTTTGACGAGGAGAAGAACCACATCGTGTCCGGCTCCTGCACAGAGAAGCACCTGCTTGTCCCCTTCTCCTCCCAGTACGAACTCATGTCTCCAATACGGCCTATATAAGGTCATATTACTCTTCTAACGGGATCTTGTCTCCAAACAGGGGAGAGTACGGAGTAACCAACATAGGAAAACAGGAAGTGACTTTCGTCGCAGTCTCCCCCCACAACGACAGAGTTTTTGACCTAGGTGAGCCACCACACATTGAGCTCCGTCTATGTAGACCAGTGGTTCTCAAGTGATGTAGCTTCAGGGCTCACCTTTGGGCGATTGTGATTATCCAAGTAAAACAAGAATTTGAACCCTTGATTGAAATTCTGCAGTTTGACACTTGTACCATGGTTCAAAATATCCAGATATGGCGACATCTGGTGGTGAACATTGTGTACATTCATCATTATTTAACAGGAGCACATGCGCTACCAAGGAAAAAAAAATGAGCCCTAATTCTGAAATTTAGGAGCACGGTCAAAAATTTAGGAGCACAACCCAAAAAAACAAAAAACAAAACAGAAGCTTTTTACAGGGAAGAAGCGAATTAAGACAAATTTTTGCATTGATTAATTCTTCCAAAGTTTTCACTGCGAAATTTAAAACTCAACTATTTTCCCCATTTTATCACCACTGCCAGGCCCCATTGTGAAGGACCTCCACATCGACGTGGTTGAGGACCGCACCATGACTCAGGACAAGGACGCTGCCCTGGAGCTGCTGAGGACCCTTGCCGCTCTGCCCGAGACTGAGGGCCACACTAGAGCCCCCCTCTTCCACAAGCTGGTGCTGATGGTCCGTGGCATGAAGCTGGACACCCTCAGCCCCGCATTGCCCGACGCCCTGGCCATCTCTCCCATGCTCACCTACCAGGTTCTGGCTCAGTGTGGCACCCCCGAGTGCAGCAGCGCCGTCATGGAGCTCCTGAGGGGACGCCCCAGCAGCGGCCCCGAAGTGGACGCCTTGGTCTACGCCATGGGCCTGCTGTCCAACCCCTCCCCGGTCCTCATCAACGACATGCTGCAGATGGCCCAGACCAGGCCCAGCAAAGCTGTCATGTACGCCCTGAGCAACGTGGTCAACAGGTCAGTGTGCTCCAACACTAAAACACCCGCGCACTATTTCATCATCTATAGAAAATACTCGAAGCCTTCCTTGTCATTTATAAACGCCTAAAGAGTGATTTTTGCTGAGGATTAAACTGTCAAAAACAATAAATAAATACATTTCTAAATAAATATCCGTATTGACAAACAGTTATTGAGACATTTCTGCAAAAGAAAAATAGGTCATTTTGTAAGAAGCCACTCAACTCATTTGCATTCCTTTAACGATTACAGCTTTGTGGAAAATGGGGGAAAAAGCATTAAAAATAAATACATAAATACATTAAAGGCAACATAAATGCAGATACTTTTTTTTTAAATTTTAGCTATGACTGAACTGTCAAATAACAACAACAAAAAAACATTAAAAAAAGAAAAGTACAGTTACAGTTTTTAATAAATGTGTGTAGTGAAAGCCCACCTGGTTCAATGGTACTTTGTGTTGAAGATTCTACAAGGCCGAGGGTAACATGGTTCCTGAGATCTTCAACGTGGCTCGCTTCATGGCCGGACAGATTGGAGACTGCACTGGAGACAAAGACCAGATGTACCTCACTCTCAGGGTAAAAAAAGTCACAGACCGCAATAGCTCTATCAGTCCTCAAGAGCCCCGGCACCTTACGTTTGACACTGCGTGTGTGTGTGCAGGTGATTGGAAACATGGCCCCTGCTATGGCTAACGCGGGCCCCGCCGTGAGAGGTGCCGTGCTGCAGTGCGTGAACCAGCCCGAGGCCACTCCAGAGGTGCAGCAGGCCGCCATCCAGGTCTTCAGACTGGCCCCAGTCCCAGAGGAGGTAAGACAGTCTTTCATGTGGAGGGACAAAAAGTTAGTCTACAGCTACCAATATAACTATACTTTAATTGTGGTAAAATTAAGTCCCGAGCTTGTAAAAAGTATTCAAATTGATTCCAAGCAGGTATTGAATATGTCAACATACAGTCCAAAACACATTTCACTGCAGGTATTTCTGTAAAATTACACCAATTTTGCCTTTAAATGTCTTTGTTCCTTTGCCTTTAAGTCTCTGTTTACAAGGATGGATGAAAGTCTTTAACATAGATTTATAGAAGGATAGATTTGTCTGGATTCCTGGCGTTAAAATTGTTTTTGTTAAGGCATCAAAATGGGGAGACCCTGCAAACAAAACTATTTTTTTTTTCAATTTTCAGATTTTGGGCCAATTTGATCTAGTAACATGTAATCTTTCACCTAAGAAACATAAAAATACCAAATCTTCACGAAAACATGTTTAATTCTTGCACTGATTTAGGGAAATTGTCTTTTACAAAGGCTATGCTCTCAAAATACCTTTTTCTCACCTTGTAGCTACAATAAGTGGCTCCTACAGACTTCAAATATTCCCAGCCTGGAAAACATAAAGTGGAAAAATCAACAAAATATTGCAATACATTTTTCTCTCAAATTTGTGTCAGTTATCTACAGGAATGTTTCAAGTCCCTAAATCCAAACAAATCAAAAGAAACATTCCCCTGCAGCGTCTGGCCTTAAATGAGACTTTCCTCTGTCTGTATGATCCCTGTGGAAACCTCGATCGGTGGAGTTTACTGCAGCTGCCTCGTCTCCCCACAGGGCAGGGAGATCCTGATGCAGGTGCTCCTGGACAGCTCGGCGCCGTTGCAGAAGCGGATCGCCGCCTACCTTGTTCTGATGAAGGACCCACAGCCCAGCGAACTGGCCCAGCTCATGTCCGCCCTGCCCACCGAGACCGATGCCCAGCTCAAGAACTTCATCATCTCCCACATGCAGAACATTGGCTCCTCCAGTGAACCCGCCACCCAGGAGTAAGAGCCACTTCCACATATTGATGAGTAATATGTGCACAACATCATAGAACACACAAACTAGTTCCTTTCTTATCAACAAATAGAAATGTACAGTATCACATCATTTTGTATTAATCACTAACAGCAAAATATAAATGTAAGGCACTACAGGATTTCGATTTTTCAATATTTATGGATTGTCATGGTAGGGTATTGCATCTTATTTATGTTTATTCTCATATTCAACTTTTTTTTTGCAAGCCAAAACTTCCTTAGCATCCAGACTATCCATTTTCAAATCCTTTATTCCGTCTTTTCTATGCTATTATGAATCTTTCAGACTGAGGAAGAGGATCTTTGACGCCGCCCCAGACAACACGTTGGGCCCCGTGGAGGACAGCCTGAAGTTCTCCCGTAATCTTAGGGTCGGCTTGGTCCAGAGCAACATGATCTTCGAAGAAGCCAGCTACCTGCCAAAGGAGGTCATGCTGGAGATGACCCTCAAGGCTTTCGGATTCGACCTGGACATGATGGAGGTCAGTTATCCTCAGTAGGGACAGGCACACAAACGGGTTTAGGGCTGGATTCTAGATGGAAAAAAAACAGACTACGGCACTTCTAGATTACACACACTTACAGACTTTTGCTTATAATTTCAGAAACCTGAAGAGATTTTTTTTGAAATATTATTATTATTATTATTATTATTATTATTATTACGAGTTTCCCCCTGCCATCACAGTTCATACACAGACACATTTTACAGTTTCGGAGCATTATAATTTCATCCAAAGCAGTGTTGACTAATCTGGACTAAAACTACATAACTCCCCCCCGGTCGCCTCATTACATATGTCTCTTCCTGCCCCAGGTTGGTATGGAGGGTAAGGGCTTCGAGCCCACTGTGGAGGCCCTGTTCGGAGAGAACGGATTCTTCCCCGACACCGCCCTGAAGACCATGTACTTTGTGTCTGAGAACGCTCCAATGCAAGTTAGCGAGGTCCTCCAGAACATCCTGCCCGCCATGAAGAGAGACCGCATGAAGAGACAGGTGAGCCTTTATTCATCTTTTTTTAAAATAGTCATGGGAATACAATTATAGTATGTAGTAGCTTTACGTACACAAGCTTAATTAGCCATTATTAAAGCAGATTTTGAGTTGTAATTGAATTTGAATAGTCACATTTAGCAAATCGCAAAGGCTGCAGTTATATGTCATTTACATAAACTCTTCATGAGATCCTCTGTTCAAACAACTTGCCGATTTTTTTAAAATCAAAAACACTAAAAATACTCCTTACAAATCAATGGGATTAATTAGTATACAATTCAAAGCACATTGCACTTGCGAAATAGAATATTGAGAACATTCTTTTTGTTTTTCTTGACTCACTTTGACTCTTCTTCTATCCCCAGACCTCTCAGAGCCTTGTGAAGGAGATTGGTCGCAACTTCAACAAACTGGTGAGCGACCTGAAGGCCTCCCAGTCCCCTGAAGCCACCGTTTACCTGCGCCTCCTCGGCAACGAGCTTGGATACATGAAGACTAACGAGCTGGAAGAGATGGCCTACTCTGCCGCCATGTTTGTGGACTCCATGCTCAAGATGTTCCCTGTGGACGTAAGGAATCTATATTGTAATAGTAATGCTATGAGGGTGCAGACTCTGTGCCCTTTTTTAATTTTACACGGACAAAGCAGTTGTGTGACTTTTTAGTTATACAATAAAATTGTTAGCAATGTCATAATTTTCCAGTAAATTTAGATTAAATGCCAGTTTGAATCCAATTTAATGCTTTTTAAAGGTGCATTATGCAACTTTTTATGCAAAAAATGTGTGCATATTTTGTGACCCAATGGCTGCATGGGTGGTTAACATGGCACCTGTACTTTCCATTAAGGTGGCCACTACAGCTCTCCAGGATCCATTCTGTTGTTTTTTTGGTGAGACAGCAGTGAAAACATACCAGAAACTCTAAAAGCAATTGACTAATGGTGTCAAAGAAAATGCAAAACAGCAAATGCTGATGACTTTCACAGCTAGAATACTTTTAGCGACACCAATGATGTTTACCCAGTCATTTTCCATGGCTAATGTTTGCTTCATGTTCTTTTTGGCCGCAGGTTGTGAAGGCCCTGACCTCTATGACCGACACCTCACTGTATGCTCACTACATCTTCATGGACAACGAGTTCTTCCTGCCCACACTGACTGGTCTGCCCCTGCGTATTGCCCTGTCCGGAACCTTCGCCCCTGGCTTCAAGGGAGGACTCAAGATCTCCCCCCAGATGGTAAGAATCGGGTTGTCTGGACCTTGGTTAATACATTGGCTTTGAGTGACAGGAGTAGGGCTGGGTACCGTTAAATGATTCCAGTATGGTATAGAGAAAAAAAAGTTTAGGTACTAATGCCTATAAAAGTATCTAAGAAAGCAGTCACCGGAAAAAACAACAACTTATGATCCAAGTTGTGATGCTGTTAGTCAAGAGACTAACCATTCTTTCTCATTTCCCCATTTTTATTTTCAGAATTTTGTCCTTTCTTTTTTTCACAATATTTCCTAATTTTTGACAAAATCTAATTTCCCCCTATTTTTTCCACCATTTTTCACACATTTCTTGACATTAGAGATGAACCTGATGCATATCTTCCAAACATTATTGTTCTGTTTTCTGGTTCTTTATGAAAAATATCTTAGCATAGGCATAGAAAAAAAGTATTGAATAAAGTATTGTTCAGGTATCGGTATCGTGAACCCAAGTATTGTTAAAGTACTGTTATTGAAAAAAATAACAGCACCCAGCCCTACACAGTCTCAGCGGGAGTCAAATTTAACCCCAAAATTATGCTCTGTTTCTCCCCCCTTCCAGACCGAGGTAGCCTTCATGCCCTCCGCTAGCATCGAGTTTGTGACCCAGGTCGGAACTCACATTCCTGAGTTTTTGGACTGCGGTCTGGAGATGCACACCACCGGCCACCACGAGTCTGGACTGAGTGCCAAAGTCACCGTCGAGAAGGGACAGGTGCAGCTGAGGATGCCCGCCCCTGCCAGCAACACCAAGCTCATCCACATCACGTAAGGGCCGAGAAAGAAGCGCAAACACAAAAAGAACATACAGCAGGGGGAGTAGAGAGCAGGAGGTCCTTAACGAAAGCATTTGTAGCAGCAATGGTATGCAGTTTCAGGCGAGTTGTCTAACATTTCTGTGAAAAGTGACACAGCAATTTGCGAAATGTGCCTATAAACGTCTCTGTGAAAAATTGGTATTCTATTAATGTGTCACGAAAGTTAGGAATGAGTTTGGAGTGTTTTTCTTTGCTTGTAATCAAATAAAAATGACAATCAGATATGGGACCTTTGAAAATACAAGGCTAGTCTACCTATGGCTATGAATCGAAATGTGTAATATCATTGCTGATTTTTTTTTTTTTTTCTGCTTAACTAAATATGAAACTAAAACTGTGACATAAATTTACATATTTTGTCGATTAAAATATGACTTAAAAAAAAAGAGACTAGAATTATCCAAACTTCCAATGACAGCTTGAATTATTTGACTAAATCTTTTCGTCAAAAGATTAAGACTAAATGAAAAATATCTTGTCAAAATTAACACTGTTGCAAAGTAGGTGGCTAATTCCCCTTATATGATCAATAATAGCAATGTTTATGTTTAGTACAATTGTTGTAGTACCTTGTGTACTCCATCGAGAGATGCAGGGTATTGTGTTGTGATTATTGTGAGTATGGCTTACACAAACTGTTCTTTCTCCCTCTTGTAGGAACAGCCTGGTGGCTCGATCTGGAGCTGAGACCGTGACCATCCCTCCCAACCCCATGGACGCTGTCAACGTGAATGAGTGCACCCCATTCTTCGCCGGCATGAAATACTGCTACGCTCTGCAGTACAACGACGCCTGGAACGTGGAGGGAACGCCATTCTTCCCCTTCACCGGTGACAGCAAGTAAGTCGGAAATGCACAATAGACCCTACCAGTGTATAATGTTACATTGCTGTTCATCAGTCAGTTCTGGTATTCTAAAGTAAGTAATGATTCATGCTCTTTGGCATAGGTTTGCCGTGGAGCTGATGCCCACTGGTGAGGTGACTGAGTATACTGCCACACTGGCCTATGAGTTGCTGCGCGAGGGAGAGGAGGGCAAGCAGAAGGTCGATGCATTCAAGTTCATCCTCAGAGCTGAAGGTACCGCTATTGTTTCTGTCATCTGAAGTAGCCTACATCATGCTGTTTGTACATGTGTGAATGTTTGCAAGGACTTTTCTTGAGTCATGAGTCATAGAAGATCAGAAACCATTCAAAATTGTAAGGGCAGTAACTGCCCCTCACACTGCCCCCCAGACACGAAAGTTTGCCTTTTCCCAAACTTTCAAAAACAGAAGACACAGAGATGTTAATTTTGATTTTAGCCATTTAAGAGCTAACATGCTAAAGCCATTTGTTAGCTAGCTTACCGTACATTGCTTGTAGGACACTACAAGCAAGTGGACACTTCATCATAATAATAATAATAATAATAATAATAATAATAATAATAATAATAATAATAATAATAATAATAATAATAATAATAATAATAATAATAATAATAATAATAATGCCTTGCACTTGTATTGCGCTTTACAAACCTGTATTACCAAGTTTCTCAATGCAATTGACACTTGGGGTTAGTTGTCACATGGACTGAGAGGTCGTATGTCACATGCAGTATAAATGGTGGGAAATGTTTTCTTTTGTGTCTAATATGTTGTATGTTTAGGTCATTTGTGAATTTGAAAATGGTACCCCTCATAACACATCTGGCATATCATTGCACCGGTTTAAAACATATTTTGTCCCTTTATCTCAAAAAGCCAAAAAAAGTCACGTTAACACCAACAACCCTGTTAAAAACAATAGTGACAACCAACCCCAAACATCGTGACAACCTGCCCCGCACATGGTCACAGTCGATTTTCTTGTGTTTGACAGTTAATAACTATACATCTCAATATGATAGAAAAAAGGAAGGAAAGTCTATTTCAAGTCAAGGGTTCAAGCTTTCATTTAACGCAGGTCTGACTTTTGTGGGATTTTGTGTGTCAAATAGCCCCGGTCTCCACTACCGATATCTCTAGAGCTAGAGCTAGCTTGTATAGAATATATTTATGAATTTATGAATATTTTCTCCAAATCTTATGTTTTACTTCTGCCCACAGGAGCTGAGCCCACTGAGGCCCGTGCCATGCTCAAGTACAACCGCAGAAAGAACATGTTGTCTGCCGACGTGCAGATCCCAGACTATGATGTGGAGGCCGGACTCAGACTGGGCATCGTAGATGGAAACACTAAGGGCAAAGGAACCCACTCCGTCTCCCTTGACATCATCAACAAGAACATCCCCCAGGTGTCTCTGGTGGGACGCGCCAAGTAAGACAGTCTTTCACTGACTTCTTCGATAGCATACGAGTGAGTGTACGTAGGAAGCTTCACACCAGTCTAGCTCATTTAGCCATTAACCTCTAAACCCCCGCCTTCACCAAGTGCATTTTCTGTCTGATCTTTGTATCAGCTTTACCCAAATCTAAAAAGTTACAGCATATAGGCCAGAGTAATGCTTCATTTGAAAGCAAAGCCTTACAAAATTTATCTGAATGGATCCTTTTCCTCGCTTTGTGGCTTATTTGTCGCTCTTTTGTTGCATTTTCATCCTTGTTTTTGTTGCTATTATGATGCTTTTTTCAAGACATTTTTAGACTTGGGTAAAGCCAAACTGGGGAAAATGTGCTTGGTTCAGGCAGGGGTTAAAAATGATCATTTTCAAAACCATTTCTAGCTGCAAGCATGGTATAGGGCCTCACCTCTACTAGGGTGGGCACCAACGTTGAAGGTTTTACCGTTCTGAACGGAAAAATGGTTTTACAGGTGGAGGGACAACAAACACTAGAAATACTTATTTGGTTATGTCCATATTCTATATATTAGTAGTTCATTTACAGAAGTTAGATATCTCCATTTTGATTATTATTATTTATTTTTTTCAAACTTGTTCTGGATAATTGCTACTGTACTCAACTCACATGACACTTGAGAAGCTAAAATTTGTAAATTTGATTAAGAACTAGTGAATTTATATTTTCATGGCACTGAAAGAGACCTGGTAATGAAAAACACTGCTATAGAAAGAAAAAATTGCAGGTACATGCAAAACGCATGTACCTGCAATTTTTTCTCAGTGGTTCTTATCTGTTTTTGCAAATGAACTCTTTATTTAGGATGATAAATACAAAGGTTTTTGAATTTCATGTATTAGATTGAATTATTTTGTATCAATTTATCAAAAAAATGGCAATCATTCAGAAAATGGAGTCACCAATAAAGCTAGAAATGGCCATTATAAAACACAGTACGAACAATGAACAATTAGTTGCAGGTAAAACAACATTTGTGTGAAAACGTTTTTGTTCATAATACAGTACATTAGAGCTACACAATACATTGCCATGGCATTGTTCTTGCAATATCCACATTGCAAGAAGCTAAAATACTTTGCAAAAAGGCTTGCACCTGTCTGTGATTTACAATTTTTTTTACTGAAACAAAAATGGGCACAATCTCCTAGTAGTTCTTTCTTAGCTTTGTTTCTGTCCTGATTTTTTTTTTCTTCAAGTTTTCTTTTGAAACAAAATGGTGTTTCAATTTAATAGAATATGGTTAATGGTTAAGCAAACATATCACAATAATATTGTTGTAATATTCAAGACAGTTATTAAATATGTTTTTTTTTCTCTTTCTGTGCATATTATAATTGTAAATAGAACAAAAATAATTATTGCTGTCTACACAATTTTCAAGGAAATACTTGGATCAAAAACTCCTTGACCGATTTGTTTTTACCATAACTACTATAAGAAATTGAACAGTAAATTCTTCTTTATGTTTCTTGAAACCCCTTCTCCTCTCTGCTTTGTTTAATGAATGTCACTATTGTGCTTCAGGCTGAGGGAGATGACTGAAGGCATGCTCCAGATGCAGATGCTGGTGCCAGTCCTCAGCACTGATGCTACCTTCACTGCCAACATCAAACGCCAGGAGGAGATTGAGGTCGAGCTCAAGAGCGACATCAAGATCAGGGAGGCCACGTCTGCGCAGAAGATCGCTGTCAAATACGGTAGGAAGCCGTATAAGAACAGTGAGCTAGTGTGGGACAATGAGGAGTACTACCTACATCAGGGCCATAAAACTGGGACTGGAATGACTGGGACTTGTCATTTGTGTATGCTGTTTGTCCCAGTTCCTCTGAGTTGTGGTGCAGCAGGACTGATGTGGACAGATGTTACAGAAGAAGCTCATGAGGTTCATTTCTTCGACACAGTTACTATAGTAACTATTTTCTCCAAAGTAGAAGTACATCCACCACAGTCCTGTCCACATCTGTCATGGTCCACTAGGACCCACCATGGCTCAGAGGAACATCCAGCAGAAGTCTGCAGTTCTATCTAAAGCAGAATCTCCATGACTTCCTTTTTCACTTCTCTGTCTGATTGAAGAGCAATGAGGTCTCAGCCTTTTTACTGGAAATTAAGAGCACATTGTATTTAGTGTCATGTTAGTGTCACTCATGGTGTCGGACCTAAAGTCTTACTCTGAAGAAAGTAAATTCACATTTACACTGAGAAGGGAAGGGCGCCCCCTTGTGTCCAAGTGCGTCCAACTGCCCGGACCAAAACTGCCCCCTGATCAGGGGCCTTTAGGGTTTAAGTTGAAGCATGTCTTAACCAGGAGTGAACTAAGAACAAAAATGGAATGAATCCCACCTTAAAAAACAACACAGAGTCAAACAGCTAATGACAGGA
The DNA here is from genome assembly GCF_951799975.1 of Gobius niger. Lineage (NCBI taxonomy): Eukaryota > Metazoa > Chordata > Actinopteri > Gobiiformes > Gobiidae > Gobius > Gobius niger. The sequence goes on from NC_136866.1 coordinate 21,045,871, forward strand.
ACAATATTCTGAAGATGATTTGTGGTCTGTGTCACTAGAGGAAGCTATAGTAGCACAAAGAGCATGTACTTGTTCCCTTAAGTGACACCCTGACATGCTTTCTTGAAGACGGCAGCAAAGTCGAGGCTGAGTTCAAATCTGAGATGAATGCTGAGACCGCTAACCTGCCTGTTGGAGAAATCATTGCCAGCTATGGTGAGCAGATCCTGGACACTCAGGTCGGAGAGACAGACATGAAGGTCCGCCACATCTTCAAGAAGCTTGTAGAGGTATGTCAATGTCTAATACTCCATACATCTGGTTACTTTGTGTGAATCTTGGACTAAAATGACTGTTACACAGGCTTCCAACAACTACATGGAGAAGTACGGCGCTGACATGCCATACATCCAGAACTTCAGAGTGCCCGACATGCCCGAGATGACTCTGCCTGAGAGACTCTTCCTCAACACGTAAGAGCTTACTATTGTTGCTATGCATACATACCTTTTTATTTTATTTTATGTAACTGTACTTGGTATTCCAACTTTTCAAGGTGTTCTTTAAGAACATTATCTGACATCAGTTTTTTCTTTGTTTTTTGTTTTATTGTTTACGTTTTTTTTTTTTTTACATTTACTGTACTTGTGTGAAATAAAGAGTTTCTCTCCACAAAAACAGCAACGTTTCTGAATAATGCTCGAAAAAATAAGTGCACAGTGCCCTGTCAATGTATTCCTTTTCTCTTGCAGTGAGACCAAGGCAGTCTACTATTTCAACAACGAGCGCTGGACCATGATTGTCCCTTTGCCTTTCGGAGGAAAATCCACCACAGCTGATTTCAACTTCCCCGAGATCCTGACCACTCCCCAGATCTCCGTGCCCCAGATCGGACTGGAGGTTGTGTCCATGGAGATCCCTGTGCCAGAGCTGTTTGTCCCTGAGGGCTTCACTCTTTTCGTCCCTCTCTTCGGCAAAGTTGAGGTTTCCACCATGTTGAAGAGCAACCTTTATGACTTGGAGGCAACCATGGCTGCCGGCAAAGACATTGTGGAGACACCAAGCTACTCTGCTAAAATGGCTGTGATTGGAACCTCTCCTATTGACATTCTCTCAGTCCGCTTTGAAGGTAATTTAGAAAAAATATACCTGTACAACTTTGTCCAGCAGAGCAAAGCATAGAATCTCCCTCATCGTGTTGCTTTCTAGTTAACTTTACTTGCTTTTTATTCAGCTAATTTGGTATATTCATTATTTTTTTAGGCTCTGGTATGGTGGTCCCTGCTGATGCCCTGAAGGCCCAAGTTAAGGGATCTTTTGTGCACAAATTCCTTGAGGCAAGTGTGAACATTGAAGAAGAGGCAAGTCTGGCTGACACTCCCACCTTCAGAAGCAACAGCAAGGTCGATGCAACCAGCCCCCTGGGGGTCAACGTGGCTGTAGAGCACAATGGTGTGGCTAAATTGAACACTGAAAAACTCACAGTGGACAGCAACTTCGACGGTATGCTTAAGGCTGGCCCCGTCTATGGCAAGGCAATCTCATATCAGTCCATGATTGTTGCCCCATTCACCCCAGAAGCCAAGATTGAGTCCTCTGTTGAGATCGATTCCACTTTCATCAAAGCCCAGAACGCATTCAATGCAGAGCTTCGTGACGGCGCCATCTCTATTCTGTCCAACACCAATGCTTTTGATGGCACTGTGGTGCATATTGCTTCCGTTGACTTCAAAGACCAGAAGCTTACACTGAAGTCCGATGCCAATGCTTTAGTTATCGGGCTGAAGATGAAGAACCAGATCGAGGCTGCTGCTGGAGCCAGTGAGGTTGTGATGAGGATGGAGACCAACTCTGACTATGCTGAGAACCGTGTTTACTCCCTGATGACCGCAACAGTGAATGGCGAAGGACTGGCTGTGAACAACGATGCCACCCTCAAGCTCTTGGACAACGTGGCGATCCATAAGGCCAACATGAAACTCAACCAAGAAGGCCTGGTTGTGAGCGGAACCAACACGCTCCAGAGCCCACTGTCTGTTGAGAATACCTTCAACGCTGCAATCGACACTTCCAAAGCCACTCTTTCCATCTCCAACAAGGCTGCACTTGCTGACACAAAGGTCGACAATGATAACTCTCTGACCATCACTCTGTCCAGCATTGAATTCTCCTCAAAGGCTGAAGCCATGGCAAGTGACTATTCCACTTACACTCATGATGTTACCTTTGACATGAAACCATACACTGTCTCTGCCAAAGTGAACAACAACCTGAAACTCCTGGCTGCCAACTTCATCAATGAGGCCCAGCTCCAGGCAGAGCTTTACAAGATAGACCTGACTGGAAGTGTGAAGGCCATCTCCGGCGAGGAAGAGATCAAGCACGTCTACCAGATCAACTACGCTGACATGACCGCCAATGCTAAATGCAGCACCACAGGCAAAGTGTTCGGCACGCACATGAACCACAACACAGAGCTCGAGGTGATTGGTCTGGCGGCCCGCTTCTCCAACGATGCCCGCTTCAACTCCCAGCCCATGCGCTTTGACCACACCGTCCGCTGCAGCGTGGCTCCCTTTGACTTCAATCTCGATGCCATCTTTAATGCTGACGGTGACCTGACCCTTTACGGAAAGCATTCTGCTCAGCTCTATGGCAAGTTTCTTGTCAAAGCCCAACCTCTTGCCTTTGCCAGCACCCAAGAATGGAGAGCTTCAATGACCCAGGCCCTTGACAATGGCATGGCACTCGAGACCACCTTTGACAATAAGATGGACACTGCTCTCTCTCTGGAGGAGCAGAAGACAAGCTTTAGAATGAAGTCTAAAATGAACAACCATGCATTCAACCAGGACATGAGCCTGTACAACACGGCCGAAAGGATGGGAGTTGAGATGTCAAGTGCTCTGCTCACCAACGTTCTCAATCAAGAGGGTGCAGAGAACCAGGAGTTTGCCATCTCTGGCTTCCTGAAGTATGACAAGAACACCAACATGCAAATCATCCAGCTTCCCTTCATTGAGTCTATCCCTGTTGTTGTGGAGAACCTCAAGGCTGCCTTTGTCTACATGGCAGAGGGAGTCATGGACTTCATCAACAATGAGGAGGTGCGTGCTAAACTGGAAGCCATTCCTCAGCACATAAGGAACTTTGTTGTCCAGCTGAACCTTGAAGAGAAGATCAATGGGCTCAAGCAATTCCTTATCGACTTCACCCAGGAGTATGCCGTTTCTATGGAAGATGTTGAAGGCTTAGTGAAAAACCTGCGCGAAACAGTAAGCAAGGTGCTGGCTGATTTCAGCTCCTACATGGGTCAATTTGTTGCTAAAATGAAGGAGATGATGGAGAACATGACCCTGCCCGACACCATTGTGCAGAAGATTCAGGAGCAGCTGTTGGCTATTGATGAGGCATATGAAATCAGGCCTTTAATTGTCTACGTGATTGAAACCGTGTCTCAGATGATCCAGAACTTTGACATGGAAAAACTCAGAGGGAGCGTACTTGAGATGCTTATCGAAGTTGACAACCAATTCATGATCTCTAAAACAGCAACACAGTTCTTGGAAGAAATCAAAAAGATGGTTCAGTCCTTCAACATTCAGCAGATCTATGACAAACTTAAAGGCATCCTTGTCAGCATTGACATAAAATCCCACATTGATGAGCTCATGAACGTAATTCCCACCGAAATGCTCAATGATGCTCTTGATTATGTCCTGAAAGTCATGCAGGACCTTGACGTTGTCGGAAAACTCAATGCCTTCACAGCAAAATTGAGAGAGCTGCTTGTTCAGTTTGAGGTTGAAAAGAAGGTACAGGCTCTGATGGAGAAAGCAGTCGAAGTCATCAAACAAGTCAGAATTGAGGAAACCATCGCCTCTATTGTCCAAATGGTTAAAGGTGCTGACATTCCAACAAGAGTCTTGCAGATCTTCCAGAGCACCATTGAATACCTCAAAGCAACTGAAGTGAAGGATATCATCACAAACCTGAATGCCATGATTGAGAGCATGGTGCAGAAGCTGAACTCTATGGAGTACAACGATTTGGTGAACACCCTAAACCAGATTATTGCTCAGTACACAGCTTACATCAATGACGCAATCAAGACCCTGGAAATTCCAGAGAAACTCCAAGTGGTGAGGGACTTTGTCAACTATGTTTTCGCCACTGTTAAAGACGTCACTGCAAGTGTGCGAGAAGTCAAATTTTCAGAAATTGTAAAATCTGTTCAAGGAATAATGGCCCAAGTTGTTGATTACAGCAAAACCTTGGTTGACTATGTAAAGCAGCAAATTGAGGATCTGGAGATCAAAGAACAAATCCGATCTGTATTGGAGGCTGTGAGCGCAGTCTACAAGAATGTCATCCAAATGACTAGAAGGATTCTCAACAAAAACGTGGACCTCATCAGCAAATTCCTTCCTGATCAAAAGATTTTTGAAGAGGTGAAACAAATGATCTCTGGAATCATGGCTGAATTGAGACAGGCAGAGGTATTTACTCCTGAATTTACTGTGCCTTTGACCGACTTGGTGCTGCCTGCCTTAAATTTCAAACTGGCCCGGCTCCAGGAAGTTGAGATCCCAACACAGATTAACATTCCTGAGTTCACAATCTTGCAGAAATACACTGTTCAAGCCACCACAATTGCCTTTGATGACATCAAGCAGAAGCTATTTGAGCTGGTTGACTACCTCATAAACTTCAGCTTCCAAATGGTGGATGTTGAGGCTTTCTTTGGAGACCTGAACTTTAGCTTCCTTCCTGTCATGCCAGAGATTGCTCTCCCAGAATTTACTCTTTCTGACATCTCCTTCCCTGCTCTCCCAGAGGTGCCTGTGGAGAAGTTTGTCAAGTCCCTGCAACTTCCTGAGATCAAACTACCAACCATTCCAACTGAAATTGCATTCCCAAGCTTTGGCAAACTGTATGGGGAGTTAAGAGTACAGACCCCTATGTACAGCACCAAGACCACTGCAGAGCTTCAAAACTCAACTGAAAATGAGCAGAGCCCCCAGATGACAGCCTTCCTTACATCCCAAGGCACGTCACCAGCATATGACATCTTTAACTATAAGATTGACTCAACTGCTCGACTGGCAATCCCCAAGATGAGCCGTGTTGTTATCGGAGAAACAGTGAAATTCGAACATGTTGCTCTTGGAGTTGAACATCAGGGATCTCTGAATCTCTATGGCAAATCTGCCCAAGCCCAGGCTAAGACAACAGTGAAGGTTGCAACTGAACCATACATCGGTAACTTCATGAACACTGCCTTCATTGCAATGGAGGATGGCATGTCGGCTTCTCTTGAGACTACTTACAACCATGTCATTGATGTACCTGTCTTCCATGTCAAAATGGAAGCCAATGCAGCTCAGAAGGCAATTGCCCGCCTTGATGGCCTGAAGTTCACTCTCACAGTTGACAACACTGGTAAAAGTTCCTACAATGGAGACGAGGGTAACCACAAGAGCAACCTTGAATTCACCCTTATTCCCAGAATGATCACTCTGATCTTCAATGGTGACACTGATTCTCCAATGCTCAAGATGAAGCAGGTAATAAATGCTGAAGCTGGAACTCTTAGCTTCATCAAGTTCAACATCCGCAATGAGGCTGAAACACCCTTCCTCAAGTCCAGCGAGATGGTAGCAACTGGACTGGTTAGCCTTTTCGATATGAAGATTGACATCACTTCCAACCACATCTCAGAACTGGTTGGTCCGGTCCAAGGCACCATTGCTAATGATTTTAAGTACCTGATCAGCCCCCGGGAATTTGTTTTTGAGCTAAAAAACAAGGGTGCCAACAGAGTCAACCTCTTGGGATCGCTCACAGCCAAGTTAGATACTCAAAGCGAATGGTCTGCCTACCTGAACACCGAGATGCAGAAGGTCAACACCATCAACATGGTGCGCTTCAACAAGAACATGGTCTTCTTTAACATCACTGTGGACAACAATGACAAGGAAATTGCAGTCAATCTTGGCGTTGATGGCCAGGCCAACCTCGAGTTCCTGACTTCTCCCATCAGCATCCCTGAGATCGAGCTGCCATTTGTTGAGTTTCGTACACCAGAAGTTAGCAACCTGAATTTGTATGAGCAGACAATCCTGAAGGACCTCTTGACCACCACCGACCAATCTGTGAGCCTTGATGCCAAAGTAGCCTACCAGAAGAGCATGGCTCCTCGTTTGTTTGATATCATGGGTGTGATTCAGGTTCCAAATCTTGGCAACTTTGTTACCGACTTGACCTTTAAGTCTGCTATCATCAACTTGAACCTCAATGCTGCTCTGGAGACTGAAGATGACATAGTTTTCCGCATGGGAGCTACCACCACATCAGTGTTTGACAGTCTGAAAGCTAAGCTTGACGGAACAACAAGCCTGACCACCAGAAGAGGAATCAAGCTGGCCAACTCTGTGTCCCTGGAGAACCAGCACATTGAGGGAACTCACGACAGCACTGTTAGTATAAGCACTGACTCGTATGAAACAACAGTCTCTGTCGCAACCATAGGAAAAGTCGCCCTGCCAATTATCAGCATGGAAATTAACCAGAACATGGTTGCAGACAACAAGGCGAAACCCAATGCTGCTTGCACTTTCAGGGTGAATGGTCAGCTTAACATCCCCAGAATTAATGCTGTGGTGAAGGCTGAGGCAGATCACAGCACAAAGATGGAGGGAACATTCGAATACCTGTCAATGGAGACCTCTAACAGGGCCAACATGGACGGAACCATCCTGGAAGACTACCTGGTTTTGGGAGTGCTGGACAACGAGCTGAACTTCTACCTAAACAAGGACGGTCTTCGCTCCAGTGCCAAAATCATTGCCGATACCAAGCTGAACCAGGGTGCTAACAAGATCTTTGCCGTTGATGTGAATGAGAATCTGGCCATTGAGGCTGCTCTTAGCCGTGTCTATGCTGTTCTGAAGTATGCTGGAAACAATGAAGCCAACCTGTTCAACTTCAACACCAAGGGACGCCATGTTGCCCAGGGAACTGTCGACTTTGCACCTATCTCCTCCCTGACTGCCGACATTGAGATTGATCTCGCTCAGCCCACCAGCTTTGGAGACATCACCATCTACGAGAAGGCAACGGCTGAGGTGACAGCTGAAAAGCAGAAAGTTGCATCCAACAGCAAGTTTGTGAGCCCAATCTACACAACCAACTTGATGCTGGAAGTTGAGGGTGATTACCCTGTCCTGAAGGTCATCGCCAAGTCATCTGGCACCTCTCCCCTGAACCTCCTGGAGTACGACTTGGATGGTAAGTTCAATCTAAAAATGAGTTATCACACATTCTGACCAAAAGAGCTAAGAGTAACTTCAGTGAATAGAAGTGAAAAGTCCTCAATAATTTTACTGATTTTAAGTCACACAAATTTCCTTTCTTTGAATTGGTTGACTCATTTTCCTTTTTTCTATCCTTACAGCTTCCTCCACCACCAACTACGAGAATGATGCCCTGAACATGAACAACAAGGCTGTGTTGACCAATGCTGCCATGACCATGGACGTCAACCATGTTATCACACAGGCTCTGAGGTAACTTCACACATATTTTTTAGCAATTAGTTGTAGAGTTGTTGGTGGTCAACATGAAGTAATAATTTGCATGTTTTTGTCTTGATTTTTAGGAGAAAACGTCAAGTTGACGACAGGTAAATATCCATATTTTGTCCTATTTATTCAGTATTGTGTAAAACTTTCAATGATAACTCCAAAACTACTTTTTCAATTATTATTAAAATTATTATTTAAAATATGTTTCCCAAAACATACTTCCTTTCCCCTTGGGGAGGCCATACTCCCTTGTGTGACGCTTTGCCGTATGTATCTATGTGCAACATTCAACCTGGAATGGTCTGCTTTAAAAGTTTTTTTTTTTTAATGCATTATCATCCTGTGTTAGGTCTGTTATAGATTGATCTTATCAATATGTTCACAGTGTCTCCCGCCACACCTTGAACATGGACATCAACAGCCCAACCTTCACTGACATGAACTTCCGCTATGCTGCGAGCAGGAATGGCATCAGTGCTTCCCTGTCCTCTCCATCTGCTGGCTTCCTGGGCCTGCAGGTCAATGGAAAAATCCCCTCACAGATTACTGGAAGACTCTACGGACGCTACCCAGTGAGTATCTGCCAGCATGGAGGGGTTAGGTTGTTAAAATCCCCACCCAAAGCAGGTGTAATTAAGTTTTCCACACAGTAAAAGAAATAAGTATTATTAAGGAATTAATTAATGAATTAAAAATGTAGTTTGGAATTATTGGAATTAATTTATTTAATAAACCCATATCGGACTTATTTAGTAAGTTATGATTGTCTTCTTAATGATGATGCCAATGTTTCTGTTTAATCATAGTATATTTTTCCTAAAGGTCCCATATCATGCTTCAGCTTTTATTACTACTTAACACCCTTTAAAGCCTCATCAAAAATATACCTGGATTGAGGTTTTGCTTCATTTACACATGCAACAAAAATGTAGTCCCCTGGGACTACAGATGGAAATTAGCTTGAAAAAGCTCTAGTCTGGTTCAAGCATCTTTGCTCACAAGCATTATGTAACTGTACATTGTCCTGATAAATAAATAAATGAATTTAAATAAATGGAATGTATCGCTGTTTTGAAACAGCTTTAACCATGCGGCTCTGGTCACTGTTGCTCTAAAGGAAGAACTGGGCCTTATCATACATAACAAATAAACATATTTAGACACATACCCTATTTTAATACTACAATAATATCACGGTTAACATTTTGCATGTTATTGGCCCTTTAAAACACGAAACAGTAAATTAAAGCATAACAAAAAACAAAAAACAATCAGATAATCTATGCCTATAAAATTTAATGGCCCGAACAAATCACACACAACTCACTTTAAGCAAATATTTATTATTGCAGCCAGGGAAGACTAGCAAGTGTAGTTTAGACAAGTTGACTTAAAATCAACAGTGGTATTTTTATCTAATCTCTCATCGATTAACTAACACCTGAACACAATTTGTTTGTAGGGTTGTACAATGACAAATAAAGCACTTACTCACTTACTTACTCACTTACTTACATGTTTTTTAGGAAAACCTTTGGATTGTCTAATAGTCTTTTCTTTCTCCTCCCCAGTCTTCCCCAGATGCTGACATTGACATCCTGGTTCTTCGCTCCTCTCCCAAAGACAACGACAGGATGACCTTCCAGGTGGCCTACAACATGGAGGCTCCCAAAGCCATGCTGTCCGAGTTCAAGGCCAAGATCCCCGCCGTGATGTCCGCACTGAAAGCCTTTGCTGACAACAACCTGATGACGAGCAATGTGCTGGAGTGGAGAGACACCATCGTGACCAGAATTGGTGAGATCTACGATGCTGCCATCAACTACGACGTTCAGCTCAGCCAGCTCTCCATCTTCTTCCGCAACTCCATCGTTGAGTTCCAGAAAAATGTCCAAACTTTCCTGGATGCCGCCATCAAAGTCCTGAGGGAGACCCAGTTCCGCCTTCCCGGCTCTGATGAGATGACCACTCTCCCCGTAGTCCTGAAAGAGCTGACCATGACCATTGCCAATGCCCTCCGCACAACCATACAGGTCGTCTACGACACCTTGGAGTACTACTACAATGCCTTCGTGGACACTTTTAGCACCGTGGAGCTCCGCATGCCGATCGGCGACGTGATGACTGTTGGGCAGATCATCGACAACATGAAAGTCACCGTCAAAAGCATCTTCGATCAGATGGTGGACTTTGTGAACAACATGGAAAGCCTGGACACCATGCTGGTCAAAATTGGCGAGACCCTGAAAGCTGTGGTCGACAAAACCCAAGAATTTGTGGATTCCATCAAGTCCGACTACCTGGATGCTGTCCTTGTCAATGTGAACGAGGTGACCAGATGGGTTGTGACCACGGTAAAGGACATGGTTGACTGGGTGTCCAGCCTCAACATGGAGCAGCTGAACGGAGTCTTCGAATACGTTGTAGATATGTGTATTTACATTGTGGACCAGTTCAATGTCACATTCAACAGCGCTTTGCAACAGGTCTCTGTAGAGGCTCAGAGATACGTGAAAGCCAGCGACGGAACTCTTGAGGTTGAGCTGCCCTTCCCCTTCCTCCAGTGAGAAGCCTAACCAAACACTACCACCACCTCACCCAAAGGAGAAAACACGAACATTTTGCTCTTATTTATGACAAATGTTAACCTTAGATCATTTCTTATGTGAACCATTGCAACTATATATCCTTTTACTACCACTGTGCAATGAGTGAAGAGCATCAATAAAATATCCAAACTAACTCAGCCAACTTTCTCTTTTGCACTTTGTTCAATTTAAAAGCTATTTTGTATTTGGTATTAGTGGTATTGCTTAGTACAGTGATTCTCAAACTGACACTACTTTCTTCATGTATCGAAGGACAGCATCATAAAAAATTAGTCATTAATTACCATCTCATTACATTCATTTTTTTTAGAGCTATGTGCCTGTTAAAGATAGGAGTAATCAAAGATTGCAGGATAAATGGAAATGAACACAATTTCTGAACAGAATCAAGGAACATGAATTTTGTAACACAAATGTGTCAAAACTCGAGTGTACGAATCTCAAAGGAGGACGACTTATTCAGAGCATCAGATCTGCTATTACAGTTAATATTTCAATAATAGATATAATAGAACTTAGTATTTGCATTTCCTTAATTCTAATTTTTAAAAATATTTTTTATTATTATTTCCAACATAAACACACAAGATACACTTACACAGTTAGTGTACCAACCCAAAACCCTCCCTCCCCCTCCCCCCGCTCACACCCCCATTCACACTCATTCACACAAAAAGGTTGTTTCCTGCCATATTAATATTCCGGTACCTACAACACAGGTGAAACTCGGAAAATTAGAATATCGTTCAAAAGTTCATTTATTTCTGTAATTCAAATTTAAAGGGACTAGATGCAAGTTGGTCATTTTTATACTCACTACTGCCACCACAGGTCGCGTAGCTGCAGGTTCTATATTAATCTAGTGCATGACGGCACTTCGGACACGAAGTAACACCTTTTTGAGTGACAGGGCAGGATTTTAGAGGCAGTTGTGGTGAACAGGTCTGAGCTCAGTCTACACATTAGGACATGGCTGGGGGAGGAAAAATACTTAATTTTAACATTCGGAACTTATACTCTGGATAGTCCCTTTAAATGTGAAACTAATATATGATATAAATCTTTACATGCAAAGTGAAATATGTCAATCCTTTGTTAGAATTTGGATGATTTCAAAATATTCAAATTTTATGAGATTTTTAAATTGGGGTTTTTACAAGCTGAGCCATAATAATCAAAATGATTACAAATAAGGGCTATACACATGCATGTAATTAGTCTATATTAGTTTCACAGTTTAAGTTGAATAACAGAAATGAATGCAGTTTTTAACGATATTCTAATTTTCCCAGTTTCACCTATATCTATTAATGCAGTCTGCAAGGGATAGAGTCTGGGAAGCACTGCCATAAACCAGTGCCTTGCGGAAACCACATCCACTGCAATAGGCTTGTGAGTGCTGCTGGTCTACTGAAAGTACTAACTTTAACTACTTTCAAATTTATATGTACCTGTTTTTACCAACAACAAGTCCCCCAAATCCATACGACACAAGTGGTCGTTTGTCTTATCCCTTAATTACGACCATATAAGACGTTTACTAAAACAGCGCCCCCAAGCTCCCATTGAGGGTTTGTACATTACATTTAACCCAATTCAGAAGCGACTTTATTTTACGTAGTGTTTTGCGATGACGATTCCAAAACTCAAACGCAAAGAAATAAATCACAAACTTGCAAAATTAGCCCCACATGCAATAAGTAAAGCAGCCCCAGATCTTCACCCCCGCCACACCAGTGGAGGAACTGAACGTCCAGCTGTGCCAAAGGCTCTCCAAGCGCGCTCTGCGCTATTACGCATCACACCTCCCCAACCGCAGCAGCGGCTACCATTCACCACTCTCATCATTTATTATATTATATGTGTGAGCTATAGGTTATCGCCATTTACTCACAACAACAGCGACACCAAAGCACAACTCACCATTGACGCCGTCGTGTCTTCTCCTCCATATGCGTCACTGCAAACTCCATATCTCTCCTGTCACGTCCATCTCTGTCCTCAAACGTCCTCGTGTCTCAGACTCCGTGTCTCCCGTACGTCCGGGTGTCCGGTGACCGCGGCGGTTCCAGTGCGTTTGATGCGGAAACACCTCTGTCACCCCGACAAAGTCGGGCCTCAGCTCCGCTGCTGCAAGAAACCTGGTATTTACATAACAATGTTGTTTCAAGTGGTTACAAACAACAGCCTTAAGTAATTGTCATTACCATGTCATTATCATTACATAACATCTACTCAACTTATTTCAGTCGACATTAAGAAAATATTTTTATTAAGAATTACTTGAGTAAGTTGGGTAATTCCTAATATTTCTACATAAAAAGTACTTAACTAGGTTATGTAAAGAATAATAAACTGCTCCTCATAAGAATTACTTAATCTAGTTCACTAATGTCTATTGAACAAACCTATGTAAACGTAACTTAACTAGATTGAATAGATATTAATAAACTACATACACTAGTATTTTGTTAAAAGTGTTGTGTGTAACCACTTGAAATAACAGAGTCAAGTGTTTTCTAAGTAACATGGCTTAATAATTCTAGCACAAACAAAAAAAGTACCATAAAAGATTTTCGAACAGAATATGCACTTTTTATTACAATTAATCAGATTACAACCAGTGCACTTTAGATAATGGAAGGTGTTTTTTTTAAACAGAATGGGCACATAACAGCCTTTTCGGAACATGCGCACGTCCAAAGACATCTTGGCATTTATCTGGCACATATCTTGAGTGATTTCTGGTTTATGTTTATGAGCAAACAATGTACGCTTGAACAAATATCACCCAAACATTATTGGTCAAAACATGTAAACATTCACAGGTGAGAGAGGAAAACATAGGTCTGACTGAACCTCCTCACACTGTAGTTTGAACAGAGCAACATCTATGGCTCTGTTTGTTGCACCAAAAACTGTTCATCACCACGAACACCATTTTCATATGTAAACTATTCCCATTTGTAACAATCTGCCCTTTACTTCTTATCCCTCACACCTTGACCCAGAACTTTTTTTAATCAAGTTCAGTTTTAACCAAATCTAAAAGCTTCTCGACTAGATCAATTGTGTTGACAGGCTCCAAACCTTTTTTTTACATTGTCGCCGGATTTTTGTAACATTATTGTGAAATGTATTTTTTTTTTTGTTGCCATGTTTTTGAGTTTTTTTTAATGCTTTTTAATAATTATTTTTTTCTTCTTTTTTTTAAATTTTATTTTGTCACTTTTTTTTATTATCACATTTTTGATTTGCATTTTCACTGCTTGTGTGTCACTATTTCGTAACCTTTTCATATGTTTATGGCGCTTTTTTCAGTTCATCCTCAGCATTCAGAAAGTCATTGTTAAGAAAATATAGACCATCTCGATACGATCTGTAACCTTTTTCATTTGCAGACCGGTATTCCTCATGGCTATCTATTACTTTTTTGAATATAGTCTTCTGCTCAAGAAGTTGCTGTAATGATTTAAGGATGGAAACGTATTGGAATGACTGCTTACTTTGAGGGTCAAGTATATATTCCACTGGTTCAATGACTCTAAAATGTGTTTTGTAGAACTGTTTGCGTTTATAAGAGGTAGAAAGTGGACCATCTTTTGCTATAGCCTTTAAGACAGGATGTGAGGATAAAGCGTGAGTCAATTCTTCAATGATGGTCTGGTCTAAACAAAAACTGTGTTTCTCAAGAGATTCAGTAATGTTCTTGTTTAACAAAGGCACTGATGCAGAGCTATTCAAGTAATGCAATTCAGAAAGCAGTTCATCAATTGCTACACTTGGAACATGGAAATAGTTTTCAAGTTTTAATAAGGCTTTACCTAAATCTACTCGGGGTGTGGGGGGAAGCATCAAAAATGGCAAAAATAAAGAAAAAGCCACAAAAAGCAACGAAACAGTTACAAGAAAAGGATGAAAGTGCAAGAAAAAATAATGACAAAAATGTGACAAAAACTGAAGGGAAAAGTGGCAAAAGAAACCAACAAAAAGTGTCAAAATGTAACGAAAAATTAAGAAAATGCAACCACCAAAAAAGTGGTGAAAGTACAACAAAAACAGACAAAAATCTGAAGAAAGAAGTAACAAAAACCCTTTAGACTTCTTCCTCTTACCTAACTTTTAGATAGTGGTATACTTGCTTTTCTAGTGCGTTGTTTTTTTTCTTTTTTTTTTCTTTTCTTTTTGTTACGTTTTTTCTTTTTAAGAAGCATTTAGATTCGGGTAAAGAAAAAGCTGTTCAGGTGCGGTTAAGAGGTTAAACCAAAAGATATGGCTATTCTTGGAATCAGTATTAACAGGGCAAAGAACCAATTTAACAATGTCAATCATGTAAAAACAAACAAACAAACAAAATCTTCATCTTCAAGTAAGCTTCAACACAAATCTTAGTCTTATGGTTTGAAAAAAAAAGCTAGTAAAAATCGTAAAAATGTCAAGTTTAGCTACAACTGGTTAATAATAATTTTAAAAGAAATCTTTTAAATTGTATTTTTCAATTTAAGATTTTTTTTTTTTTTTTTTTAAATCCCTGTAAATTAATATGTAAGCCTATATATAGTGCTACAGAACAGGCTCTTAAAAACACTTAAAACAAAATATGTCTCATATTACTTGGGAGAGCATTTTGAACACATTACGCCTCAGAACAACTGCTTACATAGCCATAGATCACCTCTATAGGCCATCTCACTCATAGAGTCACTCCAAAAGTTTGTTTTTCAGGACTTGCACTTTCTTTGAAAGCTTCCTCGTATCAAGTTCCATCAGAACTTTCTGATAAAATTCAAAACTGTACTTGAGGTCAGGTGGGTAGTTAAGGTTGAGCACGTAGATGAGACCAAACAGCAGCGAGAAGGCGGTGGCAACATCTCTGAGGTCCTTCATCACTGTGACACCTTCGATGATGATGCCCACATCTTCTGGTGATTCCTGTTCTCCACCATCATGCATGATGACGTAGATCCCAATGACGGTCTTCTCCATCTGGCTCTGGGCATCACGGAACTCCACATCCTAAAATGAAGACACACAAATGAGCAAAATATGTAAAAAAAAAATATACAAGGATTTAACATTTTCCAGTTATTGCATCCTTGTTTTAAAGTGGGCATGTTACAATTTATAATATATGGCATCTGTAAGAAATAATGCTGTAAATGAGTTACAGGTGAAGGAGCCGGAAAAGGTCTTGACTGAAGCTCTTCCTGCTGATTTTTAAATGTTCAGAAGTTACATAATGTTCGTTATCAGACTGACCTCCCCAAAAATGGGGAGGATTTTGGGTAAAAAAAAGAGACCTCAATTTAACAGCTTTCCCCCAAGATTACTCCAAACAGCATGCATTTAGTGAAAGACTACTCCAGGCCTATCTTTAAGTAAATTATGCATACGTCTACTTAAAGGACTGTAGTTGATGTGCGTACTAATCAATTACAATTGCAATAAAATGTTAAATAGTTCATCAAGTTGAACATTTTTACAATTAGCAATGTATGAATGTCTGAACAATTATGAAATTTATCCAAAGCCGGAGTAAAATCATAATGAATATAACATGTACAATGCACTGAGTTGCATCCAGGACTGTTTTAAGTAAATGTAAATATTAGCAGTTAAAACTTACCACATATTGCCTAATGAGATTGTTAGGATCTTCGTTGAAATACACCGAGAGTGCCTTCAGGATGCAAGATCTCCTCACTTCAATTGTGTTGTTCTGTAAACAACACAAACAAAAAGAAGGAAAATTATTTCAGCAACCTGCATTTAAGAATATGATATTTGATCAGATAATTAAATGAAAAAGTATACCAATTGCTTAATGGACTGTGATTAAATATGGATAAAATAAAATAAAAATTATATTTGTGCATATATATGCACTTTGACCCAGCGGTGGCTGTATGTGTGGGAAGTATGTAGCTTGGAAAAATCCAGACTCATCACTGTATCAGCGAGTGAGTCTGGTCATAGCAGGAGTTTGCTGTGGATGCAAAGATTTT
Organism: Gobius niger; assembly: GCF_951799975.1. Taxonomy (NCBI): domain Eukaryota; kingdom Metazoa; phylum Chordata; class Actinopteri; order Gobiiformes; family Gobiidae; genus Gobius; species Gobius niger. The sequence continues at coordinate 21,062,050 of NC_136866.1, forward strand.
AGCGTTTTTATGTTTCTCTCTTGCACGCACTTTGTATTTTGGCGTGAGGAGACTTTCACATCCCACGAGTGACGCTCATTGTAAACAAAAAGCGACGCAAATAATCAAATCTGATTAGACAGATTTAAAAGATTTTTCAAACGCGGCCACCGGGGAAACGGTGTCCAGACGAAGCATCCTCGGTATAAAAATATAGTCTATGTCTGTGTACATTTCCTCCGGTTTCCCCTACCACTAAAAACTAGGGATGTAGCGATTCACTCAAGCCCCGATTCGATTCGATTTTTGATTTTAAGTACCCGATTTCGATTATTTTTTTTACTTTTAGAAAATAAATGACTAATTTGATCCCTCTACATGTCCTTATAATAAGCAAATACATTTTTTTTTTAAATTGATTTTTGCCAGTAGTGGTAGTCGTGAACATTTGCCCTGCTACTCTTTCTCCTCACCCCACTCCTGCACAAGCTGCACTGAGGTTGGATTCAATAAATTAAAAAAATCTCTTTAATCATTTTCTATATGTAGCAAAGTAAACATTTTGAGACTTATATTTTGCTTATATTTGATATTTACTAAACTTTTTTTAGAACAAAAATATAACATTTAGAACAAATTTTACAGTGCAGTTTTTTTTCCCCCACACCCCTCGAACGCCTCACAGTCTCGGTGCCTGTTGTTTATCGTAAAGAGGAAACACCTGAAGCTCTCTGTAGATAGTGGATTATTTGACAAACGAACATTTGATGAAGATTTCAGCAGATTCAGAGCAGGTCAGATGTTTATCAGTTCATGATCTTTGCTAAACTTCTGTCATGAGGCTAAACTCTGCGTTAGCGCTAACGCTACACTCTGAGTGAGCTAACTTATGCTAACTTAAAATCGATTTTCAAAGAATCGTTACATCCTTACTAAAAACACATACAATAGGTAAGAATGATAGTGTGTTTGAGAGTGCACATGGGGGACGACGGATGGAAATTAGCCTAAGACCGGTGTGGCTTGTTTAAATGCATGAGACCCATGTATGTTCATTAACATGTACTGTACCGACCAAACAAACCAACAAATAAAATAAGCAAGAGCGAGACACTGTTTACACAAACATTATGCCTGTAAATTTTAGGGAGCAATTACAAACCTCCTCAGTGGCTGCCATAATTTGAACAATCTTTTGCCCAAGCGCTCCTCCCTTCTTCCTGAATATTTTCACCATCTTGGAAGCATGCTGGTCCAGTTGAAACATGAACTTTGAAGTAAGTGCCATTGTGGTGATCCTTTTGAATTCTGCATTTATCTAGAAAACATAAATGATAGTATGTGTTTTAGTGTTAAATTGATTAATCAACAACTACTCGATTATTGAAATAATCAATGATTTAATCAATGATTATTTTAGTGATTGAGTAATGGTTTTCTGGTTCACACAGGCTCAAATACAGCAAAATTGTGTATTTTTGTTAAACCTCTTAACCTCCACCTGAATCAGTTTGCTTTTACCAAAATGTACTTGGAAAAAAGCGTCAAAAATGGAAAGAATAAGCCACAAAAAGCAACAAAACAGTTACAAGAAAAGGATGAAAGTGCAAGAAAAAAATGTATGACAAAAATGTGACAAAAATTTAAAAGAAAATGCAACGCAAAAAAAGCATCAAAGAGTAACAAGAAACAGGTGAAAGTGCAACAAAAACTTACAAAAAGTGTCAAAAAAAAAAAAAGGAAGAAAGAAGTGACAAAAATTGATGAAAAGGTGATGGTCTTTGGTTTTAGCCTTTTAGATAGGTAAGAGGTTAAAGACGACTTTTGTTTTTATATTTAGTGTCTGTAGTGTTTTGTGCATTGTAAATGTTCTGAATATCTGTTTGTGTCTCATCAAATCAGAGCAGAATTAACAAACATTTACTTCATTAACTTAATTTCATCAACATCCCAACTGGAGATACATTTACTTTAGATGATTGAAAAAATTGGAAAAAATGAAATTTTCACACATAGCTAAATGATTAATCAACTAATCGTAAAAATATTCGGTAGATTAATCGATTAAAAAAAAAGCTAGCTTCAGCCCTAATGCATTTTGATCTGTATGTTTGGCATGTAAACATTAAAGGAATAGGCCACCGCTTTTACATGCTGACATATGTTCTTCCCTTACCTTAGAGTTGTTGATATATGTAGCTGCCTTGTCTTTGTCCATGCGCTCTGTCATGCAAACGGAGCACAAACGCAGCCTCTTCCACATACTGAATAGACCCGGGTACTATATTGTGAGGCGTAATAACACGAGGAGCACTACGTCCAGAGTTAGTGCGCGGACGTAGTGCTCCTCGTGTTATTACGCCTCACAATATAGCAGTGGCGGCTGGTCCATTATGGGCGGTGGGGCGCCGCCCCTCCTATCAATTTTGCAAATAAAATAAAAAGTTTTAAGTTTAGAAAAGTCATAACTTTCTTATGTACAGGTGTTTTTTACACTGAGGGAGGGGGAGCGGAGGTGAAGCAGCGTGTCATTTTGTCTGCCTGGTTCATCTTGTGCTGTAGCCGCTGTAACAGCGTCATAAATGTGTAGTTTTGTGCTCGGGGCGGCAGGAACAGCGCCCCAAACATCTAACCAATGGCGCTCTGATATGGTATAAAAACGTCACTGTATATCATTAATTCAACCAATCAGAGACGCGCAATAATAAATCTCCGATGGGCGCTGAGGCCAAGCGCCCATCGGAGAATTAACAGGTGAAAGACGAGGAAGCTCTACTGTAAACAAACACGAGGAGCTCGTTGTGGGAGCAGCTCTGAGCTCACGGACGATCGGAGGAAAAACTTCTTATTTGAGAGACGGAGAAGCTTCGTGTTGTTTCCTGAGAGGAGGTAAAAGGATTAAGTCAAACCAATGGACTTGGGACAACTTTCTTCACACAGATGTCACGTCTAAACGGACTTTCCTGGAGGTAGCATGACGATGCTAACTAGCTCTTCTGCTTTAGCTGCTGCTTGTTTATCTCACACTTTGGGAAAACCCTCGCTGACTTGGACAGACACTCATGTCCCAGGACGTGGACATTTGATGGAGAGAAGATTCAGGACCATGCTACGACAGGAGAGGGGAACGTCATTCATTCACTGAGGGAAACAGAGGTGGAGCTCCAGGTGCTACAGGAGGAGGAGGACTCTCTTCTATACGTGAGCTGCACATTATTTCTGAGCGGATCATTTGTCTGACGGTTTATACAGGTTTAAACCTGTGGCTCTGAGGCTCATAATGGAACCATAGCAGGTCTGGGACTAAAACTGTACATGAAATCAAAGAGGAAACACCTCCTGCCTTTGTTCTGGTTCTGTTGGTACAAAACACAACTCAGTGATGCACAACAAAAATATGTATAGTGACTATCATTACACTTAAGTCAGAAATTATTTATTTTATTGTTGAATAAAACTAAACAATAAGTTTTGAATATATTCTACATAAAATAATGATATTATTACATGCCCCAAAGATAACTTTCTTTTTTAAGTTAAAAACAATGTTTATAAGCATCTTCTAAAATATAATTGAAGGTAGGTAGAGGCAACAGCCCCCCCTGGTTTAAACATCACCAGCCGCCACTGCAATATAGTACCCTTTTTATCTGCTGAGAAAATTGGCATGCTACATTTCTGTGTTGCTATACTTTGTAGTGTAACAATTCACGTAGCTGCATTTAAATAGGGAAAACGTGGAAGAGTTTGTTAGCTTCTAAAAGGGAGCAGATTTGGGTCTATTCAGTATGTGGAAGAGGCTGCGTTTGTGCTCCGTTTGCACGGACAAAGACAAGGCAGCTACATATCAACAACTCTAAGGTAAGGGAAGAACATATGTCAGCATGTAAAAACGGTGGCCTATTACTTTAAAGGAAATTGTAAATTCATGACAAACCTCACGATGACAGAAGAGAGCAGGCCATCGCTGTTTAAACTCTGCAATGAAGGGCATGTCTTTCAGAATTCCCATTCTTCTGTGCGGAAATGTTTGCTCCATTTTCTTTTGAATTACTTCTTCATTATGCTTTTTCTGGACTTCAGTCAGTAGGGTCACTCTCTCTTCCTCCTGACTTTCTTCTCCTTCTCTCTCTGGATAATCAGGGCAGATATTCACCTCTGCTCTTCTTGGCTTTTTAACTTGGTTTGGAGAGGAACTATCATTTCTACGCTTCAGGGAGTTAATTATCAGTTCTGTGCATCCTAGGCCTCTAAGCTTGGTGCGATAGTTGGACATTTTGTACTTTAAACTCATCTTCCAAGCTTCAAACCCTGATGTGGAGCCTCGTTCTTTTAAACATGGATGTTTGGGGATTAAACCTCTGCATACATCATCCCACTCAATGTCTGAAGGGTATGCTTTGTACTTGATTATTTCACTAACCAAGCTTTCTGTGATATCAGACTTTAGCTTTGGTGTGGGCACTAAAAGGGTTCCATTTTTGTGAAAGTCTTGATCTGCCTTGCGCAACTGCATATTAACTTCAAAGTTGAAGGTAGGTATGGGAAAGACGCTTGGCCAAGCTTCCACTCTGAGCAATGAGGATGAAGAGGTTGATGGAGATGGTACAGTTTCTGGAGATGAAAGGATATCTGTATCAATGGAGTACCTCGAGCTGAGACTGGACTCAGGGCTCCTCATAGAAGTTCTCGGGGTACTTTCAGGTGAAGGTTCAGGAAAAGGTTCAGGAACACTCATGTAAATCACCTTAACTTTATCCATATTCTTCAGTTCAGCGGTTGAAGTCACATTCAAGAAAGCATTGAAGTTACTGTCCATGTATTGAAGTCTAAACTCCTTTGTTAACCCACATTGCTTCTGAATCTCACTTTTGAGTTCCTCCAAGCTCTTTGGTATTCCGGATGGCAGTGTAATTTTGAGCGCATCATTTTCTCCCAGGATAACAAGTAGCTTTGTTGGGTCTGTCATAGTTCGTCTTGCTTCTCAATTTTGCTCTAAAAACAAACAACAACAAAAAAACACAGTTTATACTTAGTGCCTCTCTCTCTCTACAAAAAACACTCATAAGTATTTACCTTTACAGTGAATGAACCTTTTCAATGTCACCATTCGTGATGGTCCAACTTTGTATTCACTCAGGGGATAGCGATCCGGCAGTTCATACAGTTCGAGTAGGTTCACATCGCTTGATGGTGGATCGAGAATGAAAGCTCTGAAGTGTTCGATGTACCAGGAACTTCTTTTCTTTACGACGAACACTAACTTTTCGGCTAAAACAAACATGTGAACTATCTCAGCAAACTGTGGAAGACTGTCCAATGATCCATGTGCCACCAACATGCCCTTTTTGTAGTTTATTCCATCAAAGGTGACACTCTGCGACACATTAACTATAGTAATGTCAGGGTATTTTTGAGACAGACAATCAGCTATTGTATCTTTGAGGAGTTCAACTGGTACTGATGAGACACGTGAAACCTCTAGAGGTGCCTTTTCACAGCTAGATGAGTGTATATAATGCCCAATCATCAGCTGATGCTTTGTGGCCAAAGACAATGGTATGTTTCGGAAGCAGTTTGTGTGCCTAACAACATTTTTTAAAAATGTGTGCTTTGACTCAAATCTTATTGTCCACAATAGAGCGGGTGGGCCAAAGTGACGAATGAGAGAAGGATAATGAGAAAGAAAATGATGCTTTGGCAATGGTCTCCTATCAGGACAAACTTCGGCAAACCTGTAGATATGGTCCTTAATCTTACTCTCGAGAAGTGCAATCGAGGAATCTGTATGGACAGGGCAAACCACCAGTTCAACAATATCCTTCAGATCAAGTAAAAGATTCCAGGCTGGCTCATCTTCAGGTATAAACTGCCCAATGATGAAAGGTATCAGTCTCAACAAACACCAGTTTTCGTGACAGTTGCCACCAACTGTGTTTTTACTTAAAAAGGTGTGAGGTAACTTCAGAGGACGATTGGTCTGATCCCCCCATTTGTAAGGAAATGACTGAATAAGTAGATTTAACCTGTCAAAGGAAATATACTTTTTGCTTATCAGTAAACGGAAACAGACAGCAAGCTCGAAAGGCACAATTCCTTCAAAAAGGTCGTGGGCGAGATCTGGTGGGAACCCTTCTGTAACCTTAAAGAAAGATAGATTGTCAGCCAAGACACAACTGTTTTTCACCCCGCTACAAGCTACTCCATTCTCACGCGCAATTGCAACATGTTCGCGGTGTTGGTCTTCAGTCCTTAACTTAAATTCTTCAATGTTGGCCCCTGCAGACTCAATCTCTGAACGGGAAGCTGGACAAAATCTACAAAAATAGTCCCCAGAAAAACTTTCCACAAATCCAGCAAGGCCATGAGCGCCAAGACTATCAGCAACTACATACTGAACAGTCCCTTTGACATAGGTTTTTTATGATCAACAAAGACTCCTTGCTGCTCCAAGGTCACAAGGTCTTGCAAAAGTGGCTCAAATACTTTCTGATAGCCAAATGTCTTTACATCATCACTTTTATACAACAAAGCAAGATATATCGAGGAAAGTGCAGAGTGACTACCTGGTGGAAGATTTCCTAAAATCCAATAAACGGAGCAGAGTTTATGCTTTTTTCGAGACGTGCCCAGCGGATTACAGATCTCAAAGTCGTCTATATAAAGACAAAAAGAGATTTTCAGTTCATCCTCAGCATTCAGAAAGTCATTGTTAAGAAAATATAGACCATCTCGATACGATCTGTAACCTTTTTCATTTGCAGACCGGTATTCCTCATGGCTATCTATTACTTTTTTGAATATAGTCTTCTGCTCAAGTAGTTGCTGTAATGATTTAAGGATGGAAACGTATTGGAATGACTGCTTACTTTGAGGGTCAAGTATATATTCCACTGGTTCAATGACTCTAAAATGGGTTTTGTAGAACTGTTTGCGTTTATAAGAGGTAGAAAGTGGACCTTCTTTTGCTATAGCCTTTAACACAGGATGTGAGGATAAAGCGTGAGTCAATTCTTCAATGATGGTCTGGTCTAAACAAATACTGTGTTTCTCAAGAGATTCAGTAATGTTCTTGTTTGACAAAGGCACTGATGCAGAGCTATTCAAGTAATGCAATTCAGAAAGCAGTTCATCAATTGCTACACTTGGAACATGGAAATAGTTTTCAAGTTTTAATAAGACAGATGCAAATTTTAACTGTATTGAGTCTGACAGGCTCTTGACTTCTTCATCAGTTTCATATGCATCATCAACACCTTCAAAATCATCGTCTGTACCATCAACTGTTGAACTTTGTTTCTCAACTGTGCTTACAACACCCAATTTAAAGTCTTGTAGAGTGTATGGATTGTGCTTCCTGCTCTTATGAGTCTTAAAACTACCATAGATATTTGTCTGGAAACGGCAACTCTTAAACATACAATCCACAGTCTCATTACTTTTGAGATGAGTGTTGATATGTGAAAAATATTCTTGTTCAGAGGTTATGCCGCAGCATGGACACAAATGGCAGTTGAACGTGGCTGTAATTAAAGTTTGGTTTACCCTCCTAGTTGGATGTGATCTAGTCAAATGGCTATGCAGAGCATTGAAAGTCTTAAAAACACAGGGGCAGTCGGAATACGCACATGGATAAAAAGGTCTTGAGCCATGGACTAACCTTAAGTGCCTTATTAATAAAGCTCTGGAGGACAGCACTTTCTTGCATAACTTGCAATGCCACATACGCAAATCTGTCGAAACAAGAAAATTCAAATCAGATAAACTATATAGATGTTAAATAACATGACACAAAAGCTGATTTGTCAGAAAGTGTTTGGTACCACAGTTTTTGACAGTTAAAGGCTCTTACATACATCACAAGACACAAGAACATCCTTGCACCCTGAGGTGCAGAACAAAATGAAGTAACTTTTACCTTGTCGCCTTGGAACTGTTGAAAGTGACAAAGCATTTCCATGGCAACAAGGCCAAGTTGACTTAATTCTGTTGCACAGCTCAGGGTGCAAGAACAAGAAGTTCTTGCGCCTTATGAAGCTAGGGTTCCTGCAGTTTGCAAAAGAAATTTAAGACCTTCGAAATACATTTTTAAGACCAAGAATTACACATTTCTCACATGTTACATTTAATTATCAAATGTTTTTTGTATCTTGCTTTATTTGCAATTTCATACATATTATATGTGTACATTATACACTATTATACATGGATAAATTATTATTCCAAATTAATTGACTACAGTTCACACAGTGCTCAAACAGAATTTAAAATGTTACACCCCCCCCAACAGTGCAATGCCTGAATTGAAATGTTTTTGTTGTTCATTTGTTGCTTTATCAATGCTTTGTCACTTTTTTGTCAGTTTTATTGGTTTTCCATTACTTGTTTGTTGTTTTGTTGAAGTTCTAAGATTTGGGTAAAGCCTGACTTCATCAGGTGGGGGTTAAGAGGTCAAAAAACAGCCATAATCCAGTGACAATGTTCTAGAGCACTGTTTTTTTTTTCATCACACGCACCGAGTTCTCAAGATTATCAATGCAGTTCACTGAAACTGAAGCCATTGATCGAAACAGTAACATCCTGGTGCAAAGGAAACGCAAACGAGTCTGTGTAGAGAATCAATAAACAGGTGCTCACTCCTCTCCCTCTCACGCCCGATCTAATACGCTCAAAGTCTCAAACTGACCCGCGCAAAACGGAGACACAGACACACGAACCATACAACTTGCTTATATTGTCGTAATGACTTCTGTAAGCTAGCCGCACCGCGTGGTGATAAGGATGACGCAGATCTGAATCGCGCAAGTGTATTTTTCACTGACCTGATCTCACATGCGCATCCGTCTGATTGTCAGAGAGGTAGAGGCAAACCGCCTCCGAAAAATGAAAAGGATTTGATAAGAGTGCAATGGTTTAGCGAATGGTTTTCAGCTCTCTGCGCCGCGAGCACGTCTCATAAGTGCACGCGCTGCCTTTCCTTGGTTTCGCTGTGCGCGTGGCCGTGAATGTGAACAACATTCTGCACTTAATCACCTCCGTGTATCTGGCCCCATTATGCTCAAATTTATACAAAAAATATGTCAATCGTTTGTGTTACGTTTGTGCTGTAGAAATCTTGGTTTGTGCGGTTATAGTTCTCGATGTATATTTTATTAAAAACTGAGGGGCCAACTTCACAGAGGTCTGCTCACCATCTCCACTCCAACAGCTAGCGCCCTTAAATGCTACTTGGATGTTAAGGAACTCCATCTAGAAGCGTGTAAATCGACAAACTGTCATCAAAACTATGTGTCCATCATTTACATATCCGCAAGGTAAGAGATAACTTGTAAGAAAAGCCTCGTGCGCAATTTTACAACAAATTTCAAAGAAAAACGCACGTCTTTTCACATCGTACTTACAACATATTGACGGTTGCAGTTCGTTCACAATTCAACATGCAAATCTAAATGCTGACAATCTAATTAGTAATATAAAAATGAGGAAAGAATTACCTGTTTAGTCCGGAGAAACCACGGCTCGATAAGTCAAATTCAGAATACTTCCTGCGCATGCGTGTTGCACTCACTTGGGGCGCGCAGCTACGGCAGCAGCTATGGCATCCTCGGAGGGACAAAACTCACATTGTCTATGCAATGTTTATTATGATAGATCCATGATGCAACCATCCAACGTAAATAGTATGTAATAGCCTTGAGTAAGTGTAATACTTGACCGCATTAAATAAAAAATAGACAAAGGGCTTGAGTAATATGTCAAAAACTAAAGTGTGTGCATAAATATAGTAAAATTGACCTATTTAAAAGTAAAGGTTGTGAAAGTACATTTCTTTGAGTGTGTTCTCCACAAAGTCCTGCGTCTCTTTCTGAGTTCCTCTGGAGAACGTGCTGCCAAATGTCCTGATAAAACTGATGTGGTTCATTTCTCCGCAGTTTCGTCATTTAAGGATAAAAATATAAAACATTACAGCTGTGTTTAGCTCGCGGGTTTTTCCAACTAGATTTGAAGGACACTCGCTCTGTCCAATGAAAACACGTGAATCAACTCGAGGGCGTTTGGGCAGGTGAGCCTGCGCTCTGATTGGCTGAAGGGTCTGCTACGTCATATCCAGAAATATTTGTTAATAATTATCATTATATTATAAACAATCTGAAATAAACTGCTGTAGAGCATTTCCTCTGATGCCTGTGATTTATATGGACTAAAGCAGGATTTAAACCCTATAGCAAAAGTTGCACAGGTGGGAAGAAAAAAGAAAGGGGTTTATGTATTTGATTTGATTGATTGATTGATTTAATTATATATTTCTTATTATCTACTACTTATGCATTTATATATTTACCGCAGCAATAACTATTCTTTCTGGGATCCATTTATTTATATTTTTAATTGTTATTTGAGTTTTTTACTTTTACTCAAGTAATATTATTTTCAAGTAGTATCTGTACTCGAGTGTATGGTTCTCTTTTTACTGAGTAAATCTGCAAGCGGCAAACTGAAGAAAAAAATGAAAATGAATCAAAGCACAATGAATCTAAACCTGTATTAATTTTCTTGTGTCTTATCAAAAGAATTGTGATTTATTTTTTTCTGGGGTATTTTTTACACAAATCAGAATTTTCAACATTGTTTTATGTTTTTTCTCTGCTTTATCAACACTAAACCTTAATTAGACAAGCATTTACTCAGGGGTTATGATAAAATTAAGAAACAAAAACATAATTCTTGGACCGTGAGGGTTCGCACATACATGTGGGTGCATGTGTGTGTTGGTTGATCATATGTGATGTCAGTGGAGCCACAGGAGGAGCCACAGGAGGAGCCACAGGAGGAGCCACAGGAGAAGCCTCAGGAGAAGCCACAGCTACATGTGGATCATCAGTGTTAAGTCATGTAACATAACAGTGAGTGTGTACATTTGACCATCTCAGTGTCGTACACCGGCTCACAAAGGAACCTAAAGAACTGGACACAATTGGACTGTCCAGAACTCCATGAAGCACATCTGTCCCTGCAGCTGTTCATTAGAGTTTACATCATAGGGAATGATGATGTTCCTCTGCACTAAACAGATCAGAAATAATGCAACCTCCTCATTACTATTTGATAAAGTCATGTTTACATTTCTATATTTTATTAAAGCACACGTGACAGTCGCCTGTATGATTTACATGATGGGCGGCTCATGTGGCTGAGTGGTTTGTGCTCTGGCCTCACAGCAAGAGAGTCCTGGGTTCAATTCCCTTTCAGTGTGGAGTTCATCTGCACCCCAACAAAAGATAAGATATAATAAGATAAGATAAACGTCTTTAGCCCCAGAGGGGGATTTGTCTTTTTTCTTGGTGACAGAGCCCCTCATCTGCGCACACACAATCAGACATGACAAAACATTCACACTGAACACAAAGTGCCACATCTGCAGTGTCTCTATTACATTTGCTTTAAACATAAAACATGTGCATTAGGTGAATCCTCCTGCAGGTGATTCTCACCATCAGCCTGGCTCCACATCTGGAGATGGTCCCCAGATGCTCCACGCTCCTGCCCACTGACAGCTCGCCTCAGTCGAAGGAGGGGCCAAATGCAGACACACATTTTGTAATGACACATAAATGATCTTAACCTTTAATCTGCACTCATGTGTTTAGCCCATTATGTCATAGAAACACATATGCACTGTAAACCCGAACAAGTTCATTGAACTCAAATTTTATGTCGTAATAGTTTCCACAATAGTTTTGAGTTAACGAACTACATTTTTTAAGTTATATCAAATCTATACCTACAAGTTCAGTGCACTCGTCCAATGTATATTTTATAAGTTTAGTAGACTTAGACACTTATCCACTTTTTTGACAATTTGAACTTGATATTTTAAAGTTCAACACACTAATAACATTAACTTTAACTTGACTATTTCAACCTAAAATTTTAAGGTTTAGCAGACTCAATACATCTACCTTTTTGCACCTATTTCCACCTAAAATTTCACCTAAAGTTTACCAGACTCATTATATTAACTTTTGCATGTCTTTTTCCACCTATAATTGATAAGTTTAGCAGACTCCACTTAGACAAAAGTACTACCAATAACGAACATTAAATACATAAAAAAAAACATCCAAGTATTCAAAGCCATAGAATTAATACAATGACATTTATTAAAAATGTTTTGCCTTGCATTTACATACCATTTCAACTGTAACAATGCAACTTAAGCATACTGCATAGCTATCAAAGCTCTGCATACTATTTGTACCAGGAGAAAAGTGCATGAAATAACCTTAATAAACTTATTAAAGGCACACTGCCAAACATTCTGGATCACTGTCAGCAATACAAACATGCTCTTAATGACCAACTCAACACTGTAAATGGTTCAGATATGTAGTCGGTAATCAAAGAATGGATTTGGATGAGAACCTAACCTATTTAAATCTCATATTTAGATGCTTTTGTGAACATCACCATGGAGATGAGCTGGAGACATCCATACTCCCAGGAACGTTTTATTTATTTTTTTATACATTTTTCAAAAATAACACTATCTGTAATGAGATAAATGCATATATTTTTCTATTTATTGGATGGAATGCTACGCAGTGTGGCTTTAAGTGAAGCCCTCAAACAAAAGATACAAAAATCTGTAATAACTCAAACCCTTAAAACTTTAGAACTGTTGTGAATGTTATTCAGTTAGCATAATTTTAATCGAAACAGAAAACAAGGTATGGTGACCAAGTGGAAAGTGTTCATTAATCAAGGAGGGCAGACACGGTATCAGAGCAGTGGTCATCTCGGCAGACCACAATCTTTAAGATGAAGTTAAACAGGGTAACGAGTTTCTTTAGGTATTCAATAGAAGTGAAGCATGATCCATTTCTATTGAAATATAACTGGAACCTCAAATTAAGGAACAATTCAAAGTATAACAAAAGAATAACATTGTAAACAATAGCCAAGCATAATCTCTATATTAATCACAAATCAACAACAAAAACCCTTCAGACATGGTTGGACATTCACTCACTCATTGCAATGCCCCCATCAGCAACTACATATAAAGCTGAGGTTTCCCCTCTTCTGCCCCCCTCACCTGCTAAGAGCAACATCTACACTGCAGTAACATGAACCCAAGACCCAAAACGATAGCTGCACAGTGCATGTGCATGTACGCTCTGTGGTGGTTGTCTCTGACGTGTGAATTGGATTATCAGTCCAGTCACCTTTTTATTTCTGTTTATGTCCCGAAGAAGTTCATACATTTCCAGATAGTTGATAAACAGTGTGAAGCATGTATGGCAAAATTAGAACAGGGGAGACAAATTTTGTCAGTTCAATAACAAAAAAAATTAAAATTAAAACCTCTCCTGGTGCGGCGACAGATAGATGCCAATTTGATGAATCCAAACGGACAAAACTAGCTTCACCGACCTCCAAAACAACGCTGTCTGTAGCCGACGGTGCTGTCCACACCAAACACACGTATCCTGGTTTTAGCCAAAATCTGCTTGACCATTCCCGACTGGAGATTACAGCGTTGAAAGGGCCTTTAGATGTTCCCAGGTGTGAAGAAATCAGGAGAAGCGATGAGAAGGGCAAGTGGACGATCAGCCACATTCAGTTCACCATTGTGCTGCAAGATACAAAATTGTGTCATTAATACTGGAGCAAGAAATTAAGCAATAGGAACAAAATAAGGGACTAAATAAGAGAAGCAGATGATAAAAGGACAGCAAAAAATATATACAATGCAAAGACCTGACTGTTCTGTCATTATCTTAGCTTAAAATACACTACACAAGTATTCTCCAGATTTAGCTCCCAATTTGAGTTTGGATTCCTCCAGATTATTTTCATCTTCTGGCATTTCTTATGCATGTTAAGACTGTGTGTGTCTGCTCTTAATGTACATTTGATTAATGTGTGCATTGAACAATATAAATGCTTAATTCAGATCACACACACTATCACCACTTAATGTGTGCAGTGCGGCCAATTTAGAAGCTTTATAAACATCCACTATGACTTTGCAGAAGGCTGTGTGTTGTGTTTTAAATAAAATAACTTTTATATTTGGCCAAATTGCCCAGCTCTTAATCCTGAGCCTTTATAGCTCCACAAACATGCTCTGAAATGCATGTGATTCTTGTGTCAGTTAAACAGTTCATATTTCTGCCGATGTACGAAGGCTCGCCAAAATATTTACAAAGCACAAATGTACTTACATTGCAGCATTCAGAGTAATATGTATCGTCCTCCTTCAGGTAGATGCAAACAAGGCGAAGGCTTCCTTTTGTCATCTTCCTAATAACAAAAAAGTAAATATGAAAATTGTAAAGAAAAAGAGAAACAGTGTGCACTGTGCATATACTTTTCTTGAACCTACAAAACTTCACAATCTACATATCCTCCTACAAGGAGGAGGAAAGGAGAGAAGTGAAGCAGGAACCAAGTACTCCAACTGGTCTTGCCAATCATGACATTTTGTCTGTGTATGGATTTCTGGAGTCTGGTTAAACCGTTGTTCGCATTAGTTAGTTAGTTATGGGGTCATAACTTTAAGAATTAAGTTGGACATACAGTTAAGAGATAAAGAGCAAAGAGCAGGTGCACACAGCCCCATAAAGAGCAAAGGCTAGAACAGGGATAATACTGTACCATTAGAGAACTCCGATTAGTTTGTTAAAGGAATAGGCTACCGTTTTTACATACTGCAATATGTTCTTACCTTAGCTTGACGAGATGATGCGTAATTGTTTGGTCTTTGAGCGTGTACTCAGTCACGAAAATGTTAGCATTTAGCCTAACCCAGCAAAGGTATTAGGGCTGCAACGATTAATCGATAAAATCGATTAACTCGATTAGTAAAATGCTTCGAACATTATTTTCCCGCTTCGATTATTCACTTTATTAATATTTCTCATTAAAACCGCATGAAACGGGGCCGTCTACGCGCCCGGAACCGTAAGTGGCGCTTGTTTCCGCACGGCCGCTTTTGAAGAGCACAGCTCTATGGTTGTAAACACCAGAGCGGAGCTCGCTGTGCTAAACCTCGTAGCCGGGCAGAGCCAGGTAGCGGAGCAGAGAACCAGGCTGTTGTAATCATCAAAACACGGCTCAAACAAGAAGAAACTCCGCAACGAGAGGCGAAGACGGGACGGAGGCGAACGAGGCAAACGAGGCGAAAGGACACGGCTCCCCCCGCTCCGCTACCGCCACAACAATAACAGCTGCATCAGTGATGATTTACCATCAGGACGATCTACACTTTCATCCACTGTTACTTCAAAGTGTGACATAAGGTAAGGTATGATGGCGAACTTACCTCTCCCCCCTCACCAAACAGACGTTTACATCCTACTGTATCTACTTCTCCGTTGCTGCAAAGTTTTTTGCGCTAAATATCTTTACGCTGTATCTATGATTTAAATTAAGATAAATAAATCCGCAGATCTCAATAGAGGGACCACCTGTCCCTCTTTTGACTGTCCTGCAGAGCCATGTCGTTCTCTGTTCCTCCTGCTTCACATGTTCCACTTTTTTATTGAAGCCTAACTCATGATTTTTTTGATGATCATTATTTTTTTACATCCAACTGCTTTGTAATATATCTGTTGCTCAGTGTTATATAAGTTGCAATAATAAAAAGGTGTTTTTTAGTGGGATCAAAATGCCTGATCTATAAAAAATAATAATAATTTCTCTGTCCTTCAAAGTTCTGCCAAATTGTCCCACTGGTCTGTTTAAACTATTTGAGGCGGTCACACTATTTTAAAAGCAGAATAAAACTCCAGCACAGTCACACTGTCTCATCCGTACTTTAAAGTTTTGCAATTTGACACGTTGATCCCTGCTATAGCAATACTATGACAAAAATAATTAAAATGCTTCTCCTCTTTTAGGAAACCCCTCTGGTTGAGATCCTGGCAAAGAAATCAGTCACCTGAGCTTCAGCAGAACATTTCAAGATTCTGTCTCCAGTCAGGACCTACGTCACCTGAATAAGAATAAAAGTACTCATTAAAAAGACACTCTGAAGCTGCTCTCTCTCATCATGGACATAAGGACCGGTGTCTCTTTATGAGAGTCAAATGTTGCTGCTTTTGGGACAAACTGATAAGAAATTAAGAATAAATAAATGCTATTTCTAGCAGAAAAATCCTTTGTTTAAAACTGTTTTTTATTATCCGATTAATCGATTAATCGATGTAAATAATCGATAGATTAATCGATTACTAAAATAATCGATAGTTGCAGCCCTGAAAGGTATAGTTCCAAACTGGGGTAAAATCAGAAGCTACCAAGCTGTTCCCAATTTAAATGCAGTTATATGAGCCTTTACACGATCCAAGTCTGTTTACACACAATTAAACATGTCGATTTTCTAAGAGGATAAAAAGGGGCACTATATTGTGAGACGTAAAAACACCTGGAGTACGACGTCTGCACAATGATATTGTCGAAGGACATTTGCGTGACTGAGCGCATGCACAAAGACCAAACAGGTCTAAGCTAGATATCTCAGTATGTAAAAACAGTGGCCAATTCCTTTAAGTAACGAGTGATGTATTTTGATAGTTTTAAGCGCCAAAGCAGTAGTTACTTTTTCAACACAGTACCTCTTTACTTCAGGTCATCTCCTCTCTCAGGCTCAGGATTTCCCCATCCCATTGTAGCCAAAGCAGGTCCAGGGTCACTTTTACCAGGGCAGCAGAGAGAAGCCGACTGCATCTACAAATACATGAACATGTATTACAAGTATGATACATAACCAAACAGAAAGGACAAGAACATTTGTTACCTGTGATCGATCTGCAGGGCCATTGCATTAGGAGATCCTCTATCAGATGTTCTACATTCTCTTGCAGTCTTATGTTCATATGAATGTGGATTCACTAGCCAGGTTTTACTCTTTTCATGCCAATGTTGACAGCCACCACAGCACAGCCAGATATAGATAAACCAAGCACTTCCTCGATCTGCAAGACATGGGGGAAACTAGCATGCATTTTAAAAGACCAGCACTGACTCATTTCATGTCATTTGATCACACAAAGGCAATTGGATAGCATAATATTCCAATATGATAGAAATAATTATTGATGTAATTGTTAATTTACAGCGTAGTCTCCATGTCCTGAAAGTGCTTTTTTTTTTAACTGTAAATTTTACTAAATTAACAACTAAACAAAGAGGTCTAAACCTGGACTAAATCTGGTCTAAACCTGGACTGAACCAGGACTAAACCAGGACTAAACAGAAGAATTGGTTTTGGCTCATTGCAGAATTTAGTATTTTTAGAAGAATTGGCTGCCTCCAGAATAATCGATTGTCCTCCCTGTTGCTTTCCACCTGTCCAGGAGAAAAGTACCAATGAGCTCGTCCTCAGAGCTGTTCTCCTCACAGCTTCTCTCAACTCCTGCTTCCTACTCTCTGTCATTTCACTGCGCCATTTATGCACTTTCATACAACTATTATTACATTACACTTAGTCATGAGAAGAAGAGATATCGCAACGACCCAGTTCTGACAGACCGACTCCCCGTTTCGGCGCATGTTTCAACACTCTGTCACGCGCAGCGGCCAAGCCGGGTCGGCGTCTCCGTTAAACCTGCCGCTGAGCGCGGTGTACGAAACTCAGCAACTGTATTCGTGCTCCGCGGTTCTTTACAACGAAGAGAAACGCGGGGCACGAATGTAGCTAGCCGTTCCGTTGCCTTCGCTGCTCGCCCGGGCCAGGGACCTCACAAACAGCGACTCAATACCGATGGTTTAAACAACCTCACAACACAGATTTAACGTTTCATAATGTGAAATGAATTTACTTACCAAACTAGACCAGGAGAGATGAGAAGGGTTGCAGCTTCGAGACCAGTGACGAGGACGGTGTCTCCTTGTAACGTCCGTGGAGATGTTGTTCGCCTTAAACTTGCTATGCTAGTTCAAAAGCACGGAGCCTCCAGACACGGCTTCGTTTGACTCTAGTTTAAACTTACTGGTATTATAGTCTGAAGAAAAACATCGCGTGGCCAATTATAAGCAAAAGAAACGTGTAAATGTTTTAAATTTCTGTTCTGGATAAGAGCGAGTCATCTCCGCATCGGGCCGCCATCTTTCTTTTTCAAAATCAGTACGTCAAAAGCAGACGATGGTTTGGTGACGTCATGACGTTGAAGGAGGACAAAACGCAAACGTTTTGAAATGAAGTTTCTAAATCTTACGAAGGAGCATTGTAGTCAGTGAAAAAAAAAAAAAAGTCTGTTTTAACGAGAAAAGTTCTGTTTTGACGAGAAAAGTTCTGTTTTAACGTGCAAAATAAATCCTGTTTTAACGAGAAAAAATCTGTTTTAACGAGAAAAGTTCTGTTTTAACGTGCAAAATAAATCCTGTTTTAACGAGAAAAGTTCTGTTTTAACGAGAAAAGTTCTGTTTTATGAGGCAAAATAAATCCTGTTTTTACGAGTAAAGTTTCTGTTTTTATGAGCATAATAAATCCTGTTTTTACGAGAAAAGTTTCAGATTCAGAAAGTTTCTCAGATATCCCCACCATTGTTCAATGCGCTGGTTGTGGTTAGACTACTTGAACCAGTTATATAACATCTTTTGGCAAAATCGTCTGTATGTTCGTTTCTGAGGAAGTTTTGCATTTGCCCCACAGTTCTCTGTGCCCAGATCCGAGCGTATTCGGGTGGCAGTACCTTTACGTGACAGCACCTCATTGATAAAGTAGGCCTATCCAGCGATTACTTTAGCTTAAACCCTACGGAATCTGCATAAACGGGGCAGTGGATGGCTTTGCACGAATGGTAATATGTTACACGCCTATTCCACGAGTAGTGATCCGAAAGTAATCGCTGGATACTTTATCAATGAGGTGCTGTCACGTAAAGGTACTGCCACCCGAATACGCTCGGATCTGGGCACAGAGAACTGTTATGTGGGGCAAATGCAAAACTTCCTCAGAAACGAACATACAGACGATTTTGCCAAAAGATGTTATATAACTGGTTCAAGTAACCAGCGCATTGAACAATGGTGGGGATATCTGAGAAACTTTCTGAATCTGGAACTTTTCTCGTAAAAACAGGATTTATTTTGCTCATAAAAACAGAAACTTTACTCGTAAAAACAGGATTTATTTTGCTCATAAAAACAGAAACTTTACTCGTTAAAACAGGATTTATTTTGCACGTTAAAACAGAACTTTTCTCGTTAAAACAGAACTTTTCTCGTTAAAACAGAACTTTTCTCGTTAAAACAGGATTTATTTTGCACGTTAAAACAGAACTTTTCTCGTCAAAACAGAACTTTTCTCGTTAAAACAGACTTTTTTTTTTTTCACTGACTACAATGCTCCTTGGTAAAATCTCAATCAATCACATTTTGTACTCAAAATATTAATATTCAATCAACGAATTGTCTGCTTATGAGTCAGGTGCCTAAAAAAATTATGAGTTCGTATGACTGTTTGGGTTTACAGGGTAGAATGATTATTATGACCAAGACATTTATTTTGAATAGAAAAATAATAAAATGTGTAAAATTGTTCATATAAATCACAGGCATCAGAGGAAATGCTCTACAACAGTTTATTTCAGATTGTTTATAATATAATGATGATAATTATTAACAAATATTACTGGATATGACGTAGCAGACCCTTCAGCCAATCAGAGCGCAGGCTCACCTGCCCAAACGCCCTCGAGCTGATTCACGTGTTTTCATTGGACAGAGCGAGTGTCCGTCAAATCTAGTTGGAAAAACCCGCGAGCTAAACACAGCTGTGATATTTTATATTTTTATCCTTAAATGACGAAACTGCGGAGAAATTAACAACATCAGTTTCATCAGGACATTTGGCAGCACGTTTTCAAGAGGAACTCAGAAAGAGATGCGGGACTTTGTGGAGAACAGCAGCGGAGCCGAGGCCCGACTTTACCGGGATGACGAGAGGTGTTTCCCCGCATCAAACGCACTGGAACCCGGGGCGTATCCGAGGCTCGCCGCGGTCACCGGACAACCGGACGTACGGGAGACACGGAGTCTGAGACACGAGGACGTCTGATGTTTGAGGACAGCGATGGAAGTGACAGGAGAGATATGGAGCTGGCAGTGACGCATATGGAGGAGAAGACACGAAGGCGTCAATGGTGAGTTGTGCTTTGGTGTCACTGTTGTTGTGAGTAAAATGGCGATAACCTATAGCTCACACATATAATATAATAAATGAGGGTTGTAGATGCCTCCTCATGATACCTCTAGTGGTGAGAACACTGGACAAATGCAAAAGTGTTCCAAAAATACGGTACAAAGGATGAAGACAGGGAAATGGTCTGTGGTCACCACTTGCAAAACCATTCCTCTTTTTGAGTGATTTTGCTAATTGCCTCTCATTTCCACCTGTTGTCTGTTTAATTTCCACAACACCAGGTGAAATTGATTCACAATAAGCGTGGCTTCCTAACTGGACAGTCTGATATCCCAGAAATTTGACTGACTTGGAGTTACATGGTGTTTTATGAGTGTGCCCTAAGTTTTTGTGAGCAGTGTACTTTCCAAATAAAAAAAATGCTGAATACATTTTATAAAGAAGGGAATATGTATTTTTGGCCTTAAAAATAAACCTTTTACCGAGTACAATAATTAAATTAACTAAATTGTGACTGTCTATAAACTCTACTAGTATAACAGAAACCACATAAAGCTTCAAAAATAAACCAATCCTTAAACGCATTTTTTCAACTTCCACCCAAAACAAAGACACAACAGGACAGTACAAAACAAATGCGTGTGGATTCAGACTCCTGACAAAAAAAATCATCTGACTCAGTCATATCCCACCCCACATAGCAAAAGGTGAATGTGTGGCCCAGATCCGGGCCACACATTCACCTTTCTTCTGGCCCAGATACTGCGATGAATTACGGTCCTACACTGGGCCACCTCCGGTAGCCAGAGTCACGCCAGAGCCGAGCCAGTGTCAAACCAGATCTCAGACAGAACTCAGCCTTATGTGCCAGTGTCAAACCAGATCTCAGACAGAACTCAGACTGACAGTGTCAAACCAGATCTCAGACAGAACTCAGACTTATGTGCCGGCGTCAAACCAGATCTCAGACAGAACTCAGACTGACAGTGTCAAACCAGATCTCAGACAGAACTCAGACTTATGTGCCGGCGTCAAACCAGATCTCAGACAGAACTCAGACTGACAGTGTCAAACCAGATCTCAGACAGAACTCAGACTTATGTGCCGGTGTCAAACCAGATCTCAGACAGAACTCAGACTGACAGTGTCAAACCAGATCTCAGACAGAACTCAGACTTATGTGCCGGTGTCAAACCAGATCTCAGACAGAACTCAGACTTATGTGCCAGTGTCAAACCAGATCTCAGACAGATGTGCCGGTGTTGAGCCAGATCTCAGACAGAACACAGACAGATGTGCCGGTGTTGAGCCAGATCTCTGACAGAACTCAGACAAATGTGCCGGTGTTTAGCCAGATCTCAGACAGAACTCAGACAGATGTGCCGGTGTTGAGACAGATCTCAGACAGAACTCAGACAGATGTGCCGGTGTTGAGCCAGATCTCAGACAGATGTGCTGGTGTTGAGCCAGATCTCAAACAGATGTGCCGGTGTTGAGAACTCAGCCTTACCTGCCAGTGTTGAGCCAGAGGTCGGCCAGAGCTCAGCCTTATTTGCCAGAGGTGGCAGATAAGGCTGGAATAAAAGACAACAAAGTGTGTAACTGATGATTGAGATAAATATATTTCTAAATTAAATAATCTTTTTGGATAAAAGTAACACAACATATACACAATATAACTACACATTCAAAAGAATAACAAATACAATCTACATTAATAAATATAAAAATATTTGTAGAAGGTACAAGTACACAAGTAAACAGATATAAATTGCAATGAATATATTTAGAAATTAAAAATGATGAGAACACCTGAAGCCTAATTATCAGCTAAAAAAATCAATCATCGGCTTATTGGTGGTAAAGTTATAATGGCAGATATTTGCCGATAATATCGGCAGCTGATGATTATTGTGCATCCTTAAGCTTAACAGCTACTCATGGATGACCTCATTCGGGCCTTTCGTCCTCCAGCCCTATCAGGGGCCAGATGGAGCCATCTTTTGATGGTTCCTTCAATTTCCTGATCTGTTGCTCCAGAGGTTAATCTGTTCCGCCTCACCACAGCTACAAAAATACAAATATATATATATATATATATATATATCAGTATATATGTCATGCTAATTACCCTCTAACTGTAAATGCATCCAGGTCAACTTACCAATTACCACCTCCCTTAACTTCAGCCTTTGGAAACCAATTTTTCCATTTATGCCCCTGATGTTCACTCGTTTGGCAAGTGACGTAGATAGCAGAGTGTGCATTATTCGCCAGACACTGTCCCGAACATCCGTTCCACCTTTAAGAGCTAGTGGAGTTTGTATTAGATTCATTGAAGGGGCACCACAAACAGATTATATCTGACATCACAAAAACAGAGCTCACTGAACTGACTTAGATTTAAAACAAATACTGTTTTCTATTAAGCAAACAATGTTGGGGAGAATACTTTGAAATCATATTTAGTTATTGAACACTGAATATCTTTCCTTAAAATGTATTTTGTAACACATTCCTTTAGTTTGTAAAATTGTATCCATTGTTTTCTGAAGACATAGAATTCCTTCATGTTGATTCGTATTCGTTGATTTTTGTATGAATAAGGTATGATTAAAAACATATAGCTACTCTTTTTAGAACACCTTTTGTGAACTTATTTACCGTTAACAATAACATGAAATTGCTCTTAACAAATGCACCGGGAGCTCAGCAAATGATCATACATCACATGATGCGCATGTACATTGTTTGCACAAATGGACGGCACGGTGGCGCAGCGGTTAGCGTTTCAGCTTCACAGCTAGAAGGTCCCGGGTTTAACGCCCTACCACTAAAAATATGTACAATAGGTCTACAGCCAGGTTTTTCTGACAATCAGCTTGGCTCCACATCTGGAGATGGGTCGAGCGCCGGCCTACGCTGGCTGCTCATTGCTCCTACAGGTTTCCCCAGCGGCATTGAGGATGGGTCAAATGCGCAGAATGAATTTCCCAATGGGGATTTATAAAGTATACCTTACCTTATATCGTGGTGTAAGTAAGAATTAAACCAGTGGTTCCCAACTTTTTTCCTAACCTGAACCCTATGACAATAGCTCAATTTCTTATTGGTACTACAACTGCTGTAGTGAATATGATATAATAACTGCAGCCGGACTAATGCTGGTTACAGGGAAATAACGTACACAAATTTGCATTAGAATTCCCACTGGCCATGCAACATGTGTGTAATACGCACTGACAAAATAAACCACATAGGTTGCATGCATATTAACATGCAACACCGAATTGTAGCCACAAGCTAATTTCCAAGTTCCAGGAGGAAACCTAGACACAGGGAGAACATGCAAACCACACTGAATGGCCCCCACTGGGGCGGGGGCAGGACGTTCTAGCTGTGAAGCACGAGCGCTAACCGGTGGGCCACCATGCCACCATAATTAAAAGTTCTTTCTTAATAATTTTGTGCAATATGAAGCTAGAAATGCAATGATTGAGTACAGTGATGTATTCCACAATTGTATTCTAAATACTCTAAATAACTATTAAAATACATAGTATTCTGTTACTCTCCAACACATGTATGCAGATAGATGTGGTGTAGTATGAATGAAGAAGCCCATAGTATCTTAAATCACTTGTAGATTTATATAGAACTTCGATCAGAGCAGGTTTACAGCAGTCAGTTCAACACCGCGTATATTCAAACTCTCTTCTTCTGCCGTGCATAGCATCGTATAGCGTACCTGCGCCCTCTAGCGGCATAAGCATAGAACACAACATTTCCTTTCTTGTAGAAAAAGTACATTGTCCAGTGTATTTAGCAACAATTGGAAAAGTATCACTTTAGCACAATGTAGCTATAAAATGTAAGTAACCAGCTGTAACCAAATGTGTATTTTTTTTCTCTTCTCTGTAACCAACAGTATCTTAGGCAGTGAATGAAGTAAAACAGATTGCTTGGGTAAACATAAACAAAACCAGGTAACCTTATCTTAAACTAGCAAAGTACAGATGGATCAAAAATATTAAGGCATAACATAGTCCTTGTGCCAAGTAGGTTTGTATTTAGTACGTGGTTGTTTTGGTGTAGTTTCAGTGGCACTTTTATCAGAGGCAAATCAGGTTCAAGCAAAAGTCTTTCTCTGATACGGGACGCAGTAACGTGCTCAATCAGCTGGTCGCGTATCATTTCATCCATTTTGTCCTCAAAGTTGCATCTTGAAGCTAGATCACGCAAAGCAGCCACATATTGTACGATTGTTTCATGAGGTTCTTGTTTTCTTTTCCTGAATAAATGTCTTTCCACGACGACATTTACTTTTGGAGTAAAGTATTTTTCCAAAGCAGTAACGGCTGACGCAGTAGTATCACCCGTCTCTGGTAAAGAGTAGAACAAACGCTGTCCTTCGGTTCCCAAGCAGTGTAGTAAAGTAGCCCTTTTGCGCCCTTCTGGCCATGAATTTCCAGTTGCGTTTATTACCAGCAAGTAGTTGTTCGGCTCTCCCGGACTCGGCAAAAAAGCAGGCGGCGGTGGTACGTTACCAGCCATAGTAGCAAATTCTTCGAAGCAAAAAGTAGTAAAAACGCACGTAGGTTCACTCGTCGCCAATTTGTGGTGTAGTATGAATGAAGAAGCCCATAGTATCTTAAATCACTTCTAGATTTATATAGAACTTCGATCAGAGCAGGTTTACAGCAGTCAGTTCAACACCGCGTATATTCAAACTCTCTTCTTCTGCCGTGCATAGCATCGTATAGCGTACCTGCGCCCTCTAGCGGCATAAGCATAGAACACAACAATAGACTAAGTGAAAATGGTGGATATGTGTTGGGAAACCTAACAACTGAGTTTGGAGGTCTGCGCTTTGCAGCTGTTCCTCTAACTTTCCTATATCCTCAACAGTGTTCAGAGGAAACATCTCCAGATTAAAACTGCTCTCCATCTCATTCGTAGTTCCAATTCCCTGCACTGTTTTGTAAATGATGCGGAGTTGTTCT
This sequence comes from Gobius niger, assembly GCF_951799975.1. NCBI lineage: Eukaryota > Metazoa > Chordata > Actinopteri > Gobiiformes > Gobiidae > Gobius > Gobius niger. Next base: position 21,087,184 of record NC_136866.1, read on the forward strand.
AAAATAACTTCATGCCCAATTAGAACATTTTGAAGGAGGCCTGGAATGAAAGAAATATTAAATGAATAAATATATCACAATAAATATATAATGATAAAATTTGCAGATTGGAAATTAACAGGTTGATTACTTACTAGTCTCAGTTGTATGATGCAAGGGATGGATCCGGGTCGGGTGTCTGACAGGGGAGTGGTTGCGGTCGTCTCCCCTGGTCGGAGGGGACAGTGTTGGCCGTCTGACGGTGGACTGGCTGCGGTGGTCTCCCCTGGTCGGAGGGGACAGCGTCGGCCGTCTGATGGTGGACTGGTTGCGGTGGTCTCCCCTGGTCGGAGGGGACAGTGTCGGTCGTCTGACGGTGGACTGGTTGCGGTCGTCTCCCCTGGTCGGAGGGGACAACGTCGGCCGTCTGACGTTGGACTGGTTGCGGTCGTCTGCCCTGGTTGGAAGGGACAGCGTCGGCCATCTGATGGTGGACTGGTTGCGGTCGTCTGCCCTGGTCGGAGGGGACAGCGTCGGCCGTCTGATGGTGGACTGGTTGCGGTCGTCTGCCCTGGTTGGAGGGGACAGCGTCGGCCATCTGATGGTGGACTGGTTGCGGTCGTCTGCCCTGGTTGGAGGGGTGAAGGTTGGGCTTGTAGCTATATGAATGTTGGCAATTGGTGACCGAAGGAGGCTGGGTGAAGTGAAGAATAGGTCTGGAGTGGTCATGCAGCTGGAGCAAGGGACAGGGGAGTTGTTTGCACTATGGAAAAGTAGGGGTGACATTTGGCATTTAAGGTCTGATGACCAGGGAGGAGGAATTGAGATGTTTGCATGGTGATTCTGTATTACGGGTGCATGGGGCAATGGCTGTACTCCTTAAAATGTTATAACAAATAGTTTTTAAAACATTCATAACAAATTTACTGACATGCTTAAAAAAAAATTACCTAGTTTTCGATTTTTTGGATGACGCCATATTCTTATCTTCTTATCTTTGGCGGGTAGGCTACAATGTCTCAAGTGTAAAATAAAGTGTTACCCACATTAGCAATGCAGGCAAATGTAGTCTCAGTCTCACCGCAGCTGTAGTATTGTTTTTTTTTTTTTAATGGGCACATAGAGCTGAACAGCCCCACCCACTTCAGGTTGCGTGCTGAGAGCACAGAGCTGATTAGCTGGGGTAATGCTTTTAAGGTAATGCTTTTTTTAATGTTTCAATGCATGAAAGGGACTTTTTACCTCTGCCTCCCAGCACGTGACCAGAAGTGGGCAGGACAGACTGTTGGGTCAGTCCATCTCAGATCACCCAAAAAAATAGCATTTTTAAACCTCACCTTCTCCAATGTTTGTGAAATTTGGTATACATGTAATTCATGGCCAGAAAAGCCAGAATTTCAAATTTTAAACTAATCGGACCAACGGTTTTCGAGATATTGCATTCTAAATTGTTCACTTTTTCGCGAAAAAGGCTGTGGCCGCCTACTTTCAAATTGCTGTAACTCAGCAACCACTAGTCCGATTTTCAAAAAACAGGTATGTCTGTAAAGGGGAGACCACAAGGAATAAAAATGTGACATTGGTTTGTGCATTTTGGTATTTTTTAGGTGAATTACCTTTGTACTTATATTTTGACCTTGAAATTGACCCTGTGGGACACGCCCAACCTCTCCGACGCACATAGGAAAAATGTAGCCCTATGTGTCAACTACAACATATAAAAAAACTGGAGGGGTTTTCTTTTTCATTTTCATGTAATACCAGGTAGAAGTTGACATACCCACTCCTCCAGACATCCATTCACTGTCCGTTCTGTACAATTCCATTAATTTATATACACAGTGCCTCAAATTGATTTATTCCAAGATATAATGTCAATCACAAACAAAAAGTCAATGAAAATTTCACAGCTGTCTCAGCCTCCTAGTCACTTTTTCTGATTTCTACTCCTTTTCAACAGGCCAGTTCAAACCGTGGTTAGACATTCTGGGCAGGTCATTATGAGAAACACTGTAATTTCAAGGGGAAGAAGATTTCAAGATCTTATCATACAAGTAGAAGGTTTTAGCAGGTCTTCTAGGACACATAAACTTTATGTTGTAGTCACCAAAACCGTCTGAGACGTCCTCCACCAAACCAATCCATGGAGCGTTATCGTAGCTGGAGCACACAATTCTGAGGTCTAGTAACTAGAAGTATATCAATGCAGGGAGTTCAGCTTCCCGATGGCCCTGTGTGCGAAACTGTTCCTCAAGGAACAGAAAGGAGTAGAAATCAGAAAAAGTGAACAGGCGGCTGAGACAGCTGTGAAATTTTCATGGACTTTTTGTTTGTGATTGACATTATATCTTGGAATAAATCAATCTGAGGCACTGTGTATATAAATTAATGGAATTGTTCAGAACGGACAGTGAATGGATGTCTGGAGGAGTGGGTATGTCAACTTCTACCTTGTATTACATGAAAATGAAAAAGAAAACCCCTCCAGTTTTTTTATATGTTGTAGTTGACACATAGGGCTACATTTTTCCTATTTGTGTCGGAGAGGTTGGGCGTGTCCCACAGGGTCAATTTCAAGGTCAAAATATAAGTACAAAGGTAATTCACCTAAAAAATACCAAAATGCACAAACCAATGTCACATTTTTATTCCTCGTGGTCTCCCCTTTACAGACATACCTGTTTTTTGAAAATCGGACCAGTGGTTGCTGAGTTACAGCAATTTGAAAGTAGGCGGCCACAGCCTTTTTCGCGAAAAAGTGAAAAAATGAAAATGCCATATCTCGAAAACCATTGGTCCAATTAGTTTAAAATGAAATGTTGGCTTTTCTGGCCATGAATTACATGTATACCAAATTTCACAAAAATTGGAGAGGGTGGGGTTTAACTCATCGGGTGAACTGAGATGGACTGACCCTGTTGAGCTCTACTGGCATTAGAGGGACAGAAAAAACTGCATCAAAGCATGTTGACTTGGTTGTTTGTGTGGGATGATTTCACAAGAACTTTTCAGGCTTTCAAATTACACAGTATGTCATGGTGAAGTGTGGACAATGTGGACTATAAAAAACGTTATAAAGGAATTAACAATATTTCAGTATTTTTGCTAAGGCCTATTGTGACTGGCCTTCAAGTCTTAATGTACGCCAGAGGAGAAGATTTAAATCTCCACTCTTTTCCTTTTATATTGTCTAGGGGACTCCTCTTCATCAGTTCCCAGGTCAGTGTGCAGAACAGCCTCTGGCAGCTTTCTCCGTGCTTGATTGTAGTCATCTGAAAATACAAAATATGTTTCAAATGTGATGTTAAATATTTGCTTTTGTAGATTGCTATAGTATAGTATATATTTTTAAAATCAGGTTTACCTGATGAATATATTATTCTGGCCTTATGCCTCCTCCAGTCCTTTCCTGGCTGCTGCTGGTTTTTGATGGCGTTCTTTATATTGTCAAGATTGTCAAAAACAACAATATGAAACATCTAAGAAAAGAAAAAAAGAAGTCACCAATGGACGCCAACTCAAGGACAAACCCCACAATACTGTGTATTCATGTTTAATGAATACTATTCATTAAACATTCATCATATTATACTTCATTTTGTTAGTGAAATAAAAACAATAAATCACAATTCTTTTGATAAGACACAAGAAAATTAATACAGGTTTAGATTCATTGTGCTTTGATTCATTTTCATTTTTTTCTTCAGTTTGCCGCTTGCAGATTTACTCAGTAAAAAGAGAACCATACACTCGAGTACAGATACTACTTGAAAATAATATTACTTGAGTAAAAGTAAAAAACTCAAATAACAATTAAAAATATAAATAAATGGATCCCAGAAAGAATAGTTATTGCTGCGGTAAATATATAAATGCATAAGTAGTAGATAATAAGAAATGTATAATTAAATAAATCAATCAAATCAAATACATAAACCCCTTTCTTTTTTCTTCCGAGATCTTCCGGATCCGAGGCTCGCCGCGGTCACCGGACACCCGGACGTACGGGAGACACGGAGTCTGAGACACGAGGACGTTTGAGGACAGAGATGGAAGTGACAGGAGAGATATGGAGTTTGCAGTGACGCATATGGAGGAGAAGACACGAAGGCGTCAATGGTGAGTTGTGCTTTGGTGTCGCTGTTGTTGTGAGTAAAATGGCGATAACCTATAGCTCACACATATAATATAATAAATGATGAGAGTGGTGAATGGTCGCCGCTGCTGCGGTTGGGGAGGTGTGATGCGTAATAGCGCAGAGCGCGCTTGGAGAGCCTTTGGCATAGCTGGACGTTCAGTTCCTCCACTGGTGTGGCGGGGGTGAAGATCTGGGGCTGCTTTACTTATTGCATGTGGGGCTAATTTTGCAAGTTTGTGATTTATTTCTTTGCGTTTGAGTTTTGGAATTGTCATCGCAAAACACTACGTAAAATGAAGTCGCTTCTGAATTGGGTTAAATGTAATGTACATACCCTCAATGGGAGCTTGGGGCGCTGTTTTAGTAAACGTCTTATATGGTCGTAATTAAGGGATAAGACAAACGACCACTTGTGTCGTATGGATTTGGAGGACTTGTTGGAGGGGTCTGTGGAGTCTCTGGAGCTCTGTGGGGTCTGTGGAGTCTGTGGGGTGTGTGGAGCTCCGTGGGGTCTTTTGAGTCTGTGGGGTCCGCGGAGTCAATGGGGTCTGTGGAGTCTGTGTGGTCTGTAGAGTCTCTGGGGTCTGTGGGGTCTGTGGAACTTTGCGGGGTCTCTGGAGTCTGTGGAGCTCTGTGGGGTCTTTGGAGTCTGTGGGGTCTTTGGAGCTCTGTGGGGTCTGTTGAGTCTGTGGGGTCTGTGGAGTCTATGGGGTCTGTGGTATCTGTGGGTTCTGTGGAGCTCTGTGGGGTCTGTGGAGTCTGTGGAGTCTCCAGGATCTGTGGGGTCTGTGGAGGTCTGTGGAGTCTGATTAGTCTGTGGGGTCTGTCGGGTCTTTGGAGCTCTGTGAGGTGTAAGGGGTCCGTGGGGTCTGTGGAGTATGTGGGGTCGGTGGAGTCTGTGGGGTCTGTGGGGTCTGTGGAGTCTCTGGGGTCTGTGGAGCTCTGTGGGGTCTGTGGAGTCCGTGGGGTCTGTGGAGTCTGTGAGGTCTGTGGGGTCTGTGGAACTCTGTGGGCTTTGTGGAGTCTTTGGGGTCTGTGGAGCTCCGTGGGGTCTGTGGGGTCTGTGGAGTCGGCGGGCTCTCTGGGCTCTGTGGAGTCCATGGGGTCTGTGGGGTCTGTGGAGCTCTGTGGGGTCTGTGGAGCCTTTGGTGTCTGTGGAGTCTGTGGGGTCTGTTGTGCTCTGTGCGGTTTGTGGAGTCTGTGGGGTCTGTGGAGCTCCGTGGGGTCTGTGGGGTCTTTGGATCTCTGTGAGGTGTGTGGGGTCTGTTGAGTCCTTGGGGTCTGTGGAGTCAGTGGGGTCTGTGGAGTCTCTGGGGTCTGTGGGGTCTGTGGAGCTCTTTGGGGTCTTTGGAGTCTGTGGGGTCTGTGGAGCTCTGTGGGGTCTGTGGAGTCTGTGGGGTCTGTGGAGCTCTGTGGGGTGTGTGGAGTCTGAGTAATCCGTGGGGTCTGTCGGGTCTTTGGAGCTCTGTGAGGTGTAAGGGGTCTGTGGGGTCGTTGGAGTCTGTTGGGTCTGTGGAGCATTGTGGGGTCTGTGGAGTCTGTGGAGCTCTGTGGGGTCTGTGGAGTCTGTGGGGTCTGTGATGTATGAGGAGTCTGTGGGGTCTGTGGAACTCAGTGGGGTCTGTGGAGCTCCTTGGGGTCTGTTGAGTCTGTGGGGTCTGTGGAGTCGGCGGGCTCTGTGGGGTCTGTGGAGTCTCTGGAGCTCTGTGGGACCCGGAAAGTGACTTTAGAGAGGAACCTTTGAGAGTTCAGCGCACCGCACACTTGGAAGAAGTTCTTGACTGAAAGACAACTGCTGTTTGGAGGCCATCTAATCCCTCTTTGCTGCTGCAATGCCCTATCTTTAACGCCCATGGTCTACACCAGGATCTCCCCAGTATTTAACCTTATGTATATCCAGCCCATACACTTCAGTAGAGGGACATTATCTGTGCAGGTGGACAATGGTTATTATGGGCTGCCCCATTAGCATGTTACAATCGTGGCGACGGTATTATAGACTTGATTTGTGCATATTTCTCGTTTTCACGTGATGACCGGAGCTTTAGCTTGTAGCATTAGCTTTCTCCGGAGGGAATGCTATCAGAGCATCGTCAAGGCCCAAACACATTCCCAGCGCAGATCCCGCCATAGAAATAAGTGTTCTTGTCACCGGTTTTAATCCTGGGTGTTTAGGTAACAGAAACACGGATGTGTGTCTTTGTAAAAGTCTCAGAGCTGCTGTAGCTCCACTTCACAACACATGAAGCTTATCCTCCATGATGACTCTGACTGTTTACATATGCGCTTGACATGCGGGGAGGGGGTTCTGCTGAGAAGCAGTGGTTGGTTGCTCGGCAGGCGATGAAAAGGTCCAAGGCGTCTCCAGGAGGTGGGGGCGTTCCTATCAGGAGTCAGGCAAAGCTACACCTAAAATTCCAGTTGGTTGAGTTTTAAAGAGTCTGTGGGGTCTGTGGTGCTCTGTGGGGTTTGTGGAGTCTCTGGGGTCTGTGGAGCTCCGTGGGGTCTGTTGAGTCTGTAGGGTCTGTGGAGTCGGCGGTCTCTCTGGGCTCGGTTGGTTCGGTGGAGTCTGTGGAACTCTGTGGGGTCTATGGCGTATGTGGGGTCTGTGGAGCTCTGTGGGGTGTGTGGAGTTTGTGGGGTCTGTGGAGACTGTGGGGTCTGTGGAGTCTCCGGGATCTGTGGGGTCTGGGGAGCTCTTTGGGGTCTGTGGAGTCTGTGGGGTCTGTGGAGCTCTGTGGGGTCGGTGGATTCTGTGGGGTCTGTGGAGTCTCTAGGGTCTGTGGGGTCTGTGGAGCGTTGTGGGGTCTGTGGAGTCTGTGGAGCTCTGTGGAGCTCTGTGGAGACTGTGGGGTCTGTGGAGCTCTGTGGGGTCTGTGGAGCTCTGTGGAGCTCTGTGGGGTCTGTGGAACTCTGTGGGGTCTGTGGAGTCTGTGGAGCTCTGTGGGGTCTCTGGAGTCTGTGGGGTCTTTGGAGCTCTGTGGGGTCTGTGGAGCTCTTTGGGGTCTGTGGAGTCTGATTAATCCGTGGGGTCCGTTGGGGCTTTGGAGCTCTGTGAGGTGTAAGGGGTCCGTGGGGTCTGTGGAGTCTGTGGGGTCTGTGGGGTCTGTGGAGCTTTCCCCCGTTACGTGGGGTCCGTGGAGTCTGTGGAGCTCTGTGGGGTCTTTGGAGTCTGTGGGGTCTGTGGAGCTCCTTGGGGTCTGTGGAGTCTGTGGAGCTCTCCGGTGTCTCTGGAGTCTGTGGGGTCTTTGGAGCTCTGTGGGGTGTGTGGAGTCTGTTGAGTGTGTAGGGTCTGTGAGCTCTGTGGGGTCTGTGGAGCTCTTTGGGGTCTGTGGAGTCTGTGGGGTCTGTGGAGCTCTGTGGGGTCGGTGGATTCTGTGGGGTGTGTGGAGTCTCTAGGGTCTGTGGAGCTCTGTGGAGTCTGTGGAGCTCTGTGGAGCTCTGTGGAGTCTGTGGAGCTCTGTGGGGTCTATGGCGTATGTGGGGGGCTTTGTGGGGTGTGTGGAGTCTGTAGGGTCTGTGGAGCTCTGTGGGGTCTGTGGAGCTCTGTGGGGTTTGTGGAGCCTGTAGTGTCTGTGGAGTCTGTGGGGTCTGTGGTCCTCTGTGGGGCTGTGGAGTCTGTGGGGTCTGTGGAGCTCCGTGGGGTCTGTTGAGTCTGTGGGGTCTGTGGAGTCGGCTTTTTCTCTGGGCTCGGTGGGGTCTGTGGAGTCTGTGTAGCTCTGTGGGGTCTGTGGAGTCTGTGGAGTCCCTGGGGTCTGTGGGGTCTTTGGATCTCTGTGAGGTGTAAGGGGTCTGTGGGGTCTGTGGAGTCTGTGGGGTCTGTGGAACTCTGTGGGGTCTGTGGAGCTCTGTGGGGTCTCTGGAGTCTGTGGGGTCTTTGGAGCTCAGTGGGTTCTTTGGCGTCTATGGGATCTGTGGAGCTCTGTGAGGTGTAAGGGGTCTGTGGAGTCTGTGGAGCTCCGTGGGGTCTGTGGAGTCTGTGAGGTCTGTGGGGTCTGTGGAACTCCGTGGGGTTTGTGGAGTCTGTGGGGTCTGTGAAGGTCCGTGGGGTCTGTGGAGTCGGCGGGCTCTCTGGGCTCTGTGGGGTCTGTGGAGTCTGTGGAGCTCTGTGGGGTCTGTGGAGTCTGTGAGGTCTGTGGAGCTCCGTTGGGTCTGTTGAGTCTGTGGGGTCCGTGGAGTCTATGGGGTCTGTGGGGTTTGTGGAGCTCTGTGGGGTATGACGAGCTCTGTGGAGTCTGTGGAGTCTGTGGAGTCTATGGCATATGTGGGGAGCTCTGTGGGGTGTGTGGAGTCAGTGGAGTCTGTAGGGTCTGTGGAGCTCTGTTGGGTCTGTGGAGTCTTTGGGTCTTGTACGGGGTGGGACCCTGTATAACATACTAAAGAATCAGCCATCTAGCATTCATGGTTTTGGAGAAACAGCATCTCTGTTTTTATGGCCGCAAACGCGTTCTCTCGCTGAACACTCACTTTTAGGAACTCTTAGCTTTTTGCATTGTCACAGCAAAAAAACATCTCAAATGGAGAGTCAGTGTCAGGGATGAACATCCCAGTAAAAAAAAAGTATGGTTTTGGGTTGTTTTCACAAGTGAGACCTGAGTAAACTGATGGTTATTCAGAAACTTGCAACTGACTTTATGGAAAAACTGTGTGATCAAACTTGACCAAACCTTGTACGGGATGGGACCCTGTATAACATAGTAAAGAATCAGCCATCTAGCATTCATGGTTTTGGAGAAACAGCAATCTCCGTGGGGTCTGTGGGGTCTGTGGAGTCGGCTTTTTCTCTGGGCTCGGTGGGGTCTGTGGAGTCTGTGGAGTCTGTGGAGTCTGTGGAGTCTGTGGAGTCTGTGGGGTCTGTGGAGTCTGTGGAGTCTGTGGGGTCTGTGGGGTCTGTGGGGTCTGTGGGGTCTGTGGGGTCTTTGGATGTCTGTGAGGTGTAAGGGGTCCGTGGGGTCTGTGGAGTCTGTGGAGTCTGTGGGGTCGGTGGGGTCTGTTGGGGTCTTTGGAGCTCTGTGGGGTCTGTGGAGTCTCTGGGGTCTGTGGAGTCTGTGAGGTCTGTGGGGTCTGTGGAGTCTGTGGGGTTTGTGGAGTCTCTGGAGCTCTGTAGGGTCTGTGAGCTCTGTGGGGTGTGTGGTCTGTGGGGTCTGTGGAGACTGTGGGGTCTGTGGAGTCTCCGGGATCTGTGGGGTCTGTGGAGCTCTTTGGGGTCTGTGGAGTCTGTGGGGTCTGTGGAGCTCTGCCCGGTACGTGGGGTCCGTGGAGTCTGTGGAGCTCTGTGGGGTCTGTGGAGCTCCTTGGGGTCTGTGGAGTCTATGGGGTCTGTTGAGTGTATGGGGTCTGTGGAACTCTGTGGGGTCTGTGGAGTCTGTGGGGTCTCTGGAGTCTATGGGGTCTTTGGAGCTCTGTGGAGTCTGGAGAGTGTGTAGGGTCTGTGAGCTCTGTGGGGTCTTTGGAGACTGTGGGGTCTGTGGAGTCTCCGGGATCTGTGGGGTCTGTGAAGCTCTTTGGGGTCTGTGGAGCTCTGTGGGGTCTGTGGAGCTCTGTGGGGTCGGTGGATTCTGTGGGGTCTGTGGAGTGTCTAGGGTCTGTGGGGTCTGTGGAGCGTTGTGGGGTCTGTGGAGTCTGTGGAGCTCTGTGGGGTCTGTGGAGACTGTGGGGTCTGTGGAGCTCTGTGGGGTCTGCGGAGTCTGTGGAGCTCTGTGGGGTCTGTGGAGTCTGTGGGGTTTGTGGAGCTCTGTGGGGTCTGTGGAGTCTTTGGGTCTTGTACGGGGTGGGACCCTGTATAACATACTAAAGAATCAGTCATCTAGCATTCATGGTTTTGGAGAAACAGCTATCTCCGTGGGGTCTGTTGAGTCTGTGGGGTCTGTGGAGCTTTGCCCGTTACGTGGGGTCCGTGGAGTCTGTGGAGCTCTGTGGGGTCTTTGGAGTCTGTGGGGTCTGTGGAGCTCCTTGGGGTCTGTGGAGTCTATGGGGTCTGTTGAGTCTATGGGGTCTGTGGAACTCTGTGGGGTCTGTGGAGTCTGTGGAGCTCTGCGGTGTCTCTGGAGTCTGTGGGGTCTTTGGAGCTCTGTGGGGTGTGTGGAGTCTGTTGAGTGTGTAGGGTCTGTGAGCTCTGTGGGGTCTGTGGAGCTCTTTGGGGTCTGTGGAGTCTGTGGGGTCTGTGGAGCTCTGTGGGGTCGGTGGATTCTGTGGGGTGTGTGGAGTCTCTAGGGTCTGTGGAGCTCTGTGGAGTCTGTGGAGCTCTGTGGAGCTCTGTGGAGTCTGTGGAGCTCTGTGGGGTCTATGGCGTATGTGGGGGGCTTTGTGGGGTGTGTGGAGTCTGTAGGGTCTGTGGAGCTCTGTGGGGTCTGTGGAGCTCTGTGGGGTTTGTGGAGCCTGTAGTGTCTGTGGAGTCTGTGGGGTCTGTGGTCCTCTGTGGGGCTGTGGAGTCTGTGGGGTCTGTGGGGTCTGTGGAGCTCCGTGGGGTCTGTTGAGTCTGTGGGGTCTGTGGAGTCGGCTTTTTCTCTGGGCTCGGTGGGGTCTGTGGAGTCTGTGTAGCTCTGTGGGGTCTGTGGACTCTGTGGAGTCCCTGGGGTCTGTGGGGTCTTTGGATCTCTGTGAGGTGTAAGGGGTCTGTGGGGTCTGTGGAGTCCGTGGGGTCTGTGGGGTCCGTGGGGTCTGTGGGGTCTGTGGAGTCTCTGGGGTCTGTGGAACTCTGTGGGGTCTGTGGAGCTCTGTGGGGTCTCTGGAGTCTGTGGGGTCTTTGGAGCTCTGTGGGGTGTGTGGAGTCTGTGGAGTCTGTAGGGTCTGTGAGCTCTGTGGGGTCTGTGGAGTCTGTGGGGTCTGTGGAACTCTGTGGGGTCTGTGGAGCTCTGTGGGGTCTCTGGAGTCTGTGGGGTCTTTGGAGCTCAGTGGGTTCTTTGGCGTCTATGGGATCTGTGGAGCTCTGTGAGGTGTAAGGGGTCTGTGGAGTCTGTGGAGCTCCGTGGGGTCTGTGGAGTCTGTGAGGTCTGTGGGGTCTGTGGAACTCCGTGGGGTTTGTGGAGTCTGTGGGGTCTGTGAAGGTCCGTGGGGTCTGTTGAGTCTGTGGGGTCTGTGGAGTCGGCGGGCTCTCTGGGCTCTGTGGGGTCTGTGGAGTCTGTGGAGCTCTGTGGGGTCTGTGGAGTCTGTGAGGTCTGTGGAGCTCCGTTGGGTCTGTTGAGTCTGTGGGGTCCGTGGAGTCTATGGGGTCTGTGGGGTTTGTGGAGCTCTGTGGGGTATGACGAGCTCTGTGGAGTCTGTGGAGTCTGTGGAGTCTATGGCATATGTGGGGAGCTCTGTGGGGTGTGTGGAGTCAGTGGAGTCTGTAGGGTCTGTGGAGCTCTGTTGGGTCTGTGGAGTCTTTGGGTCTTGTACGGGGTGGGACCCTGTATAACATACTAAAGAATCAGCCATCTAGCATTCATGGTTTTGGAGAAACAGCATCTCTGTTTTTATGGCCGCAAACGCGTTCTCTCGCTGAACACTCACTTTTAGGAACTCTTAGCTTTTTGCATTGTCACAGCAAAAAAACATCTCAAATGGAGAGTCAGTGTCAGGGATGAACATCCCAGTAAAAAAAAAGTATGGTTTTGGGTTGTTTTCACAAGTGAGACCTGAGTAAACTGATGGTTATTCAGAAACTTGCAACTGACTTTATGGAAAAACTGTGTGATCAAACTTGACCAAACCTTGTACGGGATGGGACCCTGTATAACATAGTAAAGAATCAGCCATCTAGCATTCATGGTTTTGGAGAAACAGCAATCTCCGTGGGGTCTGTGGGGTCTGTGGAGTCGGCTTTTTCTCTGGGCTCGGTGGGGTCTGTGGAGTCTGTGGAGTCTGTGGGGTCTGTGGAGTCTGTGGGGTCTGTGGAGCTCTGCCCGGTACGTGGGGTCCGTGGAGTCTGTGGAGCTCTGTGGGGTCTGTGGAGCTCCTTGGGGTCTGTGGAGTCTATGGGGTCTGTTGAGTGTATGGGGTCTGTGGAACTCTGTGGGGTCTGTGGAGTCTGTGGGGTCTCTGGAGTCTATGGGGTCTTTGGAGCTCTGTGGAGTCTGTGGAGTGTGTAGGGTCTGTGAGCTCTGTGGGGTCTTTGGAGACTGTGGGGTCTGTGGAGTCTCCGGGATCTGTGGGGTCTGTGAAGCTCTTTGGGGTCTGTGGAGTCTGTGGGGTCTGTGGAGCTCTGTGGGGTCGGTGGATTCTGTGGGGTCTGTGGAGTGTCTAGGGTCTGTGGGGTCTGTGGAGCGTTGTGGGGTCTGTGGAGTCTGTGGAGCTCTGTGGGGTCTGTGGAGACTGTGGGGTCTGTGGAGCTCTGTGGGGTCTGCGGAGTCTGTGGAGCTCTGTGGGGTCTGTGGAGTCTGTGGGGTTTGTGGAGCTCTGTGGGGTCTGTGGAGTCTTTGGGTCTTGTACGGGGTGGGACCCTGTATAACATACTAAAGAATCAGTCATCTAGCATTCATGGTTTTGGAGAAACAGCAATCTCCGTGGGGTCTGTTGAGTCTGTGGGGTCTGTGGAGTCGGCTTTTTCTCTGGGCTCGGTGGGGTCTGTGGGGTCTGTGGAGTCTCCGGGATCTGTGGGGTCTGTGGAGCTCTTTGGGGTCTGTGGAGTCTGTGGGGTCTGTGGAGCTCTGTGGGGTCGGTGGGGTCTGTGGAGTGTCTAGGGTCTGTGGGGTCTGTGGAGCGTTGTGGGGTCTGTGGAGTCTTTGGAGCTCTGTGGGGTCTGTGGAGACTGTGGGGTCTGTGGAGCTCTGTGGGGTCTGTGGAGTCTGTGGAGTCCGTGGGGTTTGTGGAGCCTGTAGTGTCTGTGGGGTCTGTGGTCCTCTGTGGGGCTGTGGAGTCTGTGGGGTCTGTGGAGCTCCGTGGGGTCTGTTGAGTCTGTGGGGTCTGTGGAGTTGGCTTTTTCTCTGGGCTCGGTGGGGTCTGTGGAGTCTGTGTAGCTCTGTGGGGTCTGTGGGGTCTGTGGAGTCTTTGGGTCTTGTACGGGGTGGGACCCTGTATAACATACTAAAGAATCAGTCATCTAGCATTCATGGTTTTTGAGAAACAGCAATCTCTGTTTTTATGGCCGCAAACGCGTTCTCTAGCTGAGAACACTCAGTTTTAGGAACTCGAAGCTTTTTTCATTGTCACGGCGGAAAACTATCTCATATGCAAAGTCAGTGTCAGGGATGAAGATCCCAGTCAAAAAAAAGTATGGTTTTGGGTTGTTTTCACAAGTGAGACCTGAGTAAACTGATGGTTAGTCAGAAACTTGCAACTGACTTTATGGAAAAACTGTGTGATCAAACTTGACCAAACCTTGTTTTCTTGTCCGGGGTGGGACCCTGTATAACATACTAAAGAATCAGCCATCTAGCATTCATGGTTTTGGAGAAACAGCAATCTCCGTGGGGTCTGTTGAGTCTGTGGGGTCTGTGGAGTCGGCTTTTTCTCTGGGCTCGGTGGGGTCTGTGGGGTCTGTGGGTTCTGTGGGGTCTGTGGGGTCTGTGGAGCTCTTTGGGGTCTGTGGAGTCTGTGGGGTATGTGGAGCTCTGTGGGGTCGGTGGGGTCTGTGGAGTGTCTAGGGTCTGTGGGGACTGTGGAGCGTTGTGGGGTCTGTGGAGTCTTTGGAGCTCTGTGGGGTCTGTGGAGACTGTGGGGTCTGTGGAGCTATTTGGGGTCTGTGGAGTCTGTGGAGCTCTGTGGGGTCTATGGCGTATGTGGGGGGCTCTGTGGGGTGTGTGGAGTCAGTGGAGTCTGTAGGGTCTGTGGAGCTCTGTGGGGTTTGTGGAGCCTGTAGTGTCTGTGGGGTCTGTGGTCCTCTGTGGGGCTGTGGAGCTCCGTGGAGTCTGTGTAGCTCTGTGGGGTCTGTGGAGTCCCTGGGGTCTGTGGGGTCTGTGGAGCTCTGTAGGGTCTCTGGAGTCTGTGGGGTCTTTGGAGCTCTGTGGGGTGGGTGGAGTCTGTGGAGTCTGTGAACTCTGTGGGGTCTGTGGAGTCTGTGGGGTCTGTGGAACTCTGTGGGGTCTGTGGAGCTCTGTGGGGTCTCTGGAGTCTGTGGGGTCTTTGGAGCTCCGTGGGGTCTGTGGGGTTTGTGGAGTGTGTGGGGTCTGTGGAGTCGGCGGGCTCTGTGGGGTCTGTGGGGTCTGTGGAGCTCTGTGGAGCTCTGTGGGGTCTGTGGAGTCTGTGAGGTCTGTGGAGCTCCATTGGGTCTGTTGAGTCTGTGGGAACCGTGGAGTCTATGGGGTCTGTGGGGTTTGTGGAGCTCTGTGGGGTATGACGAGCTCTGTGGAGTCTGTGGAGTCTATGGCATATGTGGGGAGCTCTGTGGGGTGTGTGGAGTCAGTGGAGTCTGTAGGGTCTGTGGAGCTCTGTGGGGTCTGTGGAGTCTTTGGGTCTTGTACGGGGTGGGACCCTGTATAACATACTAAAGAATCAGTCATCTAGTATTCATAGTTTTGGAGAAACAGCAATCTCTGTTTTTATGGCCGCAAACGCGTTCTCTCGCTTAGAACACTCACTTTTAGGAACTCGAAGCTTTTTTCATTGTCACGGCGGAAAACTATCTCATATGCAAAGTCAGTGTCAGGGATGAAGATCCCAGTCAAAAAAAAGTATGGTTGTGGGTTGTTTTCACAAGTGAGACCTGAGTAAACTGATGGTTAGTCAGAAACTTGCAACTGACTTTATGGAAAAACTGTGTGATCAAACTTGACCAAACCTTGGTTTCTTGTACAGGGTGGGACCCTATATAACATACTAAAGAATCAGCCATCTAGCATTCATGGTTTTGGAGAAACAGCAATCTCCATGGGGTCTGTTGAGTCTGTGGGGTCTGTGGAGTCGGCTTTTTCTCTGGGCTCGGTGGGGTCTGTGGGGTCTGTGGAGCTCTTTGGGGTCTGTGGAGTCTGTGGGGTCTGTGGAGCTCTGTGGGGTCGGTGGGGTCTGTGGAGTGTCTAGGGTCTGTGGCGTATGTGGGGGGGCTCTGTGGGGTGTGTGGAGCCTGTAGTGTCTGTGGGGTCTGTGGTCCTCCGTGGGGTCTGTTGAGTCTGTGGGGTCTGTGGAGTTGGCTTTTTCTCTGGGCTCGGTGGGGTCTGTGGAGTCTGTGTAGCTCTGTGGGGTCTGTGGAGTCCCTGGGGTCTGTGGGGTCTGTGGATCTCTGTGAGGTGTAAGGGGTTTGTGGGGTCTGTGGAGTCCGTGGGGTCTGTGGGGTCTCTGGGGTCTGTGGAGTCTCTGGGGTCTGTGGGAGTCTGTGGAGCTCTGTGGGAGTCTGTGGAGCTCTGTGGGGTCTGTGGAGCTCTGTGGGGTGTCTGGAGTCTGTGGGGTCTTTGGAGCTCTGTGGGGTGGTGGAGTCTGTGGAGTCTGTGAGCTCTGTGGGGTCTGTGGAGTCTGTGTGGTCTGTGGAACTCTTTGGGGTCTGTGGAGCTCTTTGGGGTCTCTGGAGTCTGTGGGGTCTTTGGAGCTCCGTGGGGTCTGTGGGGTTTGTGGGGTCTGTGGAGTCGGCGGGCTCTCTGGGCTCTGTGGGGTCTGTGGAGCTCTGTGGGGTCTGTGGAGTCTGCGAGGTCTGTGGAGCTCCATTGGGTCTGTTGAGTCTATGGGAACCGTGGAGTCTATGGGGTCTGTGGGGTTTGTGGAAATCTGTGGGGTATGACGAGCTCTGTGGGGTCTGTGGAGCTTCGTGAGGTCTGTGGAGTCTGTGGGGTTTGTGGAGTCTCTGGAGCTCTGTGGGGTGTGTGGAGTCTGTAGGGTCTGTGAGCTCTGTGGGGTGTGTGGAGTCTGTGGGGTCTGTGGAGACTGTGGGGTCTGTGGAGTCTCCGGGATCTGTGGGGTCTGTGGAGCTCTTTGGGGTCTTTGGAGTCTGTGGGGTCTGTGGGGTCTGTGGAGCTCTGCCCGGTACGTGGGGTCCGTGGAGATTGTGAAGCTCTGTGGGGTCTGTGGAGCTCCTTGGGGTCTGTGGAGTCTGGGGTCTGTTGAGTCTATGGGGTCTGTGGAGCTCTGTGGGGTCTGTGGAGTCGGCTTTTTCTCTGGGCTCGGTGAGTTCTGTGGAGTCTGTGGGGTCTGTGGAGCGTTGTGGGGTCTGTGGAGCTCTGTGGAGCTCTGTGGGGTCTGTGGAGACTGTGGGGTCTGTGGAGTCTGTGGAGTCTGTCAGGTCTGTGGAGCTCTGTGGGGTCTGTGGGGCTCTGTGGGGTCTCTGGAGTCTGTGGGGTCTTTGGAGCTCTGTGGGGTCTGTGGAGTCTGTGGGGTCAGTGGAGCTCCGTGGGGTCTGTGGAGTGTATGAGGTCTGTGAAGGTCCGTGGGGTCTGTTGAGTCTGTGGGGTCTGTGGAGTCGGCGGGCTCTCTGGGCTCTGTGGGGTCTGTGGAGTGTGTGGAGCTCTGTGGGGTCTGTGGAGTCTGTGAGGTCTGTGGAGCTCCGTTGGGTCTGTTGAGTCTGTGGGATGAACATAAATGTCAAAAAAGTATGGTTTTGGGTTGTTTTCACAAGTGAGACCTGAGGAAACTGACGGTTATTCAGAAACTTGAAACTGACTTTATGGAAAAACTGTGTGATCAAACTTGGCCAAACCTTGGTTTCTTGCACGGGGTGGGACCCTGTATAACATACTAAAGAATCAGCCATCTAGCATTCATGGATTTGGAGAAACAGCAATCTCTGTTTTTATGGGCGCAAACGCGTTCTCTAGCGGAGAAAACTCACTTTTAGGAACTCAGCTTTTTGCATTGTCACAGCAAAAAAACCCATCTCAAATGCAGAGTCATTCAGAAACTTGCAACTGACTTTATGGAAAAACTGTGTGATCAAACTTGACCAAACCTTGGTTTCTTGTACGGGGTGGGACCCTGTATACTAAAGAATCAGCCATCTAGCATTCATGGTTTTGGAGAAACAGCAATCTCTGTTTTTATGGGCGCAAACGCGTTCTCTAGCTGAGAACACTCCCTTTTAGGAACTCTTAGCTTTTTGCATTGTCACAGCAAAAAAACATCTCAAATGCAGGGTCAGTGTCAGGGATGAAGATCCCTTTCAAAAAGGGATGAACATAAATGTCAAAAAAGTATGGTTTTGGATTGTTT
This sequence comes from Gobius niger, assembly GCF_951799975.1. Classification (NCBI taxonomy): domain Eukaryota; kingdom Metazoa; phylum Chordata; class Actinopteri; order Gobiiformes; family Gobiidae; genus Gobius; species Gobius niger. Next base: position 21,104,348 of record NC_136866.1, read on the forward strand.
TCACAAGTGAGACCTGAAGAAACTGACGGTTATTCAGAAACTTGCAACTGACTTTATGGAAAAACTGTGTGATCAAACTTGACCAAACCTTGGTTTCTTGTACGGGGTGGGACCCTGTATACTAAAGAATCAGCCATCTAGCATTCATGGTTTTGGAGAAACAGCAATCTCTGTTTTTATGGGCGAAAACGCGTTCTCTAGCTGAGAACACTCACTTTTAGGAACTCTTAGCTTTTTGCATTGTCACAGCAAAAAAACATCTCAAATGCAGAGTCAGTGTCAGGGATGAAGATCCCTTTCAAAAAGGGATGAACATAAATGTCAAAAAAGTATGGTTTTGGGTTGTTTTCACAAGTGAGACCTGAGGAAACTGACGGTTATTCAGAAACTTGAAACTGAGTTTTTGGAAAAACTGTGTGATCAAACTTGGCCAAACCTTAGTTTCTTGTACGGGGTAGGACCCTGTATAACATACTAAAGAATCAGCCATCTAGCATTCATGGATTTGGAGAAACAGCAATCTCTGTTTTTTTGGGCGCAAACGCGTTCTCTAGCGGAGAACACTCACTTTTAGGAACTCAGCTTTTTGCATTGTCACAGCAAAAAAAAACATCTCAAATGCAGAGTCATTCAGAAACTTGCAACTGACTTTATGGAAAAACTGTGTGATCAAACTTGACCAACCCTTGGTTTCTTGTACGGGGTGGGACCCTGTATACTAAAGAATCAGCCATCTAGCATTCATGGTTTTGGAGAAACAGCAATCTCTGTTTTTATGGGCGCAAACGCGTTCTCTAGCTGAGAACACTCAGTTTTAGGAACTCTTAGCTTTTTGCATTGTCACAGCAAAAAAACATCTCCAATGCAGAGTCAGTGTCAGGGATGAACATAAATGTCAAAAAAGTATGGTTTTGGTTTGTTTTCACAAGTGAGACCTGAGGAAACTGACGGTTATTCAGAAACTTGAAACTGACTATGTGATCAAACTTGGCCAAACCTTGGTTTCTCGCACGGGATGGGAGCCTGTATAACATACTAAAGAATCAGACATCTAGCATTCATGGTTTTGGAGAAACAGCAATCTCTGTTTTTATGGGCGCAAACGCGTTCTCTAGATGAGAACACTCACTTTTAACAACTCTTAGCTTTTGCATTGTCACAGCAAAAAAACATCTCCAATGCAGAGTCAGTGTCAGGGATGAAGATCCCTTTCAAAAAAAGTATGGTTTTGGGTTGTTTTCACAAGTGAGACCTGAGGAAACTGACGGTTATTCAGAAACTTGAAACTGACTTTATGGAAAAACTGTGTGATCAAACTTGACCAAACCTTGTTTTCTTGTACGGGGTAGGACCCTGTATAAACATACTAAAGAATCAGCCATCTAGCATTCATGGTTTTGGAGAAACAGCAATCTCTGTTTTTATGGGCGCAAACGCGTTCTCTAGCTGAGAACACTCAGTTTTAGGAACTCTTAGCTTTTTGCATTGTCACAGCAAAAAAACATCTCCAATGCAGAGTCAGTGTCAGGGATGAACATAAATGTCAAAAAAGTATGGTTTTGGTTTGTTTTCACAAGTGAGACCTGAGGAAACTGACGGTTATTCAGAAACTTGAAACTGACTATGTGATCAAACTTGGCCAAACCTTGGTTTCTCGCACGGGGTGGGAGCCTGTATAACATACTAAAGAATCAGACATCTAGCATTCATGGTTTTGGAGAAACAGCAATCTCTGTTTTTATGGGCGCAAACGCGTTCTCTAGATGAGAACACTCACTTTTAACAACTCTTAGCTTTTGCATTGTCACAGCAAAAAAACATCTCCAATGCAGAGTCAGTGTCAGGGATGAAGATCCCTTTCAAAAAAAGTATGGTTTTGGGTTGTTTTCACAAGTGAGACCTGAGGAAACTGACGGTTATTCAGAAACTTGAAACTGACTTTATGGAAAAACTGTGTGATCAAACTTGGCCAAACCTTGATGTCTTGTACGGGGTAAGACCCTGTATAAACATACTAAAGAATCAGCCATCTAGCATTCATGGTTTTGGAGAAACAGCAATCTCTGTTTTTATGGGCGCAAACGCGTTCTCTAGCTGAGAACACTCACTTTTAACAACTCTTAGCTTTTTGCATTGTCACAGCAAAAAAACATCTCCAATGCAGAGTCAGTGTCAGGGATGAAGATCCCTTTCAAAAAAAGTATGGTTTTGGGTTGTTTTCACAAGTGAGACCTGAGGAAACTGACGGTTATTCAGAAACTTGAAACTGACTTTATGGAAAAACTGTGTGATCAAACTTGACCAAACCTTGGTTTCTTGTACGGGGTAGGACCCTGTATAAACATACTAAAGAATCAGCCATCTAGCATTCATGGTTTTGGAGAAACAGCAATCTCTGTTTTTATGGGCGCAAACGCGTTCTCTAGCTGAGAACACTCAGTTTTAGGAACTCTTAGCTTTTTGCATAGTCACAGCAAAAAAACATCTCCAATGCAGAGTCAGTGTCAGGGATGAAGATCCCTTTCAAAAAGGGATGAACATAAATGTCAAAAAAGTATGGTTTTGGGTTGTTTTCACAAGTGAGACCTGAAGAAACTGACGGTTATTCAGAAACTTGCAACTGACTTTATGGAAAAACTGTGTGATCAAACTTGACCAAACCTTGGTTTCTTGTACGGGGTGGGACCCTGTATACTAAAGAATCAGCCATCTAGCATTCATGGTTTTGGAGAAACAGCAATCTCTGTTTTTATGGGCGCAAACGCGTTCTCTAGCTGAGAACACTCACTTTTAACAACTCTTAGCTTTTTGCATTGTCACAGCAAAAAAACATCTCCAATGCAGAGTCAGTGTCAGGGATGAAGATCCCTTTCAAAAAAAGTATGGTTTTGGGTTGTTTTCACAAGTGAGACCTGAGGAAACTGACGGTTATTCAGAAACTTGAAACTGACTTTATGGAAAAACTGTGTGATCAAACTTGACCAAACCTTGGTTTCTTGTACGGGGTGGGACCCTGTATACTAAAGAATCAGCCATCTAGCATTCATGGTTTTGGAGAAACAGCAATCTCTGTTTTTATGGGCGCAAACGCGTTCTCTAGCTGAGAACACTCAGTTTTAGGAACTCTTAGCTTTTTGCATAGTCACAGCAAAAAAACATCTCCAATGCAGAGTCAGTGTCAGGGATGAAGATCCCTTTCAAAAAGGGATGAACATAAATGTCAAAAAAGTATGGTTTTGGGTTGTTTTCACAAGTGAGACCTGAAGAAACTGACGGTTATTCAGAAACTTGCAACTGACTTTATGGAAAAACTGTGTGATCAAACTTGACCAAACCTTGGTTTCTTGTACGGGGTGGGACCCTGCATACTAAAGAATCAGCCATCTAGCATTCATGGTTTTGGAGAAACAGCAATCTCTGTTTTTATGGGCGCAAACGCGTTCTCTAGCTGAGAACACTCACTTTTAGGAACTCTTAGCTTTTTGCATTGTCACAGCAAAAAAACATCTCAAATGCAGGGTCAGTGTCAGGGATGAAGATCCCTTTCAAAAAGGGATGAACATAAATGTCAAAAAAGTATGGTTTTGGATTGTTTTCACAAGTGAGACCTGAAGAAACTGACGGTTATTCAGAAACTTGCAACTGACTTTATGGAAAAACTGTGTGATCAAACTTGACCAAACCTTGGTTTCTTGTACGGGGTGGGACCCTGTATACTAAAGAATCAGCCATCTAGCATTCATGGTTTTGGAGAAACAGCAATCTCTGTTTTTATGGGCGAAAACGCGTTCTCTAGCTGAGAACACTCACTTTTAGGAACTCTTAGCTTTTTGCATAGTCACAGCAAAAAAACATCTCAAATGCAGAGTCAGTGTCAGGGATGAAGATCCCTTTCAAAAAGGGATGAACATAAATGTCAAAAAAGTATGGTTTTGGGTTGTTTTCACAAGTGAGACCTGAGGAAACTGACGGTTATTCAGAAACTTGAAACTGAGTTTTTGGAAAAACTGTGTGATCAAACTTGGCCAAACCTTAGTTTCTTGTACGGGGTAGGACCCTGTATAACATACTAAAGAATCAGCCATCTAGCATTCATGGATTTGGAGAAACAGCAATCTCTGTTTTTATGGGCGCAAACGCGTTCTCTAGCTGAGAACACTCAGTTTTAGGAACTCTTAGCTTTTTGCATTGTCACAGCAAAAAAACATCTCCAATGCAGAGTCAGTGTCAGGGATGAACATAAATGTCAAAAAAGTATGGTTTTGGTTTGTTTTCACAAGTGAGACCTGAGGAAACTGACGGTTATTCAGAAACTTGAAACTGACTATGTGATCAAACTTGGCCAAACCTTGGTTTCTCGCACGGGGTGGGAGCCTGTATAACATACTAAAGAATCAGACATCTAGCATTCATGGTTTTGGAGAAACAGCAATCTCTGTTTTTATGGGCGCAAACGCGTTCTCTAGATGAGAACACTCACTTTTAACAACTCTTAGCTTTTGCATTGTCACAGCAAAAAAACATCTCCAATGCAGAGTCAGTGTCAGGGATGAAGATCCCTTTCAAAAAAAGTATGGTTTTGGGTTGTTTTCACAAGTGAGACCTGAGGAAACTGACGGTTATTCAGAAACTTGCAACTGACTTTATTTAAAAACTGTGTGATCAAACTTGACCAAACCTTGGTTTCTTGTACGGGGTAGGACCCTGTATAAACATACTAAAGAATCAGCCATCTAACATTCATGGTTTTGGAGAAACAGCCATCTCTGTCTTTATGGGCGCAAACGCGTTCTCTAGCTGAGAACACTCACTTTTAACAACTCTTAGCTTTTGCATTGTCACAGCAAAAATACATCTCCAATGCAGAGTCAGTGTTAGGGCTGAACATAAATGTCAAAAAAGTATGGTTTTGGGTTGTTTTCACAAGTGAGACCTGAGGAAACTGACGGTTATTCAGAAACTTGAAACTGACTTTATGGAAAAACTGTGTGATCAAACTTGACCAAACCTTGGTTTCTTGTACGGGGTAGGACCCTGTATAAACATACTAAAGAATCAGCCATCTAGCATTCATGGTTTTGGAGAAACAGCAATCTCTGTTTTTATGGGCGCAAACGCGTTCTCTAGCTGAGAACACTCAGTTTTAGGAACTCTTAGCTTTTTGCATAGTCACAGCAAAAAAACATCTCCAATGCAGAGTCAGTGTCAGGGATGAAGATCCCTTTCAAAAAGGGATGAACATAAATGTCAAAAAAGTATGGTTTTGGGTTGTTTTCACAAGTGAGACCTGAAGAAACTGACGGTTATTCAGAAACTTGCAACTGACTTTATGGAAAAACTGTGTGATCAAACTTGACCAAACCTTGGTTTCTTGTACGGGGTGGGACCCTGTATACTAAAGAATCAGCCATCTAGCATTCATGGTTTTGGAGAAACAGCAATCTCTGTTTTTATGGGCGCAAACGCGTTCTCTAGCTGAGAACACTCACTTTTAGGAACTCTTAGCTTTTTGCATTGTCACAGCAAAAAAACATCTCAAATGCAGGGTCAGTGTCAGGGATGAAGATCCCTTTCAAAAAGGGATGAACATAAATGTCAAAAAAGTATGGTTTTGGATTGTTTTCACAAGTGAGACCTGAAGAAACTGACGGTTATTCAGAAACTTGCAACTGACTTTATGGAAAAACTGTGTGATCAAACTTGACCAAACCTTGGTTTCTTGTACGGGGTGGGACCCTGTATACTAAAGAATCAGCCATCTAGCATTCATGGTTTTGGAGAAACAGCAATCTCTGTTTTTATGGGCGAAAACGCGTTCTCTAGCTGAGAACACTCACTTTTAGGAACTCTTAGCTTTTTGCATAGTCACAGCAAAAAAACATCTCAAATGCAGAGTCAGTGTCAGGGATGAAGATCCCTTTCAAAAAGGGATGAACATAAATGTCAAAAAAGTATGGTTTTGGGTTGTTTTCACAAGTGAGACCTGAGGAAACTGACGGTTATTCAGAAACTTGAAACTGAGTTTTTGGAAAAACTGTGTGATCAAACTTGGCCAAACCTTAGTTTCTTGTACGGGGTAGGACCCTGTATAACATACTAAAGAATCAGCCATCTAGCATTCATGGATTTGGAGAAACAGCAATCTCTGTTTTTATGGGCGCAAACGCGTTCTCTAGCTGAGAACACTCAGTTTTAGGAACTCTTAGCTTTTTGCATTGTCACAGCAAAAAAACATCTCCAATGCAGAGTCAGTGTCAGGGATGAACATAAATGTCAAAAAAGTATGGTTTTGGTTTGTTTTCACAAGTGAGACCTGAGGAAACTGACGGTTATTCAGAAACTTGAAACTGACTTCTCTAGCTGAGAGAAGTCAGTTTCCAAAACCATGTAGCATTCATGGTTTTGGAGAAACAGCAATCTCTGTTTTTATGGGCGCAAACGCGTTCTCTAGCTGAGACCACTCACTTTTAGGAACTCTTAGCTTTTTGCATTGTCACAACAAAAAAACATCTCCAATGCAGAGTCAGTGTCAGGGATGAAGATCCCTTTCAAAAAAAGTATGGTTTTGGGTTGTTTTCACAAGGGAGACCTGAGGAAACTGACGGTTATTCAGAAACTTGAAACTGACTTTATGGAAAAACTGTGTGATCAAACTTGACCAAACCTTGGTTTCTTGTACGGGGTAGGACCCTGTATAAACATACTAAAGAATCAGCCATCTAGCATTCATGGTTTTGGAGAAACAGCAATCTCTGTTTTTATGGGCGCAAACGCGTTCTCTAGCTGAGAACACTCACTTTTAACAACTCTTAGCTTTTTGCATTGTCACAGCAAAAAAACATCTCCAATGCAGAGTCAGTGTCAGGGATGAACATAAATGTCAAAAAAGTATGGTTTTGGGTTGTTTTCACAAGTGAGACCTGAGGAAACTGACGGTTATTCAGAAACTTGAAACTGAGTTTTTGGAAAAACTGTGTGATCAAACTTGGCCAAACCTTGGTTTCTTGCACGGGGTGGGACCCTGTATAACATACTAAAGAATCAGCCATCTAGCATTCATGGATTTGGAGAAACAGCAATCTCTGTTTTTATGGGCGCAAACGCGTTCTCTAGCTGAGAACACTCACTTTTATCAACTCTTCGCTTTTTGCATTGACACAGCAAAAAAACATCTCAAATGCAAAGTCAGTGTCAGGGATGAAAATCCCTTTCAAAAAGGGATGAACATAAATGTCAAAAAAGTATGGTTTTGGATTGTTTTCACAAGTGAGACCTGAGGAAACTGACGGTTATTCAGAAACTTGAAACTGACTATGTGATCAAACTTGGCCAAACCTTGGTTTCTCGAACGGGGTGGGAGCCTGTATAACATACTAAAGAATCAGACATCTAGCATTCATGGTTTTGGAGAAACAGCAATCTCTGTTTTTATGGGCGCAAACGCGTTCTCTAGCTGAGACCACTCACTTTTAGGAACTCTTAGCTTTTTGCATAGTCACAACAACAAAAAACATCTCAAATGCAGAGTCATTCAGAAACTTGCAACTGACTTTATTTAAAAACTGTGTGATCAAACTTGACCAAACCTTGGTTTCTTGTACGGGGTAGGACCCTGTATAAACATACTAAAGAATCAGCCATCTAACATTCATGGTTTTGGAGAAACAGCAATCTCTGTCTTTATGGGCGCAAACGCGTTCTCTAACTGAGAACACTCACTTTTAACAACTCTTAGCTTTTGTATTGTCACAGCAAAAAAACATCTCCAATGCAGAGTCAGTGTTAGGGCTGAACATAAATGTCAAAAAAGTATGGTTTTGGGTTGTTTTCACAAGTGAGACCTGAGGAAACTGACGGTTATTCAGATACTTGAAACTGACTTTATGGAAAAACTGTGTGATCAAACTTGGCCAAACCTTAGTTTCTTGTACGGGGTAGGACCCTGTATAACATACTAAAGAATCAGCCATCTAGCATTCATGGATTTGGAGAAAAAGCAATCTCTGTTTTTATGGGCGCAAACGCGTTCTCTAGCTGAGAACACTCACTTTTAACAACTCTTAGCTTTTTGCATTGTCACAGCAAAAAAACATCTCCAATGCAGAGTCAGTGTCAGGGATGAAGATCCCTTTCAAAAAGGGATGAACATAAATGTAAAAAAAAGTATGGTTTTGGGTTGTTTTCACAAGGGAGACCTGAGGAAACTGACGGTTATTCAGAAACTTGAAACTGACTTTATGGAAAAACTGTGTGATCAAACTTGACCAAACCTTGGTTTCTTGTACGGGGTAGGACCCTGTATAAACATACTAAAGAATCAGCCATCTAGCATTCATGGTTTTGGAGAAACAGCAATCTCTGTTTTTATGGGCGCAAACGCGTTCTCTAGCTGAGAACACTCACTTTTAGGAACTCTTAGCTTTTTGCATTGTCACAGCAAAAAAACATCTCCAATGCAGAGTTAGTGTCAGGGATGAAGATCCCTTTCAAAAAGGGATGAACATAAATGTCAAAAAAGTATGGTTTTGGGTTGTTTTCACAAGTGAGACCTGAGGAAACTGACGGTTATTCAGAAACTTGAAACTGAGTTTTTGGAAAAACTGTGTGATCAAACTTGGCCAAACCTTAGTTTCTTGTACGGGGTAGGACCCTGTATAACATACTAAAGAATCAGCCATCTAGCATTCATGGATTTGGAGAAACAGCAATCTCTGTTTTTATGGGCGCAAACGCGTTCTCTAGCTGAGAACACTCAGTTTTAGGAACTCTTAGCTTTTTGCATTGTCACAGCAAAAAAACATCTCCAATGCAGAGTCAGTGTCAGGGATGAACATAAATGTCAAAAAAGTATGGTTTTGGTTTGTTTTCACAAGTGAGACCTGAGGAAACTGACGGTTATTCAGAAACTTGAAACTGACTTCTCTAGCTGAGAGAAGTCAGTTTCCAAAACCATGTAGCATTCATGGTTTTGGAGAAACAGCAATCTCTGTTTTTATGGGCGCAAACGCGTTCTCTAGCTGAGACCACTCACTTTTAGGAACTCTTAGCTTTTTGCATTGTCACAACAAAAAAACATCTCCAATGCAGAGTCAGTGTCAGGGATGAAGATCCCTTTCAAAAAAAGTATGGTTTTGGGTTGTTTTCACAAGGGAGACCTGAGGAAACTGACGGTTATTCAGAAACTTGAAACTGACTTTATGGAAAAACTGTGTGATCAAACTTGACCAAACCTTGGTTTCTTGTACGGGGTAGGACCCTGTATAAACATACTAAAGAATCAGCCATCTAGCATTCATGGTTTTGGAGAAACAGCAATCTCTGTTTTTATGGGCGCAAACGCGTTCTCTAGCTGAGAACACTCACTTTTAACAACTCTTAGCTTTTTGCATTGTCACAGCAAAAAAACATCTCCAATGCAGAGTCAGTGTCAGGGATGAACATAAATGTCAAAAAAGTATGGTTTTGGGTTGTTTTCACAAGTGAGACCTGAGGAAACTGACGGTTATTCAGAAACTTGAAACTGAGTTTTTGGAAAAACTGTGTGATCAAACTTGGCCAAACCTTGGTTTCTTGCACGGGGTGGGACCCTGTATAACATACTAAAGAATCAGCCATCTAGCATTCATGGATTTGGAGAAACAGCAATCTCTGTTTTTATGGGCGCAAACGCGTTCTCTAGCTGAGAACACTCACTTTTATCAACTCTTCGCTTTTTGCATTGACACAGCAAAAAAACATCTCAAATGCAAAGTCAGTGTCAGGGATGAAAATCCCTTTCAAAAAGGGATGAACATAAATGTCAAAAAAGTATGGTTTTGGATTGTTTTCACAAGTGAGACCTGAGGAAACTGACGGTTATTCAGAAACTTGAAACTGACTATGTGATCAAACTTGGCCAAACCTTGGTTTCTCGAACGGGGTGGGAGCCTGTATAACATACTAAAGAATCAGACATCTAGCATTCATGGTTTTGGAGAAACAGCAATCTCTGTTTTTATGGGCGCAAACGCGTTCTCTAGCTGAGACCACTCACTTTTAGGAACTCTTAGCTTTTTGCATAGTCACAACAACAAAAAACATCTCAAATGCAGAGTCATTCAGAAACTTGCAACTGACTTTATTTAAAAACTGTGTGATCAAACTTGACCAAACCTTGGTTTCTTGTACGGGGTAGGACCCTGTATAAACATACTAAAGAATCAGCCATCTAACATTCATGGTTTTGGAGAAACAGCAATCTCTGTCTTTATGGGCGCAAACGCGTTCTCTAACTGAGAACACTCACTTTTAACAACTCTTAGCTTTTGTATTGTCACAGCAAAAAAACATCTCCAATGCAGAGTCAGTGTTAGGGCTGAACATAAATGTCAAAAAAGTATGGTTTTGGGTTGTTTTCACAAGTGAGACCTGAGGAAACTGACGGTTATTCAGAAACTTGAAACTGACTTTATGGAAAAACGGTGTGATCAAACTTGGCCAAACCTTGATTTCTTGTACGGGGTAAGACCCTGTATAAACATACTAAAGAATCAGCCATCTAACATTCATGGTTTTGGAGAAACAGCAATCTCTGTTTTTATGGGCGCAAACGCGTTCTCTAGCTGAGAACACTCACTTTTAACAACTCTTAGCTTTTTGCATTGTCACAGCAAAAAAACATCTCCAATGCAGAGTTAGTGTCAGGGATGAAGATCCCTTTCAAAAAGGGATGAACATAAATGTCAAAAAAGTATGGTTTTGGGTTGTTTTCACAAGTGAGACCTGAGGAAACTGACGGTTATTCAGAAACTTGAAACTGAGTTTTTGGAAAAACTGTGTGATCAAACTTGGCCAAACCTTGGTTTCTTGCACGGGGTGGGAGCCTGTATAACATACTAAAGAATCAGCCATCTAGCATTCATGGTTTTGGAGAAACAGCAATCTCTGTTTTTATGGGCGCAAACGCGTTCTCTAGCTGAGAACACTCACTTTTAACAACTCTTAGCTTTTTGCATTGTCACAGCAAAAAAACATCTCCAATGCAGAGTCAGTGTCAGGGATGAAGATCCCTTTCAAAAAAAGTATGGTTTTGGGTTGTTTTCACAAGTGAGACCTGAGGAAACTGACGGTTATTCAGAAACTTGAAACTGACTTTATGGAAAAACTGTGTGATCAAACTTGACCAAACCTTGGTTTCTTGTACGGGGTAGGACCCTGTATAAACATACTAAAGAATCAGCCATCTAGCATTCATGGTTTTGGAGAAACAGCAATCTCTGTTTTTATGGGCGCAAACGCGTTCTCTAGCTGAGAACACTCAGTTTTAGGAACTCTTAGCTTTTTGCATAGTCACAGCAAAAAAACATCTCCAATGCAGAGTCAGTGTCAGGGATGAAGATCCCTTTCAAAAAGGGATGAACATAAATGTCAAAAAAGTATGGTTTTGGGTTGTTTTCACAAGTGAGACCTGAGGAAACTGACGGTTATTCAGAAACTTGAAACTGAGTTTTTGGAAAAACTGTGCGATCAAACTTGGCCAAACCTTGGTTTCTTGCACGGGGTGGGAGCCTGTATAACATACTAAAGAATCAGCCATCTAGCGTTCATGGTTTTGGAGAAACAGCAATCTCTGTTTTTATGGGCGCAAACGCGTTCTCTAGCTGAGAACACTCACTTTTAGGAAGTCTTAGCTTTTTGCATTGTCACAACAAAAAAACATCTCCAATGCAGAGTCAGTGTCAGGGATGAAGATCCCTTTCAAAAAAAGTATGGTTTTGGGTTGTTTTCACAAGGGAGACCTGAGGAAACTGACGGTTATTCAGAAACTTGAAACTGACTTTATGGAAAAACTGTGTGATCAAACTTGACCAAACCTTGGTTTCTTGTACGGGGTAGGACCCTGTATAAACATACTAAAGAATCAGCCATCTAGCATTCATGGTTTTGGAGAAACAGCAATCTCTGTTTTTATGGGCGCAAACGCGTTCTCTAGCTGAGACCACTCACTTTTAGGAACTCTTAGCTTTTTGCATAGTCACAACAACAAAAAACATCTCAAATGCAGAGTCATTCAGAAACTTGCAACTGACTTTATTTAAAAACTGTGTGATCAAACTTGACCAAACCTTGGTTTCTTGTACGGGGTAGGACCCTGTATAAACATACTAAAGAATCAGCCATCTAACATTCATGGTTTTGGAGAAACAGCAATCTCTGTCTTTATGGGCGCAAACGCGTTCTCTAACTGAGAACACTCACTTTTAACAACTCTTAGCTTTTGTATTGTCACAGCAAAAAAACATCTCCAATGCAGAGTCAGTGTTAGGGCTGAACATAAATGTCAAAAAAGTATGGTTTTGGGTTGTTTTCACAAGTGAGACCTGAGGAAACTGACGGTTATTCAGATACTTGAAACTGACTTTATGGAAAAACTGTGTGATCAAACTTGGCCAAACCTTAGTTTCTTGTACGGGGTAGGACCCTGTATAACATACTAAAGAATCAGCCATCTAGCATTCATGGATTTGGAGAAAAAGCAATCTCTGTTTTTATGGGCGCAAACGCGTTCTCTAGCTGAGAACACTCACTTTTAACAACTCTTAGCTTTTTGCATTGTCACAGCAAAAAAACATCTCCAATGCAGAGTCAGTGTCAGGGATGAAGATCCCTTTCAAAAAGGGATGAACATAAATGTAAAAAAAAGTATGGTTTTGGGTTGTTTTCACAAGGGAGACCTGAGGAAACTGACGGTTATTCAGAAACTTGAAACTGACTTTATGGAAAAACTGTGTGATCAAACTTGACCAAACCTTGGTTTCTTGTACGGGGTAGGACCCTGTATAAACATACTAAAGAATCAGCCATCTAGCATTCATGGTTTTGGAGAAACAGCAATCTCTGTTTTTATGGGCGCAAACGCGTTCTCTAGCTGAGAACACTCACTTTTAGGAACTCTTAGCTTTTTGCATTGTCACAGCAAAAAAAAACATCTCCAATACAGAGTCAGTGTCAGGGATGAACATAAATGTCAAAAAAGTATGGTTTTGGGTTGTTTTCACAAGTGAGACCTGAGGAAACTGACGGTTATTCAGAAACTTGAAACTGAGTTTTTGGAAAAACTGTGTGATCAAACTTGGCCAAACCTTAGTTTCTTGTACGGGGTAGGACCCTGTATAACATACTAAAGAATCAGCCATCTAGCATTCATGGATTTGGAGAAACAGCAATCTCTGTTTTTATGGGCGCAAACGCGTTCTCTAGCTGAGAACACTCAGTTTTAGGAACTCTTAGCTTTTTGCATTGTCACAGCAAAAAAACATCTCCAATGCAGAGTCAGTGTCAGGGATGAACATAAATGTCAAAAAAGTATGGTTTTGGTTTGTTTTCACAAGTGAGACCTGAGGAAACTGACGGTTATTCAGAAACTTGAAACTGACTTCTCTAGCTGAGAGAAGTCAGTTTCCAAAACCATGTAGCATTCATGGTTTTGGAGAAACAGCAATCTCTGTTTTTATGGGCGCAAACGCGTTCTCTAGCTGAGACCACTCACTTTTAGGAACTCTTAGCTTTTTGCATTGTCACAACAAAAAAACATCTCCAATGCAGAGTCAGTGTCAGGGATGAAGATCCCTTTCAAAAAAAGTATGGTTTTGGGTTGTTTTCACAAGGGAGACCTGAGGAAACTGACGGTTATTCAGAAACTTGAAACTGACTTTATGGAAAAACTGTGTGATCAAACTTGACCAAACCTTGGTTTCTTGTACGGGGTAGGACCCTGTATAAACATACTAAAGAATCAGCCATCTAGCATTCATGGTTTTGGAGAAACAGCAATCTCTGTTTTTATGGGCGCAAACGCGTTCTCTAGCTGAGAACACTCACTTTTAACAACTCTTAGCTTTTTGCATTGTCACAGCAAAAAAACATCTCCAATGCAGAGTCAGTGTCAGGGATGAACATAAATGTCAAAAAAGTATGGTTTTGGGTTGTTTTCACAAGTGAGACCTGAGGAAACTGACGGTTATTCAGAAACTTGAAACTGAGTTTTTGGAAAAACTGTGTGATCAAACTTGGCCAAACCTTGGTTTCTTGCACGGGGTGGGACCCTGTATAACATACTAAAGAATCAGCCATCTAGCATTCATGGATTTGGAGAAACAGCAATCTCTGTTTTTATGGGCGCAAACGCGTTCTCTAGCTGAGAACACTCACTTTTATCAACTCTTCGCTTTTTGCATTGACACAGCAAAAAAACATCTCAAATGCAAAGTCAGTGTCAGGGATGAAAATCCCTTTCAAAAAGGGATGAACATAAATGTCAAAAAAGTATGGTTTTGGATTGTTTTCACAAGTGAGACCTGAGGAAACTGACGGTTATTCAGAAACTTGAAACTGACTATGTGATCAAACTTGGCCAAACCTTGGTTTCTCGAACGGGGTGGGAGCCTGTATAACATACTAAAGAATCAGACATCTAGCATTCATGGTTTTGGAGAAACAGCAATCTCTGTTTTTATGGGCGCAAACGCGTTCTCTAGCTGAGACCACTCACTTTTAGGAACTCTTAGCTTTTTGCATAGTCACAACAACAAAAAACATCTCAAATGCAGAGTCATTCAGAAACTTGCAACTGACTTTATTTAAAAACTGTGTGATCAAACTTGACCAAACCTTGGTTTCTTGTACGGGGTAGGACCCTGTATAAACATACTAAAGAATCAGCCATCTAACATTCATGGTTTTGGAGAAACAGCAATCTCTGTCTTTATGGGCGCAAACGCGTTCTCTAACTGAGAACACTCACTTTTAACAACTCTTAGCTTTTGTATTGTCACAGCAAAAAAACATCTCCAATGCAGAGTCAGTGTTAGGGCTGAACATAAATGTCAAAAAAGTATGGTTTTGGGTTGTTTTCACAAGTGAGACCTGAGGAAACTGACGGTTATTCAGAAACTTGAAACTGACTTTATGGAAAAACGGTGTGATCAAACTTGGCCAAACCTTGATTTCTTGTACGGGGTAAGACCCTGTATAAACATACTAAAGAATCAGCCATCTAACATTCATGGTTTTGGAGAAACAGCAATCTCTGTTTTTATGGGCGCAAACGCGTTCTCTAGCTGAGAACACTCACTTTTAACAACTCTTAGCTTTTTGCATTGTCACAGCAAAAAAACATCTCCAATGCAGAGTTAGTGTCAGGGATGAAGATCCCTTTCAAAAAGGGATGAACATAAATGTCAAAAAAGTATGGTTTTGGGTTGTTTTCACAAGTGAGACCTGAGGAAACTGACGGTTATTCAGAAACTTGAAACTGAGTTTTTGGAAAAACTGTGTGATCAAACTTGGCCAAACCTTGGTTTCTTGCACGGGGTGGGAGCCTGTATAACATACTAAAGAATCAGCCATCTAGCATTCATGGTTTTGGAGAAACAGCAATCTCTGTTTTTATGGGCGCAAACGCGTTCTCTAGCTGAGAACACTCACTTTTAACAACTCTTAGCTTTTTGCATTGTCACAGCAAAAAAACATCTCCAATGCAGAGTCAGTGTCAGGGATGAAGATCCCTTTCAAAAAAAGTATGGTTTTGGGTTGTTTTCACAAGTGAGACCTGAGGAAACTGACGGTTATTCAGAAACTTGAAACTGACTTTATGGAAAAACTGTGTGATCAAACTTGACCAAACCTTGGTTTCTTGTACGGGGTAGGACCCTGTATAAACATACTAAAGAATCAGCCATCTAGCATTCATGGTTTTGGAGAAACAGCAATCTCTGTTTTTATGGGCGCAAACGCGTTCTCTAGCTGAGAACACTCAGTTTTAGGAACTCTTAGCTTTTTGCATAGTCACAGCAAAAAAACATCTCCAATGCAGAGTCAGTGTCAGGGATGAAGATCCCTTTCAAAAAGGGATGAACATAAATGTCAAAAAAGTATGGTTTTGGGTTGTTTTCACAAGTGAGACCTGAGGAAACTGACGGTTATTCAGAAACTTGAAACTGAGTTTTTGGAAAAACTGTGCGATCAAACTTGGCCAAACCTTGGTTTCTTGCACGGGGTGGGAGCCTGTATAACATACTAAAGAATCAGCCATCTAGCGTTCATGGTTTTGGAGAAACAGCAATCTCTGTTTTTATGGGCGCAAACGCGTTCTCTAGCTGAGAACACTCACTTTTAGGAAGTCTTAGCTTTTTGCATTGTCACAACAAAAAAACATCTCCAATGCAGAGTCAGTGTCAGGGATGAAGATCCCTTTCAAAAAAAGTATGGTTTTGGGTTGTTTTCACAAGGGAGACCTGAGGAAACTGACGGTTATTCAGAAACTTGAAACTGACTTTATGGAAAAACTGTGTGATCAAACTTGACCAAACCTTGGTTTCTTGTACGGGGTAGGACCCTGTATAAACATACTAAAGAATCAGCCATCTAGCATTCATGGTTTTGGAGAAACAGCAATCTCTGTTTTTATGGGCGCAAACGCGTTCTCTAGCTGAGAACACTCACTTTTAGGAACTCTTAGCTTTTTGCATTGTCACAGCAAAAAAAAACATCTCCAATACAGAGTCAGTGTCAGGGATGAACATAAATGTCAAAAAAGTATGGTTTTGGGTTGTTTTCACAAGTGAGACCTGAGGAAACTGACGGTTATTCAGAAACTTGAAACTGAGTTTTTGGAAAAACTGTGTGATCAAACTTGGCCAAACCTTGGTTTCTTGCACGGGGTGGGACCCTGTATAACATACTAAAGAATCAGCCATCTAGCATTCATGGATTTGGAGAAACAGCAATCTCTGTTTTTATGGGCGCAAACGCGTTCTCTAGCTGAGAACACTCACTTTTATCAACTCTTCGCTTTTTGCATTGACACAGCAAAAAAACATCTCAAATGCAAAGTCAGTGTCAGGGATGAAAATCCCTTTCAAAAAGGGATGAACATAAATGTCAAAAAAGTATGGTTTTGGATTGTTTTCACAAGTGAGACCTGAGGAAACTGACGGTTATTCAGAAACTTGAAACTGACTATGTGATCAAACTTGGCCAAACCTTGGTTTCTCGAACGGGGTGGGAGCCTGTATAACATACTAAAGAATCAGACATCTAGCATTCATGGTTTTGGAGAAACAGCAATCTCTGTTTTTATGGGCGCAAACGCGTTCTCTAGCTGAGACCACTCACTTTTAGGAACTCTTAGCTTTTTGCATAGTCACAACAACAAAAAACATCTCAAATGCAGAGTCATTCAGAAACTTGCAACTGACTTTATTTAAAAACTGTGTGATCAAACTTGACCAAACCTTGGTTTCTTGTACGGGGTAGGACCCTGTATAAACATACTAAAGAATCAGCCATCTAACATTCATGGTTTTGGAGAAACAGCAATCTCTGTCTTTATGGGCGCAAACGCGTTCTCTAACTGAGAACACTCACTTTTAACAACTCTTAGCTTTTGTATTGTCACAGCAAAAAAACATCTCCAATGCAGAGTCAGTGTTAGGGCTGAACATAAATGTCAAAAAAGTATGGTTTTGGGTTGTTTTCACAAGTGAGACCTGAGGAAACTGACGGTTATTCAGATACTTGAAACTGACTTTATGGAAAAACTGTGTGATCAAACTTGGCCAAACCTTAGTTTCTTGTACGGGGTAGGACCCTGTATAACATACTAAAGAATCAGCCATCTAGCATTCATGGATTTGGAGAAAAAGCAATCTCTGTTTTTATGGGCGCAAACGCGTTCTCTAGCTGAGAACACTCACTTTTAACAACTCTTAGCTTTTTGCATTGTCACAGCAAAAAAACATCTCCAATGCAGAGTCAGTGTCAGGGATGAAGATCCCTTTCAAAAAGGGATGAACATAAATGTAAAAAAAAGTATGGTTTTGGGTTGTTTTCACAAGGGAGACCTGAGGAAACTGACGGTTATTCAGAAACTTGAAACTGACTTTATGGAAAAACTGTGTGATCAAACTTGACCAAACCTTGGTTTCTTGTACGGGGTAGGACCCTGTATAAACATACTAAAGAATCAGCCATCTAGCATTCATGGTTTTGGAGAAACAGCAATCTCTGTTTTTATGGGCGCAAACGCGTTCTCTAGCTGAGAACACTCACTTTTAGGAACTCTTAGCTTTTTGCATTGTCACAGCAAAAAAAAACATCTCCAATACAGAGTCAGTGTCAGGGATGAACATAAATGTCAAAAAAGTATGGTTTTGGGTTGTTTTCACAAGTGAGACCTGAGGAAACTGACGGTTATTCAGAAACTTGAAACTGAGTTTTTGGAAAAACTGTGTGATCAAACTTGGCCAAACCTTAGTTTCTTGTACGGGGTAGGACCCTGTATAACATACTAAAGAATCAGCCATCTAGCATTCATGGATTTGGAGAAACAGCAATCTCTGTTTTTATGGGCGCAAACGCGTTCTCTAGCTGAGAACACTCAGTTTTAGGAACTCTTAGCTTTTTGCATTGTCACAGCAAAAAAACATCTCCAATGCAGAGTCAGTGTCAGGGATGAACATAAATGTCAAAAAAGTATGGTTTTGGTTTGTTTTCACAAGTGAGACCTGAGGAAACTGACGGTTATTCAGAAACTTGAAACTGACTTCTCTAGCTGAGAGAAGTCAGTTTCCAAAACCATGTAGCATTCATGGTTTTGGAGAAACAGCAATCTCTGTTTTTATGGGCACAAACGCGTTCTCTAGCTGAGACCACTCACTTTTAGGAACTCTTAGCTTTTTGCATTGTCACAACAAAAAAACATCTCCAATGCAGAGTCAGTGTCAGGGATGAAGATCCCTTTCAAAAAAAGTATGGTTTTGGGTTGTTTTCACAAGGGAGACCTGAGGAAACTGACGGTTATTCAGAAACTTGAAACTGACTTTATGGAAAAACTGTGTGATCAAACTTGACCAAACCTTGGTTTCTTGTACGGGGTAGGACCCTGTATAAACATACTAAAGAATCAGCCATCTAGCATTCATGGTTTTGGAGAAACAGCAATCTCTGTTTTTATGGGCGCAAACGCGTTCTCTAGCTGAGAACACTCACTTTTAACAACTCTTAGCTTTTTGCATTGTCACAGCAAAAAAACATCTCCAATGCAGAGTCAGTGTCAGGGATGAACATAAATGTCAAAAAAGTATGGTTTTGGGTTGTTTTCACAAGTGAGACCTGAGGAAACTGACGGTTATTCAGAAACTTGAAACTGAGTTTTTGGAAAAACTGTGTGATCAAACTTGGCCAAACCTTGGTTTCTTGCACGGGGTGGGACCCTGTATAACATACTAAAGAATCAGCCATCTAGCATTCATGGATTTGGAGAAACAGCAATCTCTGTTTTTATGGGCGCAAACGCGTTCTCTAGCTGAGAACACTCACTTTTATCAACTCTTCGCTTTTTGCATTGACACAGCAAAAAAACATCTCAAATGCAAAGTCAGTGTCAGGGATGAAAATCCCTTTCAAAAAGGGATGAACATAAATGTCAAAAAAGTATGGTTTTGGATTGTTTTCACAAGTGAGACCTGAGGAAACTGACGGTTATTCAGAAACTTGAAACTGACTATGTGATCAAACTTGGCCAAACCTTGGTTTCTCGAACGGGGTGGGAGCCTGTATAACATACTAAAGAATCAGACATCTAGCATTCATGGTTTTGGAGAAACAGCAATCTCTGTTTTTATGGGCGCAAACGCGTTCTCTAGCTGAGACCACTCACTTTTAGGAACTCTTAGCTTTTTGCATAGTCACAACAACAAAAAACATCTCAAATGCAGAGTCATTCAGAAACTTGCAACTGACTTTATTTAAAAACTGTGTGATCAAACTTGACCAAACCTTGGTTTCTTGTACGGGGTAGGACCCTGTATAAACATACTAAAGAATCAGCCATCTAACATTCATGGTTTTGGAGAAACAGCAATCTCTGTCTTTATGGGCGCAAACGCGTTCTCTAACTGAGAACACTCACTTTTAACAACTCTTAGCTTTTGTATTGTCACAGCAAAAAAACATCTCCAATGCAGAGTCAGTGTTAGGGCTGAACATAAATGTCAAAAAAGTATGGTTTTGGGTTGTTTTCACAAGTGAGACCTGAGGAAACTGACGGTTATTCAGATACTTGAAACTGACTTTATGGAAAAACTGTGTGATCAAACTTGGCCAAACCTTAGTTTCTTGTACGGGGTAGGACCCTGTATAACATACTAAAGAATCAGCCATCTAGCATTCATGGATTTGGAGAAAAAGCAATCTCTGTTTTTATGGGCGCAAACGCGTTCTCTAGCTGAGAACACTCACTTTTAACAACTCTTAGCTTTTTGCATTGTCACAGCAAAAAAACATCTCCAATGCAGAGTCAGTGTCAGGGATGAAGATCCCTTTCAAAAAGGGATGAACATAAATGTAAAAAAAAGTATGGTTTTGGGTTGTTTTCACAAGGGAGACCTGAGGAAACTGACGGTTATTCAGAAACTTGAAACTGACTTTATGGAAAAACTGTGTGATCAAACTTGACCAAACCTTGGTTTCTTTGTACGGGGTAGGACCCTGTATAAACATACTAAAGAATCAGCCATCTAGCATTCATGGTTTTGGAGAAACAGCAATCTCTGTTTTTATGGGCGCAAACGCGTTCTCTAGCTGAGAACACTCAGTTTTAGGAACTCTTAGCTTTTTGCATTGTCACAGCAAAAAAACATCTCCAATGCAGAGTCAGTGTCAGGGATGAACATAAATGTCAAAAAAGTATGGTTTTGGTTTGTTTTCACAAGTGAGACCTGAGGAAACTGACGGTTATTCAGAAACTTGAAACTGACTTCTCTAGCTGAGAGAAGTCAGTTTCCAAAACCATGTAGCATTCATGGTTTTGGAGAAACAGCAATCTCTGTTTTTATGGGCGCAAACGCGTTCTCTAGCTGAGACCACTCACTTTTAGGAACTCTTAGCTTTTTGCATTGTCACAACAACAAAAACATCTCAAATGCAGAGTCATTCAGAAACTTGCAACTGACTTTATTTAAAAACTGTGTGATCAAACTTGACCAAACCTTGGTTTCTTGTACGGGGTAGGACCCTGTATAAACATACTAAAGAATCAGCCATCTAACATTCATGGTTTTGGAGAAACAGCCATCTCTGTCTTTATGGGCGCAAACGCGTTCTCTAGCTGAGAACACTCACTTTTAACAACTCTTAGCTTTTGCATTGTCACAGCAAAAAAACATCTCCAATGCAGAGTCAGTGTTAGGGCTGAACATAAATGTCAAAAAAGTATGGTTTTGGGTTGTTTTCACAAGTGAGACCTGAGGAAACTGACGGTTATTCAGAAACTTGAAACTGACTTTATGGAAAAACTGTGTGATCAAACTTGGCCAAACCTTGATTTCTTGTACGGGGTAAGACCCTGTATAAACATACTAAAGAATCAGCCATCTAACATTCATGGTTTTGGAGAAACAGCAATCTCTGTTTTTATGGGCGCAAACGCGTTCTCTAGCTGAGAACACTCACTTTTAACAACTCTTAGCTTTTTGCATTGTCACAGCAAAAAAACATCTCCAATGCAGAGTTAGTGTCAGGGATGAAGATCCCTTTCAAAAAGGGATGAACATAAATGTCAAAAAAGTATGGTTTTGGGTTGTTTTCACAAGTGAGACCTGAGGAAACTGACGGTTATTCAGAAACTTGAAACTGAGTTTTTGGAAAAACTGTGTGATCAAACTTGGCCAAACCTTGGTTTCTTGCACGGGGTGGGAGCCTGTATAACATACTAAAGAATCAGCCATCTAGCATTCATGGTTTTGGAGAAACAGCAATCTCTGTTTTTATGGGCGCAAACGCGTTCTCTAGCTGAGAACACTCACTTTTAACAACTCTTAGCTTTTTGCATTGTCACAGCAAAAAAACATCTCCAATGCAGAGTCAGTGTCAGGGATGAAGATCCCTTTCAAAAAAAAGTATGGTTTTGGGTTGTTTTCACAAGTGAGACCTGAGGAAACTGACGGTTATTCAGAAACTTGAAACTGACTTTATGGAAAAACTGTGTGATCAAACTTGACCAAACCTTGGTTTCTTGTACGGGGTAGGACCCTGTATAAACATACTAAAGAATCAGCCATCTAGCATTCATGGTTTTGGAGAAACAGCAATCTCTGTTTTTATGGGCGCAAACGCGTTCTCTAGCTGAGAACACTCAGTTTTAGGAACTCTTAGCTTTTTGCATAGTCACAGCAAAAAAACATCTCCAATGCAGAGTCAGTGTCAGGGATGAAGATCCCTTTCAAAAAGGGATGAACATAAATGTCAAAAAAGTATGGTTTTGGGTTGTTTTCACAAGTGAGACCTGAGGAAACTGACGGTTATTCAGAAACTTGAAACTGAGTTTTTGGAAAAACTGTGCGATCAAACTTGGCCAAACCTTGGTTTCTTGCACGGGGTGGGAGCCTGTATAACATACTAAAGAATCAGCCATCTAGCGTTCATGGTTTTGGAGAAACAGCAATCTCTGTTTTTATGGGCGCAAACGCGTTCTCTAGCTGAGAACACTCACTTTTAGGAAGTCTTAGCTTTTTGCATTGTCACAACAAAAAAACATCTCCAATGCAGAGTCAGTGTCAGGGATGAAGATCCCTTTCAAAAAAAGTATGGTTTTGGGTTGTTTTCACAAGGGAGACCTGAGGAAACTGACGGTTATTCAGAAACTTGAAACTGACTTTATGGAAAAACTGTGTGATCAAACTTGACCAAACCTTGGTTTCTTGTACGGGGTAGGACCCTGTATAAACATACTAAAGAATCAGCCATCTAGCATTCATGGTTTTGGAGAAACAGCAATCTCTGTTTTTATGGGCGCAAACGCGTTCTCTAGCTGAGAACACTCACTTTTAGGAACTCTTAGCTTTTTGCATTGTCACAGCAAAAAAAAACATCTCCAATACAGAGTCAGTGTCAGGGATGAACATAAATGTCAAAAAAGTATGGTTTTGGGTTGTTTTCACAAGTGAGACCTGAGGAAACTGACGGTTATTCAGAAACTTGAAACTGAGTTTTTGGAAAAACTGTGTGATCAAACTTGGCCAAACCTTAGTTTCTTGTACGGGGTAGGACCCTGTATAACATACTAAAGAATCAGCCATCTAGCATTCATGGATTTGGAGAAACAGCAATCTCTGTTTTTATGGGCGCAAACGCGTTCTCTAGCTGAGAACACTCAGTTTTAGGAACTCTTAGCTTTTTGCATTGTCACAGCAAAAAAACATCTCCAATGCAGAGTCAGTGTCAGGGATGAACATAAATGTCAAAAAAGTATGGTTTTGGTTTGTTTTCACAAGTGAGACCTGAGGAAACTGACGGTTATTCAGAAACTTGAAACTGACTTCTCTAGCTGAGAGAAGTCAGTTTCCAAAACCATGTAGCATTCATGGTTTTGGAGAAACAGCAATCTCTGTTTTTATGGGCGCAAACGCGTTCTCTAGCTGAGACCACTCACTTTTAGGAACTCTTAGCTTTTTGCATTGTCACAACAAAAAAACATCTCCAATGCAGAGTCAGTGTCAGGGATGAAGATCCCTTTCAAAAAAAGTATGGTTTTGGGTTGTTTTCACAAGGGAGACCTGAGGAAACTGACGGTTATTCAGAAACTTGAAACTGACTTTATGGAAAAACTGTGTGATCAAACTTGACCAAACCTTGGTTTCTTGTACGGGGTAGGACCCTGTATAAACATACTAAAGAATCAGCCATCTAGCATTCATGGTTTTGGAGAAACAGCAATCTCTGTTTTTATGGGCGCAAACGCGTTCTCTAGCTGAGAACACTCACTTTTAACAACTCTTAGCTTTTTGCATTGTCACAGCAAAAAAACATCTCCAATGCAGAGTCAGTGTCAGGGATGAACATAAATGTCAAAAAAGTATGGTTTTGGGTTGTTTTCACAAGTGAGACCTGAGGAAACTGACGGTTATTCAGAAACTTGAAACTGAGTTTTTGGAAAAACTGTGTGATCAAACTTGGCCAAACCTTGGTTTCTTGCACGGGGTGGGACCCTGTATAACATACTAAAGAATCAGCCATCTAGCATTCATGGATTTGGAGAAACAGCAATCTCTGTTTTTATGGGCGCAAACGCGTTCTCTAGCTGAGAACACTCACTTTTATCAACTCTTCGCTTTTTGCATTGACACAGCAAAAAAACATCTCAAATGCAAAGTCAGTGTCAGGGATGAAAATCCCTTTCAAAAAGGGATGAACATAAATGTCAAAAAAGTATGGTTTTGGATTGTTTTCACAAGTGAGACCTGAGGAAACTGACGGTTATTCAGAAACTTGAAACTGACTATGTGATCAAACTTGGCCAAACCTTGGTTTCTCGAACGGGGTGGGAGCCTGTATAACATACTAAAGAATCAGACATCTAGCATTCATGGTTTTGGAGAAACAGCAATCTCTGTTTTTATGGGCGCAAACGCGTTCTCTAGCTGAGACCACTCACTTTTAGGAACTCTTAGCTTTTTGCATAGTCACAACAACAAAAAACATCTCAAATGCAGAGTCATTCAGAAACTTGCAACTGACTTTATTTAAAAACTGTGTGATCAAACTTGACCAAACCTTGGTTTCTTGTACGGGGTAGGACCCTGTATAAACATACTAAAGAATCAGCCATCTAACATTCATGGTTTTGGAGAAACAGCAATCTCTGTCTTTATGGGCGCAAACGCGTTCTCTAACTGAGAACACTCACTTTTAACAACTCTTAGCTTTTGTATTGTCACAGCAAAAAAACATCTCCAATGCAGAGTCAGTGTTAGGGCTGAACATAAATGTCAAAAAAGTATGGTTTTGGGTTGTTTTCACAAGTGAGACCTGAGGAAACTGACGGTTATTCAGATACTTGAAACTGACTTTATGGAAAAACTGTGTGATCAAACTTGGCCAAACCTTAGTTTCTTGTACGGGGTAGGACCCTGTATAACATACTAAAGAATCAGCCATCTAGCATTCATGGATTTGGAGAAAAAGCAATCTCTGTTTTTATGGGCGCAAACGCGTTCTCTAGCTGAGAACACTCACTTTTAACAACTCTTAGCTTTTTGCATTGTCACAGCAAAAAAACATCTCCAATGCAGAGTCAGTGTCAGGGATGAAGATCCCTTTCAAAAAGGGATGAACATAAATGTAAAAAAAAGTATGGTTTTGGGTTGTTTTCACAAGGGAGACCTGAGGAAACTGACGGTTATTCAGAAACTTGAAACTGACTTTATGGAAAAACTGTGTGATCAAACTTGACCAAACCTTGGTTTCTTTGTACGGGGTAGGACCCTGTATAAACATACTAAAGAATCAGCCATCTAGCATTCATGGTTTTGGAGAAACAGCAATCTCTGTTTTTATGGGCGCAAACGCGTTCTCTAGCTGAGAACACTCAGTTTTAGGAACTCTTAGCTTTTTGCATTGTCACAGCAAAAAAACATCTCCAATGCAGAGTCAGTGTCAGGGATGAACATAAATGTCAAAAAAGTATGGTTTTGGTTTGTTTTCACAAGTGAGACCTGAGGAAACTGACGGTTATTCAGAAACTTGAAACTGACTTCTCTAGCTGAGAGAAGTCAGTTTCCAAAACCATGTAGCATTCATGGTTTTGGAGAAACAGCAATCTCTGTTTTTATGGGCGCAAACGCGTTCTCTAGCTGAGACCACTCACTTTTAGGAACTCTTAGCTTTTTGCATTGTCACAACAACAAAAACATCTCAAATGCAGAGTCATTCAGAAACTTGCAACTGACTTTATTTAAAAACTGTGTGATCAAACTTGACCAAACCTTGGTTTCTTGTACGGGGTAGGACCCTGTATAAACATACTAAAGAATCAGCCATCTAACATTCATGGTTTTGGAGAAACAGCCATCTCTGTCTTTATGGGCGCAAACGCGTTCTCTAGCTGAGAACACTCACTTTTAACAACTCTTAGCTTTTGCATTGTCACAGCAAAAAAACATCTCCAATGCAGAGTCAGTGTTAGGGCTGAACATAAATGTCAAAAAAGTATGGTTTTGGGTTGTTTTCACAAGTGAGACCTGAGGAAACTGACGGTTATTCAGAAACTTGAAACTGACTTTATGGAAAAACTGTGTGATCAAACTTGGCCAAACCTTGATTTCTTGTACGGGGTAAGACCCTGTATAAACATACTAAAGAATCAGCCATCTAACATTCATGGTTTTGGAGAAACAGCAATCTCTGTTTTTATGGGCGCAAACGCGTTCTCTAGCTGAGAACACTCACTTTTAACAACTCTTAGCTTTTTGCATTGTCACAGCAAAAAAACATCTCCAATGCAGAGTTAGTGTCAGGGATGAAGATCCCTTTCAAAAAGGGATGAACATAAATGTCAAAAAAGTATGGTTTTGGGTTGTTTTCACAAGTGAGACCTGAGGAAACTGACGGTTATTCAGAAACTTGAAACTGAGTTTTTGGAAAAACTGTGTGATCAAACTTGGCCAAACCTTGGTTTCTTGCACGGGGTGGGAGCCTGTATAACATACTAAAGAATCAGCCATCTAGCATTCATGGTTTTGGAGAAACAGCAATCTCTGTTTTTATGGGCGCAAACGCGTTCTCTAGCTGAGAACACTCACTTTTAACAACTCTTAGCTTTTTGCATTGTCACAGCAAAAAAACATCTCCAATGCAGAGTCAGTGTCAGGGATGAAGATCCCTTTCAAAAAAAAGTATGGTTTTGGGTTGTTTTCACAAGTGAGACCTGAGGAAACTGACGGTTATTCAGAAACTTGAAACTGACTTTATGGAAAAACTGTGTGATCAAACTTGACCAAACCTTGGTTTCTTGTACGGGGTAGGACCCTGTATAAACATACTAAAGAATCAGCCATCTAGCATTCATGGTTTTGGAGAAACAGCAATCTCTGTTTTTATGGGCGCAAACGCGTTCTCTAGCTGAGAACACTCAGTTTTAGGAACTCTTAGCTTTTTGCATAGTCACAGCAAAAAAACATCTCCAATGCAGAGTCAGTGTCAGGGATGAAGATCCCTTTCAAAAAGGGATGAACATAAATGTCAAAAAAGTATGGTTTTGGGTTGTTTTCACAAGTGAGACCTGAGGAAACTGACGGTTATTCAGAAACTTGAAACTGAGTTTTTGGAAAAACTGTGCGATCAAACTTGGCCAAACCTTGGTTTCTTGCACGGGGTGGGAGCCTGTATAACATACTAAAGAATCAGCCATCTAGCGTTCATGGTTTTGGAGAAACAGCAATCTCTGTTTTTATGGGCGCAAACGCGTTCTCTAGCTGAGAACACTCACTTTTAGGAAGTCTTAGCTTTTTGCATTGTCACAACAAAAAAACATCTCCAATGCAGAGTCAGTGTCAGGGATGAAGATCCCTTTCAAAAAAAGTATGGTTTTGGGTTGTTTTCACAAGGG
The DNA here is from genome assembly GCF_951799975.1 of Gobius niger. NCBI lineage: Eukaryota > Metazoa > Chordata > Actinopteri > Gobiiformes > Gobiidae > Gobius > Gobius niger. The sequence continues at coordinate 21,131,772 of NC_136866.1, forward strand.
AGACCTGAGGAAACTGACGGTTATTCAGAAACTTGAAACTGACTTTATGGAAAAACTGTGTGATCAAACTTGACCAAACCTTGGTTTCTTGTACGGGGTAGGACCCTGTATAAACATACTAAAGAATCAGCCATCTAGCATTCATGGTTTTGGAGAAACAGCAATCTCTGTTTTTATGGGCGCAAACGCGTTCTCTAGCTGAGAACACTCACTTTTAGGAACTCTTAGCTTTTTGCATTGTCACAGCAAAAAAAAACATCTCCAATACAGAGTCAGTGTCAGGGATGAACATAAATGTCAAAAAAGTATGGTTTTGGGTTGTTTTCACAAGTGAGACCTGAGGAAACTGACGGTTATTCAGAAACTTGAAACTGAGTTTTTGGAAAAACTGTGTGATCAAACTTGGCCAAACCTTGGTTTCTTGCACGGGGTGGGACCCTGTATAACATACTAAAGAATCAGCCATCTAGCATTCATGGATTTGGAGAAACAGCAATCTCTGTTTTTATGGGCGCAAACGCGTTCTCTAGCTGAGAACACTCACTTTTATCAACTCTTCGCTTTTTGCATTGACACAGCAAAAAAACATCTCAAATGCAAAGTCAGTGTCAGGGATGAAAATCCCTTTCAAAAAGGGATGAACATAAATGTCAAAAAAGTATGGTTTTGGATTGTTTTCACAAGTGAGACCTGAGGAAACTGACGGTTATTCAGAAACTTGAAACTGACTATGTGATCAAACTTGGCCAAACCTTGGTTTCTCGAACGGGGTGGGAGCCTGTATAACATACTAAAGAATCAGACATCTAGCATTCATGGTTTTGGAGAAACAGCAATCTCTGTTTTTATGGGCGCAAACGCGTTCTCTAGCTGAGACCACTCACTTTTAGGAACTCTTAGCTTTTTGCATAGTCACAACAACAAAAAACATCTCAAATGCAGAGTCATTCAGAAACTTGCAACTGACTTTATTTAAAAACTGTGTGATCAAACTTGACCAAACCTTGGTTTCTTGTACGGGGTAGGACCCTGTATAAACATACTAAAGAATCAGCCATCTAACATTCATGGTTTTGGAGAAACAGCAATCTCTGTCTTTATGGGCGCAATCGCGTTCTCTAACTGAGAACACTCACTTTTAACAACTCTTAGCTTTTGTATTGTCACAGCAAAAAAACATCTCCAATGCAGAGTCAGTGTTAGGGCTGAACATAAATGTCAAAAAAGTATGGTTTTGGGTTGTTTTCACAAGTGAGACCTGAGGAAACTGACGGTTATTCAGATACTTGAAACTGACTTTATGGAAAAACTGTGTGATCAAACTTGGCCAAACCTTAGTTTCTTGTACGGGGTAGGACCCTGTATAACATACTAAAGAATCAGCCATCTAGCATTCATGGATTTGGAGAAAAAGCAATCTCTGTTTTTATGGGCGCAAACGCGTTCTCTAGCTGAGAACACTCACTTTTAACAACTCTTAGCTTTTTGCATTGTCACAGCAAAAAAACATCTCCAATGCAGAGTCAGTGTCAGGGATGAAGATCCCTTTCAAAAAGGGATGAACATAAATGTAAAAAAAAGTATGGTTTTGGGTTGTTTTCACAAGGGAGACCTGAGGAAACTGACGGTTATTCAGAAACTTGAAACTGACTTTATGGAAAAACTGTGTGATCAAACTTGACCAAACCTTGGTTTCTTGTACGGGGTAGGACCCTGTATAAACATACTAAAGAATCAGCCATCTAGCATTCATGGTTTTGGAGAAACAGCAATCTCTGTTTTTATGGGCGCAAACGCGTTCTCTAGCTGAGAACACTCACTTTTAGGAACTCTTAGCTTTTTGCATTGTCACAGCAAAAAAAAACATCTCCAATACAGAGTCAGTGTCAGGGATGAACATAAATGTCAAAAAAGTATGGTTTTGGGTTGTTTTCACAAGTGAGACCTGAGGAAACTGACGGTTATTCAGAAACTTGAAACTGAGTTTTTGGAAAAACTGTGTGATCAAACTTGGCCAAACCTTAGTTTCTTGTACGGGGTAGGACCCTGTATAACATACTAAAGAATCAGCCATCTAGCATTCATGGATTTGGAGAAACAGCAATCTCTGTTTTTATGGGCGCAAACGCGTTCTCTAGCTGAGAACACTCAGTTTTAGGAACTCTTAGCTTTTTGCATTGTCACAGCAAAAAAACATCTCCAATGCAGAGTCAGTGTCAGGGATGAACATAAATGTCAAAAAAGTATGGTTTTGGTTTGTTTTCACAAGTGAGACCTGAGGAAACTGACGGTTATTCAGAAACTTGAAACTGACTTCTCTAGCTGAGAGAAGTCAGTTTCCAAAACCATGTAGCATTCATGGTTTTGGAGAAACAGCAATCTCTGTTTTTATGGGCGCAAACGCGTTCTCTAGCTGAGACCACTCACTTTTAGGAACTCTTAGCTTTTTGCATTGTCACAACAACAAAAACATCTCAAATGCAGAGTCATTCAGAAACTTGCAACTGACTTTATTTAAAAACTGTGTGATCAAACTTGACCAAACCTTGGTTTCTTGTACGGGGTAGGACCCTGTATAAACATACTAAAGAATCAGCCATCTAACATTCATGGTTTTGGAGAAACAGCCATCTCTGTCTTTATGGGCGCAAACGCGTTCTCTAGCTGAGAACACTCACTTTTAACAACTCTTAGCTTTTGCATTGTCACAGCAAAAAAACATCTCCAATGCAGAGTCAGTGTTAGGGCTGAACATAAATGTCAAAAAAGTATGGTTTTGGGTTGTTTTCACAAGTGAGACCTGAGGAAACTGACGGTTATTCAGAAACTTGAAACTGACTTTATGGAAAAACTGTGTGATCAAACTTGGCCAAACCTTGATTTCTTGTACGGGGTAAGACCCTGTATAAACATACTAAAGAATCAGCCATCTAACATTCATGGTTTTGGAGAAACAGCAATCTCTGTTTTTATGGGCGCAAACGCGTTCTCTAGCTGAGAACACTCACTTTTAACAACTCTTAGCTTTTTGCATTGTCACAGCAAAAAAACATCTCCAATGCAGAGTTAGTGTCAGGGATGAAGATCCCTTTCAAAAAGGGATGAACATAAATGTCAAAAAAGTATGGTTTTGGGTTGTTTTCACAAGTGAGACCTGAGGAAACTGACGGTTATTCAGAAACTTGAAACTGAGTTTTTGGAAAAACTGTGTGATCAAACTTGGCCAAACCTTGGTTTCTTGCACGGGGTGGGAGCCTGTATAACATACTAAAGAATCAGCCATCTAGCATTCATGGTTTTGGAGAAACAGCAATCTCTGTTTTTATGGGCGCAAACGCGTTCTCTAGCTGAGAACACTCACTTTTAACAACTCTTAGCTTTTTGCATTGTCACAGCAAAAAAACATCTCCAATGCAGAGTCAGTGTCAGGGATGAAGATCCCTTTCAAAAAAAGTATGGTTTTGGGTTGTTTTCACAAGTGAGACCTGAGGAAACTGACGGTTATTCAGAAACTTGAAACTGACTTTATGGAAAAACTGTGTGATCAAACTTGACCAAACCTTGGTTTCTTGTACGGGGTAGGACCCTGTATAAACATACTAAAGAATCAGCCATCTAGCATTCATGGTTTTGGAGAAACAGCAATCTCTGTTTTTATGGGCGCAAACGCGTTCTCTAGCTGAGAACACTCAGCCATCTAGCGTTCATGGTTTTGGAGAAACAGCAATCTCTGTTTTTATGGGCGCAAACGCGTTCTCTAGCTGAGAACACTCACTTTTAGGAAGTCTTAGCTTTTTGCATTGTCACAACAAAAAAACATCTCCAATGCAGAGTCAGTGTCAGGGATGAAGATCCCTTTCAAAAAAAGTATGGTTTTGGGTTGTTTTCACAAGGGAGACCTGAGGAAACTGACGGTTATTCAGAAACTTGAAACTGACTTTATGGAAAAACTGTGTGATCAAACTTGGCCAAACCTTGATTTCTTGTACGGGGTAAGACCCTGTATAAACATACTAAAGAATCAGCCATCTAACATTCATGGTTTTGGAGAAACAGCAATCTCTGTTTTTATGGGCGCAAACGCGTTCTCTAGCTGAGAACACTCACTTTTAGGAACTCTTAGCTTTTTGCATTGTCACAGCAAAAAAAAACATCTCCAATACAGAGTCAGTGTCAGGGATGAACATAAATGTCAAAAAAGTATGGTTTTGGGTTGTTTTCACAAGTGAGACCTGAGGAAACTGACGGTTATTCAGAAACTTGAAACTGAGTTTTTGGAAAAACTGTGTGATCAAACTTGGCCAAACCTTAGTTTCTTGTACGGGGTAGGACCCTGTATAGCATACTAAAGAATCAGCCATCTAGCATTCATGGATTTGGAGAAACAGCAATCTCTGTTTTTATGGGCGCAAACGCGTTCTCTAGCTGAGAACACTCAGTTTTAGGAACTCTTAGCTTTTTGCATTGTCACAGCAAAAAAACATCTCCAATGCAGAGTCAGTGTCAGGGATGAACATAAATGTCAAAAAAGTATGGTTTTGGTTTGTTTTCACAAGTGAGACCTGAGGAAACTGACGGTTATTCAGAAACTTGAAACTGACTTCTCTAGCTGAGAGAAGTCAGTTTCCAAAACCATGTAGCATTCATGGTTTTGGAGAAACAGCAATCTCTGTTTTTATGGGCGCAAACGCGTTCTCTAGCTGAGACCACTCACTTTTAGGAACTCTTAGCTTTTTGCATTGTCACAACAACAAAAACATCTCAAATGCAGAGTCATTCAGAAACTTGCAACTGACTTTATTTAAAAACTGTGTGATCAAACTTGACCAAACCTTGGTTTCTTGTACGGGGTAGGACCCTGTATAAACATACTAAAGAATCAGCCATCTAACATTCATGGTTTTGGAGAAACAGCCATCTCTGTCTTTATGGGCGCAAACGCGTTCTCTAGCTGAGAACACTCACTTTTAACAACTCTTAGCTTTTGCATTGTCACAGCAAAAAAACATCTCCAATGCAGAGTCAGTGTTAGGGCTGAACATAAATGTCAAAAAAGTATGGTTTTGGGTTGTTTTCACAAGTGAGACCTGAGGAAACTGACGGTTATTCAGAAACTTGAAACTGACTTTATGGAAAAACTGTGTGATCAAACTTGGCCAAACCTTGATTTCTTGTACGGGGTAAGACCCTGTATAAACATACTAAAGAATCAGCCATCTAACATTCATGGTTTTGGAGAAACAGCAATCTCTGTTTTTATGGGCGCAAACGCGTTCTCTAGCTGAGAACACTCACTTTTAACAACTCTTCGCTTTTTGCATTGTCACAGCAAAAAAACATCTCCAATGCAGAGTTAGTGTCAGGGATGAAGATCCCTTTCAAAAAGGGATGAACATAAATGTCAAAAAAGTATGGTTTTGGGTTGTTTTCACAAGTGAGACCTGAGGAAACTGACGGTTATTCAGAAACTTGAAACTGAGTTTTTGGAAAAACTGTGTGATCAAACTTGGCCAAACCTTGGTTTCTTGCACGGGGTGGGAGCCTGTATAACATACTAAAGAATCAGCCATCTAGCATTCATGGTTTTGGAGAAACAGCAATCTCTGTTTTTATGGGCGCAAACGCGTTCTCTAGCTGAGAACACTCACTTTTAACAACTCTTAGCTTTTTGCATTGTCACAGCAAAAAAACATCTCCAATGCAGAGTCAGTGTCAGGGATGAAGATCCCTTTCAAAAAAAGTATGGTTTTGGGTTGTTTTCACAAGTGAGACCTGAGGAAACTGACGGTTATTCAGAAACTTGAAACTGACTTTATGGAAAAACTGTGTGATCAAACTTGACCAAACCTTGGTTTCTTGTACGGGGTAGGACCCTGTATAAACATACTAAAGAATCAGCCATCTAGCATTCATGGTTTTGGAGAAACAGCAATCTCTGTTTTTATGGGCGCAAACGCGTTCTCTAGCTGAGAACACTCAGCCATCTAGCGTTCATGGTTTTGGAGAAACAGCAATCTCTGTTTTTATGGGCGCAAACGCGTTCTCTAGCTGAGAACACTCACTTTTAACAACTCTTAGCTTTTTGCATTGTCACAGCAAAAAAACATCTCCAATGCAGAGTCAGTGTCAGGGATGAAGATCCCTTTCAAAAAGGGATGAACATAAATGTAAAAAAAAGTATGGTTTTGGGTTGTTTTCACAAGGGAGACCTGAGGAAACTGACGGTTATTCAGAAACTTGAAACTGACTTTATGGAAAAACTGTGTGATCAAACTTGACCAAACCTTGGTTTCTTGTACGGGGTAGGACCCTGTATAAACATACTAAAGAATCAGCCATCTAGCATTCATGGTTTTGGAGAAACAGCAATCTCTGTTTTTATGGGCGCAAACGCGTTCTCTAGCTGAGAACACTCACTTTTAGGAACTCTTAGCTTTTTGCATTGTCACAGCAAAAAAAAACATCTCCAATACAGAGTCAGTGTCAGGGATGAACATAAATGTCAAAAAAGTATGGTTTTGGGTTGTTTTCACAAGTGAGACCTGAGGAAACTGACGGTTATTCAGAAACTTGAAACTGAGTTTTTGGAAAAACTGTGTGATCAAACTTGGCCAAACCTTAGTTTCTTGTACGGGGTAGGACCCTGTATAACATACTAAAGAATCAGCCATCTAGCATTCATGGATTTGGAGAAACAGCAATCTCTGTTTTTATGGGCGCAAACGCGTTCTCTAGCTGAGAACACTCAGTTTTAGGAACTCTTAGCTTTTTGCATTGTCACAGCAAAAAAACATCTCCAATGCAGAGTCAGTGTCAGGGATGAACATAAATGTCAAAAAAGTATGGTTTTGGTTTGTTTTCACAAGTGAGACCTGAGGAAACTGACGGTTATTCAGAAACTTGAAACTGACTTCTCTAGCTGAGAGAAGTCAGTTTCCAAAACCATGTAGCATTCATGGTTTTGGAGAAACAGCAATCTCTGTTTTTATGGGCGCAAACGCGTTCTCTAGCTGAGACCACTCACTTTTAGGAACTCTTAGCTTTTTGCATTGTCACAACAACAAAAACATCTCAAATGCAGAGTCATTCAGAAACTTGCAACTGACTTTATTTAAAAACTGTGTGATCAAACTTGACCAAACCTTGGTTTCTTGTACGGGGTAGGACCCTGTATAAACATACTAAAGAATCAGCCATCTAACATTCATGGTTTTGGAGAAACAGCCATCTCTGTCTTTATGGGCGCAAACGCGTTCTCTAGCTGAGAACACTCACTTTTAACAACTCTTAGCTTTTGCATTGTCACAGCAAAAAAACATCTCCAATGCAGAGTCAGTGTTAGGGCTGAACATAAATGTCAAAAAAGTATGGTTTTGGGTTGTTTTCACAAGTGAGACCTGAGGAAACTGACGGTTATTCAGAAACTTGAAACTGACTTTATGGAAAAACTGTGTGATCAAACTTGGCCAAACCTTGATTTCTTGTACGGGGTAAGACCCTGTATAAACATACTAAAGAATCAGCCATCTAACATTCATGGTTTTGGAGAAACAGCAATCTCTGTTTTTATGGGCGCAAACGCGTTCTCTAGCTGAGAACACTCACTTTTAACAACTCTTAGCTTTTTGCATTGTCACAGCAAAAAAACATCTCCAATGCAGAGTTAGTGTCAGGGATGAAGATCCCTTTCAAAAAGGGATGAACATAAATGTCAAAAAAGTATGGTTTTGGGTTGTTTTCACAAGTGAGACCTGAGGAAACTGACGGTTATTCAGAAACTTGAAACTGAGTTTTTGGAAAAACTGTGTGATCAAACTTGGCCAAACCTTGGTTTCTTGCACGGGGTGGGAGCCTGTATAACATACTAAAGAATCAGCCATCTAGCATTCATGGTTTTGGAGAAACAGCAATCTCTGTTTTTATGGGCGCAAACGCGTTCTCTAGCTGAGAACACTCACTTTTAACAACTCTTAGCTTTTTGCATTGTCACAGCAAAAAAACATCTCCAATGCAGAGTCAGTGTCAGGGATGAAGATCCCTTTCAAAAAAAGTATGGTTTTGGGTTGTTTTCACAAGTGAGACCTGAGGAAACTGACGGTTATTCAGAAACTTGAAACTGACTTTATGGAAAAACTGTGTGATCAAACTTGACCAAACCTTGGTTTCTTGTACGGGGTAGGACCCTGTATAAACATACTAAAGAATCAGCCATCTAGCATTCATGGTTTTGGAGAAACAGCAATCTCTGTTTTTATGGGCGCAAACGCGTTCTCTAGCTGAGAACACTCAGCCATCTAGCGTTCATGGTTTTGGAGAAACAGCAATCTCTGTTTTTATGGGCGCAAACGCGTTCTCTAGCTGAGAACACTCACTTTTAGGAAGTCTTAGCTTTTTGCATTGTCACAACAAAAAAACATCTCCAATGCAGAGTCAGTGTCAGGGATGAAGATCCCTTTCAAAAAAAGTATGGTTTTGGGTTGTTTTCACAAGGGAGACCTGAGGAAACTGACGGTTATTCAGAAACTTGAAACTGACTTTATGGAAAAACTGTGTGATCAAACTTGGCCAAACCTTGATTTCTTGTACGGGGTAAGACCCTGTATAAACATACTAAAGAATCAGCCATCTAACATTCATGGTTTTGGAGAAACAGCAATCTCTGTTTTTATGGGCGCAAACGCGTTCTCTAGCTGAGAACACTCACTTTTAACAACTCTTAGCTTTTTGCATTGTCACAGCAAAAAAACATCTCCAATGCAGAGTTAGTGTCAGGGATGAAGATCCCTTTCAAAAAGGGATGAACATAAATGTCAAAAAAGTATGGTTTTGGGTTGTTTTCACAAGTGAGACCTGAGGAAACTGACGGTTATTCAGAAACTTGAAACTGAGTTTTTGGAAAAACTGTGTGATCAAACTTGGCCAAACCTTGGTTTCTTGCACGGGGTGGGAGCCTGTATAACATACTAAAGAATCAGCCATCTAGCATTCATGGTTTTGGAGAAACAGCAATCTCTGTTTTTATGGGCGCAAACGCGTTCTCTAGCTGAGAACACTCACTTTTAACAACTCTTAGCTTTTTGCATTGTCACAGCAAAAAAACATCTCCAATGCAGAGTCAGTGTCAGGGATGAAGATCCCTTTCAAAAAAAGTATGGTTTTGGGTTGTTTTCACAAGTGAGACCTGAGGAAACTGACGGTTATTCAGAAACTTGAAACTGACTTTATGGAAAAACTGTGTGATCAAACTTGACCAAACCTTGGTTTCTTGTACGGGGTAGGACCCTGTATAAACATACTAAAGAATCAGCCATCTAGCATTCATGGTTTTGGAGAAACAGCAATCTCTGTTTTTATGGGCGCAAACGCGTTCTCTAGCTGAGAACACTCAGCCATCTAGCGTTCATGGTTTTGGAGAAACAGCAATCTCTGTTTTTATGGGCGCAAACGCGTTCTCTAGCTGAGAACACTCACTTTTAGGAAGTCTTAGCTTTTTGCATTGTCACAACAAAAAAACATCTCCAATGCAGAGTCAGTGTCAGGGATGAAGATCCCTTTCAAAAAAAGTATGGTTTTGGGTTGTTTTCACAAGGGAGACCTGAGGAAACTGACGGTTATTCAGAAACTTGAAACTGACTTTATGGAAAAACTGTGTGATCAAACTTGACCAAACCTTGGTTTCTTGTACGGGGTAGGACCCTGTATAAACATACTAAAGAATCAGCCATCTAGCATTCATGGTTTTGGAGAAACAGCAATCTCTGTTTTTATGGGCGCAAACGCGTTCTCTAGCTGAGAACACTCACTTTTAACAACTCTTAGCTTTTTGCATTGTCACAGCAAAAAAACATCTCCAATGCAGAGTCAGTGTCAGGGATGAACATAAATGTCAAAAAAGTATGGTTTTGGGTTGTTTTCACAAGTGAGACCTGAGGAAACTGACGGTTATTCAGAAACTTGAAACTGAGTTTTTGGAAAAACTGTGTGATCAAACTTGGCCAAACCTTGGTTTCTTGCACGGGGTGGGACCCTGTATAACATACTAAAGAATCAGCCATCTAGCATTCATGGATTTGGAGAAACAGCAATCTCTGTTTTTATGGGCGCAAACGCGTTCTCTAGCTGAGAACACTCACTTTTATCAACTCTTCGCTTTTTGCATTGACACAGCAAAAAAACATCTCAAATGCAAAGTCAGTGTCAGGGATGAAAATCCCTTTCAAAAAGGGATGAACATAAATGTCAAAAAAGTATGGTTTTGGATTGTTTTCACAAGTGAGACCTGAGGAAACTGACGGTTATTCAGAAACTTGAAACTGACTATGTGATCAAACTTGGCCAAACCTTGGTTTCTCGAACGGGGTGGGAGCCTGTATAACATACTAAAGAATCAGACATCTAGCATTCATGGTTTTGGAGAAACAGCAATCTCTGTTTTTATGGGCGCAAACGCGTTCTCTAGCTGAGACCACTCACTTTTAGGAACTCTTAGCTTTTTGCATAGTCACAACAACAAAAAACATCTCAAATGCAGAGTCATTCAGAAACTTGCAACTGACTTTATTTAAAAACTGTGTGATCAAACTTGACCAAACCTTGGTTTCTTGTACGGGGTAGGACCCTGTATAAACATACTAAAGAATCAGCCATCTAACATTCATGGTTTTGGAGAAACAGCAATCTCTGTCTTTATGGGCGCAAACGCGTTCTCTAACTGAGAACACTCACTTTTAACAACTCTTAGCTTTTGTATTGTCACAGCAAAAAAACATCTCCAATGCAGAGTCAGTGTTAGGGCTGAACATAAATGTCAAAAAAGTATGGTTTTGGGTTGTTTTCACAAGTGAGACCTGAGGAAACTGACGGTTATTCAGATACTTGAAACTGACTTTATGGAAAAACTGTGTGATCAAACTTGGCCAAACCTTAGTTTCTTGTACGGGGTAGGACCCTGTATAACATACTAAAGAATCAGCCATCTAGCATTCATGGATTTGGAGAAAAAGCAATCTCTGTTTTTATGGGCGCAAACGCGTTCTCTAGCTGAGAACACTCACTTTTAACAACTCTTAGCTTTTTGCATTGTCACAGCAAAAAAACATCTCCAATGCAGAGTCAGTGTCAGGGATGAAGATCCCTTTCAAAAAGGGATGAACATAAATGTAAAAAAAAGTATGGTTTTGGGTTGTTTTCACAAGGGAGACCTGAGGAAACTGACGGTTATTCAGAAACTTGAAACTGACTTTATGGAAAAACTGTGTGATCAAACTTGACCAAACCTTGGTTTCTTGTACGGGGTAGGACCCTGTATAAACATACTAAAGAATCAGCCATCTAGCATTCATGGTTTTGGAGAAACAGCAATCTCTGTTTTTATGGGCGCAAACGCGTTCTCTAGCTGAGAACACTCACTTTTAGGAACTCTTAGCTTTTTGCATTGTCACAGCAAAAAAAAACATCTCCAATACAGAGTCAGTGTCAGGGATGAACATAAATGTCAAAAAAGTATGGTTTTGGTTTGTTTTCACAAGTGAGACCTGAGGAAACTGACGGTTATTCAGAAACTTGAAACTGACTTCTCTAGCTGAGAGAAGTCAGTTTCCAAAACCATGTAGCATTCATGGTTTTGGAGAAACAGCAATCTCTGTTTTTATGGGCGCAAACGCGTTCTCTAGCTGAGACCACTCACTTTTAGGAACTCTTAGCTTTTTGCATTGTCACAACAAAAAAACATCTCCAATGCAGAGTCAGTGTCAGGGATGAAGATCCCTTTCAAAAAAAGTATGGTTTTGGGTTGTTTTCACAAGGGAGACCTGAGGAAACTGACGGTTATTCAGAAACTTGAAACTGACTTTATGGAAAAACTGTGTGATCAAACTTGACCAAACCTTGGTTTCTTGTACGGGGTAGGACCCTGTATAAACATACTAAAGAATCAGCCATCTAGCATTCATGGTTTTGGAGAAACAGCAATCTCTGTTTTTATGGGCGCAAACGCGTTCTCTAGCTGAGAACACTCACTTTTAACAACTCTTAGCTTTTTGCATTGTCACAGCAAAAAAACATCTCCAATGCAGAGTCAGTGTCAGGGATGAACATAAATGTCAAAAAAGTATGGTTTTGGGTTGTTTTCACAAGTGAGACCTGAGGAAACTGACGGTTATTCAGAAACTTGAAACTGAGTTTTTGGAAAAACTGTGTGATCAAACTTGGCCAAACCTTGGTTTCTTGCACGGGGTGGGACCCTGTATAACATACTAAAGAATCAGCCATCTAGCATTCATGGATTTGGAGAAACAGCAATCTCTGTTTTTATGGGCGCAAACGCGTTCTCTAGCTGAGAACACTCACTTTTATCAACTCTTCGCTTTTTGCATTGACACAGCAAAAAAACATCTCAAATGCAAAGTCAGTGTCAGGGATGAAAATCCCTTTCAAAAAGGGATGAACATAAATGTCAAAAAAGTATGGTTTTGGATTGTTTTCACAAGTGAGACCTGAGGAAACTGACGGTTATTCAGAAACTTGAAACTGACTATGTGATCAAACTTGGCCAAACCTTGGTTTCTCGAACGGGGTGGGAGCCTGTATAACATACTAAAGAATCAGACATCTAGCATTCATGGTTTTGGAGAAACAGCAATCTCTGTTTTTATGGGCGCAAACGCGTTCTCTAGCTGAGACCACTCACTTTTAGGAACTCTTAGCTTTTTGCATAGTCACAACAACAAAAAACATCTCAAATGCAGAGTCATTCAGAAACTTGCAACTGACTTTATTTAAAAACTGTGTGATCAAACTTGACCAAACCTTGGTTTCTTGTACGGGGTAGGACCCTGTATAAACATACTAAAGAATCAGCCATCTAACATTCATGGTTTTGGAGAAACAGCAATCTCTGTCTTTATGGGCGCAAACGCGTTCTCTAACTGAGAACACTCACTTTTAACAACTCTTAGCTTTTGTATTGTCACAGCAAAAAAACATCTCCAATGCAGAGTCAGTGTTAGGGCTGAACATAAATGTCAAAAAAGTATGGTTTTGGGTTGTTTTCACAAGTGAGACCTGAGGAAACTGACGGTTATTCAGATACTTGAAACTGACTTTATGGAAAAACTGTGTGATCAAACTTGGCCAAACCTTAGTTTCTTGTACGGGGTAGGACCCTGTATAACATACTAAAGAATCAGCCATCTAGCATTCATGGATTTGGAGAAAAAGCAATCTCTGTTTTTATGGGCGCAAACGCGTTCTCTAGCTGAGAACACTCACTTTTAACAACTCTTAGCTTTTTGCATTGTCACAGCAAAAAAACATCTCCAATGCAGAGTCAGTGTCAGGGATGAAGATCCCTTTCAAAAAGGGATGAACATAAATGTAAAAAAAAGTATGGTTTTGGGTTGTTTTCACAAGGGAGACCTGAGGAAACTGACGGTTATTCAGAAACTTGAAACTGACTTTATGGAAAAACTGTGTGATCAAACTTGACCAAACCTTGGTTTCTTTGTACGGGGTAGGACCCTGTATAAACATACTAAAGAATCAGCCATCTAGCATTCATGGTTTTGGAGAAACAGCAATCTCTGTTTTTATGGGCGCAAACGCGTTCTCTAGCTGAGAACACTCAGTTTTAGGAACTCTTAGCTTTTTGCATTGTCACAGCAAAAAAACATCTCCAATGCAGAGTCAGTGTCAGGGATGAACATAAATGTCAAAAAAGTATGGTTTTGGTTTGTTTTCACAAGTGAGACCTGAGGAAACTGACGGTTATTCAGAAACTTGAAACTGACTTCTCTAGCTGAGAGAAGTCAGTTTCCAAAACCATGTAGCATTCATGGTTTTGGAGAAACAGCAATCTCTGTTTTTATGGGCGCAAACGCGTTCTCTAGCTGAGACCACTCACTTTTAGGAACTCTTAGCTTTTTGCATTGTCACAACAACAAAAACATCTCAAATGCAGAGTCATTCAGAAACTTGCAACTGACTTTATTTAAAAACTGTGTGATCAAACTTGACCAAACCTTGGTTTCTTGTACGGGGTAGGACCCTGTATAAACATACTAAAGAATCAGCCATCTAACATTCATGGTTTTGGAGAAACAGCCATCTCTGTCTTTATGGGCGCAAACGCGTTCTCTAGCTGAGAACACTCACTTTTAACAACTCTTAGCTTTTGCATTGTCACAGCAAAAAAACATCTCCAATGCAGAGTCAGTGTTAGGGCTGAACATAAATGTCAAAAAAGTATGGTTTTGGGTTGTTTTCACAAGTGAGACCTGAGGAAACTGACGGTTATTCAGAAACTTGAAACTGACTTTATGGAAAAACTGTGTGATCAAACTTGGCCAAACCTTGATTTCTTGTACGGGGTAAGACCCTGTATAAACATACTAAAGAATCAGCCATCTAACATTCATGGTTTTGGAGAAACAGCAATCTCTGTTTTTATGGGCGCAAACGCGTTCTCTAGCTGAGAACACTCACTTTTAACAACTCTTAGCTTTTTGCATTGTCACAGCAAAAAAACATCTCCAATGCAGAGTTAGTGTCAGGGATGAAGATCCCTTTCAAAAAGGGATGAACATAAATGTCAAAAAAGTATGGTTTTGGGTTGTTTTCACAAGTGAGACCTGAGGAAACTGACGGTTATTCAGAAACTTGAAACTGAGTTTTTGGAAAAACTGTGTGATCAAACTTGGCCAAACCTTGGTTTCTTGCACGGGGTGGGAGCCTGTATAACATACTAAAGAATCAGCCATCTAGCATTCATGGTTTTGGAGAAACAGCAATCTCTGTTTTTATGGGCGCAAACGCGTTCTCTAGCTGAGAACACTCACTTTTAACAACTCTTAGCTTTTTGCATTGTCACAGCAAAAAAACATCTCCAATGCAGAGTCAGTGTCAGGGATGAAGATCCCTTTCAAAAAAAAGTATGGTTTTGGGTTGTTTTCACAAGTGAGACCTGAGGAAACTGACGGTTATTCAGAAACTTGAAACTGACTTTATGGAAAAACTGTGTGATCAAACTTGACCAAACCTTGGTTTCTTGTACGGGGTAGGACCCTGTATAAACATACTAAAGAATCAGCCATCTAGCATTCATGGTTTTGGAGAAACAGCAATCTCTGTTTTTATGGGCGCAAACGCGTTCTCTAGCTGAGAACACTCAGTTTTAGGAACTCTTAGCTTTTTGCATAGTCACAGCAAAAAAACATCTCCAATGCAGAGTCAGTGTCAGGGATGAAGATCCCTTTCAAAAAGGGATGAACATAAATGTCAAAAAAGTATGGTTTTGGGTTGTTTTCACAAGTGAGACCTGAGGAAACTGACGGTTATTCAGAAACTTGAAACTGAGTTTTTGGAAAAACTGTGCGATCAAACTTGGCCAAACCTTGGTTTCTTGCACGGGGTGGGAGCCTGTATAACATACTAAAGAATCAGCCATCTAGCGTTCATGGTTTTGGAGAAACAGCAATCTCTGTTTTTATGGGCGCAAACGCGTTCTCTAGCTGAGAACACTCACTTTTAGGAAGTCTTAGCTTTTTGCATTGTCACAACAAAAAAACATCTCCAATGCAGAGTCAGTGTCAGGGATGAAGATCCCTTTCAAAAAAAGTATGGTTTTGGGTTGTTTTCACAAGGGAGACCTGAGGAAACTGACGGTTATTCAGAAACTTGAAACTGACTTTATGGAAAAACTGTGTGATCAAACTTGACCAAACCTTGGTTTCTTGTACGGGGTAGGACCCTGTATAAACATACTAAAGAATCAGCCATCTAGCATTCATGGTTTTGGAGAAACAGCAATCTCTGTTTTTATGGGCGCAAACGCGTTCTCTAGCTGAGAACACTCACTTTTAGGAACTCTTAGCTTTTTGCATTGTCACAGCAAAAAAAAACATCTCCAATACAGAGTCAGTGTCAGGGATGAACATAAATGTCAAAAAAGTATGGTTTTGGGTTGTTTTCACAAGTGAGACCTGAGGAAACTGACGGTTATTCAGAAACTTGAAACTGAGTTTTTGGAAAAACTGTGTGATCAAACTTGGCCAAACCTTGGTTTCTTGCACGGGGTGGGACCCTGTATAACATACTAAAGAATCAGCCATCTAGCATTCATGGATTTGGAGAAACAGCAATCTCTGTTTTTATGGGCGCAAACGCGTTCTCTAGCTGAGAACACTCACTTTTATCAACTCTTCGCTTTTTGCATTGACACAGCAAAAAAACATCTCAAATGCAAAGTCAGTGTCAGGGATGAAAATCCCTTTCAAAAAGGGATGAACATAAATGTCAAAAAAGTATGGTTTTGGATTGTTTTCACAAGTGAGACCTGAGGAAACTGACGGTTATTCAGAAACTTGAAACTGACTATGTGATCAAACTTGGCCAAACCTTGGTTTCTCGAACGGGGTGGGAGCCTGTATAACATACTAAAGAATCAGACATCTAGCATTCATGGTTTTGGAGAAACAGCAATCTCTGTTTTTATGGGCGCAAACGCGTTCTCTAGCTGAGACCACTCACTTTTAGGAACTCTTAGCTTTTTGCATAGTCACAACAACAAAAAACATCTCAAATGCAGAGTCATTCAGAAACTTGCAACTGACTTTATTTAAAAACTGTGTGATCAAACTTGACCAAACCTTGGTTTCTTGTACGGGGTAGGACCCTGTATAAACATACTAAAGAATCAGCCATCTAACATTCATGGTTTTGGAGAAACAGCAATCTCTGTCTTTATGGGCGCAAACGCGTTCTCTAACTGAGAACACTCACTTTTAACAACTCTTAGCTTTTGTATTGTCACAGCAAAAAAACATCTCCAATGCAGAGTCAGTGTTAGGGCTGAACATAAATGTCAAAAAAGTATGGTTTTGGGTTGTTTTCACAAGTGAGACCTGAGGAAACTGACGGTTATTCAGATACTTGAAACTGACTTTATGGAAAAACTGTGTGATCAAACTTGGCCAAACCTTAGTTTCTTGTACGGGGTAGGACCCTGTATAACATACTAAAGAATCAGCCATCTAGCATTCATGGATTTGGAGAAAAAGCAATCTCTGTTTTTATGGGCGCAAACGCGTTCTCTAGCTGAGAACACTCACTTTTAACAACTCTTAGCTTTTTGCATTGTCACAGCAAAAAAACATCTCCAATGCAGAGTCAGTGTCAGGGATGAAGATCCCTTTCAAAAAGGGATGAACATAAATGTAAAAAAAAGTATGGTTTTGGGTTGTTTTCACAAGGGAGACCTGAGGAAACTGACGGTTATTCAGAAACTTGAAACTGACTTTATGGAAAAACTGTGTGATCAAACTTGACCAAACCTTGGTTTCTTGTACGGGGTAGGACCCTGTATAAACATACTAAAGAATCAGCCATCTAGCATTCATGGTTTTGGAGAAACAGCAATCTCTGTTTTTATGGGCGCAAACGCGTTCTCTAGCTGAGAACACTCACTTTTAGGAACTCTTAGCTTTTTGCATTGTCACAGCAAAAAAAAACATCTCCAATACAGAGTCAGTGTCAGGGATGAACATAAATGTCAAAAAAGTATGGTTTTGGGTTGTTTTCACAAGTGAGACCTGAGGAAACTGACGGTTATTCAGAAACTTGAAACTGAGTTTTTGGAAAAACTGTGTGATCAAACTTGGCCAAACCTTAGTTTCTTGTACGGGGTAGGACCCTGTATAACATACTAAAGAATCAGCCATCTAGCATTCATGGATTTGGAGAAACAGCAATCTCTGTTTTTATGGGCGCAAACGCGTTCTCTAGCTGAGAACACTCAGTTTTAGGAACTCTTAGCTTTTTGCATTGTCACAGCAAAAAAACATCTCCAATGCAGAGTCAGTGTCAGGGATGAACATAAATGTCAAAAAAGTATGGTTTTGGTTTGTTTTCACAAGTGAGACCTGAGGAAACTGACGGTTATTCAGAAACTTGAAACTGACTTCTCTAGCTGAGAGAAGTCAGTTTCCAAAACCATGTAGCATTCATGGTTTTGGAGAAACAGCAATCTCTGTTTTTATGGGCGCAAACGCGTTCTCTAGCTGAGACCACTCACTTTTAGGAACTCTTAGCTTTTTGCATTGTCACAACAACAAAAACATCTCAAATGCAGAGTCATTCAGAAACTTGCAACTGACTTTATTTAAAAACTGTGTGATCAAACTTGACCAAACCTTGGTTTCTTGTACGGGGTAGGACCCTGTATAAACATACTAAAGAATCAGCCATCTAACATTCATGGTTTTGGAGAAACAGCCATCTCTGTCTTTATGGGCGCAAACGCGTTCTCTAGCTGAGAACACTCACTTTTAACAACTCTTAGCTTTTGCATTGTCACAGCAAAAAAACATCTCCAATGCAGAGTCAGTGTTAGGGCTGAACATAAATGTCAAAAAAGTATGGTTTTGGGTTGTTTTCACAAGTGAGACCTGAGGAAACTGACGGTTATTCAGAAACTTGAAACTGACTTTATGGAAAAACTGTGTGATCAAACTTGGCCAAACCTTGATTTCTTGTACGGGGTAAGACCCTGTATAAACATACTAAAGAATCAGCCATCTAACATTCATGGTTTTGGAGAAACAGCAATCTCTGTTTTTATGGGCGCAAACGCGTTCTCTAGCTGAGAACACTCACTTTTAACAACTCTTAGCTTTTTGCATTGTCACAGCAAAAAAACATCTCCAATGCAGAGTTAGTGTCAGGGATGAAGATCCCTTTCAAAAAGGGATGAACATAAATGTCAAAAAAGTATGGTTTTGGGTTGTTTTCACAAGTGAGACCTGAGGAAACTGACGGTTATTCAGAAACTTGAAAC
Organism: Gobius niger; assembly: GCF_951799975.1. Classification (NCBI taxonomy): domain Eukaryota; kingdom Metazoa; phylum Chordata; class Actinopteri; order Gobiiformes; family Gobiidae; genus Gobius; species Gobius niger. Next base: position 21,150,601 of record NC_136866.1, read on the forward strand.
TGAGTCTTTGGAAAAACTGTGTGATCAAACTTGGCCAAACCTTGGTTTCTTGCACGGGGTGGGAGCCTGTATAACATACTAAAGAATCAGCCATCTAGCATTCATGGTTTTGGAGAAACAGCAATCTCTGTTTTTATGGGCGCAAACGCGTTCTCTAGCTGAGAACACTCACTTTTAACAACTCTTAGCTTTTTGCATTGTCACAGCAAAAAAACATCTCCAATGCAGAGTCAGTGTCAGGGATGAAGATCCCTTTCAAAAAAAGTATGGTTTTGGGTTGTTTTCACAAGTGAGACCTGAGGAAACTGACGGTTATTCAGAAACTTGAAACTGACTTTATGGAAAAACTGTGTGATCAAACTTGACCAAACCTTGGTTTCTTGTACGGGGTAGGACCCTGTATAAACATACTAAAGAATCAGCCATCTAGCATTCATGGTTTTGGAGAAACAGCAATCTCTGTTTTTATGGGCGCAAACGCGTTCTCTAGCTGAGAACACTCAGCCATCTAGCGTTCATGGTTTTGGAGAAACAGCAATCTCTGTTTTTATGGGCGCAAACGCGTTCTCTAGCTGAGAACACTCACTTTTAACAACTCTTAGCTTTTTGCATTGTCACAGCAAAAAAACATCTCCAATGCAGAGTCAGTGTCAGGGATGAAGATCCCTTTCAAAAAGGGATGAACATAAATGTAAAAAAAAGTATGGTTTTGGGTTGTTTTCACAAGGGAGACCTGAGGAAACTGACGGTTATTCAGAAACTTGAAACTGACTTTATGGAAAAACTGTGTGATCAAACTTGACCAAACCTTGGTTTCTTGTACGGGGTAGGACCCTGTATAAACATACTAAAGAATCAGCCATCTAGCATTCATGGTTTTGGAGAAACAGCAATCTCTGTTTTTATGGGCGCAAACGCGTTCTCTAGCTGAGAACACTCACTTTTAGGAACTCTTAGCTTTTTGCATTGTCACAGCAAAAAAAAACATCTCCAATACAGAGTCAGTGTCAGGGATGAACATAAATGTCAAAAAAGTATGGTTTTGGGTTGTTTTCACAAGTGAGACCTGAGGAAACTGACGGTTATTCAGAAACTTGAAACTGAGTTTTTGGAAAAACTGTGTGATCAAACTTGGCCAAACCTTAGTTTCTTGTACGGGGTAGGACCCTGTATAACATACTAAAGAATCAGCCATCTAGCATTCATGGATTTGGAGAAACAGCAATCTCTGTTTTTATGGGCGCAAACGCGTTCTCTAGCTGAGAACACTCAGTTTTAGGAACTCTTAGCTTTTTGCATTGTCACAGCAAAAAAACATCTCCAATGCAGAGTCAGTGTCAGGGATGAACATAAATGTCAAAAAAGTATGGTTTTGGTTTGTTTTCACAAGTGAGACCTGAGGAAACTGACGGTTATTCAGAAACTTGAAACTGACTTCTCTAGCTGAGAGAAGTCAGTTTCCAAAACCATGTAGCATTCATGGTTTTGGAGAAACAGCAATCTCTGTTTTTATGGGCGCAAACGCGTTCTCTAGCTGAGACCACTCACTTTTAGGAACTCTTAGCTTTTTGCATTGTCACAACAACAAAAACATCTCAAATGCAGAGTCATTCAGAAACTTGCAACTGACTTTATTTAAAAACTGTGTGATCAAACTTGACCAAACCTTGGTTTCTTGTACGGGGTAGGACCCTGTATAAACATACTAAAGAATCAGCCATCTAACATTCATGGTTTTGGAGAAACAGCCATCTCTGTCTTTATGGGCGCAAACGCGTTCTCTAGCTGAGAACACTCACTTTTAACAACTCTTAGCTTTTGCATTGTCACAGCAAAAAAACATCTCCAATGCAGAGTCAGTGTTAGGGCTGAACATAAATGTCAAAAAAGTATGGTTTTGGGTTGTTTTCACAAGTGAGACCTGAGGAAACTGACGGTTATTCAGAAACTTGAAACTGACTTTATGGAAAAACTGTGTGATCAAACTTGGCCAAACCTTGATTTCTTGTACGGGGTAAGACCCTGTATAAACATACTAAAGAATCAGCCATCTAACATTCATGGTTTTGGAGAAACAGCAATCTCTGTTTTTATGGGCGCAAACGCGTTCTCTAGCTGAGAACACTCACTTTTAACAACTCTTAGCTTTTTGCATTGTCACAGCAAAAAAACATCTCCAATGCAGAGTTAGTGTCAGGGATGAAGATCCCTTTCAAAAAGGGATGAACATAAATGTCAAAAAAGTATGGTTTTGGGTTGTTTTCACAAGTGAGACCTGAGGAAACTGACGGTTATTCAGAAACTTGAAACTGAGTTTTTGGAAAAACTGTGTGATCAAACTTGGCCAAACCTTGGTTTCTTGCACGGGGTGGGAGCCTGTATAACATACTAAAGAATCAGCCATCTAGCATTCATGGTTTTGGAGAAACAGCAATCTCTGTTTTTATGGGCGCAAACGCGTTCTCTAGCTGAGAACACTCACTTTTAACAACTCTTAGCTTTTTGCATTGTCACAGCAAAAAAACATCTCCAATGCAGAGTCAGTGTCAGGGATGAAGATCCCTTTCAAAAAAAGTATGGTTTTGGGTTGTTTTCACAAGTGAGACCTGAGGAAACTGACGGTTATTCAGAAACTTGAAACTGACTTTATGGAAAAACTGTGTGATCAAACTTGACCAAACCTTGGTTTCTTGTACGGGGTAGGACCCTGTATAAACATACTAAAGAATCAGCCATCTAGCATTCATGGTTTTGGAGAAACAGCAATCTCTGTTTTTATGGGCGCAAACGCGTTCTCTAGCTGAGAACACTCAGCCATCTAGCGTTCATGGTTTTGGAGAAACAGCAATCTCTGTTTTTATGGGCGCAAACGCGTTCTCTAGCTGAGAACACTCACTTTTAGGAAGTCTTAGCTTTTTGCATTGTCACAACAAAAAAACATCTCCAATGCAGAGTCAGTGTCAGGGATGAAGATCCCTTTCAAAAAAAGTATGGTTTTGGGTTGTTTTCACAAGGGAGACCTGAGGAAACTGACGGTTATTCAGAAACTTGAAACTGACTTTATGGAAAAACTGTGTGATCAAACTTGGCCAAACCTTGATTTCTTGTACGGGGTAAGACCCTGTATAAACATACTAAAGAATCAGCCATCTAACATTCATGGTTTTGGAGAAACAGCAATCTCTGTTTTTATGGGCGCAAACGCGTTCTCTAGCTGAGAACACTCACTTTTAACAACTCTTAGCTTTTTGCATTGTCACAGCAAAAAAACATCTCCAATGCAGAGTTAGTGTCAGGGATGAAGATCCCTTTCAAAAAGGGATGAACATAAATGTCAAAAAAGTATGGTTTTGGGTTGTTTTCACAAGTGAGACCTGAGGAAACTGACGGTTATTCAGAAACTTGAAACTGAGTTTTTGGAAAAACTGTGTGATCAAACTTGGCCAAACCTTGGTTTCTTGCACGGGGTGGGAGCCTGTATAACATACTAAAGAATCAGCCATCTAGCATTCATGGTTTTGGAGAAACAGCAATCTCTGTTTTTATGGGCGCAAACGCGTTCTCTAGCTGAGAACACTCACTTTTAACAACTCTTAGCTTTTTGCATTGTCACAGCAAAAAAACATCTCCAATGCAGAGTCAGTGTCAGGGATGAAGATCCCTTTCAAAAAAAGTATGGTTTTGGGTTGTTTTCACAAGTGAGACCTGAGGAAACTGACGGTTATTCAGAAACTTGAAACTGACTTTATGGAAAAACTGTGTGATCAAACTTGACCAAACCTTGGTTTCTTGTACGGGGTAGGACCCTGTATAAACATACTAAAGAATCAGCCATCTAGCATTCATGGTTTTGGAGAAACAGCAATCTCTGTTTTTATGGGCGCAAACGCGTTCTCTAGCTGAGAACACTCACTTTTAACAACTCTTAGCTTTTTGCATTGTCACAGCAAAAAAACATCTCCAATGCAGAGTCAGTGTCAGGGATGAACATAAATGTCAAAAAAGTATGGTTTTGGGTTGTTTTCACAAGTGAGACCTGAGGAAACTGACGGTTATTCAGAAACTTGAAACTGAGTTTTTGGAAAAACTGTGTGATCAAACTTGGCCAAACCTTGGTTTCTTGCACGGGGTGGGACCCTGTATAACATACTAAAGAATCAGCCATCTAGCATTCATGGATTTGGAGAAACAGCAATCTCTGTTTTTATGGGCGCAAACGCGTTCTCTAGCTGAGAACACTCACTTTTATCAACTCTTCGCTTTTTGCATTGACACAGCAAAAAAACATCTCAAATGCAAAGTCAGTGTCAGGGATGAAAATCCCTTTCAAAAAGGGATGAACATAAATGTCAAAAAAGTATGGTTTTGGATTGTTTTCACAAGTGAGACCTGAGGAAACTGACGGTTATTCAGAAACTTGAAACTGACTATGTGATCAAACTTGGCCAAACCTTGGTTTCTCGAACGGGGTGGGAGCCTGTATAACATACTAAAGAATCAGACATCTAGCATTCATGGTTTTGGAGAAACAGCAATCTCTGTTTTTATGGGCGCAAACGCGTTCTCTAGCTGAGACCACTCACTTTTAGGAACTCTTAGCTTTTTGCATAGTCACAACAACAAAAAACATCTCAAATGCAGAGTCATTCAGAAACTTGCAACTGACTTTATTTAAAAACTGTGTGATCAAACTTGACCAAACCTTGGTTTCTTGTACGGGGTAGGACCCTGTATAAACATACTAAAGAATCAGCCATCTAACATTCATGGTTTTGGAGAAACAGCAATCTCTGTCTTTATGGGCGCAAACGCGTTCTCTAACTGAGAACACTCACTTTTAACAACTCTTAGCTTTTGTATTGTCACAGCAAAAAAACATCTCCAATGCAGAGTCAGTGTTAGGGCTGAACATAAATGTCAAAAAAGTATGGTTTTGGGTTGTTTTCACAAGTGAGACCTGAGGAAACTGACGGTTATTCAGATACTTGAAACTGACTTTATGGAAAAACTGTGTGATCAAACTTGGCCAAACCTTAGTTTCTTGTACGGGGTAGGACCCTGTATAACATACTAAAGAATCAGCCATCTAGCATTCATGGATTTGGAGAAAAAGCAATCTCTGTTTTTATGGGCGCAAACGCGTTCTCTAGCTGAGAACACTCACTTTTAACAACTCTTAGCTTTTTGCATTGTCACAGCAAAAAAACATCTCCAATGCAGAGTCAGTGTCAGGGATGAAGATCCCTTTCAAAAAGGGATGAACATAAATGTAAAAAAAAGTATGGTTTTGGGTTGTTTTCACAAGGGAGACCTGAGGAAACTGACGGTTATTCAGAAACTTGAAACTGACTTTATGGAAAAACTGTGTGATCAAACTTGACCAAACCTTGGTTTCTTTGTACGGGGTAGGACCCTGTATAAACATACTAAAGAATCAGCCATCTAGCATTCATGGTTTTGGAGAAACAGCAATCTCTGTTTTTATGGGCGCAAACGCGTTCTCTAGCTGAGAACACTCACTTTTAGGAACTCTTAGCTTTTTGCATTGTCACAGCAAAAAAAAACATCTCCAATACAGAGTCAGTGTCAGGGATGAACATAAATGTCAAAAAAGTATGGTTTTGGGTTGTTTTCACATGTGAGACCTGAGGAAACTGACGGTTATTCAGAAACTTGAAACTGAGTTTTTGGAAAAACTGTGTGATCAAACTTGGCCAAACCTTAGTTTCTTGTACGGGGTAGGACCCTGTATAACATACTAAAGAATCAGCCATCTAGCATTCATGGATTTGGAGAAACAGCAATCTCTGTTTTTATGGGCGCAAACGCGTTCTCTAGCTGAGAACACTCAGTTTTAGGAACTCTTAGCTTTTTGCATTGTCACAGCAAAAAAACATCTCCAATGCAGAGTCAGTGTCAGGGATGAACATAAATGTCAAAAAAGTATGGTTTTGGTTTGTTTTCACAAGTGAGACCTGAGGAAACTGACGGTTATTCAGAAACTTGAAACTGACTTCTCTAGCTGAGAGAAGTCAGTTTCCAAAACCATGTAGCATTCATGGTTTTGGAGAAACAGCAATCTCTGTTTTTATGGGCGCAAACGCGTTCTCTAGCTGAGACCACTCACTTTTAGGAACTCTTAGCTTTTTGCATTGTCACAACAACAAAAACATCTCAAATGCAGAGTCATTCAGAAACTTGCAACTGACTTTATTTAAAAACTGTGTGATCAAACTTGACCAAACCTTGGTTTCTTGTACGGGGTAGGACCCTGTATAAACATACTAAAGAATCAGCCATCTAACATTCATGGTTTTGGAGAAACAGCCATCTCTGTCTTTATGGGCGCAAACGCGTTCTCTAGCTGAGAACACTCACTTTTAACAACTCTTAGCTTTTGCATTGTCACAGCAAAAAAACATCTCCAATGCAGAGTCAGTGTTAGGGCTGAACATAAATGTCAAAAAAGTATGGTTTTGGGTTGTTTTCACAAGTGAGACCTGAGGAAACTGACGGTTATTCAGAAACTTGAAACTGAGTTTTTGGAAAAACTGTGTGATCAAACTTGGCCAAACCTTGGTTTCTTGCACGGGGTGGGAGCCTGTATAACATACTAAAGAATCAGCCATCTAGCATTCATGGTTTTGGAGAAACAGCAATCTCTGTTTTTATGGGCGCAAACGCGTTCTCTAGCTGAGAACACTCACTTTTAACAACTCTTAGCTTTTTGCATTGTCACAGCAAAAAAACATCTCCAATGCAGAGTCAGTGTCAGGGATGAAGATCCCTTTCAAAAAAAGTATGGTTTTGGGTTGTTTTCACAAGTGAGACCTGAGGAAACTGACGGTTATTCAGAAACTTGAAACTGACTTTATGGAAAAACTGTGTGATCAAACTTGACCAAACCTTGGTTTCTTGTACGGGGTAGGACCCTGTATAAACATACTAAAGAATCAGCCATCTAGCATTCATGGTTTTGGAGAAACAGCAATCTCTGTTTTTATGGGCGCAAACGCGTTCTCTAGCTGAGAACACTCAGTTTTAGGAACTCTTAGCTTTTTGCATAGTCACAGCAAAAAAACATCTCCAATGCAGAGTCAGTGTCAGGGATGAAGATCCCTTTCAAAAAGGGATGAACATAAATGTCAAAAAAGTATGGTTTTGGGTTGTTTTCACAAGTGAGACCTGAGGAAACTGACGGTTATTCAGAAACTTGAAACTGAGTTTTTGGAAAAACTGTGCGATCAAACTTGGCCAAACCTTGGTTTCTTGCACGGGGTGGGAGCCTGTATAACATACTAAAGAATCAGCCATCTAGCGTTCATGGTTTTGAAGAAACAGCAATCTCTGTTTTTATGGGCGCAAACGCGTTCTCTAGCTGAGAACACTCACTTTTAGGAACTCTTAGCTTTTTGCATTGTCACAGCAAAAAAACATCTCAAATGCAGGGTCAGTGTCAGGGATGAAGATCCCTTTCAAAAAGGGATGAACATAAATGTCAAAAAAGTATGGTTTTGGATTGTTTTCACAAGTGAGACCTGAAGAAACTGACGGTTATTCAGAAACTTGCAACTGACTTTATGGAAAAACTGTGTGATCAAACTTGACCAAACCTTGGTTTCTTGTACGGGGTGGGACCCTGTATACTAAAGAATCAGCCATCTAGCATTCATGGTTTTGGAGAAACAGCAATCTCTGTTTTTATGGGCGAAAACGCGTTCTCTAGCTGAGAACACTCACTTTTAGGAACTCTTAGCTTTTTGCATAGTCACAGCAAAAAAACATCTCAAATGCAGAGTCAGTGTCAGGGATGAAGATCCCTTTCAAAAAGGGATGAACATAAATGTCAAAAAAGTATGGTTTTGGGTTGTTTTCACAAGTGAGACCTGAGGAAACTGACGGTTATTCAGAAACTTGAAACAGTTTTTGGAAAAACTGTGTGATCAAACTTGGCCAAACCTTAGTTTCTTGTACGGGGTAGGACCCTGTATAACATACTAAAGAATCAGCCATCTAGCATTCATGGATTTGGAGAAACAGCAATCTCTGTTTTTATGGGCGCAAACGCGTTCTCTAGCTGAGAACACTCAGTTTTAGGAACTCTTAGCTTTTTGCATTGTCACAGCAAAAAAACATCTCCAATGCAGAGTCAGTGTCAGGGATGAACATAAATGTCAAAAAAGTATGGTTTTGGTTTGTTTTCACAAGTGAGACCTGAGGAAACTGACGGTTATTCAGAAACTTGAAACTGACTATGTGATCAAACTTGGCCAAACCTTGGTTTCTCGCACGGGGTGGGAGCCTGTATAACATACTAAAGAATCAGACATCTAGCATTCATGGTTTTGGAGAAACAGCAATCTCTGTTTTTATGGGCGCAAACGCGTTCTCTAGATGAGAACACTCACTTTTAACAACTCTTAGCTTTTGCATTGTCACAGCAAAAAAACATCTCCAATGCAGAGTCAGTGTCAGGGATGAAGATCCCTTTCAAAAAAAGTATGGTTTTGGGTTGTTTTCACAAGTGAGACCTGAGGAAACTGACGGTTATTCAGAAACTTGAAACTGACTTTATGGAAAAACTCTGTGATCAAACTTGGCCAAACCTTGATGTCTTGTACGGGGTAAGACCCTGTATAAACATACTAAAGAATCAGCCATCTAGCATTCATGGTTTTGGAGAAACAGCAATCTCTGTTTTTATGGGCGCAAACGCGTTCTCTAGCTGAGAACACTCACTTTTAACAACTCTTAGCTTTTTGCATTGTCACAGCAAAAAAACATCTCCAATGCAGAGTCAGTGTCAGGGATGAAGATCCCTTTCAAAAAAAGTATGGTTTTGGGTTGTTTTCACAAGTGAGACCTGAGGAAACTGACGGTTATTCAGAAACTTGAAACTGACTTTATGGAAAAACTGTGTGATCAAACTTGACCAAACCTTGGTTTCTTGTACGGGGTAGGACCCTGTATAAACATACTAAAGAATCAGCCATCTAGCATTCATGGTTTTGGAGAAACAGCAATCTCTGTTTTTATGGGCGCAAACGCGTTCTCTAGCTGAGAACACTCAGTTTTAGGAACTCTTAGCTTTTTGCATAGTCACAGCAAAAAAACATCTCCAATGCAGAGTCAGTGTCAGGGATGAAGATCCCTTTCAAAAAGGGATGAACATAAATGTCAAAAAGTATGGTTTTGGGTTGTTTTCACAAGTGAGACCTGAAGAAACTGACGGTTATTCAGAAACTTGCAACTGACTTTATGGAAAAACTGTGTGATCAAACTTGACCAAACCTTGGTTTCTTGTACGGGGTGGGACCCTGTATACTAAAGAATCAGCCATCTAGCATTCATGGTTTTGGAGAAACAGCAATCTCTGTTTTTATGGGCGCAAACGCGTTCTCTAGCTGAGAACACTCACTTTTAGGAACTCTTAGCTTTTTGCATTGTCACAGCAAAAAAACATCTCAAATGCAGGGTCAGTGTCAGGGATGAAGATCCCTTTCAAAAAGGGATGAACATAAATGTCAAAAAAGTATGGTTTTGGATTGTTTTCACAAGTGAGACCTGAAGAAACTGACGGTTATTCAGAAACTTGCAACTGACTTTATGGAAAAACTGTGTGATCAAACTTGACCAAACCTTGGTTTCTTGTACGGGGTGGGACCCTGTATACTAAAGAATCAGCCATCTAGCATTCATGGTTTTGGAGAAACAGCAATCTCTGTTTTTATGGGCGAAAACGCGTTCTCTAGCTGAGAACACTCACTTTTAGGAACTCTTAGCTTTTTGCATAGTCACAGCAAAAAAACATCTCAAATGCAGAGTCAGTGTCAGGGATGAAGATCCCTTTCAAAAAGGGATGAACATAAATGTCAAAAAAGTATGGTTTTGGGTTGTTTTCACAAGTGAGACCTGAGGAAACTGACGGTTATTCAGAAACTTGAAACTGAGTTTTTGGAAAAACTGTGTGATCAAACTTGGCCAAACCTTAGTTTCTTGTACGGGGTAGGACCCTGTATAACATACTAAAGAATCAGCCATCTAGCATTCATGGATTTGGAGAAACAGCAATCTCTGTTTTTATGGGCGCAAACGCGTTCTCTAGCTGAGAACACTCAGTTTTAGGAACTCTTAGCTTTTTGCATTGTCACAGCAAAAAAACATCTCCAATGCAGAGTCAGTGTCAGGGATGAACATAAATGTCAAAAAAGTATGGTTTTGGTTTGTTTTCACAAGTGAGACCTGAGGAAACTGACGGTTATTCAGAAACTTGAAACTGACTATGTGATCAAACTTGGCCAAACCTTGGTTTCTCGCACGGGGTGGGAGCCTGTATAACATACTAAAGAATCAGACATCTAGCATTCATGGTTTTGGAGAAACAGCAATCTCTGTTTTTATGGGCGCAAACGCGTTCTCTAGATGAGAACACTCACTTTTAACAACTCTTAGCTTTTGCATTGTCACAGCAAAAAAACATCTCCAATGCAGAGTCAGTGTCAGGGATGAAGATCCCTTTCAAAAAAAGTATGGTTTTGGGTTGTTTTCACAAGTGAGACCTGAGGAAACTGACGGTTATTCAGAAACTTGAAACTGACTTCTCTAGCTGAGAGAAGTCAGTTTCCAAAACCATGTAGCATTCATGGTTTTGGAGAAACAGCAATCTCTGTTTTTATGGGCGCAAACGCGTTCTCTAGCTGAGACCACTCACTTTTAGGAACTCTTAGCTTTTTGCATTGTCACAACAAAAAAAACATCTCAAATGCAGAGTCATTCAGAAACTTGCAACTGACTTTATTTAAAAACTGTGTGATCAAACTTGACCAAACCTTGGTTTCTTGTACGGGGTAGGACCCTGTATAAACATACTAAAGAATCAGCCATCTAACATTCATGGTTTTGGAGAAACAGCCATCTCTGTTTTTATGGGCGCAAACGCGTTCTCTAGCTGAGAACACTCACTTTTAACAACTCTTAGCTTTTGCATTGTCACAGCAAAAAAACATCTCCAATGCAGAGTCAGTGTTAGGGCTGAACATAAATGTCAAAAAAGTATGGTTTTGGGTTGTTTTCACAAGTGAGACCTGAGGAAACTGACGGTTATTCAGAAACTTGAAACTGACTTTATGGAAAAACTGTGTGATCAAACTTGGCCAAACCTTGATTTCTTGTACGGGGTAAGACCCTGTATAAACATACTAAAGAATCAGCCATCTAACATTCATGGTTTTGGAGAAACAGCAATCTCTGTTTTTATGGGCGCAAACGCGTTCTCTAGCTGAGAACACTCACTTTTAACAACTCTTAGCTTTTTGCATTGTCACAGCAAAAAAACATCTCCAATGCAGAGTCAGTGTCAGGGATGAAGATCCCTTTCAAAAAGGGATGAACATAAATGTCAAAAAAGTATGGTTTTGGGTTGTTTTCACAAGTGAGACCTGAGGAAACTGACGGTTATTCAGAAACTTGAAACTGAGTTTTTGGAAAAACTGTGTGATCAAACTTGGCCAAACCTTGGTTTCTTGCACGGGGTGGGAGCCTGTATAACATACTAAAGAATCAGCCATCTAGCATTCATGGTTTTGGAGAAACAGCAATCTCTGTTTTTATGGGCGCAAACGCGTTCTCTAGCTGAGAACACTCACTTTTAACAACTCTTAGCTTTTTGCATTGTCACAGCAAAAAAACATCTCCAATGCAGAGTCAGTGTCAGGGATGAAGATCCCTTTCAAAAAAAGTATGGTTTTGGGTTGTTTTCACAAGTGAGACCTGAGGAAACTGACGGTTATTCAGAAACTTGAAACTGACTTTATGGAAAAACTGTGTGATCAAACTTGACCAAACCTTGGTTTCTTGTACGGGGTAGGACCCTGTATAAACATACTAAAGAATCAGCCATCTAGCATTCATGGTTTTGGAGAAACAGCAATCTCTGTTTTTATGGGCGCAAACGCGTTCTCTAGCTGAGAACACTCAGTTTTAGGAACTCTTAGCTTTTTGCATAGTCACAGCAAAAAAACATCTCCAATGCAGAGTCAGTGTCAGGGATGAAGATCCCTTTCAAAAAGGGATGAACATAAATGTCAAAAAAGTATGGTTTTGGGTTGTTTTCACAAGTGAGACCTGAGGAAACTGACGGTTATTCAGAAACTTGAAACTGAGTTTTTGGAAAAACTGTGCGATCAAACTTGGCCAAACCTTGGTTTCTTGCACGGGGTGGGAGCCTGTATAACATACTAAAGAATCAGCCATCTAGCGTTCATGGTTTTGGAGAAACAGCAATCTCTGTTTTTATGGGCGCAAACGCGTTCTCTAGCTGAGAACACTCACTTTTAGGAAGTCTTAGCTTTTTGCATTGTCACAACAAAAAAACATCTCCAATGCAGAGTCAGTGTCAGGGATGAAGATCCCTTTCAAAAAAAGTATGGTTTTGGGTTGTTTTCACAAGGGAGACCTGAGGAAACTGACGGTTATTCAGAAACTTGAAACTGACTTTATGGAAAAACTGTGTGATCAAACTTGACCAAACCTTGGTTTCTTGTACGGGGTAGGACCCTGTATAAACATACTAAAGAATCAGCCATCTAGCATTCATGGTTTTGGAGAAACAGCAATCTCTGTTTTTATGGGCGCAAACGCGTTCTCTAGCTGAGAACACTCACTTTTAGGAACTCTTAGCTTTTTGCATTGTCACAGCAAAAAAAAACATCTCCAATACAGAGTCAGTGTCAGGGATGAACATAAATGTCAAAAAAGTATGGTTTTGGGTTGTTTTCACAAGTGAGACCTGAGGAAACTGACGGTTATTCAGAAACTTGAAACTGAGTTTTTGGAAAAACTGTGTGATCAAACTTGGCCAAACCTTGGTTTCTTGCACGGGGTGGGACCCTGTATAACATACTAAAGAATCAGCCATCTAGCATTCATGGATTTGGAGAAACAGCAATCTCTGTTTTTATGGGCGCAAACGCGTTCTCTAGCTGAGAACACTCACTTTTATCAACTCTTCGCTTTTTGCATTGACACAGCAAAAAAACATCTCAAATGCAAAGTCAGTGTCAGGGATGAAAATCCCTTTCAAAAAGGGATGAACATAAATGTCAAAAAAGTATGGTTTTGGATTGTTTTCACAAGTGAGACCTGAGGAAACTGACGGTTATTCAGAAACTTGAAACTGACTATGTGATCAAACTTGGCCAAACCTTGGTTTCTCGAACGGGGTGGGAGCCTGTATAACATACTAAAGAATCAGACATCTAGCATTCATGGTTTTGGAGAAACAGCAATCTCTGTTTTTATGGGCGCAAACGCGTTCTCTAGCTGAGACCACTCACTTTTAGGAACTCTTAGCTTTTTGCATAGTCACAACAACAAAAAACATCTCAAATGCAGAGTCATTCAGAAACTTGCAACTGACTTTATTTAAAAACTGTGTGATCAAACTTGACCAAACCTTGGTTTCTTGTACGGGGTAGGACCCTGTATAAACATACCAAAGAATCAGCCATCTAACATTCATGGTTTTGGAGAAACAGCAATCTCTGTCTTTATGGGCGCAAACGCGTTCTCTAGCTGAGAACACTCACTTTTAACAACTCTTAGCTTTTGCATTGTCACAGCAAAAAAACATCTCCAATGCAGAGTCAGTGTTAGGGCTGAACATAAATGTCAAAAAAGTATGGTTTTGGGTTGTTTTCACAAGTGAGACCTGAGGAAACTGACGGTTATTCAGATACTTGAAACTGACTTTATGGAAAAACTGTGTGATCAAACTTGGCCAAACCTTAGTTTCTTGTACGGGGTAGGACCCTGTATAACATACTAAAGAATCAGCCATCTAGCATTCATGGATTTGGAGAAAAAGCAATCTCTGTTTTTATGGGCGCAAACGCGTTCTCTAGCTGAGAACACTCACTTTTAACAACTCTTAGCTTTTTGCATTGTCACAGCAAAAAAACATCTCCAATGCAGAGTCAGTGTCAGGGATGAAGATCCCTTTCAAAAAGGGATGAACATAAATGTCAAAAAAGTATGGTTTTGGGTTGTTTTCACAAGTGAGACCTGAGGAAACTGACGGTTATTCAGAAACTTGAAACTGAGTTTTTGGAAAAACTGTGTGATCAAACTTGGCCAAACCTTAGTTTCTTGTACGGGGTAGGACCCTGTATAACATACTAAAGAATCAGCCATCTAGCATTCATGGATTTGGAGAAACAGCAATCTCTGTTTTTATGGGCGCAAACGCGTTCTCTAGCTGAGAACACTCACTTTTAACAACTCTTAGCTTTTGCATTGTCACAGCAAAAAAACATCTCCAATGCAGAGTCAGTGTTAGGGCTGAACATAAATGTCAAAAAAGTATGGTTTTGGGTTGTTTTCACAAGTGAGACCTGAGGAAACTGACGGTTATTCAGAAACTTGAAACTGAGTTTTTGGAAAAACTGTGTGATCAAACTTGACCAAACCTTGGTTTCTTGTACGGGGTAGGACCCTGTATAAACATACTAAAGAATCAGCCATCTAGCATTCATGGTTTTGGAGAAACAGCAATCTCTGTTTTTATGGGCGCAAACGCGTTCTCTAGCTGAGAACACTCAGTTTTAGGAACTCTTAGCTTTTTGCATAGTCACAGCAAAAAAACATCTCCAATGCAGAGTCAGTGTCAGGGATGAAGATCCCTTTCAAAAAGGGATGAACATAAATGTCAAAAAAGTATGGTTTTGGGTTGTTTTCACAAGTGAGACCTGAGGAAACTGACGGTTATTCAGAAACTTGAAACTGAGTTTTTGGAAAAACTGTGCGATCAAACTTGGCCAAACCTTGGTTTCTTGCACGGGGTGGGAGCCTGTATAACATACTAAAGAATCAGCCATCTAGCGTTCATGGTTTTGGAGAAACAGCAATCTCTGTTTTTATGGGCGCAAACGCGTTCTCTAGCTGAGAACACTCACTTTTAGGAACTCTTAGCTTTTTGCATTGTCACAGCAAAAAAACATCTCAAATGCAGGGTCAGTGTCAGGGATGAAGATCCCTTTCAAAAAGGGATGAACATAAATGTCAAAAAAGTATGGTTTTGGGTTGTTTTCACAAGTGAGACCTGAGGAAACTGACGGTTATTCAGAAACTTGAAACTGAGTTTTTGGAAAAACTGTGTGATCAAACTTGGCCAAACCTTAGTTTCTTGTACGGGGTAGGACCCTGTATAACATACTAAAGAATCAGCCATCTAGCATTCATGGATTTGGAGAAACAGCAATCTCTGTTTTTATGGGCGCAAACGCGTTCTCTAGCTGAGAACACTCAGTTTTAGGAACTCTTAGCTTTTTGCATTGTCACAGCAAAAAAACATCTCCAATGCAGAGTCAGTGTCAGGGATGAACATAAATGTCAAAAAAGTATGGTTTTGGTTTGTTTTCACAAGTGAGACCTGAGGAAACTGACGGTTATTCAGAAACTTGAAACTGACTATGTGATCAAACTTGGCCAAACCTTGGTTTCTCGCACGGGGTGGGAGCCTGTATAACATACTAAAGAATCAGACATCTAGCATTCATGGTTTTGGAGAAACAGCAATCTCTGTTTTTATGGGCGCAAACGCGTTCTCTAGATGAGAACACTCACTTTTAACAACTCTTAGCTTTTGCATTGTCACAGCAAAAAAACATCTCCAATGCAGAGTCAGTGTCAGGGATGAAGATCCCTTTCAAAAAAAGTATGGTTTTGGGTTGTTTTCACAAGTGAGACCTGAGGAAACTGACGGTTATTCAGAAACTTGCAACTGACTTTATTTAAAAACTGTGTGATCAAACTTGACCAAACCTTGGTTTCTTGTACGGGGTAGGACCCTGTATAAACATACTAAAGAATCAGCCATCTAACATTCATGGTTTTGGAGAAACAGCCATCTCTGTCTTTATGGGCGCAAACGCGTTCTCTAGCTGAGAACACTCACTTTTAACAACTCTTAGCTTTTGCATTGTCACAGCAAAAATACATCTCCAATGCAGAGTCAGTGTTAGGGCTGAACATAAATGTCAAAAAAGTATGGTTTTGGGTTGTTTTCACAAGTGAGACCTGAGGAAACTGACGGTTATTCAGAAACTTGAAACTGACTTTATGGAAAAACTCTGTGATCAAACTTGGCCAAACCTTGATGTCTTGTACGGGGTAAGACCCTGTATAAACATACTAAAGAATCAGCCATCTAGCATTCATGGTTTTGGAGAAACAGCAATCTCTGTTTTTATGGGCGCAAACGCGTTCTCTAGCTGAGAACACTCACTTTTAACAACTCTTAGCTTTTTGCATTGTCACAGCAAAAAAACATCTCCAATGCAGAGTCAGTGTCAGGGATGAAGATCCCTTTCAAAAAAAGTATGGTTTTGGGTTGTTTTCACAAGTGAGACCTGAGGAAACTGACGGTTATTCAGAAACTTGAAACTGACTTTATGGAAAAACTGTGTGATCAAACTTGACCAAACCTTGGTTTCTTGTACGGGGTAGGACCCTGTATAAACATACTAAAGAATCAGCCATCTAGCATTCATGGTTTTGGAGAAACAGCAATCTCTGTTTTTATGGGCGCAAACGCGTTCTCTAGCTGAGAACACTCAGTTTTAGGAACTCTTAGCTTTTTGCATAGTCACAGCAAAAAAACATCTCCAATGCAGAGTCAGTGTCAGGGATGAAGATCCCTTTCAAAAAGGGATGAACATAAATGTCAAAAAAGTATGGTTTTGGGTTGTTTTCACAAGTGAGACCTGAAGAAACTGACGGTTATTCAGAAACTTGCAACTGACTTTATGGAAAAACTGTGTGATCAAACTTGACCAAACCTTGGTTTCTTGTACGGGGTAGGACCCTGTATAAACATACTAAAGAATCAGCCATCTAACATTCATGGTTTTGGAGAAACAGCAATCTCTGTTTTTATGGGCGCAAACGCGTTCTCTAGCTGAGAACACTCAGTTTTAGGAACTCTTAGCTTTTTGCATTGTCACAGCAAAAAAACATCTCCAATGCAGAGTCAGTGTCAGGGATGAACATAAATGTCAAAAAAGTATGGTTTTGGTTTGTTTTCACAAGTGAGACCTGAGGAAACTGACGGTTATTAAGAAACTTGAAACTGACTTCTCTAGCTGAGAGAAGTCAGTTTCCAAAACCATGTAGCATTCATGGTTTTGGAGAAACAGCAATCTCTGTTTTTATGGGCGCAAACGCGTTCTCTAGCTGAGACCACTCACTTTTAGGAACTCTTAGCTTTTTGCATTGTCACAACAACAAAAACATCTCAAATGCAGAGTCATTCAGAAACTTGCAACTGACTTTATTTAAAAACTGTGTGATCAAACTTGACCAAACCTTGGTTTCTTGTACGGGGTAGGACCCTGTATAAACATACTAAAGAATCAGCCATCTAACATTCATGGTTTTGGAGAAACAGCCATCTCTGTCTTTATGGGCGCAAACGCGTTCTCTAGCTGAGAACACTCACTTTTAACAACTCTTAGCTTTTGCATTGTCACAGCAAAAAAACATCTCCAATGCAGAGTCAGTGTTAGGGCTGAACATAAATGTCAAAAAAGTATGGTTTTGGGTTGTTTTCACAAGTGAGACCTGAGGAAACTGACGGTTATTCAGAAACTTGAAACTGACTTTATGGAAAAACTGTGTGATCAAACTTGGCCAAACCTTGATTTCTTGTACGGGGTAAGACCCTGTATAAACATACTAAAGAATCAGCCATCTAACATTCATGGTTTTGGAGAAACAGCAATCTCTGTTTTTATGGGCGCAAACGCGTTCTCTAGCTGAGAACACTCACTTTTAACAACTCTTAGCTTTTTGCATTGTCACAGCAAAAAAACATCTCCAATGCAGAGTCAGTGTCAGGGATGAAGATCCCTTTCAAAAAGGGATGAACATAAATGTCAAAAAAGTATGGTTTTGGGTTGTTTTCACAAGTGAGACCTGAGGAAACTGACGGTTATTCAGAAACTTGAAACTGACTATGTGATCAAACTTGGCCAAACCTTGGTTTCTCGAACGGGGTGGGAGCCTGTATAACATACTAAAGAATCAGACATCTAGCATTCATGGTTTTGGAGAAACAGCAATCTCTGTTTTTATGGGCGCAAACGCGTTCTCTAGCTGAGACCACTCACTTTTAGGAACTCTTAGCTTTTTGCATAGTCACAACAACAAAAAACATCTCAAATGCAGAGTCATTCAGAAACTTGCAACTGACTTTATTTAAAAACTGTGTGATCAAACTTGACCAAACCTTGGTTTCTTGTACGGGGTAGGACCCTGTATAAACATACTAAAGAATCAGCCATCTAACATTCATGGTTTTGGAGAAACAGCAATCTCTGTCTTTATGGGCGCAAACGCGTTCTCTAACTGAGAACACTCACTTTTAACAACTCTTAGCTTTTGTATTGTCACAGCAAAAAAACATCTCCAATGCAGAGTCAGTGTTAGGGCTGAACATAAATGTCAAAAAAGTATGGTTTTGGGTTGTTTTCACAAGTGAGACCTGAGGAAACTGACGGTTATTCAGATACTTGAAACTGACTTTATGGAAAAACTGTGTGATCAAACTTGGCCAAACCTTAGTTTCTTGTACGGGGTAGGACCCTGTATAACATACTAAAGAATCAGCCATCTAGCATTCATGGATTTGGAGAAAAAGCAATCTCTGTTTTTATGGGCGCAAACGCGTTCTCTAGCTGAGAACACTCACTTTTAACAACTCTTAGCTTTTTGCATTGTCACAGCAAAAAAACATCTCCAATGCAGAGTCAGTGTCAGGGATGAAGATCCCTTTCAAAAAGGGATGAACATAAATGTAAAAAAAAGTATGGTTTTGGGTTGTTTTCACAAGGGAGACCTGAGGAAACTGACGGTTATTCAGAAACTTGAAACTGACTTTATGGAAAAACTGTGTGATCAAACTTGACCAAACCTTGGTTTCTTGTACGGGGTAGGACCCTGTATAAACATACTAAAGAATCAGCCATCTAGCATTCATGGTTTTGGAGAAACAGCAATCTCTGTTTTTATGGGCGCAAACGCGTTCTCTAGCTGAGAACACTCACTTTTAGGAACTCTTAGCTTTTTGCATTGTCACAGCAAAAAAAAACATCTCCAATACAGAGTCAGTGTCAGGGATGAACATAAATGTCAAAAAAGTATGGTTTTGGGTTGTTTTCACAAGTGAGACCTGAGGAAACTGACGGTTATTCAGAAACTTGAAACTGAGTTTTTGGAAAAACTGTGTGATCAAACTTGGCCAAACCTTAGTTTCTTGTACGGGGTAGGACCCTGTATAACATACTAAAGAATCAGCCATCTAGCATTCATGGATTTGGAGAAACAGCAATCTCTGTTTTTATGGGCGCAAACGCGTTCTCTAGCTGAGAACACTCAGTTTTAGGAACTCTTAGCTTTTTGCATTGTCACAGCAAAAAAACATCTCCAATGCAGAGTCAGTGTCAGGGATGAACATAAATGTCAAAAAAGTATGGTTTTGGTTTGTTTTCACAAGTGAGACCTGAGGAAACTGACGGTT
This sequence comes from Gobius niger, assembly GCF_951799975.1. Lineage (NCBI taxonomy): Eukaryota > Metazoa > Chordata > Actinopteri > Gobiiformes > Gobiidae > Gobius > Gobius niger. Next base: position 21,170,174 of record NC_136866.1, read on the forward strand.
ATTAAGAAACTTGAAACTGACTTCTCTAGCTGAGAGAAGTCAGTTTCCAAAACCATGTAGCATTCATGGTTTTGGAGAAACAGCAATCTCTGTTTTTATGGGCGCAAACGCGTTCTCTAGCTGAGACCACTCACTTTTAGGAACTCTTAGCTTTTTGCATTGTCACAACAACAAAAACATCTCAAATGCAGAGTCATTCAGAAACTTGCAACTGACTTTATTTAAAAACTGTGTGATCAAACTTGACCAAACCTTGGTTTCTTGTACGGGGTAGGACCCTGTATAAACATACTAAAGAATCAGCCATCTAACATTCATGGTTTTGGAGAAACAGCCATCTCTGTCTTTATGGGCGCAAACGCGTTCTCTAGCTGAGAACACTCACTTTTAACAACTCTTAGCTTTTGCATTGTCACAGCAAAAAAACATCTCCAATGCAGAGTCAGTGTTAGGGCTGAACATAAATGTCAAAAAAGTATGGTTTTGGGTTGTTTTCACAAGTGAGACCTGAGGAAACTGACGGTTATTCAGAAACTTGAAACTGACTTTATGGAAAAACTGTGTGATCAAACTTGGCCAAACCTTGATTTCTTGTACGGGGTAAGACCCTGTATAAACATACTAAAGAATCAGCCATCTAACATTCATGGTTTTGGAGAAACAGCAATCTCTGTTTTTTTGGGCGCAAACGCGTTCTCTAGCTGAGAACACTCACTTTTAACAACTCTTAGCTTTTTGCATTGTCACAGCAAAAAAACATCTCCAATGCAGAGTTAGTGTCAGGGATGAAGATCCCTTTCAAAAAGGGATGAACATAAATGTCAAAAAAGTATGGTTTTGTGTTGTTTTCACAAGTGAGACCTGAGGAAACTGACGGTTATTCAGAAACTTGAAACTGAGTTTTTGGAAAAACTGTGTGATCAAACTTGGCCAAACCTTGGTTTCTTGCACGGGGTGGGAGCCTGTATAACATACTAAAGAATCAGCCATCTAGCATTCATGGTTTTGGAGAAACAGCAATCTCTGTTTTTATGGGCGCAAACGCGTTCTCTAGCTGAGAACACTCACTTTTAACAACTCTTAGCTTTTTGCATTGTCACAGCAAAAAAACATCTCCAATGCAGAGTCAGTGTCAGGGATGAAGATCCCTTTCAAAAAAAGTATGGTTTTGGGTTGTTTTCACAAGTGAGACCTGAGGAAACTGACGGTTATTCAGAAACTTGAAACTGACTTTATGGAAAAACTGTGTGATCAAACTTGACCAAACCTTGGTTTCTTGTACGGGGTAGGACCCTGTATAAACATACTAAAGAATCAGCCATCTAGCATTCATGGTTTTGGAGAAACAGCAATCTCTGTTTTTATGGGCGCAAACGCGTTCTCTAGCTGAGAACACTCAGTTTTAGGAACTCTTAGCTTTTTGCATAGTCACAGCAAAAAAACATCTCCAATGCAGAGTCAGTGTCAGGGATGAAGATCCCTTTCAAAAAGGGATGAACATAAATGTCAAAAAAGTATGGTTTTGGGTTGTTTTCACAAGTGAGACCTGAGGAAACTGACGGTTATTCAGAAACTTGAAACTGAGTTTTTGGAAAAACTGTGCGATCAAACTTGGCCAAACCTTGGTTTCTTGCACGGGGTGGGAGCCTGTATAACATACTAAAGAATCAGCCATCTAGCGTTCATGGTTTTGAAGAAACAGCAATCTCTGTTTTTATGGGCGCAAACGCGTTCTCTAGCTGAGAACACTCACTTTTAGGAACTCTTAGCTTTTTGCATTGTCACAGCAAAAAAACATCTCAAATGCAGGGTCAGTGTCAGGGATGAAGATCCCTTTCAAAAAGGGATGAACATAAATGTCAAAAAAGTATGGTTTTGGATTGTTTTCACAAGTGAGACCTGAAGAAACTGACGGTTATTCAGAAACTTGCAACTGACTTTATGGAAAAACTGTGTGATCAAACTTGACCAAACCTTGGTTTCTTGTACGGGGTGGGACCCTGTATACTAAAGAATCAGCCATCTAGCATTCATGGTTTTGGAGAAACAGCAATCTCTGTTTTTATGGGCGAAAACGCGTTCTCTAGCTGAGAACACTCACTTTTAGGAACTCTTAGCTTTTTGCATAGTCACAGCAAAAAAACATCTCAAATGCAGAGTCAGTGTCAGGGATGAAGATCCCTTTCAAAAAGGGATGAACATAAATGTCAAAAAAGTATGGTTTTGGGTTGTTTTCACAAGTGAGACCTGAGGAAACTGACGGTTATTCAGAAACTTGAAACAGTTTTTGGAAAAACTGTGTGATCAAACTTGGCCAAACCTTAGTTTCTTGTACGGGGTAGGACCCTGTATAACATACTAAAGAATCAGCCATCTAGCATTCATGGATTTGGAGAAACAGCAATCTCTGTTTTTATGGGCGCAAACGCGTTCTCTAGCTGAGAACACTCAGTTTTAGGAACTCTTAGCTTTTTGCATTGTCACAGCAAAAAAACATCTCCAATGCAGAGTCAGTGTCAGGGATGAACATAAATGTCAAAAAAGTATGGTTTTGGTTTGTTTTCACAAGTGAGACCTGAGGAAACTGACGGTTATTCAGAAACTTGAAACTGACTATGTGATCAAACTTGGCCAAACCTTGGTTTCTCGCACGGGGTGGGAGCCTGTATAACATACTAAAGAATCAGACATCTAGCATTCATGGTTTTGGAGAAACAGCAATCTCTGTTTTTATGGGCGCAAACGCGTTCTCTAGATGAGAACACTCACTTTTAACAACTCTTAGCTTTTGCATTGTCACAGCAAAAAAACATCTCCAATGCAGAGTCAGTGTCAGGGATGAAGATCCCTTTCAAAAAAAGTATGGTTTTGGGTTGTTTTCACAAGTGAGACCTGAGATAACTGACGGTTATTCAGAAACTTGCAACTGACTTTATTTAAAAACTGTGTGATCAAACTTGACCAAACCTTGGTTTCTTGTACGGGGTAGGACCCTGTATAAACATACTAAAGAATCATTCATCTAACATTCATGGTTTTGGAGAAACAGCCATCTCTGTCTTTATGGGCGCAAACGCGTTCTCTAGCTGAGAACACTCACTTTTAACAACTCTTAGCTTTTGCATTGTCACAGCAAAAATACATCTCCAATGCAGAGTCAGTGTTAGGGCTGAACATAAATGTCAAAAAAGTATGGTTTTGGGTTGTTTTCACAAGTGAGACCTGAGGAAACTGACGGTTATTCAGAAACTTGAAACTGACTTTATGGAAAAACTCTGTGATCAAACTTGGCCAAACCTTGATGTCTTGTACGGGGTAAGACCCTGTATAAACATACTAAAGAATCAGCCATCTAGCATTCATGGTTTTGGAGAAACAGCAATCTCTGTTTTTATGGGCGCAAACGCGTTCTCTAGCTGAGAACACTCACTTTTAACAACTCTTAGCTTTTTGCATTGTCACAGCAAAAAAACATCTCCAATGCAGAGTCAGTGTCAGGGATGAAGATCCCTTTCAAAAAAAGTATGGTTTTGGGTTGTTTTCACAAGTGAGACCTGAGGAAACTGACGGTTATTCAGAAACTTGAAACTGACTTTATGGAAAAACTGTGTGATCAAACTTGACCAAACCTTGGTTTCTTGTACGGGGTAGGACCCTGTATAAACATACTAAAGAATCAGCCATCTAGCATTCATGGTTTTGGAGAAACAGCAATCTCTGTTTTTATGGGCGCAAACGCGTTCTCTAGCTGAGAACACTCAGTTTTAGGAACTCTTAGCTTTTTGCATAGTCACAGCAAAAAAACATCTCCAATGCAGAGTCAGTGTCAGGGATGAAGATCCCTTTCAAAAAGGGATGAACATAAATGTCAAAAAGTATGGTTTTGGGTTGTTTTCACAAGTGAGACCTGAAGAAACTGACGGTTATTCAGAAACTTGCAACTGACTTTATGGAAAAACTGTGTGATCAAACTTGACCAAACCTTGGTTTCTTGTACGGGGTGGGACCCTGTATACTAAAGAATCAGCCATCTAGCATTCATGGTTTTGGAGAAACAGCAATCTCTGTTTTTATGGGCGCAAACGCGTTCTCTAGCTGAGAACACTCACTTTTAGGAACTCTTAGCTTTTTGCATTGTCACAGCAAAAAAACATCTCAAATGCAGGGTCAGTGTCAGGGATGAAGATCCCTTTCAAAAAGGGATGAACATAAATGTCAAAAAAGTATGGTTTTGGATTGTTTTCACAAGTGAGACCTGAAGAAACTGACGGTTATTCAGAAACTTGCAACTGACTTTATGGAAAAACTGTGTGATCAAACTTGACCAAACCTTGGTTTCTTGTACGGGGTGGGACCCTGTATACTAAAGAATCAGCCATCTAGCATTCATGGTTTTGGAGAAACAGCAATCTCTGTTTTTATGGGCGAAAACGCGTTCTCTAGCTGAGAACACTCACTTTTAGGAACTCTTAGCTTTTTGCATAGTCACAGCAAAAAAACATCTCAAATGCAGAGTCAGTGTCAGGGATGAAGATCCCTTTCAAAAAGGGATGAACATAAATGTCAAAAAAGTATGGTTTTGGGTTGTTTTCACAAGTGAGACCTGAGGAAACTGACGGTTATTCAGAAACTTGAAACTGAGTTTTTGGAAAAACTGTGTGATCAAACTTGGCCAAACCTTAGTTTCTTGTACGGGGTAGGACCCTGTATAACATACTAAAGAATCAGCCATCTAGCATTCATGGATTTGGAGAAACAGCAATCTCTGTTTTTATGGGCGCAAACGCGTTCTCTAGCTGAGAACACTCAGTTTTAGGAACTCTTAGCTTTTTGCATTGTCACAGCAAAAAAACATCTCCAATGCAGAGTCAGTGTCAGGGATGAACATAAATGTCAAAAAAGTATGGTTTTGGTTTGTTTTCACAAGTGAGACCTGAGGAAACTGACGGTTATTCAGAAACTTGAAACTGACTATGTGATCAAACTTGGCCAAACCTTGGTTTCTCGCACGGGGTGGGAGCCTGTATAACATACTAAAGAATCAGACATCTAGCATTCATGGTTTTGGAGAAACAGCAATCTCTGTTTTTATGGGCGCAAACGCGTTCTCTAGATGAGAACACTCACTTTTAACAACTCTTAGCTTTTGCATTGTCACAGCAAAAAAACATCTCCAATGCAGAGTCAGTGTCAGGGATGAAGATCCCTTTCAAAAAAAGTATGGTTTTGGGTTGTTTTCACAAGTGAGACCTGAGGAAACTGACGGTTATTCAGAAACTTGAAACTGACTTCTCTAGCTGAGAGAAGTCAGTTTCCAAAACCATGTAGCATTCATGGTTTTGGAGAAACAGCAATCTCTGTTTTTATGGGCGCAAACGCGTTCTCTAGCTGAGACCACTCACTTTTAGGAACTCTTAGCTTTTTGCATTGTCACAACAAAAAAAACATCTCAAATGCAGAGTCATTCAGAAACTTGCAACTGACTTTATTTAAAAACTGTGTGATCAAACTTGACCAAACCTTGGTTTCTTGTACGGGGTAGGACCCTGTATAAACATACTAAAGAATCAGCCATCTAACATTCATGGTTTTGGAGAAACAGCCATCTCTGTTTTTATGGGCGCAAACGCGTTCTCTAGCTGAGAACACTCACTTTTAACAACTCTTAGCTTTTGCATTGTCACAGCAAAAAAACATCTCCAATGCAGAGTCAGTGTTAGGGCTGAACATAAATGTCAAAAAAGTATGGTTTTGGGTTGTTTTCACAAGTGAGACCTGAGGAAACTGACGGTTATTCAGAAACTTGAAACTGACTTTATGGAAAAACTGTGTGATCAAACTTGGCCAAACCTTGATTTCTTGTACGGGGTAAGACCCTGTATAAACATACTAAAGAATCAGCCATCTAACATTCATGGTTTTGGAGAAACAGCAATCTCTGTTTTTATGGGCGCAAACGCGTTCTCTAGCTGAGAACACTCACTTTTAACAACTCTTAGCTTTTTGCATTGTCACAGCAAAAAAACATCTCCAATGCAGAGTCAGTGTCAGGGATGAAGATCCCTTTCAAAAAGGGATGAACATAAATGTCAAAAAAGTATGGTTTTGGGTTGTTTTCACAAGTGAGACCTGAGGAAACTGACGGTTATTCAGAAACTTGAAACTGAGTTTTTGGAAAAACTGTGTGATCAAACTTGGCCAAACCTTGGTTTCTTGCACGGGGTGGGAGCCTGTATAACATACTAAAGAATCAGCCATCTAGCATTCATGGTTTTGGAGAAACAGCAATCTCTGTTTTTATGGGCGCAAACGCGTTCTCTAGCTGAGAACACTCACTTTTAACAACTCTTAGCTTTTTGCATTGTCACAGCAAAAAAACATCTCCAATGCAGAGTCAGTGTCAGGGATGAAGATCCCTTTCAAAAAAAGTATGGTTTTGGGTTGTTTTCACAAGTGAGACCTGAGGAAACTGACGGTTATTCAGAAACTTGAAACTGACTTTATGGAAAAACTGTGTGATCAAACTTGACCAAACCTTGGTTTCTTGTACGGGGTAGGACCCTGTATAAACATACTAAAGAATCAGCCATCTAGCATTCATGGTTTTGGAGAAACAGCAATCTCTGTTTTTATGGGCGCAAACGCGTTCTCTAGCTGAGAACACTCAGTTTTAGGAACTCTTAGCTTTTTGCATAGTCACAGCAAAAAAACATCTCCAATGCAGAGTCAGTGTCAGGGATGAAGATCCCTTTCAAAAAGGGATGAACATAAATGTCAAAAAAGTATGGTTTTGGGTTGTTTTCACAAGTGAGACCTGAGGAAACTGACGGTTATTCAGAAACTTGAAACTGAGTTTTTGGAAAAACTGTGCGATCAAACTTGGCCAAACCTTGGTTTCTTGCACGGGGTGGGAGCCTGTATAACATACTAAAGAATCAGCCATCTAGCGTTCATGGTTTTGGAGAAACAGCAATCTCTGTTTTTATGGGCGCAAACGCGTTCTCTAGCTGAGAACACTCACTTTTAGGAAGTCTTAGCTTTTTGCATTGTCACAACAAAAAAACATCTCCAATGCAGAGTCAGTGTCAGGGATGAAGATCCCTTTCAAAAAAAGTATGGTTTTGGGTTGTTTTCACAAGGGAGACCTGAGGAAACTGACGGTTATTCAGAAACTTGAAACTGACTTTATGGAAAAACTGTGTGATCAAACTTGACCAAACCTTGGTTTCTTGTACGGGGTAGGACCCTGTATAAACATACTAAAGAATCAGCCATCTAGCATTCATGGTTTTGGAGAAACAGCAATCTCTGTTTTTATGGGCGCAAACGCGTTCTCTAGCTGAGAACACTCACTTTTAGGAACTCTTAGCTTTTTGCATTGTCACAGCAAAAAAAAACATCTCCAATACAGAGTCAGTGTCAGGGATGAACATAAATGTCAAAAAAGTATGGTTTTGGGTTGTTTTCACAAGTGAGACCTGAGGAAACTGACGGTTATTCAGAAACTTGAAACTGAGTTTTTGGAAAAACTGTGTGATCAAACTTGGCCAAACCTTGGTTTCTTGCACGGGGTGGGACCCTGTATAACATACTAAAGAATCAGCCATCTAGCATTCATGGATTTGGAGAAACAGCAATCTCTGTTTTTATGGGCGCAAACGCGTTCTCTAGCTGAGAACACTCACTTTTATCAACTCTTCGCTTTTTGCATTGACACAGCAAAAAAACATCTCAAATGCAAAGTCAGTGTCAGGGATGAAAATCCCTTTCAAAAAGGGATGAACATAAATGTCAAAAAAGTATGGTTTTGGATTGTTTTCACAAGTGAGACCTGAGGAAACTGACGGTTATTCAGAAACTTGAAACTGACTATGTGATCAAACTTGGCCAAACCTTGGTTTCTCGAACGGGGTGGGAGCCTGTATAACATACTAAAGAATCAGACATCTAGCATTCATGGTTTTGGAGAAACAGCAATCTCTGTTTTTATGGGCGCAAACGCGTTCTCTAGCTGAGACCACTCACTTTTAGGAACTCTTAGCTTTTTGCATAGTCACAACAACAAAAAACATCTCAAATGCAGAGTCATTCAGAAACTTGCAACTGACTTTATTTAAAAACTGTGTGATCAAACTTGACCAAACCTTGGTTTCTTGTACGGGGTAGGACCCTGTATAAACATACCAAAGAATCAGCCATCTAACATTCATGGTTTTGGAGAAACAGCAATCTCTGTCTTTATGGGCGCAAACGCGTTCTCTAGCTGAGAACACTCACTTTTAACAACTCTTAGCTTTTGCATTGTCACAGCAAAAAAACATCTCCAATGCAGAGTCAGTGTTAGGGCTGAACATAAATGTCAAAAAAGTATGGTTTTGGGTTGTTTTCACAAGTGAGACCTGAGGAAACTGACGGTTATTCAGATACTTGAAACTGACTTTATGGAAAAACTGTGTGATCAAACTTGGCCAAACCTTAGTTTCTTGTACGGGGTAGGACCCTGTATAACATACTAAAGAATCAGCCATCTAGCATTCATGGATTTGGAGAAAAAGCAATCTCTGTTTTTATGGGCGCAAACGCGTTCTCTAGCTGAGAACACTCACTTTTAACAACTCTTAGCTTTTTGCATTGTCACAGCAAAAAAACATCTCCAATGCAGAGTCAGTGTCAGGGATGAAGATCCCTTTCAAAAAGGGATGAACATAAATGTCAAAAAAGTATGGTTTTGGGTTGTTTTCACAAGTGAGACCTGAGGAAACTGACGGTTATTCAGAAACTTGAAACTGAGTTTTTGGAAAAACTGTGTGATCAAACTTGGCCAAACCTTAGTTTCTTGTACGGGGTAGGACCCTGTATAACATACTAAAGAATCAGCCATCTAGCATTCATGGATTTGGAGAAACAGCAATCTCTGTTTTTATGGGCGCAAACGCGTTCTCTAGCTGAGAACACTCACTTTTAACAACTCTTAGCTTTTGCATTGTCACAGCAAAAAAACATCTCCAATGCAGAGTCAGTGTTAGGGCTGAACATAAATGTCAAAAAAGTATGGTTTTGGGTTGTTTTCACAAGTGAGACCTGAGGAAACTGACGGTTATTCAGAAACTTGAAACTGAGTTTTTGGAAAAACTGTGTGATCAAACTTGACCAAACCTTGGTTTCTTGTACGGGGTAGGACCCTGTATAAACATACTAAAGAATCAGCCATCTAGCATTCATGGTTTTGGAGAAACAGCAATCTCTGTTTTTATGGGCGCAAACGCGTTCTCTAGCTGAGAACACTCAGTTTTAGGAACTCTTAGCTTTTTGCATAGTCACAGCAAAAAAACATCTCCAATGCAGAGTCAGTGTCAGGGATGAAGATCCCTTTCAAAAAGGGATGAACATAAATGTCAAAAAAGTATGGTTTTGGGTTGTTTTCACAAGTGAGACCTGAGGAAACTGACGGTTATTCAGAAACTTGAAACTGAGTTTTTGGAAAAACTGTGCGATCAAACTTGGCCAAACCTTGGTTTCTTGCACGGGGTGGGAGCCTGTATAACATACTAAAGAATCAGCCATCTAGCGTTCATGGTTTTGGAGAAACAGCAATCTCTGTTTTTATGGGCGCAAACGCGTTCTCTAGCTGAGAACACTCACTTTTAGGAACTCTTAGCTTTTTGCATTGTCACAGCAAAAAAACATCTCAAATGCAGGGTCAGTGTCAGGGATGAAGATCCCTTTCAAAAAGGGATGAACATAAATGTCAAAAAAGTATGGTTTTGGGTTGTTTTCACAAGTGAGACCTGAGGAAACTGACGGTTATTCAGAAACTTGAAACTGAGTTTTTGGAAAAACTGTGTGATCAAACTTGGCCAAACCTTAGTTTCTTGTACGGGGTAGGACCCTGTATAACATACTAAAGAATCAGCCATCTAGCATTCATGGATTTGGAGAAACAGCAATCTCTGTTTTTATGGGCGCAAACGCGTTCTCTAGCTGAGAACACTCAGTTTTAGGAACTCTTAGCTTTTTGCATTGTCACAGCAAAAAAACATCTCCAATGCAGAGTCAGTGTCAGGGATGAACATAAATGTCAAAAAAGTATGGTTTTGGTTTGTTTTCACAAGTGAGACCTGAGGAAACTGACGGTTATTCAGAAACTTGAAACTGACTATGTGATCAAACTTGGCCAAACCTTGGTTTCTCGCACGGGGTGGGAGCCTGTATAACATACTAAAGAATCAGACATCTAGCATTCATGGTTTTGGAGAAACAGCAATCTCTGTTTTTATGGGCGCAAACGCGTTCTCTAGATGAGAACACTCACTTTTAACAACTCTTAGCTTTTGCATTGTCACAGCAAAAAAACATCTCCAATGCAGAGTCAGTGTCAGGGATGAAGATCCCTTTCAAAAAAAGTATGGTTTTGGGTTGTTTTCACAAGTGAGACCTGAGGAAACTGACGGTTATTCAGAAACTTGCAACTGACTTTATTTAAAAACTGTGTGATCAAACTTGACCAAACCTTGGTTTCTTGTACGGGGTAGGACCCTGTATAAACATACTAAAGAATCAGCCATCTAACATTCATGGTTTTGGAGAAACAGCCATCTCTGTCTTTATGGGCGCAAACGCGTTCTCTAGCTGAGAACACTCACTTTTAACAACTCTTAGCTTTTGCATTGTCACAGCAAAAATACATCTCCAATGCAGAGTCAGTGTTAGGGCTGAACATAAATGTCAAAAAAGTATGGTTTTGGGTTGTTTTCACAAGTGAGACCTGAGGAAACTGACGGTTATTCAGAAACTTGAAACTGACTTTATGGAAAAACTCTGTGATCAAACTTGGCCAAACCTTGATGTCTTGTACGGGGTAAGACCCTGTATAAACATACTAAAGAATCAGCCATCTAGCATTCATGGTTTTGGAGAAACAGCAATCTCTGTTTTTATGGGCGCAAACGCGTTCTCTAGCTGAGAACACTCACTTTTAACAACTCTTAGCTTTTTGCATTGTCACAGCAAAAAAACATCTCCAATGCAGAGTCAGTGTCAGGGATGAAGATCCCTTTCAAAAAAAGTATGGTTTTGGGTTGTTTTCACAAGTGAGACCTGAGGAAACTGACGGTTATTCAGAAACTTGAAACTGACTTTATGGAAAAACTGTGTGATCAAACTTGACCAAACCTTGGTTTCTTGTACGGGGTAGGACCCTGTATAAACATACTAAAGAATCAGCCATCTAGCATTCATGGTTTTGGAGAAACAGCAATCTCTGTTTTTATGGGCGCAAACGCGTTCTCTAGCTGAGAACACTCAGTTTTAGGAACTCTTAGCTTTTTGCATAGTCACAGCAAAAAAACATCTCCAATGCAGAGTCAGTGTCAGGGATGAAGATCCCTTTCAAAAAGGGATGAACATAAATGTCAAAAAAGTATGGTTTTGGGTTGTTTTCACAAGTGAGACCTGAAGAAACTGACGGTTATTCAGAAACTTGCAACTGACTTTATGGAAAAACTGTGTGATCAAACTTGACCAAACCTTGGTTTCTTGTACGGGGTGGGACCCTGTATACTAAAGAATCAGCCATCTAGCATTCATGGTTTTGGAGAAACAGCAATCTCTGTTTTTATGGGCGCAAACGCGTTCTCTAGCTGAGAACACTCACTTTTAGGAACTCTTAGCTTTTTGCATTGTCACAGCAAAAAAACATCTCAAATGCAGGGTCAGTGTCAGGGATGAAGATCCCTTTCAAAAAGGGATGAACATAAATGTCAAAAAAGTATGGTTTTGGATTGTTTTCACAAGTGAGACCTGAAGAAACTGACGGTTATTCAGAAACTTGCAACTGACTTTATGGAAAAACTGTGTGATCAAACTTGACCAAACCTTGGTTTCTTGTACGGGGTGGGACCCTGTATACTAAAGAATCAGCCATCTAGCATTCATGGTTTTGGAGAAACAGCAATCTCTGTTTTTATGGGCGCAAACGCGTTCTCTAGCTGAGAACACTCAGTTTTAGGAACTCTTAGCTTTTTGCATTGTCACAGCAAAAAAACATCTCCAATGCAGAGTCAGTGTCAGGGATGAACATAAATGTCAAAAAAGTATGGTTTTGGTTTGTTTTCACAATTGAGACCTGAGGAAACTGACGGTTATTCAGAAACTTGAAACTGACTATGTGATCAAACTTGGCCAAACCTTGGTTTCTCGCACGGGGTGGGAGCCTGTATAACATACTAAAGAATCAGACATCTAGCATTCATGGTTTTGGAGAAACAGCAATCTCTGTTTTTATGGGCGCAAACGCGTTCTCTAGATGAGAACACTCACTTTTAACAACTCTTAGCTTTTGCATTGTCACAGCAAAAAAACATCTCCAATGCAGAGTCAGTGTCAGGGATGAAGATCCCTTTCAAAAAAAGTATGGTTTTGGGTTGTTTTCACAAGTGAGACCTGAGGAAACTGACGGTTATTCAGAAACTTGAAACTGACTTCTCTAGCTGAGAGAAGTCAGTTTCCAAAACCATGTAGCATTCATGGTTTTGGAGAAACAGCAATCTCTGTTTTTATGGGCGCAAACGCGTTCTCTAGCTGAGAACACTCACTTTTAACAACTCTTAGCTTTTGCATTGTCACAGCAAAAATACATCTCCAATGCAGAGTCAGTGTTAGGGCTGAACATAAATGTCAAAAAAGTATGGTTTTGGGTTGTTTTCACAAGTGAGACCTGAGGAAACTGACGGTTATTCAGAAACTTGAAACTGACTTTATGGAAAAACTGTGTGATCAAACTTGGCCAAACCTTGATTTCTTGTACGGGGTAAGACCCTGTATAAACATACTAAAGAATCAGCCATCTAACATTCATGGTTTTGGAGAAACAGCAATCTCTGTTTTTATGGGCGCAAACGCGTTCTCTAGCTGAGAACACTCACTTTTAACAACTCTTAGCTTTTTGCATTGTCACAGCAAAAAAACATCTCCAATGCAGAGTTAGTGTCAGGGATGAAGATCCCTTTCAAAAAGGGATGAACATAAATGTCAAAAAAGTATGGTTTTGGGTTGTTTTCACAAGTGAGACCTGAGGAAACTGACGGTTATTCAGAAACTTGAAACTGAGTTTTTGGAAAAACTGTGTGATCAAACTTGGCCAAACCTTGGTTTCTTGCACGGGGTGGGAGCCTGTATAACATACTAAAGAATCAGCCATCTAGCGTTCATGGTTTTGGAGAAACAGCAATCTCTGTTTTTATGGGCGCAAACGCGTTCTCTAGCTGAGAACACTCACTTTTAACAACTCTTAGCTTTTTGCATTGTCACAGCAAAAAAACATCTCCAATGCAGAGTCAGTGTCAGGGATGAAGATCCCTTTCAAAAAAAGTATGGTTTTGGGTTGTTTTCACAAGTGAGACCTGAGGAAACTGACGGTTATTCAGAAACTTGAAACTGACTTTATGGAAAAACTGTGTGATCAAACTTGACCAAACCTTGGTTTCTTGTACGGGGTAGGACCCTGTATAAACATACTAAAGAATCAGCCATCTAGCATTCATGGTTTTGGAGAAACAGCAATCTCTGTTTTTATGGGCGCAAACGCGTTCTCTAGCTGAGAACACTCAGTTTTAGGAACTCTTAGCTTTTTGCATAGTCACAGCAAAAAAACATCTCCAATGCAGAGTCAGTGTCAGGGATGAAGATCCCTTTCAAAAAGGGATGAACATAAATGTCAAAAAAGTATGGTTTTGGGTTGTTTTCACAAGTGAGACCTGAGGAAACTGACGGTTATTCAGAAACTTGAAACTGAGTTTTTGGAAAAACTGCGATCAAACTTGGCCAAACCTTGGTTTCTTGCACGGGGTGGGAGCCTGTATAACATACTAAAGAATCAGCCATCTAGCGTTCATGGTTTTGGAGAAACAGCAATCTCTGTTTTTATGGGCGCAAACGCGTTCTCTAGCTGAGAACACTCACTTTTAGGAAGTCTTAGCTTTTTGCATTGTCACAACAAAAAAACATCTCCAATGCAGAGTCAGTGTCAGGGATGAAGATCCCTTTCAAAAAAAGTATGGTTTTGGGTTGTTTTCACAAGGGAGACCTGAGGAAACTGACGGTTATTCAGAAACTTGAAACTGACTTTATGGAAAAACTGTGTGATCAAACTTGACCAAACCTTGGTTTCTTGTACGGGGTAGGACCCTGTATAAACATACTAAAGAATCAGCCATCTAGCATTCATGGTTTTGGAGAAACAGCAATCTCTGTTTTTATGGGCGCAAACGCGTTCTCTAGCTGAGAACACTCACTTTTAGGAACTCTTAGCTTTTTGCATTGTCACAGCAAAAAAAAAACATCTCCAATACAGAGTCAGTGTCAGGGATGAACATAAATGTCAAAAAAGTATGGTTTTGGGTTGTTTTCACAAGTGAGACCTGAGGAAACTGACGGTTATTCAGAAACTTGAAACTGAGTTTTTGGAAAAACTGTGTGATCAAACTTGGCCAAACCTTGGTTTCTTGCACGGGGTGGGAGCCTGTATAACATACTAAAGAATCAGCCATCTAGCATTCATGGATTTGGAGAAACAGCAATCTCTGTTTTTATGGGCGCAAACGCGTTCTCTAGCTGAGAACACTCACTTTTAGGAACTCTTAGCTTTTTGCATAGTCACAGCAAAAAAAACATCTCAAATGCAGAGTCATTCAGAAACTTGCAACTGACTTTATTTAAAAACTGTGTGATCAAACTTGACCAAACCTTGGTTTCTTGTACGGGGTAGGACCCTGTATAAACATACTAAAGAATCAGCCATCTAGCATTCATGGTTTTGGAGAAACAGCAATCTCTGTTTTTATGGGCGCAAACGCGTTCTCTAGCTGAGAACACTCAGTTTTAGGAACTCTTAGCTTTTTGCATAGTCACAGCAAAAAAACATCTCCAATGCAGAGTCAGTGTCAGGGATGAAGATCCCTTTCAAAAAGGGATGAACATAAATGTCAAAAAAGTATGGTTTTGGGTTGTTTTCACAAGTGAGACCTGAAGAAACTGACGGTTATTCAGAAACTTGCAACTGACTTTATGGAAAAACTGTGTGATCAAACTTGGCCAAACCTTGGTTTCTTGCACGGGGTGGGACCCTGTATAACATACTAAAGAATCAGCCATCTAGCGTTCATGGATTTGGAGAAACAGCAATCTCTGTTTTTATGGGCGCAAACGCGTTCTCTAGCTGAGAACACTCAGTTTTAGGAACTCTTAGCTTTTTGCATAGTCACAGCAAAAAAACATCTCCAATGCAGAGTCAGTGTCAGGGATGAAGATCCCTTTCAAAAAGGGATGAACATAAATGTCAAAAAAGTATGGTTTTGGGTTGTTTTCACAAGTGAGACCTGAGGAAACTGACGGTTATTCAGAAACTTGAAACTGAGTTTTTGGAAAAACTGTGCGATCAAACTTGGCCAAACCTTGGTTTCTTGCACGGGGTGGGACCCTGTATAACATACTAAAGAATCAGCCATCTAGCGTTCATGGATTTGGAGAAACAGCAATCTCTGTTTTTATGGGCGCAAACGCGTTCTCTAGCTGAGAACACTCACTTTTAGGAACTCTTAGCTTTTTGCATTGTCACAGCAAAAAAACATCTCAAATGCAGGGTCAGTGTCAGGGATGAAGATCCCTTTCAAAAAGGGATGAACATAAATGTCAAAAAAGTATGGTTTTGGATTGTTTTCACAAGTGAGACCTGAAGAAACTGACGGTTATTCAGAAACTTGCAACTGACTTTATGGAAAAACTGTGTGATCAAACTTGACCAAACCTTGGTTTCTTGTACGGGGTGGGACCCTGTATACTAAAGAATCAGCCATCTAGCATTCATGGTTTTGGAGAAACAGCAATCTCTGTTTTTATGGGCGAAAACGCGTTCTCTAGCTGAGAACACTCACTTTTAGGAACTCTTAGCTTTTTGCATAGTCACAGCAAAAAAACATCTCAAATGCAGAGTCAGTGTCAGGGATGAAGATCCCTTTCAAAAAGGGATGAACATAAATGTCAAAAAAGTATGGTTTTGGGTTGTTTTCACAAGTGAGACCTGAGGAAACTGACGGTTATTCAGAAACTTGAAACTGAGTTTTTGGAAAAACTGTGTGATCAAACTTGGCCAAACCTTAGTTTCTTGTACGGGGTAGGACCCTGTATAACATACTAAAGAATCAGCCATCTAGCATTCATGGATTTGGAGAAACAGCAATCTCTGTTTTTATGGGCGCAAACGCGTTCTCTAGCTGAGAACACTCAGTTTTAGGAACTCTTAGCTTTTTGCATTGTCACAGCAAAAAAACATCTCCAATGCAGAGTCAGTGTCAGGGATGAACATAAATGTCAAAAAAGTATGGTTTTGGTTTGTTTTCACAAGTGAGACCTGAGGAAACTGACGGTTATTCAGAAACTTGAAACTGACTTCTCTAGCTGAGAGAAGTCAGTTTCCAAAACCATGTAGCATTCATGGTTTTGGAGAAACAGCAATCTCTGTTTTTATGGGCGCAAACGCGTTCTCTAGCTGAGACCACTCACTTTTAGGAACTCTTAGCTTTTTGCATTGTCACAACAAAAAAAACATCTCAAATGCAGAGTCATTCAGAAACTTGCAACTGACTTTATTTAAAAACTGTGTGATCAAACTTGACCAAACCTTGGTTTCTTGTACGGGGTAGGACCCTGTATAAACATACTAAAGAATCAGCCATCTAACATTCATGGTTTTGGAGAAACAGCCATCTCTGTCTTTATGGGCGCAAACGCGTTCTCTAGCTGAGAACACTCACTTTTAACAACTCTTAGCTTTTGCATTGTCACAGCAAAAATACATCTCCAATGCAGAGTCAGTGTTAGGGCTGAACATAAATGTCAAAAAAGTATGGTTTTGGGTTGTTTTCACAAGTGAGACCTGAGGAAACTGACGGTTATTCAGAAACTTGAAACTGACTTTATGGAAAAACTGTGTGATCAAACTTGGCCAAACCTTGATTTCTTGTACGGGGTAAGACCCTGTATAAACATACTAAAGAATCAGCCATCTAACATTCATGGTTTTGGAGAAACAGCAATCTCTGTTTTTATGGGCGCAAACGCGTTCTCTAGCTGAGAACACTCACTTTTAACAACTCTTAGCTTTTTGCATTGTCACAGCAAAAAAACATCTCCAATGCAGAGTTAGTGTCAGGGATGAAGATCCCTTTCAAAAAGGGATGAACATAAATGTCAAAAAAGTATGGTTTTGGGTTGTTTTCACAAGTGAGACCTGAGGAAACTGACGGTTATTCAGAAACTTGAAACTGAGTTTTTGGAAAAACTGTGTGATCAAACTTGGCCAAACCTTGGTTTCTTGCACGGGGTGGGAGCCTGTATAACATACTAAAGAATCAGCCATCTAGCGTTCATGGTTTTGGAGAAACAGCAATCTCTGTTTTTATGGGCGCAAACGCGTTCTCTAGCTGAGAACACTCACTTTTAACAACTCTTAGCTTTTTGCATTGTCACAGCAAAAAAACATCTCCAATGCAGAGTCAGTGTCAGGGATGAAGATCCCTTTCAAAAAAAGTATGGTTTTGGGTTGTTTTCACAAGTGAGACCTGAGGAAACTGACGGTTATTCAGAAACTTGAAACTGACTTTATGGAAAAACTGTGTGATCAAACTTGACCAAACCTTGGTTTCTTGTACGGGGTAGGACCCTGTATAAACATACTAAAGAATCAGCCATCTAGCATTCATGGTTTTGGAGAAACAGCAATCTCTGTTTTTATGGGCGCAAACGCGTTCTCTAGCTGAGAACACTCAGTTTTAGGAACTCTTAGCTTTTTGCATAGTCACAGCAAAAAAACATCTCCAATGCAGAGTCAGTGTCAGGGATGAAGATCCCTTTCAAAAAGGGATGAACATAAATGTCAAAAAAGTATGGTTTTGGGTTGTTTTCACAAGTGAGACCTGAGGAAACTGACGGTTATTCAGAAACTTGAAACTGAGTTTTTGGAAAAACTGTGCGATCAAACTTGGCCAAACCTTGGTTTCTTGCACGGGGTGGGAGCCTGTATAACATACTAAAGAATCAGCCATCTAGCGTTCATGGTTTTGGAGAAACAGCAATCTCTGTTTTTATGGGCGCAAACGCGTTCTCTAGCTGAGAACACTCACTTTTAGGAAGTCTTAGCTTTTTGCATTGTCACAACAAAAAAACATCTCCAATGCAGAGTCAGTGTCAGGGATGAAGATCCCTTTCAAAAAAAGTATGGTTTTGGGTTGTTTTCACAAGGGAGACCTGAGGAAACTGACGGTTATTCAGAAACTTGAAACTGACTTTATGGAAAAACTGTGTGATCAAACTTGACCAAACCTTGGTTTCTTGTACGGGGTAGGACCCTGTATAAACATACTAAAGAATCAGCCATCTAGCATTCATGGTTTTGGAGAAACAGCAATCTCTGTTTTTATGGGCGCAAACGCGTTCTCTAGCTGAGAACACTCACTTTTAGGAACTCTTAGCTTTTTGCATTGTCACAGCAAAAAAAAAACATCTCCAATACAGAGTCAGTGTCAGGGATGAACATAAATGTCAAAAAAGTATGGTTTTGGGTTGTTTTCACAAGTGAGACCTGAGGAAACTGACGGTTATTCAGAAACTTGAAACTGAGTTTTTGGAAAAACTGTGTGATCAAACTTGGCCAAACCTTGGTTTCTTGCACGGGGTGGGAGCCTGTATAACATACTAAAGAATCAGCCATCTAGCATTCATGGATTTGGAGAAACAGCAATCTCTGTTTTTATGGGCGCAAACGCGTTCTCTAGCTGAGAACACTCACTTTTAGGAACTCTTAGCTTTTTGCATAGTCACAGCAAAAAAAACATCTCAAATGCAGAGTCATTCAGAAACTTGCAACTGACTTTATTTAAAAACTGTGTGATCAAACTTGACCAAACCTTGGTTTCTTGTACGGGGTAGGACCCTGTATAAACATACTAAAGAATCAGCCATCTAGCATTCATGGTTTTGGAGAAACAGCAATCTCTGTTTTTATGGGCGCAAACGCGTTCTCTAGCTGAGAACACTCACTTTTAGGAACTCTTAGCTTTTTGCATTGTCACAGCAAAAAAACATCTCAAATGCAGGGTCAGTGTCAGGGATGAAGATCCCTTTCAAAAAGGGATGAACATAAATGTCAAAAAAGTATGGTTTTGGATTGTTTTCACAAGTGAGACCTGAAGAAACTGACGGTTATTCAGAAACTTGCAACTGACTTTATGGAAAAACTGTGTGATCAAACTTGACCAAACCTTGGTTTCTTGTACGGGGTGGGACCCTGTATACTAAAGAATCAGCCATCTAGCATTCATGGTTTTGGAGAAACAGCAATCTCTGTTTTTATGGGCGAAAACGCGTTCTCTAGCTGAGAACACTCACTTTTAGGAACTCTTAGCTTTTTGCATAGTCACAGCAAAAAAACATCTCAAATGCAGAGTCAGTGTCAGGGATGAAGATCCCTTTCAAAAAGGGATGAACATAAATGTCAAAAAAGTATGGTTTTGGGTTGTTTTCACAAGTGAGACCTGAGGAAACTGACGGTTATTCAGAAACTTGAAACTGAGTTTTTGGAAAAACTGTGTGATCAAACTTGGCCAAACCTTAGTTTCTTGTACGGGGTAGGACCCTGTATAACATACTAAAGAATCAGCCATCTAGCATTCATGGATTTGGAGAAACAGCAATCTCTGTTTTTATGGGCGCAAACGCGTTCTCTAGCTGAGAACACTCAGTTTTAGGAACTCTTAGCTTTTTGCATTGTCACAGCAAAAAAACATCTCCAATGCAGAGTCAGTGTCAGGGATGAACATAAATGTCAAAAAAGTATGGTTTTGGTTTGTTTTCACAAGTGAGACCTGAGGAAACTGACGGTTATTCAGAAACTTGAAACTGACTTCTCTAGCTGAGAGAAGTCAGTTTCCAAAACCATGTAGCATTCATGGTTTTGGAGAAACAGCAATCTCTGTTTTTATGGGCGCAAACGCGTTCTCTAGCTGAGACCACTCACTTTTAGGAACTCTTAGCTTTTTGCATTGTCACAACAAAAAAAACATCTCAAATGCAGAGTCATTCAGAAACTTGCAACTGACTTTATTTAAAAACTGTGTGATCAAACTTGACCAAACCTTGGTTTCTTGTACGGGGTAGGACCCTGTATAAACATACTAAAGAATCAGCCATCTAACATTCATGGTTTTGGAGAAACAGCCATCTCTGTCTTTATGGGCGCAAACGCGTTCTCTAGCTGAGAACACTCACTTTTAACAACTCTTAGCTTTTGCATTGTCACAGCAAAAAAACATCTCCAATGCAGAGTCAGTGTTAGGGCTGAACATAAATGTCAAAAAAGTATGGTTTTGGGTTGTTTTCACAAGTGAGACCTGAGGAAACTGACGGTTATTCAGAAACTTGAAACTGACTTTATGGAAAAACTGTGTGATCAAACTTGGCCAAACCTTGATTTCTTGTACGGGGTAAGACCCTGTATAAACATACTAAAGAATCAGCCATCTAACATTCATGGTTTTGGAGAAACAGCAATCTCTGTTTTTATGGGCGCAAACGCGTTCTCTAGCTGAGAACACTCACTTTTAACAACTCTTAGCTTTTTGCATTGTCACAGCAAAAAAACATCTCCAATGCAGAGTTAGTGTCAGGGATGAAGATCCCTTTCAAAAAGGGATGAACATAAATGTCAAAAAAGTATGGTTTTGGGTTGTTTTCACAAGTGAGACCTGAGGAAACTGACGGTTATTCAGAAACTTGAAACTGAGTTTTTGGAAAAACTGTGTGATCAAACTTGGCCAAACCTTGGTTTCTTGCACGGGGTGGGAGCCTGTATAACATACTAAAGAATCAGCCATCTAGCGTTCATGGTTTTGGAGAAACAGCAATCTCTGTTTTTATGGGCGCAAACGCGTTCTCTAGCTGAGAACACTCACTTTTAACAACTCTTAGCTTTTTGCATTGTCACAGCAAAAAAACATCTCCAATGCAGAGTCAGTGTCAGGGATGAAGATCCCTTTCAAAAAAAGTATGGTTTTGGGTTGTTTTCACAAGTGAGACCTGAGGAAACTGACGGTTATTCAGAAACTTGAAACTGACTTTATGGAAAAACTGTGTGATCAAACTTGACCAAACCTTGGTTTCTTGTACGGGGTAGGACCCTGTATAAACATACTAAAGAATCAGCCATCTAGCATTCATGGTTTTGGAGAAACAGCAATCTCTGTTTTTATGGGCGCAAACGCGTTCTCTAGCTGAGAACACTCAGTTTTAGGAACTCTTAGCTTTTTGCATAGTCACAGCAAAAAAACATCTCCAATGCAGAGTCAGTGTCAGGGATGAAGATCCCTTTCAAAAAGGGATGAACATAAATGTCAAAAAAGTATGGTTTTGGGTTGTTTTCACAAGTGAGACCTGAGGAAACTGACGGTTATTCAGAAACTTGAAACTGAGTTTTTGGAAAAACTGTGCGATCAAACTTGGCCAAACCTTGGTTTCTTGCACGGGGTGGGACCCTGTATAACATACTAAAGAATCAGCCATCTAGCGTTCATGGATTTGGAGAAACAGCAATCTCTGTTTTTATGGGCGCAAACGCGTTCTCTAGCTGAGAACACTCACTTTTAGGAACTCTTAGCTTTTTGCATTGTCACAGCAAAAAAACATCTCAAATGCAGGGTCAGTGTCAGGGATGAAGATCCCTTTCAAAAAGGGATGAACATAAATGTCAAAAAAGTATGGTTTTGGATTGTTTTCACAAGTGAGACCTGAAGAAACTGACGGTTATTCAGAAACTTGCAACTGACTTTATGGAAAAACTGCGTGATCAAACTTGACCAAACCTTGGTTTCTTGTACGGGGTGGGACCCTGTATACTAAAGAATCAGCCATCTAGCATTCATGGTTTTGGAGAAACAGCAATCTCTGTTTTTATGGGCGAAAACGCGTTCTCTAGCTGAGAACACTCACTTTTAGGAACTCTTAGCTTTTTGCATTGTCACAGCAAAAAAACATCTCCAATGCAGAGTCAGTGTCAGGGATGAACATAAATGTCAAAAAAGTATGGTTTTGGTTTGTTTTCACAAGTGAGACCTGAGGAAACTGACGGTTATTCAGAAACTTGAAACTGACTATGTGATCAAACTTGGCCAAACCTTGGTTTCTCGCACGGGGTGGGAGCCTGTATAACATACTAAAGAATCAGACATCTAGCATTCATGGTTTTGGAGAAACAGCAATCTCTGTTTTTATGGGCGCAAACGCGTTCTCTAGATGAGAACACTCACTTTTAACAACTCTTAGCTTTTGCATTGTCACAGCAAAAAAACATCTCCAATGCAGAGTCAGTGTCAGGGATGAAGATCCCTTTCAAAAAAAGTATGGTTTTGGGTTGTTTTCACAAGTGAGACCTGAGGAAACTGACGGTTATTCAGAAACTTGCAACTGACTTTATTTAAAAACTGTGTGATCAAACTTGACCAAACCTTGGTTTCTTGTACGGGGTAGGACCCTGTATAAACATACTAAAGAATCAGCCATCTAACATTCATGGTTTTGGAGAAACAGCCATCTCTGTCTTTATGGGCGCAAACGCGTTCTCTAGCTGAGAACACTCACTTTTAACAACTCTTAGCTTTTGCATTGTCACAGCAAAAATACATCTCCAATGCAGAGTCAGTGTTAGGGCTGAACATAAATGTCAAAAAAGTATGGTTTTGGGTTGTTTTCACAAGTGAGACCTGAGGAAACTGACGGTTATTCAGAAACTTGAAACTGACTTTATGGAAAAACTCTGTGATCAAACTTGGCCAAACCTTGATGTCTTGTACGGGGTAAGACCCTGTATAAACATACTAAAGAATCAGCCATCTAGCATTCATGGTTTTGGAGAAACAGCAATCTCTGTTTTTATGGGCGCAAACGCGTTCTCTAGCTGAGAACACTCACTTTTAACAACTCTTAGCTTTTTGCATTGTCACAGCAAAAAAACATCTCCAATGCAGAGTCAGTGTCAGGGATGAAGATCCCTTTCAAAAAAAGTATGGTTTTGGGTTGTTTTCACAAGTGAGACCTGAGGAAACTGACGGTTATTCAGAAACTTGAAACTGACTTTATGGAAAAACTGTGTGATCAAACTTGACCAAACCTTGGTTTCTTGTACGGGGTAGGACCCTGTATAAACATACTAAAGAATCAGCCATCTAGCATTCATGGTTTTGGAGAAACAGCAATCTCTGTTTTTATGGGCGCAAACGCGTTCTCTAGCTGAGAACACTCAGTTTTAGGAACTCTTAGCTTTTTGCATAGTCACAGCAAAAAAACATCTCCAATGCAGAGTCAGTGTCAGGGATGAAGATCCCTTTCAAAAAGGGATGAACATAAATGTCAAAAAAGTATGGTTTTGGGTTGTTTTCACAAGTGAGACCTGAAGAAACTGACGGTTATTCAGAAACTTGCAACTGACTTTATGGAAAAACTGTGTGATCAAACTTGACCAAACCTTGGTTTCTTGTACGGGGTGGGACCCTGTATACTAAAGAATCAGCCATCTAGCATTCATGGTTTTGGAGAAACAGCAATCTCTGTTTTTATGGGCGCAAACGCGTTCTCTAGCTGAGAACACTCACTTTTAGGAACTCTTAGCTTTTTGCATTGTCACAGCAAAAAAACATCTCAAATGCAGGGTCAGTGTCAGGGATGAAGATCCCTTTCAAAAAGGGATGAACATAAATGTCAAAAAAGTATGGTTTTGGATTGTTTTCACAAGTGAGACCTGAAGAAACTGACGGTTATTCAGAAACTTGCAACTGACTTTATGGAAAAACTGTGTGATCAAACTTGACCAAACCTTGGTTTCTTGTACGGGGTGGGACCCTGTATACTAAAGAATCAGCCATCTAGCATTCATGGTTTTGGAGAAACAGCAATCTCTGTTTTTATGGGCGAAAACGCGTTCTCTAGCTGAGAACACTCACTTTTAGGAACTCTTAGCTTTTTGCATAGTCACAGCAAAAAAACATCTCAAATGCAGAGTCAGTGTCAGGGATGAAGATCCCTTTCAAAAAGGGATGAACATAAATGTCAAAAAAGTATGGTTTTGGGTTGTTTTCACAAGTGAGACCTGAGGAAACTGACGGTTATTCAGAAACTTGAAACTGAGTTTTTGGAAAAACTGTGTGATCAAACTTGGCCAAACCTTAGTTTCTTGTACGGGGTAGGACCCTGTATAACATACTAAAGAATCAGCCATCTAGCATTCATGGATTTGGAGAAACAGCAATCTCTGTTTTTATGGGCGCAAACGCGTTCTCTAGCTGAGAACACTCAGTTTTAGGAACTCTTAGCTTTTTGCATTGTCACAGCAAAAAAACATCTCCAATGCAGAGTCAGTGTCAGGGATGAACATAAATGTCAAAAAAGTATGGTTTTGGTTTGTTTTCACAAGTGAGACCTGAGGAAACTGACGGTTATTCAGAAACTTGAAACTGACTATGTGATCAAACTTGGCCAAACCTTGGTTTCTCGCACGGGGTGGGAGCCTGTATAACATACTAAAGAATCAGACATCTAGCATTCATGGTTTTGGAGAAACAGCAATCTCTGTTTTTATGGGCGCAAACGCGTTCTCTAGATGAGAACACTCACTTTTAACAACTCTTAGCTTTTGCATTGTCACAGCAAAAAAACATCTCCAATGCAGAGTCAGTGTCAGGGATGAAGATCCCTTTCAAAAAAAGTATGGTTTTGGGTTGTTTTCACAAGTGAGACCTGAGGAAACTGACGGTTATTCAGAAACTTGCAACTGACTTTATTTAAAAACTGTGTGATCAAACTTGACCAAACCTTGGTTTCTTGTACGGGGTAGGACCCTGTATAAACATACTAAAGAATCAGCCATCTAACATTCATGGTTTTGGAGAAACAGCCATCTCTGTCTTTATGGGCGCAAACGCGTTCTCTAGCTGAGAACACTCACTTTTAACAACTCTTAGCTTTTGCATTGTCACAGCAAAAATACATCTCCAATGCAGAGTCAGTGTTAGGGCTGAACATAAATGTCAAAAAAGTATGGTTTTGGGTTGTTTTCACAAGTGAGACCTGAGGAAACTGACGGTTATTCAGAAACTTGAAACTGACTTTATGGAAAAACTCTGTGATCAAACTTGGCCAAACCTTGATGTCTTGTACGGGGTAAGACCCTGTATAAACATACTAAAGAATCAGCCATCTAGCATTCATGGTTTTGGAGAAACAGCAATCTCTGTTTTTATGGGCGCAAACGCGTTCTCTAGCTGAGAACACTCAGTTTTAGGAACTCTTAGCTTTTTGCATAGTCACAGCAAAAAAACATCTCCAATGCAGAGTCAGTGTCAGGGATGAAGATCCCTTTCAAAAAGGGATGAACATAAATGTCAAAAAAGTATGGTTTTGGGTTGTTTTCACAAGTGAGACCTGAGGAAACTGACGGTTATTCAGAAACTTGAAACTGAGTTTTTGGAAAAACTGTGCGATCAAACTTGGCCAAACCTTGGTTTCTTGCACGGGGTGGGAGCCTGTATAACATACTAAAGAATCAGCCATCTAGCGTTCATGGTTTTGGAGAAACAGCAATCTCTGTTTTTATGGGCGCAAACGCGTTCTCTAGCTGAGAACACTCACTTTTAGGAAGTCTTAGCTTTTTGCATTGTCACAACAAAAAAACATCTCCAATGCAGAGTCAGTGTCAGGGATGAAGATCCCTTTCAAAAAAAGTATGGTTTTGGGTTGTTTTCACAAGGGAGACCTGAGGAAACTGACGGTTATTCAGAAACTTGAAACTGACTTTATGGAAAAACTGTGTGATCAAACTTGACCAAACCTTGGTTTCTTGTACGGGGTAGGACCCTGTATAAACATACTAAAGAATCAGCCATCTAGCATTCATGGTTTTGGAGAAACAGCAATCTCTGTTTTTATGGGCGCAAACGCGTTCTCTAGCTGAGAACACTCACTTTTAGGAACTCTTAGCTTTTTGCATTGTCACAGCAAAAAAAAAACATCTCCAATACAGAGTCAGTGTCAGGGATGAACATAAATGTCAAAAAAGTATGGTTTTGGGTTGTTTTCACAAGTGAGACCTGAGGAAACTGACGGTTATTCAGAAACTTGAAACTGAGTTTTTGGAAAAACTGTGTGATCAAACTTGGCCAAACCTTGGTTTCTTGCACGGGGTGGGAGCCTGTATAACATACTAAAGAATCAGCCATCTAGCATTCATGGATTTGGAGAAACAGCAATCTCTGTTTTTATGGGCGCAAACGCGTTCTCTAGCTGAGAACACTCACTTTTAGGAACTCTTAGCTTTTTGCATAGTCACAGCAAAAAAAACATCTCAAATGCAGAGTCATTCAGAAACTTGCAACTGACTTTATTTAAAAACTGTGTGATCAAACTTGACCAAACCTTGGTTTCTTGTACGGGGTAGGACCCTGTATAAACATACTAAAGAATCAGCCATCTAGCATTCATGGTTTTGGAGAAACAGCAATCTCTGTTTTTATGGGCGCAAACGCGTTCTCTAGCTGAGAACACTCAGTTTTAGGAACTCTTAGCTTTTTGCATAGTCACAGCAAAAAAACATCTCCAATGCAGAGTCAGTGTCAGGGATGAAGATCCCTTTCAAAAAGGGATGAACATAAATGTCAAAAAAGTATGGTTTTGGGTTGTTTTCACAAGTGAGACCTGAGGAAACTGACGGTTATTCAGAAACTTGAAACTGAGTTTTTGGAAAAACTGTGCGATCAAACTTGGCCAAACCTTGGTTTCTTGCACGGGGTGGGACCCTGTATAACATACTAAAGAATCAGCCATCTAGCGTTCATGGATTTGGAGAAACAGCAATCTCTGTTTTTATGGGCGCAAACGCGTTCTCTAGCTGAGAACACTCACTTTTAGGAACTCTTAGCTTTTTGCATTGTCACAGCAAAAAAACATCTCAAATGCAGGGTCAGTGTCAGGGATGAAGATCCCTTTCAAAAAGGGATGAACATAAATGTCAAAAAAGTATGGTTTTGGATTGTTTTCACAAGTGAGACCTGAAGAAACTGACGGTTATTCAGAAACTTGCAACTGACTTTATGGAAAAACTGTGTGATCAAACTTGACCAAACCTTGGTTTCTTGTACGGGGTGGGACCCTGTATACTAAAGAATCAGCCATCTAGCATTCATGGTTTTGGAGAAACAGCAATCTCTGTTTTTATGGGCGAAAACGCGTTCTCTAGCTGAGAACACTCACTTTTAGGAACTCTTAGCTTTTTGCATAGTCACAGCAAAAAAACATCTCAAATGCAGAGTCAGTGTCAGGGATGAAGATCCCTTTCAAAAAGGGATGAACATAAATGTCAAAAAAGTATGGTTTTGGGTTGTTTTCACAAGTGAGACCTGAGGAAACTGACGGTTATTCAGAAACTTGAAACTGAGTTTTTGGAAAAACTGTGTGATCAAACTTGGCCAAACCTTAGTTTCTTGTACGGGGTAGGACCCTGTATAACATACTAAAGAATCAGCCATCTAGCATTCATGGATTTGGAGAAACAGCAATCTCTGTTTTTATGGGCGCAAACGCGTTCTCTAGCTGAGAACACTCAGTTTTAGGAACTCTTAGCTTTTTGCATTGTCACAGCAAAAAAACATCTCCAATGCAGAGTCAGTGTCAGGGATGAACATAAATGTCAAAAAAGTATGGTTTTGGTTTGTTTTCACAAGTGAGACCTGAGGAAACTGACGGTTATTCAGAAACTTGAAACTGACTTCTCTAGCTGAGAGAAGTCAGTTTCCAAAACCATGTAGCATTCATGGTTTTGGAGAAACAGCAATCTCTGTTTTTATGGGCGCAAACGCGTTCTCTAGCTGAGACCACTCACTTTTAGGAACTCTTAGCTTTTTGCATTGTCACAACAAAAAAAACATCTCAAATGCAGAGTCATTCAGAAACTTGCAACTGACTTTATTTAAAAACTGTGTGATCAAACTTGACCAAACCTTGGTTTCTTGTACGGGGTAGGACCCTGTATAAACATACTAAAGAATCAGCCATCTAACATTCATGGTTTTGGAGAAACAGCCATCTCTGTCTTTATGGGCGCAAACGCGTTCTCTAGCTGAGAACACTCACTTTTAACAACTCTTAGCTTTTGCATTGTCACAGCAAAAAAACATCTCCAATGCAGAGTCAGTGTTAGGGCTGAACATAAATGTCAAAAAAGTATGGTTTTGGGTTGTTTTCACAAGTGAGACCTGAGGAAACTGACGGTTATTCAGAAACTTGAAACTGACTTTATGGAAAAACTGTGTGATCAAACTTGGCCAAACCTTGATTTCTTGTACGGGGTAAGACCCTGTATAAACATACTAAAGAATCAGCCATCTAACATTCATGGTTTTGGAGAAACAGCAATCTCTGTTTTTATGGGCGCAAACGCGTTCTCTAGCTGAGAACACTCACTTTTAACAACTCTTAGCTTTTTGCATTGTCACAGCAAAAAAACATCTCCAATGCAGAGTTAGTGTCAGGGATGAAGATCCCTTTCAAAAAGGGATGAACATAAATGTCAAAAAAGTATGGTTTTGGGTTGTTTTCACAAGTGAGACCTGAGGAAACTGACGGTTATTCAGAAACTTGAAACTGAGTTTTTGGAAAAACTGTGTGATCAAACTTGGCCAAACCTTGGTTTCTTGCACGGGGTGGGAGCCTGTATAACATACTAAAGAATCAGCCATCTAGCGTTCATGGTTTTGGAGAAACAGCAATCTCTGTTTTTATGGGCGCAAACGCGTTCTCTAGCTGAGAACACTCACTTTTAACAACTCTTAGCTTTTTGCATTGTCACAGCAAAAAAACATCTCCAATGCAGAGTCAGTGTCAGGGATGAAGATCCCTTTCAAAAAAAGTATGGTTTTGGGTTGTTTTCACAAGTGAGACCTGAGGAAACTGACGGTTATTCAGAAACTTGAAACTGACTTTATGGAAAAACTGTGTGATCAAACTTGACCAAACCTTGGTTTCTTGTACGGGGTAGGACCCTGTATAAACATACTAAAGAATCAGCCATCTAGCATTCATGGTTTTGGAGAAACAGCAATCTCTGTTTTTATGGGCGCAAACGCGTTCTCTAGCTGAGAACACTCAGTTTTAGGAACTCTTAGCTTTTTGCATAGTCACAGCAAAAAAACATCTCCAATGCAGAGTCAGTGTCAGGGATGAAGATCCCTTTCAAAAAGGGATGAACATAAATGTCAAAAAAGTATGGTTTTGGTTTGTTTTCACAAGTGAGACCTGAGGAAACTGACGGTTATTCAGAAACTTGAAACTGACTATGTGATCAAACTTGGCCAAACCTTGGTTTCTCGCACGGGGTGGGAGCCTGTATAACATACTAAAGAATCAGACATCTAGCATTCATGGTTTTGGAGAAACAGCAATCTCTGTTTTTATGGGCGCAAACGCGTTCTCTAGATGAGAACACTCACTTTTAACAACTCTTAGCTTTTGCATTGTCACAGCAAAAAAACATCTCCAATGCAGAGTCAGTGTCAGGGATGAAGATCCCTTTCAAAAAAAGTATGGTTTTGGGTTGTTTTCACAAGTGAGACCTGAGGAAACTGACGGTTATTCAGAAACTTGCAACTGACTTTATTTAAAAACTGTGTGATCAAACTTGACCAAACCTTGGTTTCTTGTACGGGGTAGGACCCTGTATAAACATACTAAAGAATCAGCCATCTAACATTCATGGTTTTGGAGAAACAGCCATCTCTGTCTTTATGGGCGCAAACGCGTTCTCTAGCTGAGAACACTCACTTTTAACAACTCTTAGCTTTTGCATTGTCACAGCAAAAATACATCTCCAATGCAGAGTCAGTGTTAGGGCTGAACATAAATGTCAAAAAAGTATGGTTTTGGGTTGTTTTCACAAGTGAGACCTGAGGAAACTGACGGTTATTCAGAAACTTGAAACTGACTTTATGGAAAAACTCTGTGATCAAACTTGGCCAAACCTTGATGTCTTGTACGGGGTAAGACCCTGTATAAACATACTAAAGAATCAGCCATCTAGCATTCATGGTTTTGGAGAAACAGCAATCTCTGTTTTTATGGGCGCAAACGCGTTCTCTAGCTGAGAACACTCACTTTTAACAACTCTTAGCTTTTTGCATTGTCACAGCAAAAAAACATCTCCAATGCAGAGTCAGTGTCAGGGATGAAGATCCCTTTCAAAAAAAGTATGGTTTTGGGTTGTTTTCACAAGTGAGACCTGAGGAAACTGACGGTTATTCAGAAACTTGAAACTGACTTTATGGAAAAACTGTGTGATCAAACTTGACCAAACCTTGGTTTCTTGTACGGGGTAGGACCCTGTATAAACATACTAAAGAATCAGCCATCTAGCATTCATGGTTTTGGAGAAACAGCAATCTCTGTTTTTATGGGCGCAAACGCGTTCTCTAGCTGAGAACACTCAGTTTTAGGAACTCTTAGCTTTTTGCATAGTCACAGCAAAAAAACATCTCCAATGCAGAGTCAGTGTCAGGGATGAAGATCCCTTTCAAAAAGGGATGAACATAAATGTCAAAAAAGTATGGTTTTGGGTTGTTTTCACAAGTGAGACCTGAAGAAACTGACGGTTATTCAGAAACTTGCAACTGACTTTATGGAAAAACTGTGTGATCAAACTTGACCAAACCTTGGTTTCTTGTACGGGGTGGGACCCTGTATACTAAAGAATCAGCCATCTAGCATTCATGGTTTTGGAGAAACAGCAATCTCTGTTTTTATGGGCGCAAACGCGTTCTCTAGCTGAGAACACTCACTTTTAGGAACTCTTAGCTTTTTGCATTGTCACAGCAAAAAAACATCTCAAATGCAGGGTCAGTGTCAGGGATGAAGATCCCTTTCAAAAAGGGATGAACATAAATGTCAAAAAAGTATGGTTTTGGATTGTTTTCACAAGTGAGACCTGAAGAAACTGACGGTTATTCAGAAACTTGCAACTGACTTTATGGAAAAACTGTGTGATCAAACTTGACCAAACCTTGGTTTCTTGTACGGGGTGGGACCCTGTATACTAAAGAATCAGCCATCTAGCATTCATGGTTTTGGAGAAACAGCAATCTCTGTTTTTATGGGCGAAAACGCGTTCTCTAGCTGAGAACACTCACTTTTAGGAACTCTTAGCTTTTTGCATAGTCACAGCAAAAAAACATCTCAAATGCAGAGTCAGTGTCAGGGATGAAGATCCCTTTCAAAAAGGGATGAACATAAATGTCAAAAAAGTATGGTTTTGGGTTGTTTTCACAAGTGAGACCTGAGGAAACTGACGGTTATTCAGAAACTTGAAACTGAGTTTTTGGAAAAACTGTGTGATCAAACTTGGCCAAACCTTAGTTTCTTGTACGGGGTAGGACCCTGTATAACATACTAAAGAATCAGCCATCTAGCATTCATGGATTTGGAGAAACAGCAATCTCTGTTTTTATGGGCGCAAACGCGTTCTCTAGCTGAGAACACTCAGTTTTAGGAACTCTTAGCTTTTTGCATTGTCACAGCAAAAAAACATCTCCAATGCAGAGTCAGTGTCAGGGATGAACATAAATGTCAAAAAAGTATGGTTTTGGTTTGTTTTCACAAGTGAGACCTGAGGAAACTGACGGTTATTCAGAAACTTGAAACTGACTATGTGATCAAACTTGGCCAAACCTTGGTTTCTCGCACGGGGTGGGAGCCTGTATAACATACTAAAGAATCAGACATCTAGCATTCATGGTTTTGGAGAAACAGCAATCTCTGTTTTTATGGGCGCAAACGCGTTCTCTAGATGAGAACACTCACTTTTAACAACTCTTAGCTTTTGCATTGTCACAGCAAAAAAACATCTCCAATGCAGAGTCAGTGTCAGGGATGAAGATCCCTTTCAAAAAAAGTATGGTTTTGGGTTGTTTTCACAAGT
Organism: Gobius niger; assembly: GCF_951799975.1. Taxonomy (NCBI): domain Eukaryota; kingdom Metazoa; phylum Chordata; class Actinopteri; order Gobiiformes; family Gobiidae; genus Gobius; species Gobius niger. The sequence continues at coordinate 21,202,227 of NC_136866.1, forward strand.
GAGACCTGAGGAAACTGACGGTTATTCAGAAACTTGCAACTGACTTTATTTAAAAACTGTGTGATCAAACTTGACCAAACCTTGGTTTCTTGTACGGGGTAGGACCCTGTATAAACATACTAAAGAATCAGCCATCTAACATTCATGGTTTTGGAGAAACAGCCATCTCTGTCTTTATGGGCGCAAACGCGTTCTCTAGCTGAGAACACTCACTTTTAACAACTCTTAGCTTTTGCATTGTCACAGCAAAAATACATCTCCAATGCAGAGTCAGTGTTAGGGCTGAACATAAATGTCAAAAAAGTATGGTTTTGGGTTGTTTTCACAAGTGAGACCTGAGGAAACTGACGGTTATTCAGAAACTTGAAACTGACTTTATGGAAAAACTCTGTGATCAAACTTGGCCAAACCTTGATGTCTTGTACGGGGTAAGACCCTGTATAAACATACTAAAGAATCAGCCATCTAGCATTCATGGTTTTGGAGAAACAGCAATCTCTGTTTTTATGGGCGCAAACGCGTTCTCTAGCTGAGAACACTCACTTTTAACAACTCTTAGCTTTTTGCATTGTCACAGCAAAAAAACATCTCCAATGCAGAGTCAGTGTCAGGGATGAAGATCCCTTTCAAAAAAAGTATGGTTTTGGGTTGTTTTCACAAGTGAGACCTGAGGAAACTGACGGTTATTCAGAAACTTGAAACTGACTTTATGGAAAAACTGTGTGATCAAACTTGACCAAACCTTGGTTTCTTGTACGGGGTAGGACCCTGTATAAACATACTAAAGAATCAGCCATCTAGCATTCATGGTTTTGGAGAAACAGCAATCTCTGTTTTTATGGGCGCAAACGCGTTCTCTAGCTGAGAACACTCAGTTTTAGGAACTCTTAGCTTTTTGCATAGTCACAGCAAAAAAACATCTCCAATGCAGAGTCAGTGTCAGGGATGAAGATCCCTTTCAAAAAGGGATGAACATAAATGTCAAAAAAGTATGGTTTTGGGTTGTTTTCACAAGTGAGACCTGAAGAAACTGACGGTTATTCAGAAACTTGCAACTGACTTTATGGAAAAACTGTGTGATCAAACTTGACCAAACCTTGGTTTCTTGTACGGGGTGGGACCCTGTATACTAAAGAATCAGCCATCTAGCATTCATGGTTTTGGAGAAACAGCAATCTCTGTTTTTATGGGCGCAAACGCGTTCTCTAGCTGAGAACACTCACTTTTAGGAACTCTTAGCTTTTTGCATTGTCACAGCAAAAAAACATCTCAAATGCAGGGTCAGTGTCAGGGATGAAGATCCCTTTCAAAAAGGGATGAACATAAATGTCAAAAAAGTATGGTTTTGGATTGTTTTCACAAGTGAGACCTGAAGAAACTGACGGTTATTCAGAAACTTGCAACTGACTTTATGGAAAAACTGTGTGATCAAACTTGACCAAACCTTGGTTTCTTGTACGGGGTGGGACCCTGTATACTAAAGAATCAGCCATCTAGCATTCATGGTTTTGGAGAAACAGCAATCTCTGTTTTTATGGGCGAAAACGCGTTCTCTAGCTGAGAACACTCACTTTTAGGAACTCTTAGCTTTTTGCATAGTCACAGCAAAAAAACATCTCCAATGCAGAGTCAGTGTCAGGGATGAACATAAATGTCAAAAAAGTATGGTTTTGGTTTGTTTTCACAATTGAGACCTGAGGAAACTGACGGTTATTCAGAAACTTGAAACTGACTATGTGATCAAACTTGGCCAAACCTTGGTTTCTCGCACGGGGTGGGAGCCTGTATAACATACTAAAGAATCAGACATCTAGCATTCATGGTTTTGGAGAAACAGCAATCTCTGTTTTTATGGGCGCAAACGCGTTCTCTAGATGAGAACACTCACTTTTAACAACTCTTAGCTTTTGCATTGTCACAGCAAAAAAACATCTCCAATGCAGAGTCAGTGTCAGGGATGAAGATCCCTTTCAAAAAAAGTATGGTTTTGGGTTGTTTTCACAAGTGAGACCTGAGGAAACTGACGGTTATTCAGAAACTTGAAACTGACTTCTCTAGCTGAGAGAAGTCAGTTTCCAAAACCATGTAGCATTCATGGTTTTGGAGAAACAGCAATCTCTGTTTTTATGGGCGCAAACGCGTTCTCTAGCTGAGACCACTCACTTTTAGGAACTCTTAGCTTTTTGCATTGTCACAACAAAAAAAACATCTCAAATGCAGAGTCATTCAGAAACTTGCAACTGACTTTATTTAAAAACTGTGTGATCAAACTTGACCAAACCTTGGTTTCTTGTACGGGGTAGGACCCTGTATAAACATACTAAAGAATCAGCCATCTAACATTCATGGTTTTGGAGAAACAGCCATCTCTGTCTTTATGGGCGCAAACGCGTTCTCTAGCTGAGAACACTCACTTTTAACAACTCTTAGCTTTTGCATTGTCACAGCAAAAAAACATCTCCAATGCAGAGTCAGTGTTAGGGCTGAACATAAATGTCAAAAAAGTATGGTTTTGGGTTGTTTTCACAAGTGAGACCTGAGGAAACTGACGGTTATTCAGAAACTTGAAACTGACTTTATGGAAAAACTGTGTGATCAAACTTGGCCAAACCTTGATTTCTTGTACGGGGTAAGACCCTGTATAAACATACTAAAGAATCAGCCATCTAACATTCATGGTTTTGGAGAAACAGCAATCTCTGTTTTTATGGGCGCAAACGCGTTCTCTAGCTGAGAACACTCACTTTTAACAACTCTTAGCTTTTTGCATTGTCACAGCAAAAAAACATCTCCAATGCAGAGTTAGTGTCAGGGATGAAGATCCCTTTCAAAAAGGGATGAACATAAATGTCAAAAAAGTATGGTTTTGGGTTGTTTTCACAAGTGAGACCTGAGGAAACTGACGGTTATTCAGAAACTTGAAACTGAGTTTTTGGAAAAACTGTGTGATCAAACTTGGCCAAACCTTGGTTTCTTGCACGGGGTGGGAGCCTGTATAACATACTAAAGAATCAGCCATCTAGCATTCATGGTTTTGGAGAAACAGCAATCTCTGTTTTTATGGGCGCAAACGCGTTCTCTAGCTGAGAACACTCACTTTTAACAACTCTTAGCTTTTTGCATTGTCACAGCAAAAAAACATCTCCAATGCAGAGTCAGTGTCAGGGATGAAGATCCCTTTCAAAAAAAGTATGGTTTTGGGTTGTTTTCACAAGTGAGACCTGAGGAAACTGACGGTTATTCAGAAACTTGAAACTGACTTTATGGAAAAACTGTGTGATCGAACTTGACCAAACCTTGGTTTCTTGTACGGGGTAGGACCCTGTATAAACATACTAAAGAATCAGCCATCTAGCATTCATGGTTTTGGAGAAACAGCAATCTCTGTTTTTATGGGCGCAAACGCGTTCTCTAGCTGAGAACACTCAGTTTTAGGAACTCTTAGCTTTTTGCATAGTCACAGCAAAAAAACATCTCCAATGCAGAGTCAGTGTCAGGGATGAAGATCCCTTTCAAAAAGGGATGAACATAAATGTCAAAAAAGTATGGTTTTGGGTTGTTTTCACAAGTGAGACCTGAGGAAACTGACGGTTATTCAGAAACTTGAAACTGAGTTTTTGGAAAAACTGTGCGATCAAACTTGGCCAAACCTTGGTTTCTTGCACGGGGTGGGAGCCTGTATAACATACTAAAGAATCAGCCATCTAGCGTTCATGGTTTTGGAGAAACAGCAATCTCTGTTTTTATGGGCGCAAACGCGTTCTCTAGCTGAGAACACTCACTTTTAGGAAGTCTTAGCTTTTTGCATTGTCACAACAAAAAAACATCTCCAATGCAGAGTCAGTGTCAGGGATGAAGATCCCTTTCAAAAAAAGTATGGTTTTGGGTTGTTTTCACAAGTGAGACCTGAGGAAACTGACGGTTATTCAGAAACTTGAAACTGAGTTTTTGGAAAAACTGTGTGATCAAACTTGGCCAAACCTTGGTTTCTTGCACGGGGTGGGAGCCTGTATAACATACTAAAGAATCAGCCATCTAGCATTCATGGATTTGGAGAAACAGCAATCTCTGTTTTTATGGGCGCAAACGCGTTCTCTAGCTGAGAACACTCACTTTTAGGAACTCTTAGCTTTTTGCATAGTCACAGCAAAAAAAACATCTCAAATGCAGAGTCATTCAGAAACTTGCAACTGACTTTATTTAAAAACTGTGTGATCAAACTTGACCAAACCTTGGTTTCTTGTACGGGGTAGGACCCTGTATAAACATACTAAAGAATCAGCCATCTAGCATTCATGGTTTTGGAGAAACAGCAATCTCTGTTTTTATGGGCGCAAACGCGTTCTCTAGCTGAGAACACTCAGTTTTAGGAACTCTTAGCTTTTTGCATAGTCACAGCAAAAAAACATCTCCAATGCAGAGTCAGTGTCAGGGATGAAGATCCCTTTCAAAAAGGGATGAACATAAATGTCAAAAAAGTATGGTTTTGGGTTGTTTTCACAAGTGAGACCTGAGGAAACTGACGGTTATTCAGAAACTTGAAACTGAGTTTTTGGAAAAACTGTGCGATCAAACTTGGCCAAACCTTGGTTTCTTGCACGGGGTGGGACCCTGTATAACATACTAAAGAATCAGCCATCTAGCGTTCATGGATTTGGAGAAACAGCAATCTCTGTTTTTATGGGCGCAAACGCGTTCTCTAGCTGAGAACACTCACTTTTAGGAACTCTTAGCTTTTTGCATTGTCACAGCAAAAAAACATCTCAAATGCAGGGTCAGTGTCAGGGATGAAGATCCCTTTCAAAAAGGGATGAACATAAATGTCAAAAAAGTATGGTTTTGGATTGTTTTCACAAGTGAGACCTGAAGAAACTGACGGTTATTCAGAAACTTGCAACTGACTTTATGGAAAAACTGTGTGATCAAACTTGACCAAACCTTGGTTTCTTGTACGGGGTGGGACCCTGTATACTAAAGAATCAGCCATCTAGCATTCATGGTTTTGGAGAAACAGCAATCTCTGTTTTTATGGGCGAAAACGCGTTCTCTAGCTGAGAACACTCACTTTTAGGAACTCTTAGCTTTTTGCATAGTCACAGCAAAAAAACATCTCAAATGCAGAGTCAGTGTCAGGGATGAAGATCCCTTTCAAAAAGGGATGAACATAAATGTCAAAAAAGTATGGTTTTGGGTTGTTTTCACAAGTGAGACCTGAGGAAACTGACGGTTATTCAGAAACTTGAAACTGAGTTTTTGGAAAAACTGTGTGATCAAACTTGGCCAAACCTTAGTTTCTTGTACGGGGTAGGACCCTGTATAACATACTAAAGAATCAGCCATCTAGCATTCATGGATTTGGAGAAACAGCAATCTCTGTTTTTATGGGCGCAAACGCGTTCTCTAGCTGAGAACACTCAGTTTTAGGAACTCTTAGCTTTTTGCATTGTCACAGCAAAAAAACATCTCCAATGCAGAGTCAGTGTCAGGGATGAACATAAATGTCAAAAAAGTATGGTTTTGGTTTGTTTTCACAAGTGAGACCTGAGGAAACTGACGGTTATTCAGAAACTTGAAACTGACTTCTCTAGCTGAGAGAAGTCAGTTTCCAAAACCATGTAGCATTCATGGTTTTGGAGAAACAGCAATCTCTGTTTTTATGGGCGCAAACGCGTTCTCTAGCTGAGACCACTCACTTTTAGGAACTCTTAGCTTTTTGCATTGTCACAACAAAAAAAACATCTCAAATGCAGAGTCATTCAGAAACTTGCAACTGACTTTATTTAAAAACTGTGTGATCAAACTTGACCAAACCTTGGTTTCTTGTACGGGGTAGGACCCTGTATAAACATACTAAAGAATCAGCCATCTAACATTCATGGTTTTGGAGAAACAGCCATCTCTGTCTTTATGGGCGCAAACGCGTTCTCTAGCTGAGAACACTCACTTTTAACAACTCTTAGCTTTTGCATTGTCACAGCAAAAAAACATCTCCAATGCAGAGTCAGTGTTAGGGCTGAACATAAATGTCAAAAAAGTATGGTTTTGGGTTGTTTTCACAAGTGAGACCTGAGGAAACTGACGGTTATTCAGAAACTTGAAACTGACTTTATGGAAAAACTGTGTGATCAAACTTGGCCAAACCTTGATTTCTTGTACGGGGTAAGACCCTGTATAAACATACTAAAGAATCAGCCATCTAACATTCATGGTTTTGGAGAAACAGCAATCTCTGTTTTTATGGGCGCAAACGCGTTCTCTAGCTGAGAACACTCACTTTTAACAACTCTTAGCTTTTTGCATTGTCACAGCAAAAAAACATCTCCAATGCAGAGTTAGTGTCAGGGATGAAGATCCCTTTCAAAAAGGGATGAACATAAATGTCAAAAAAGTATGGTTTTGGGTTGTTTTCACAAGTGAGACCTGAGGAAACTGACGGTTATTCAGAAACTTGAAACTGAGTTTTTGGAAAAACTGTGTGATCAAACTTGGCCAAACCTTGGTTTCTTGCACGGGGTGGGAGCCTGTATAACATACTAAAGAATCAGCCATCTAGCGTTCATGGTTTTGGAGAAACAGCAATCTCTGTTTTTATGGGCGCAAACGCGTTCTCTAGCTGAGAACACTCACTTTTAACAACTCTTAGCTTTTTGCATTGTCACAGCAAAAAAACATCTCCAATGCAGAGTCAGTGTCAGGGATGAAGATCCCTTTCAAAAAAAGTATGGTTTTGGGTTGTTTTCACAAGTGAGACCTGAGGAAACTGACGGTTATTCAGAAACTTGAAACTGACTTTATGGAAAAACTGTGTGATCAAACTTGACCAAACCTTGGTTTCTTGTACGGGGTAGGACCCTGTATAAACATACTAAAGAATCAGCCATCTAGCATTCATGGTTTTGGAGAAACAGCAATCTCTGTTTTTATGGGCGCAAACGCGTTCTCTAGCTGAGAACACTCAGTTTTAGGAACTCTTAGCTTTTTGCATAGTCACAGCAAAAAAACATCTCCAATGCAGAGTCAGTGTCAGGGATGAAGATCCCTTTCAAAAAGGGATGAACATAAATGTCAAAAAAGTATGGTTTTGGGTTGTTTTCACAAGTGAGACCTGAGGAAACTGACGGTTATTCAGAAACTTGAAACTGAGTTTTTGGAAAAACTGTGCGATCAAACTTGGCCAAACCTTGGTTTCTTGCACGGGGTGGGACCCTGTATAACATACTAAAGAATCAGCCATCTAGCGTTCATGGATTTGGAGAAACAGCAATCTCTGTTTTTATGGGCGCAAACGCGTTCTCTAGCTGAGAACACTCACTTTTAGGAACTCTTAGCTTTTTGCATTGTCACAGCAAAAAAACATCTCAAATGCAGGGTCAGTGTCAGGGATGAAGATCCCTTTCAAAAAGGGATGAACATAAATGTCAAAAAAGTATGGTTTTGGATTGTTTTCACAAGTGAGACCTGAAGAAACTGACGGTTATTCAGAAACTTGCAACTGACTTTATGGAAAAACTGCGTGATCAAACTTGACCAAACCTTGGTTTCTTGTACGGGGTGGGACCCTGTATACTAAAGAATCAGCCATCTAGCATTCATGGTTTTGGAGAAACAGCAATCTCTGTTTTTATGGGCGAAAACGCGTTCTCTAGCTGAGAACACTCACTTTTAGGAACTCTTAGCTTTTTGCATTGTCACAGCAAAAAAACATCTCCAATGCAGAGTCAGTGTCAGGGATGAACATAAATGTCAAAAAAGTATGGTTTTGGTTTGTTTTCACAAGTGAGACCTGAGGAAACTGACGGTTATTCAGAAACTTGAAACTGACTATGTGATCAAACTTGGCCAAACCTTGGTTTCTCGCACGGGGTGGGAGCCTGTATAACATACTAAAGAATCAGACATCTAGCATTCATGGTTTTGGAGAAACAGCAATCTCTGTTTTTATGGGCGCAAACGCGTTCTCTAGATGAGAACACTCACTTTTAACAACTCTTAGCTTTTGCATTGTCACAGCAAAAAAACATCTCCAATGCAGAGTCAGTGTCAGGGATGAAGATCCCTTTCAAAAAAAGTATGGTTTTGGGTTGTTTTCACAAGTGAGACCTGAGGAAACTGACGGTTATTCAGAAACTTGCAACTGACTTTATTTAAAAACTGTGTGATCAAACTTGACCAAACCTTGGTTTCTTGTACGGGGTAGGACCCTGTATAAACATACTAAAGAATCAGCCATCTAACATTCATGGTTTTGGAGAAACAGCCATCTCTGTCTTTATGGGCGCAAACGCGTTCTCTAGCTGAGAACACTCACTTTTAACAACTCTTAGCTTTTGCATTGTCACAGCAAAAATACATCTCCAATGCAGAGTCAGTGTTAGGGCTGAACATAAATGTCAAAAAAGTATGGTTTTGGGTTGTTTTCACAAGTGAGACCTGAGGAAACTGACGGTTATTCAGAAACTTGAAACTGACTTTATGGAAAAACTCTGTGATCAAACTTGGCCAAACCTTGATGTCTTGTACGGGGTAAGACCCTGTATAAACATACTAAAGAATCAGCCATCTAGCATTCATGGTTTTGGAGAAACAGCAATCTCTGTTTTTATGGGCGCAAACGCGTTCTCTAGCTGAGAACACTCACTTTTAACAACTCTTAGCTTTTTGCATTGTCACAGCAAAAAAACATCTCCAATGCAGAGTCAGTGTCAGGGATGAAGATCCCTTTCAAAAAAAGTATGGTTTTGGGTTGTTTTCACAAGTGAGACCTGAGGAAACTGACGGTTATTCAGAAACTTGAAACTGACTTTATGGAAAAACTGTGTGATCAAACTTGACCAAACCTTGGTTTCTTGTACGGGGTAGGACCCTGTATAAACATACTAAAGAATCAGCCATCTAGCATTCATGGTTTTGGAGAAACAGCAATCTCTGTTTTTATGGGCGCAAACGCGTTCTCTAGCTGAGAACACTCAGTTTTAGGAACTCTTAGCTTTTTGCATAGTCACAGCAAAAAAACATCTCCAATGCAGAGTCAGTGTCAGGGATGAAGATCCCTTTCAAAAAGGGATGAACATAAATGTCAAAAAAGTATGGTTTTGGGTTGTTTTCACAAGTGAGACCTGAAGAAACTGACGGTTATTCAGAAACTTGCAACTGACTTTATGGAAAAACTGTGTGATCAAACTTGACCAAACCTTGGTTTCTTGTACGGGGTGGGACCCTGTATACTAAAGAATCAGCCATCTAGCATTCATGGTTTTGGAGAAACAGCAATCTCTGTTTTTATGGGCGCAAACGCGTTCTCTAGCTGAGAACACTCACTTTTAGGAACTCTTAGCTTTTTGCATTGTCACAGCAAAAAAACATCTCAAATGCAGGGTCAGTGTCAGGGATGAAGATCCCTTTCAAAAAGGGATGAACATAAATGTCAAAAAAGTATGGTTTTGGATTGTTTTCACAAGTGAGACCTGAAGAAACTGACGGTTATTCAGAAACTTGCAACTGACTTTATGGAAAAACTGTGTGATCAAACTTGACCAAACCTTGGTTTCTTGTACGGGGTGGGACCCTGTATACTAAAGAATCAGCCATCTAGCATTCATGGTTTTGGAGAAACAGCAATCTCTGTTTTTATGGGCGAAAACGCGTTCTCTAGCTGAGAACACTCACTTTTAGGAACTCTTAGCTTTTTGCATAGTCACAGCAAAAAAACATCTCAAATGCAGAGTCAGTGTCAGGGATGAAGATCCCTTTCAAAAAGGGATGAACATAAATGTCAAAAAAGTATGGTTTTGGGTTGTTTTCACAAGTGAGACCTGAGGAAACTGACGGTTATTCAGAAACTTGAAACTGAGTTTTTCGGAAAAACTGTGTGATCAAACTTGGCCAAACCTTAGTTTCTTGTACGGGGTAGGACCCTGTATAACATACTAAAGAATCAGCCATCTAGCATTCATGTATTTGGAGAAACAGCAATCTCTGTTTTTATGGGCGCAAACGCGTTCTCTAGCTGAGAACACTCAGTTTTAGGAACTCTTAGCTTTTTGCATTGTCACAGCAAAAAAACATCTCCAATGCAGAGTCAGTGTCAGGGATGAACATAAATGTCAAAAAAGTATGGTTTTGGTTTGTTTTCACAATTGAGACCTGAGGAAACTGACGGTTATTCAGAAACTTGAAACTGACTATGTGATCAAACTTGGCCAAACCTTGGTTTCTCGCACGGGGTGGGAGCCTGTATAACATACTAAAGAATCAGACATCTAGCATTCATGGTTTTGGAGAAACAGCAATCTCTGTTTTTATGGGCGCAAACGCGTTCTCTAGATGAGAACACTCACTTTTAACAACTCTTAGCTTTTGCATTGTCACAGCAAAAAAACATCTCCAATGCAGAGTCAGTGTCAGGGATGAAGATCCCTTTCAAAAAAAGTATGGTTTTGGGTTGTTTTCACAAGTGAGACCTGAGGAAACTGACGGTTATTCAGAAACTTGAAACTGACTTCTCTAGCTGAGAGAAGTCAGTTTCCAAAACCATGTAGCATTCATGGTTTTGGAGAAACAGCAATCTCTGTTTTTATGGGCGCAAACGCGTTCTCTAGCTGAGACCACTCACTTTTAGGAACTCTTAGCTTTTTGCATTGTCACAGCAAAAAAAACATCTCAAATGCAGAGTCATTCAGAAACTTGCAACTGACTTTATTTAAAAACTGTGTGATCACACTTGACCAAACCTTGGTTTCTTGTACGGGGTAGGACCCTGTATAAACATACTAAAGAATCAGCCATCTAGCATTCATGGTTTTGGAGAAACAGCAATCTCTGTTTTTATGGGCGCAAACGCGTTCTCTAGCTGAGAACACTCAGTTTTAGGAACTCTTAGCTTTTTGCATAGTCACAGCAAAAAAACATCTCCAATGCAGAGTCAGTGTCAGGGATGAAGATCCCTTTCAAAAAGGGATGAACATAAATGTCAAAAAAGTATGGTTTTGGGTTGTTTTCACAAGTGAGACCTGAGGAAACTGACGGTTATTCAGAAACTTGAAACTGAGTTTTTGGAAAAACTGTGCGATCAAACTTGGCCAAACCTTGGTTTCTTGCACGGGGTGGGAGCCTGTATAACATACTAAAGAATCAGCCATCTAGCGTTCATGGTTTTGGAGAAACAGCAATCTCTGTTTTTATGGGCGCAAACGCGTTCTCTAGCTGAGAACACTCACTTTTAGGAACTCTTAGCTTTTTGCATTGTCACAACAAAAAAACATCTCCAATGCAGAGTCAGTGTCAGGGATGAAGATCCCTTTCAAAAAAAGTATGGTTTTGGGTTGTTTTCACAAGGGAGACCTGAGGAAACTGACGGTTATTCAGAAACTTGAAACTGACTTTATGGAAAAACTGTGTGATCAAACTTGACCAAACCTTGGTTTCTTGTACGGGGTAGGACCCTGTATAAACATACTAAAGAATCAGCCATCTAGCATTCATGGTTTTGGAGAAACAGCAATCTCTGTTTTTTTGGGCGCAAACGCGTTCTCTAGCTGAGAACACTCACTTTTAGGAACTCTTAGCTTTTTGCATTGTCACAGCAAAAAAAAACATCTCCAATACAGAGTCAGTGTCAGGGATGAACATAAATGTCAAAAAAGTATGGTTTTGGGTTGTTTTCACAAGTGAGACCTGAGGAAACTGACGGTTATTCAGAAACTTGAAACTGAGTTTTTGGAAAAACTGTGTGATCAAACTTGGACAAACCTTGGTTTCTTGCACGGGGTGGGACCCTGTATAACATACTAAAGAATCAGCCATCTAGCATTCATGGGTTTGGAGAAACAGCAATCTCTGTTTTTATGGGCGCAAACGCGTTCTCTAGATGAGAACACTCACTTTTAACAACTCTTAGCTTTTGCATTGTCACAGCAAAAAAACATCTCCAATGCAGAGTCAGTGTCAGGGATGAAGATCCCTTTCAAAAAAAGTATGGTTTTGGGTTGTTTTCAAAAGTGAGACCTGAGGAAACTGACGGTTATTCAGAAACTTGAAACTGACTATGTGATCAACCTTGGCCAAACCTTGGTTTCTCGCACGAGGTGGGAGCCTGTATAACATACTAAAGAATCAGACATCTAGCATTCATGGTTTTGGAGAAACAGCAATCTCTGTTTTTATGGGCGCAAACGCGTTCTCTAGCTGAGACCACTCACTTTTAGGAACTCTTAGCTTTTTGCATAGTCACAACAACAAAAAACATCTCAAATGCAGAGTCATTCAGAAACTTGCAACTGACTTTATTTAAAAACTGTGTGATCAAACTTGACCAAACCTTGGTTTCTTGTACGGGGTAGGACCCTGTATAACATACTAAAGAATCAGCCATCTAGCATTCATGGATTTGGAGAAAAAGCAATCTCTGTTTTTATGGGCGCAAACGCGTTCTCTAGCTGAGAACACTCACTTTTAGGAACTCTTAGCTTTTTGCATTGTCACAGCAAAAAAAAACATCTCCAATACAGAGTCAGTGTCAGGGATGAACATAAATGTCAAAAAAGTATGGTTTTGGGTTGTTTTCACAAGTGAGACCTGAGGAAACTGACGGTTATTCAGAAACTTGAAACTGAGTTTTTGGAAAAACTGTGTGATCAAACTTGGCCAAACCTTGGTTTCTTGCACGGGGTGGGACCCTGTATAACATACTAAAGAATCAGCCATCTAGCATTCATGGATTTGGAGAAACAGCAATCTCTGTTTTTATGGGCGCAAACGCGTTCTCTAGCTGAGAACACTCACTTTTAGGAACTCTTAGCTTTTTGCATAGTCACAACAACAAAAAACATCTCAAATGCAGAGTCATTCAGAAACTTGCAACTGACTTTATTTAAAAACTGTGTGATCAAACTTGACCAAACCTTGGTTTCTTGTACGGGGTAGGACCCTGTATAAACATACTAAAGAATCAGCCATCTAACATTCATGGTTTTGGAGAAACAGCAATCTCTGTCTTTATGGGCGCAAACGCGTTCTCTAGCTGAGAAAACTCACTTTTAACAACTCTTAGCTTTTGCATTGTCACAGCAAAAAAACATCTCCAATGCAGAGTCAGTGACAGGGATGAAGATCCCTTTCAAAAAGGGATGAACATAAATGTAAAAAAAAGTATGGTTTTGGGTTGTTTTCACAAGTGAGACCTGAGGAAACTGACGGTTATTCAGAAACTTGAAACTGAGTTTTTGGAAAAACTGTGTGATCAAACTTGGCCAAACCTTGGTTTCTTGCACGGGGTGGGAGCCTGTATAACATACTAAAGAATCAGCCATCTAGCATTCATGGTTTTGGAGAAACAGCAATCTCTGTTTTTATGGGCGCAAACGCGTTCTCTAGCTGAGAACACTCACTTTTAGGAACTCTTAGCTTTTTGCATTGTCACAGCAAAAAAACATCTCCAATGCAGAGTCAGTGTCAGGGATGAAGATCCCTTTCAAAAAAAGTATGGTTTTGGGTTGTTTTCACAAGTGAGACCTGAGGAAACTGACGGTTATTCAGAAACCTGAAACAGACTTTATGGAAAAACTGTGTGATCAAACCTGACCAAACCTTAGTTTCTTGTACGGGGTAGGACCCTGTATAAACATACTAAAGAATCAGCCATCTAGCATTCATGGTTTTGGAGAAACAGCAATCTCTGTTTTTATGGGCGCAAACGCGTTCTCTAGCTGAGAACACTCAGTTTTAGGAACTCTTAGCTTTTTGCATTGTCACAGCAAAAAAACATCTCCAATGCAGAGTCAGTGTCAGGGATGAACATAAATGTCAAAAAAGTATGGTTTTGGTTTGTTTTCACAAGTGAGACCTGAGGAAACTGACGGTTATTCAGAAACTTGAAACTGACTATGTGATCAAACTTGGCCAAACCTTGGTTTCTCGCACGGGGTGGGAGCCTGTATAACATACTAAAGAATCAGACATCTAGCATTCATGGTTTTGGAGAAACAGCAATCTCTGTTTTTATGGGCGCAAACGCGTTCTCTAGATGAGAACACTCACTTTTAACAACTCTTAGCTTTTGCATTGTCACAGCAAAAAAACATCTCCAATGCAGAGTCAGTGTCAGGGATGAAGATCCCTTTAAAAAAAAGTATGGTTTTGGGTTGTTTTCACAAGTGAGACCTGAGGAAACTGACGGTTATTCAGAAACTTGAAACTGACTTCTCTAGCTGAGAGAAGTCAGTTTCCAAAACCATGTAGCATTCATGGTTTTGGAGAAACAGCAATCTCTGTTTTTATGGGCGCAAACGCGTTCTCTAGCTGAGACCACTCACTTTTAGGAACTCTTAGCTTTTTGCATTGTCACAGCAAAAAAAACATCTCAAATGCAGAGTCATTCAGAAACTTGCAACTGACTTTATTTAAAAACTGTGTGATCAAACTTGACCAAACCTTGGTTTCTTGTACGGGGTAGGACCCTGTATAAACATACTAAAGAATCAGCCATCTAGCATTCATGGTTTTGGAGAAACAGCAATCTCTGTTTTTATGGGCGCAAACGCGTTCTCTAGCTGAGAACACTCAGTTTTAGGAACTCTTAGCTTTTTGCATAGTCACAGCAAAAAAACATCTCCAATGCAGAGTCAGTGTCAGGGATGAAGATCCCTTTCAAAAAGGGATGAACATAAATGTCAAAAAAGTATGGTTTTGGGTTGTTTTCACAAGTGAGACCTGAGGAAACTGACGGTTATTCAGAAACTTGAAACTGAGTTTTTGGAAAAACTGTGCGATCAAACTTGGCCAAACCTTGGTTTCTTGCACGGGGTGGGAGCCTGTATAACATACTAAAGAATCAGCCATCTAGCGTTCATGGTTTTGGAGAAACAGCAATCTCTGTTTTTATGGGCGCAAACGCGTTCTCTAGCTGAGAACACTCACTTTTAGGAACTCTTAGCTTTTTGCATTGTCACAACAAAAAAACATCTCCAATGCAGAGTCAGTGTCAGGGATGAAGATCCCTTTCAAAAAAAGTATGGTTTTGGGTTGTTTTCACAAGGGAGACCTGAGGAAACTGACGGTTATTCAGAAACTTGAAACTGACTTTATGGAAAAACTGTGTGATCAAACTTGACCAAACCTTGGTTTCTTGTACGGGGTAGGACCCTGTATAAACATACTAAAGAATCAGCCATCTAGCATTCATGGTTTTGGAGAAACAGCAATCTCTGTTTTTATGGGCGCAAACGCGTTCTCTAGCTGAGAACACTCACTTTTAGGAACTCTTAGCTTTTTGCATTGTCACAGCAAAAAAAAACATCTCCAATACAGAGTCAGTGTCAGGGATGAACATAAATGTAAAAAAAGTATGGTTTTGGGTTGTTTTCACAAGTGAGACCTGAGGAAACTGACGGTTATTCAGAAACTTGAAACTGAGTTTTTGGAAAAACTGTGTGATCAAACTTGGACAAACCTTGGTTTCTTGCACGGGGTGGGACCCTGTATAACATACTAAAGAATCAGCCATCTAGCATTCATGGGTTTGGAGAAACAGCAATCTCTGTTTTTATGGGCGCAAACGCGTTCTCTAGCTGAGAACACTCACTTTTATCAACTCTTCGCTTTTTGCATTGACACAGCAAAAAAACATCTCAAATGCAAAGTCAGTGTCAGGGATGAAAATCCCTTTCAAAAAGGGATGAACATAAATGTCAAAAAAGTATGGTTTTGGATTGTTTTCACAAGTGAGACCTGAGGAAACTGACGGTTATTCAGAAACTTGAAACTGACTATGTGATCAAACTTGGCCAAACCTTGGTTTCTCGAACGGGGTGGGAGCCTGTATAACATACTAAAGAATCAGACATCTAGCATTCATGGTTTTGGAGAAACAGCAATCTCTGTTTTTATGGGCGCAAACGCGTTCTCTAGATGAGAACACTCACTTTTAACAACTCTTAGCTTTTGCATTGTCACAGCAAAAAAACATCTCCAATGCAGAGTCAGTGTCAGGGATGAAGATCCCTTTCAAAAAAAGTATGGTTTTGGGTTGTTTTCAAAAGTGAGACCTGAGGAAACTGACGGTTATTCAGAAACTTGAAACTGACTATGTGATCAACCTTGGCCAAACCTTGGTTTCTCGCACGAGGTGGGAGCCTGTATAACATACTAAAGAATCAGACATCTAGCATTCATGGTTTTGGAGAAACAGCAATCTCTGTTTTTATGGGCGCAAACGCGTTCTCTAGCTGAGACCACTCACTTTTAGGAACTCTTAGCTTTTTGCATAGTCACAACAACAAAAAACATCTCAAATGCAGAGTCATTCAGAAACTTGCAACTGACTTTATTTAAAAACTGTGTGATCAAACTTGACCAAACCTTGGTTTCTTGTACGGGGTAGGACCCTGTATAAACATACTAAAGAATCAGCCATCTAACATTCATGGTTTTGGAGAAACAGCAATCTCTGTCTTTATGGGCGCAAACGCGTTCTCTAGCTGAGAACACTCACTTTTAACAACTCTTAGCTTTTGCATTGTCACAGCAAAAAAACATCTCCAATGCAGAGTCAGTGTTAGGGCTGAACATAAATGTCAAAAAAGTATGGTTTTGGGTTGTTTTCACAAGTGAGACCTGAGGAAACTGACGGTTATTCAGATACTTGAAACTGACTTTATGGAAAAACTGTGTGATCAAACTTGGCCAAACCTTAGTTTCTTGTACGGGGTAGGACCCTGTATAACATACTAAAGAATCAGCCATCTAGCATTCATGGATTTGGAGAAAAAGCAATCTCTTTTTTTATGGGCGCAAACGCGTTCTCTAGCTGAGAACACTCACTTTTAACAACTCTTAGCTTTTTGCATTGTCACAGCAAAAAAACATCTCCAATGCAGAGTCAGTGTCAGGGATGAAGATCCCTTTCAAAAAGGGATGAACATAAATGTAAAAAAAAGTATGGTTTTGGGTTGTTTTCACAAGGGAGACCTGAGGAAACTGACGGTTATTCAGAAACTTGAAACTGACTTTATGGAAAAACTGTGTGATCAAACTTGACCAAACCTTGGTTTCTTGTACGGGGTAGGACCCATGTATAAACATACTAAAGAATCAGCCATCTAGCATTCATGGTTTTGGAGAAACAGCAATCTCTGTTTTTATGGGCGCAAACGCGTTCTCTAGCTGAGAACACTCACTTTTAGGAACTCTTAGCTTTTTGCATTGTCACAGCAAAAAAAAACATCTCCAATACAGAGTCAGTGTCAGGGATGAACATAAATGTCAAAAAAGTATGGTTTTGGGTTGTTTTCACAAGTGAGACCTGAGGAAACTGACGGTTATTCAGAAACTTGAAACTGAGTTTTTGGAAAAACTGTGTGATCAAACTTGGCCAAACCTTGGTTTCTTGCACGGGGTGGGACCCTGTATAACATACTAAAGAATCAGCCATCTAGCATTCATGGATTTGGAGAAACAGCAATCTCTGTTTTTATGGGCGCAAACGCGTTCTCTAGCTGAGAACACTCACTTTTAGGAACTCTTAGCTTTTTGCATAGTCACAACAACAAAAAACATCTCAAATGCAGAGTCATTCAGAAACTTGCAACTGACTTTATTTAAAAACTGTGTGATCAAACTTGACCAAACCTTGGTTTCTTGTACGGGGTAGGACCCTGTATAAACATACTAAAGAATCAGCCATCTAACATTCATGGTTTTGGAGAAACAGCAATCTCTGTCTTTATGGGCGCAAACGCGTTCTCTAGCTGAGAAAACTCACTTTTAACAACTCTTAGCTTTTGCATTGTCACAGCAAAAAAACATCTCCAATGCAGAGTCAGTGTCAGGGATGAAGATCCCTTTCAAAAAGGGATGAACATAAATGTAAAAAAAAGTATGGTTTTGGGTTGTTTTCACAAGTGAGACCTGAGGAAACTGACGGTTATTCAGAAACTTGAAACTGAGTTTTTGGAAAAACTGTGTGATCAAACTTGGCCAAACCTTGGTTTCTTGCACGGGGTGGGAGCCTGTATAACATACTAAAGAATCAGCCATCTAGCATTCATGGTTTTGGAGAAACAGCAATCTCTGTTTTTATGGGCGCAAACGCGTTCTCTAGCTGAGAACACTCACTTTTAGGAACTCTTAGCTTTTTGCATTGTCACAGCAAAAAAACATCTCCAATGCAGAGTCAGTGTCAGGGATGAAGATCCCTTTCAAAAAAAGTATGGTTTTGGGTTGTTTTCACAAGTGAGACCTGAGGAAACTGACGGTTATTCAGAAACCTGAAACAGACTTTATGGAAAAACTGTGTGATCAAACCTGACCAAACCTTAGTTTCTTGTACGGGGTAGGACCCTGTATAAACATACTAAAGAATCAGCCATCTAGCATTCATGGTTTTGGAGAAACAGCAATCTCTGTTTTTATGGGCGCAAACGCGTTCTCTAGCTGAGAACACTCAGTTTTAGGAACTCTTAGCTTTTTGCATTGTCACAGCAAAAAAACATCTCCAATGCAGAGTCAGTGTCAGGGATGAACATAAATGTCAAAAAAGTATGGTTTTGGTTTGTTTTCACAAGTGAGACCTGAGGAAACTGACGGTTATTCAGAAACTTGAAACTGACTATGTGATCAAACTTGGCCAAACCTTGGTTTCTCGCACGGGGTGGGAGCCTGTATAACATACTAAAGAATCAGACATCTAGCATTCATGGTTTTGGAGAAACAGCAATCTCTGTTTTTATGGGCGCAAACGCGTTCTCTAGATGAGAACACTCACTTTTAACAACTCTTAGCTTTTGCATTGTCACAGCAAAAAAACATCTCCAATGCAGAGTCAGTGTCAGGGATGAAGATCCCTTTAAAAAAAAGTATGGTTTTGGGTTGTTTTCACAAGTGAGACCTGAGGAAACTGACGGTTATTCAGAAACTTGAAACTGACTTCTCTAGCTGAGAGAAGTCAGTTTCCAAAACCATGTAGCATTCATGGTTTTGGAGAAACAGCAATCTCTGTTTTTATGGGCGCAAACGCGTTCTCTAGCTGAGACCACTCACTTTTAACAACTCTTAGCTTTTGCATTGTCACAGCAAAAAAACATCTCCAATGCAGAGTCAGTGTCAGGGATGAAGATCCCTTTCAAAAAAAGTATGGTTTTGGGTTGTTTTCACAAGTGAGACCTGAGGAAACTGACGGTTATTCAGAAACTTGAAACTGACTTCTCTAGCTGAGAGAAGTCAGTTTCCAAAACCATGTAGCATTCATGGTTTTGGAGAAACAGCAATCTCTGTTTTTATGGGCGCAAACGCGTTCTCTAGCTGAGACCACTCACTTTTAGGAACTCTTAGCTTTTTGCATTGTCACAGCAAAAAAAACATCTCAAATGCAGAGTCATTCAGAAACTTGCAACTGACTTTATTTAAAAACTGTGTGATCAAACTTGACCAAACCTTGGTTTCTTGTACGGGGTAGGACCCTGTATAAACATACTAAAGAGTCAGCCATCTAACATTCATGGTTTTGGAGAAACAGCAATCTCTGTCTTTATGGGCGCAAACGCGTTCTCTAGCTGAGAACACTCACTTTTAACAACTCTTAGCTTTTGCATTGTCACAGCAAAAAGCATCTCCAATGCAGAGTCAGTGTTAGGGCTGAACATAAATGTCAAAAAAGTATGGTTTTGGGTTGTTTTCACAAGGGAGACCTGAGGAAACTGACGGTTATTCAGAAACTTGAAACTGAGTTTTTGGAAAAACTGTGTGATCAAACTTGACCAAACCTTGGTTTCTTGTACGGGGTAGGACCCTGTATAAACATACTAAAGAATCAGCCATCTAGCATTCATGGTTTTGGAGAAACAGCAATCTCTGTTTTTATGGGCGCAAACGCGTTCTCTAGCTGAGGACACTCACTTTTAGGAACTCTTAGCTTTTTGCATTGTCACAGCAAAAAAAACCATCTCCAATACAGAGTCAGTGTCAGGGATGAACATAAATGTCAAAAAAGTATGGTTTTGGGTTGTTTTCACAAGTGAGACCTGAGGAAACTGACGGTTATTCAGAAACTTGAAACTGAGTTTTTGGAAAAACCGTGTGATCAAACTTGGCCAAACCTTGGTTTCTTGCACGGGGTGGGACCCTGTATAACATACTAAAGAATCAGCCATCTAGCATTCATGGATTTGGAGAAACAGCAATCTCTGTTTTTATGGGCGCAAACGCGTTCTCTAGCTGAGAACACTCACTTTTATCAACTCTTCGCTTTTTGCATTGTCACAGCAAAAAAACATCTCAAATGCAGAGTCAGTGTCAGGGATGAAGATCCCTTTCAAAAAGGGATGAACATAAATGTCAAAAAAGTATGGTTTTGGATTGTTTTCACAAGTGAGACCTGAGGAAACTGACGGTTATTCAGAAACTTGAAACTGAGTTTTTGGAAAAACTGTGTGATCAAACTTGACCAAACCTTAGTTTCTTGTACGGGGTAGGACCCTGTATAACATACTAAAGAATCAGCCATCTAGCATTCATGGATTTGGAGAAACAGCAATCTCTGTTTTTATGGGCGCAAACGCGTTCTCTAGCTGAGACCACTCACTTTTAGGAACTCTTAGCTTTTTGCATTGTCACAGCAGAAAAAACATCTCAAATGCAGAGTCATTCAGAAACTTGCAACTGACTTTATTTAAAAAACTATGTGATCAAACTTGACCAAACCTTGGTTTCTTGTACGGGGTAGGACCCTGTATAAACATACTAAAGAATCAGCCATCTAACATTCATGGTTTTGGAGAAACAGCAATCTCTGTTTTTATGGGCGCAAACGCGTTCTCTAGCTGAGAACACTCACTTTTAACAACTCTTAGCTTTTTGCATTGTCACAGCAAAAAAAAATCTCCAATGCAGAGTCAGTGTCAGGGATGAAGATCCCTTTCAAAAAAAGTATGGTTTTGGGTTGTTTTCACAAGTGAGACCTGAGGAAACTGACGGTTATTCAGAAACTTGAAACTGACTTCTCTAGCTGAGAGAAGTCAGTTTCCAAAACCATGTAGCATTCATGGTTTTGGAGAAACAGCAATCTCTGTTTTTATGGGCGCAAACGCGTTCTCTAGCTGAGACCACTCACTTTTAACAACTCTTAGCTTTTGCATTGTCACAGCAAAAAAACATCTCCAATGCAGAGTCAGTGTCAGGGATGAAGATCCCTTTCAAAAAAAGTATGGTTTTGGGTTGTTTTCACAAGTGAGACCTGAGGAAACTGACGGTTATTCAGAAACTTGAAACTGACTTCTCTAGCTGAGAGAAGTCAGTTTCCAAAACCATGTAGCATTCATGGTTTTGGAGAAACAGCAATCTCTGTTTTTATGGGCGCAAACGCGTTCTCTAGCTGAGAAACCTCACTTTTAACAACTCTTAGCTTTTTGCATTGTCACAGCAAAAAAAAATCTCCAATGCAGTCAGTGTCAGGGATGAAGATCCCTTTCAAAAAAAGTATGGTTTTGGGTTGTTTTCACAAGTGAGACCTGAGGAAACTGACGGTTATTCAGAAACTTGAAACTGACTTCTCTAGCTGAGAGAAGTCAGTTTCCAAAACCATGTAGCATTCATGGTTTTGGAGAAACAGCAATCTCTGTTTTTATGGGCGCAAACGCGTTCTCTAGCTGAGACCACTCACTTTTAGGAACTCTTAGCTTTTTGCATTGTCACAGCAAAAAAAACATCTCAAATGCAGAGTCATTCAGAAACTTGCAACTGACTTTATTTAAAAACTGTGTGATCAAACTTGACCAAACCTTGGTTTCTTGTACGGGGTAGGACCCTGTATAAACATACTAAAGAGTCAGCCATCTAACATTCATGGTTTTGGAGAAACAGCAATCTCTGTCTTTATGGGCGCAAACGCGTTCTCTAGCTGAGAACACTCACTTTTAACAACTCTTAGCTTTTGCATTGTCACAGCAAAAAAACATCTCCAATGCAGAGTCAGTGTTAGGGCTGAACATAAATGTCAAAAAAGTATGGTTTTGGGTTGTTTTCACAAGGGAGACCTGAGGAAACTGACGGTTATTCAGAAACTTGAAACTGAGTTTTTGGAAAAACTGTGTGATCAAACTTGACCAAACCTTGGTTTCTTGTACGGGGTAGGACCCTGTATAAACATACTAAAGAATCAGCCATCTAGCATTCATGGTTTTGGAGAAACAGCAATCTCTGTTTTTATGGGCGCAAACGCGTTCTCTAGCTGAGGACACTCACTTTTAGGAACTCTTAGCTTTTTGCATTGTCACAGCAAAAAAAACCATCTCCAATACAGAGTCAGTGTCAGGGATGAACATAAATGTCAAAAAAGTATGGTTTTGGGTTGTTTTCACAAGTGAGACCTGAGGAAACTGACGGTTATTCAGAAACTTGAAACTGAGTTTTTGGAAAAACTGTGTGATCAAACTTGGCCAAACCTTGGTTTCTTGCACGGGGTGGGACCCTGTATAACATACTAAAGAATCAGCCATCTAGCATTCATGGATTTGGAGAAACAGCAATCTCTGTTTTTATGGGCGCAAACGCGTTCTCTAGCGGAGAACACTCACTTTTAGGAACTCAGCTTTTTGCATTGTCACAGCAAAAAAAACATCTCAAATGCAGAGTCATTCAGAAACTTGCAACTGACTTTATTTAAAAAACTATGTGATCAAACTTGACCAAACCTTGGTTTCTTGTACGGGGTAGGACCCTGTATAAACATACTAAAGAATCAGCCATCTAACATTCATGGTTTTGGAGAAACAACAATCTCTGTTTTTATGGGCGCAAACGCGTTCTCTAGCTGAGAACACTCACTTTTAACAACTCTTAGCTTTTTGCATTGTCACAGCAAAAAAAAATCTCCAATGCAGAGTCAGTGTCAGGGATGAAGATCCCTTTCAAAAAAAGTATGGTTTTGGGTTGTTTTCACAAGTGAGACCTGAGGAAACTGACGGTTATTCAGAAACTTGAAACTGACTTCTCTAGCTGAGAGAAGTCAGTTTCCAAAACCATGTAGCATTCATGGTTTTGGAGAAACAGCAATCTCTGTTTTTATGGGCGCAAACGCGTTCTCTAGCTGAGACCACTCACTTTTAACAACTCTTAGCTTTTGCATTGTCACAGCAAAAAAACATCTCCAATGCAGAGTCAGTGTCAGGGATGAAGATCCCTTTCAAAAAAAGTATGGTTTTGGGTTGTTTTCACAAGTGAGACCTGAGGAAACTGACGGTTATTCAGAAACTTGAAACTGACTTCTCTAGCTGAGAGAAGTCAGTTTCCAAAACCATGTAGCATTCATGGTTTTGGAGAAACAGCAATCTCTGTTTTTATGGGCGCAAACGCGTTCTCTAGCTGAGAAACCTCACTTTTAACAACTCTTAGCTTTTTGCATTGTCACAGCAAAAAAAAATCTCCAATGCAGTCAGTGTCAGGGATGAAGATCCCTTTCAAAAAAAGTATGGTTTTGGGTTGTTTTCACAAGTGAGACCTGAGGAAACTGACGGTTATTCAGAAACTTGAAACTGACTTCTCTAGCTGAGAGAAGTCAGTTTCCAAAACCATGTAGCATTCATGGTTTTGGAGAAACAGCAATCTCTGTTTTTATGGGCGCAAACGCGTTCTCTAGCTGAGACCACTCACTTTTAGGAACTCTTAGCTTTTTGCATTGTCACAGCAAAAAAAACATCTCAAATGCAGAGTCATTCAGAAACTTGCAACTGACTTTATTTAAAAACTGTGTGATCAAACTTGACCAAACCTTGGTTTCTTGTACGGGGTAGGACCCTGTATAAACATACTAAAGAGTCAGCCATCTAACATTCATGGTTTTGGAGAAACAGCAATCTCTGTCTTTATGGGCGCAAACGCGTTCTCTAGCTGAGAACACTCACTTTTAACAACTCTTAGCTTTTGCATTGTCACAGCAAAAAAACATCTCCAATGCAGAGTCAGTGTTAGGGCTGAACATAAATGTCAAAAAAGTATGGTTTTGGGTTGTTTTCACAAGGGAGACCTGAGGAAACTGACGGTTATTCAGAAACTTGAAACTGAGTTTTTGGAAAAACTGTGTGATCAAACTTGACCAAACCTTGGTTTCTTGTACGGGGTAGGACCCTGTATAAACATACTAAAGAATCAGCCATCTAGCATTCATGGTTTTGGAGAAACAGCAATCTCTGTTTTTATGGGCGCAAACGCGTTCTCTAGCTGAGGACACTCACTTTTAGGAACTCTTAGCTTTTTGCATTGTCACAGCAAAAAAAACCATCTCCAATACAGAGTCAGTGTCAGGGATGAACATAAATGTCAAAAAAGTATGGTTTTGGGTTGTTTTCACAAGTGAGACCTGAGGAAACTGACGGTTATTCAGAAACTTGAAACTGAGTTTTTGGAAAAACTGTGTGATCAAACTTGGCCAAACCTTGGTTTCTTGCACGGGGTGGGACCCTGTATAACATACTAAAGAATCAGCCATCTAGCATTCATGGATTTGGAGAAACAGCAATCTCTGTTTTTATGGGCGCAAACGCGTTCTCTAGCTGAGAACACTCACTTTTATCAACTCTTCGCTTTTTGCATTGTCACAGCAAAAAAACATCTCAAATGCAGAGTCAGTGTCAGGGATGAAGATCCCTTTCAAAAAGGGATGAACATAAATGTCAAAAAAGTATGGTTTTGGATTGTTTTCACAAGTGAGACCTGAGGAAACTGACGGTTATTCAGAAACTTGAAACTGAGTTTTTGGAAAAACTGTGTGATCAAACTTGACCAAACCTTAGTTTCTTGTACGGGGTAGGACCCTGTATAACATACTAAAGAATCAGCCATCTAGCATTCATGGATTTGGAGAAACAGCAATCTCTGTTTTTATGGGCGCAAACGCGTTCTCTAGCGGAGAACACTCACTTTTAGGAACTCAGCTTTTTGCATTGTCACAGCAAAAAAAACATCTCAAATGCAGAGTCATTCAGAAACTTGCAACTGACTTTATGGAAAAACTGTGTGATCAAACTTGACCAAACCTTGGTTTCTTGTACGGGGTGGGACCCTGTATACTAAAGAATCAGCCATCTAGCATTCATGGTTTTGGAGAAACAGCAATCTCTGTTTTTATGGGCGCAAACGCGTTCTCTAGCTGAGAACACTCAGTTTTAGGAACTCTTAGCTTTTTGCATTGTCACAGCAAAAAAACATCTCCAATGCAGAGTCAGTGTCAGGGATGAACATAAATGTCAAAAAAAGTATGGTTTTGGGTTTTTTTCACAAGTGAGACCTGAGGAAACTGACGGTTATTCAGAAACTTGAAACTGACTTCTCTAGCTGAGAGAAGTCAGTTTCCAAAACCATGTAGCATTCATGGTTTTGGAGAAACAGCAATCTCTGTTTTTATGGGCGCAAACGCGTTCTCTAGCTGAGACCACTCTCTTTTAGGAACTCTTAGCTTTTTGCATTGTCACAGCAGAAAAATCTCAAATGCAGAGTCATTCAGAAACTTGCAACTGACTTTATTTAAAAACTGTGTGATCAAACTTGACCAAACCTTGGTTTCTTGTACGGGGTAGGACCCTGTATAAACATACTAAAGAATCAGCCATCTAACATTCATGGTTTTGGAGAAACAGCAATCTCTGTTTTTATGGGCGCAAACGCGTTCTCTAGCTGAGAACACTCACTTTTAACAACTCTTAGCTTTTTGCATTGTCACAGCAAAAAAAAATCTCCAATGCAGAGTCAGTGTCAGGGATGAACATAAATGTCAAAAAAGTATGGTTTTGGGTTGTTTTCACAAGTGAGACCTGAGGAAACTGACGGTTATTCAGAAACTTGAAACTGAGTTTTTGGAAAAACTGTGTGATCAAACTTGGCCAAACCTTGGTTTCTTGCACGGGGTGGGACCCTGTATAACATACTAAAGAATCAGCCATCTAGCATTCATGGATTTGGAGAAACAGCAATCTCTGTTTTTATGGGCGCAAACGCGTTCTCTAGCTGAGAACACTCACTTTTAGGAACTCTTAGCTTTTTGCATAGTCACAACAACAAAAAACATCTCAAATGCAGAGTCATTCAGAAACTTGCAACTGACTTTATTTAAAAACTGTGTGATCAAACTTGACCAAACCTTGGTTTCTTGTACGGGGTAGGACCCTGTATAAACATACTAAAGAATCAGCCATCTAACATTCATGGTTTTGGAGAAACAGCAATCTCTGTCTTTATGGGCGCAAACGCGTTCTCTAGCTGAGAAAACTCACTTTTAACAACTCTTAGCTTTTGCATTGTCACAGCAAAAAAACATCTCCAATGCAGAGTCAGTGTCAGGGATGAAGATCCCTTTCAAAAAGGGATGAACATAAATGTAAAAAAAAGTATGGTTTTGGGTTGTTTTCACAAGTGAGACCTGAGGAAACTGACGGTTATTCAGAAACTTGAAACTGAGTTTTTGGAAAAACTGTGTGATCAAACTTGGCCAAACCTTGGTTTCTTGCACGGGGTGGGAGCCTGTATAACATACTAAAGAATCAGCCATCTAGCATTCATGGTTTTGGAGAAACAGCAATCTCTGTTTTTATGGGCGCAAACGCGTTCTCTAGCTGAGAACACTCACTTTTAGGAACTCTTAGCTTTTTGCATTGTCACAGCAAAAAAACATCTCCAATGCAGAGTCAGTGTCAGGGATGAAGATCCCTTTCAAAAAAAGTATGGTTTTGGGTTGTTTTCACAAGTGAGACCTGAGGAAACTGACGGTTATTCAGAAACCTGAAACAGACTTTATGGAAAAACTGTGTGATCAAACCTGACCAAACCTTGGTTTCTTGTACGGGGTAGGACCCTGTATAAACATACTAAAGAATCAGCCATCTAGCATTCATGGTTTTGGAGAAACAGCAATCTCTGTTTTTATGGGCGCAAACGCGTTCTCTAGCTGAGAACACTCAGTTTTAGGAACTCTTAGCTTTTTGCATTGTCACAGCAAAAAAACATCTCCAATGCAGAGTCAGTGTCAGGGATGAACATAAATGTCAAAAAAGTATGGTTTTGGTTTGTTTTCACAAGTGAGACCTGAGGAAACTGACGGTTATTCAGAAACTTGAAACTGACTATGTGATCAAACTTGGCCAAACCTTGGTTTCTCGCACGGGGTGGGAGCCTGTATAACATACTAAAGAATCAGACATCTAGCATTCATGGTTTTGGAGAAACAGCAATCTCTGTTTTTATGGGCGCAAACGCGTTCTCTAGATGAGAACACTCACTTTTAACAACTCTTAGCTTTTGCATTGTCACAGCAAAAAAACATCTCCAATGCAGAGTCAGTGTCAGGGATGAAGATCCCTTTAAAAAAAAGTATGGTTTTGGGTTGTTTTCACAAGTGAGACCTGAGGAAACTGACGGTTATTCAGAAACTTGAAACTGACTTCTCTAGCTGAGAGAAGTCAGTTTCCAAAACCATGTAGCATTCATGGTTTTGGAGAAACAGCAATCTCTGTTTTTATGGGCGCAAACGCGTTCTCTAGCTGAGACCACTCACTTTTAACAACTCTTAGCTTTTGCATTGTCACAGCAAAAAAACATCTCCAATGCAGAGTCAGTGTCAGGGATGAAGATCCCTTTCAAAAAAAGTATGGTTTTGGGTTGTTTTCACAAGTGAGACCTGAGGAAACTGACGGTTATTCAGAAACTTGAAACTGAGTTCTCTAGCTGAGAGAAGTCAGTTTCCAAAACCATCTAGCATTCATGGTTTTGGAGAAACAGCAATCTCTGTTTTTATGGGCGCAAACGCGTTCTCTAGCTGAGAACACTCACTTTTATCAACTCTTAGCTTTTTGCATTGTCACAGCAAAAAAAACATCTCCAATGCAGGGTCAGTGTCAGGGATGAACATAATTGTTAAAAAAAAGTATGGTTTTGGTTTGTTTTCACAAGTGAGACCTGAGGAAACTGACGGTTATTCAGAAACTTGAAACTGAGTTTTTGGAAAAACTGTGTGATCAAACTTGACCAAACCTTAGTTTCTTGTACGGGGTAGGACCCTGTATAACATACTAAAGAATCAGCCATCTAGCATTCATGGATTTGGAGAAACAGCAATCTCTGTTTTTATGGGCGCAAACGCGTTCTCTAGCGGAGAACACTCACTTTTAGGAACTCAGCTTTTTGCATTGTCACAGCAAAAAAAACATCTCAAATGCAGAGTCATTCAGAAACTTGCAACTGACTTTATGGAAAAACTGTGTGATCAAACTTGACCAAACCTTGGTTTCTTGTACGGGGTGGGACCCTGTATACTAAAGAATCAGCCATCTAGCATTCATGGTTTTGGAGAAACAGCAATCTCTGTTTTTATGGGCGCAAACGCGTTCTCTAGCTGAGAACACTCAGTTTTAGGAACTCTTAGCTTTTTGCATTGTCACAGCAAAAAAACATCTCCAATGCAGAGTCAGTGTCAGGGATGAACATAAATGTCAAAAAAAGTATGGTTTTGGGTTTTTTTCACAAGTGAGACCTGAGGAAACTGACGGTTATTCAGAAACTTGAAACTGACTTCTCTAGCTGAGAGAAGTCAGTTTCCAAAACCATGTAGCATTCATGGTTTTGGAGAAACAGCAATCTCTGTTTTTATGGGCGCAAACGCGTTCTCTAGCTGAGACCACTCACTTTTAGGAACTCTTAGCTTTTTGCATTGTCACAGCAAAAAAAACATCTCAAATGCAGAGTCATTCAGAAACTTGCAACTGACTTTATTTAAAAACTGTGTGATCAAACTTGACCAAACCTTGGTTTCTTGTACGGGGTAGGACCCTGTATAAACATACTAAAGAGTCAGCCATCTAACATTCATGGTTTTGGAGAAACAGCAATCTCTGTCTTTATGGGCGCAAACGCGTTCTCTAGCTGAGAACACTCACTTTTAACAACTCTTAGCTTTTGCATTGTCACAGCAAAAAAACATCTCCAATGCAGAGTCAGTGTTAGGGCTGAACATAAATGTCAAAAAAGTATGGTTTTGGGTTGTTTTCACAAGGGAGACCTGAGGAAACTGACGGTTATTCAGAAACTTGAAACTGAGTTTTTGGAAAAACTGTGTGATCAAACTTGACCAAACCTTGGTTTCTTGTACGGGGTAGGACCCTGTATAAACATACTAAAGAATCAGCCATCTAGCATTCATGGTTTTGGAGAAACAGCAATCTCTGTTTTTATGGGCGCAAACGCGTTCTCTAGCTGAGGACACTCACTTTTAGGAACTCTTAGCTTTTTGCATTGTCACAGCAAAAAAAACCATCTCCAATACAGAGTCAGTGTCAGGGATGAACATAAATGTCAAAAAAGTATGGTTTTGGGTTGTTTTCACAAGTGAGACCTGAGGAAACTGACGGTTATTCAGAAACTTGAAACTGAGTTTTTGGAAAAACTGTGTGATCAAACTTGGCCAAACCTTGGTTTCTTGCACGGGGTGGGACCCTGTATAACATACTAAAGAATCAGCCATCTAGCATTCATGGATTTGGAGAAACAGCAATCTCTGTTTTTATGGGCGCAAACGCGTTCTCTAGCTGAGAACACTCACTTTTATCAACTCTTCGCTTTTTGCATTGTCACAGCAAAAAAACATCTCAAATGCAGAGTCAGTGTCAGGGATGAAGATCCCTTTCAAAAAGGGATGAACATAAATGTCAAAAAAGTATGGTTTTGGATTGTTTTCACAAGTGAGACCTGAGGAAACTGACGGTTATTCAGAAACTTGAAACTGAGTTTTTGGAAAAACTGTGTGATCAAACTTGACCAAACCTTAGTTTCTTGTACGGGGTAGGACCCTGTATAACATACTAAAGAATCAGCCATCTAGCATTCATGGATTTGGAGAAACAGCAATCTCTGTTTTTATGGGCGCAAACGCGTTCTCTAGCGGAGAACACTCACTTTTAGGAACTCAGCTTTTTGCATTGTCACAGCAAAAAAAACATCTCAAATGCAGAGTCATTCAGAAACTTGCAACTGACTTTATGGAAAAACTGTGTGATCAAACTTGACCAAACCTTGGTTTCTTGTACGGGGTGGGACCCTGTATACTAAAGAATCAGCCATCTAGCATTCATGGTTTTGGAGAAACAGCAATCTCTGTTTTTATGGGCGCAAACGCGTTCTCTAGCTGAGAACACTCAGTTTTAGGAACTCTTAGCTTTTTGCATTGTCACAGCAAAAAAACATCTCCAATGCAGAGTCAGTGTCAGGGATGAACATAAATGTCAAAAAAAGTATGGTTTTGGGTTTTTTTCACAAGTGAGACCTGAGGAAACTGACGGTTATTCAGAAACTTGAAACTGACTTCTCTAGCTGAGAGAAGTCAGTTTCCAAAACCATGTAGCATTCATGGTTTTGGAGAAACAGCAATCTCTGTTTTTATGGGCGCAAACGCGTTCTCTAGCTGAGACCACTCTCTTTTAGGAACTCTTAGCTTTTTGCATTGTCACAGCAGAAAAATCTCAAATGCAGAGTCATTCAGAAACTTGCAACTGACTTTATTTAAAAACTGTGTGATCAAACTTGACCAAACCTTGGTTTCTTGTACGGGGTAGGACCCTGTATAAACATACTAAAGAATCAGCCATCTAACATTCATGGTTTTGGAGAAACAGCAATCTCTGTTTTTATGGGCGCAAACGCGTTCTCTAGCTGAGAACACTCACTTTTAACAACTCTTAGCTTTTTGCATTGTCACAGCAAAAAAAAATCTCCAATGCAGAGTCAGTGTCAGGGATGAACATAAATGTCAAAAAAGTATGGTTTTGGGTTGTTTTCACAAGTGAGACCTGAGGAAACTGACGGTTATTCAGAAACTTGAAACTGAGTTTTTGGAAAAACTGTGTGATCAAACTTGGCCAAACCTTGGTTTCTTGCACGGGGTGGGACCCTGTATAACATACTAAAGAATCAGCCATCTAGCATTCATGGATTTGGAGAAACAGCAATCTCTGTTTTTATGGGCGCAAACGCGTTCTCTAGCTGAGAACACTCACTTTTAGGAACTCTTAGCTTTTTGCATAGTCACAACAACAAAAAACATCTCAAATGCAGAGTCATTCAGAAACTTGCAACTGACTTTATTTAAAAACTGTGTGATCAAACTTGACCAAACCTTGGTTTCTTGTACGGGGTAGGACCCTGTATAAACATACTAAAGAATCAGCCATCTAACATTCATGGTTTTGGAGAAACAGCAATCTCTGTCTTTATGGGCGCAAACGCGTTCTCTAGCTGAGAAAACTCACTTTTAACAACTCTTAGCTTTTGCATTGTCACAGCAAAAAAACATCTCCAATGCAGAGTCAGTGTCAGGGATGAAGATCCCTTTCAAAAAGGGATGAACATAAATGTAAAAAAAAGTATGGTTTTGGGTTGTTTTCACAAGTGAGACCTGAGGAAACTGACGGTTATTCAGAAACTTGAAACTGAGTTTTTGGAAAAACTGTGTGATCAAACTTGGCCAAACCTTGGTTTCTTGCACGGGGTGGGAGCCTGTATAACATACTAAAGAATCAGCCATCTAGCATTCATGGTTTTGGAGAAACAGCAATCTCTGTTTTTATGGGCGCAAACGCGTTCTCTAGCTGAGAACACTCACTTTTAGGAACTCTTAGCTTTTTGCATTGTCACAGCAAAAAAACATCTCCAATGCAGAGTCAGTGTCAGGGATGAAGATCCCTTTCAAAAAAAGTATGGTTTTGGGTTGTTTTCACAAGTGAGACCTGAGGAAACTGACGGTTATTCAGAAACCTGAAACAGACTTTATGGAAAAACTGTGTGATCAAACCTGACCAAACCTTGGTTTCTTGTACGGGGTAGGACCCTGTATAAACATACTAAAGAATCAGCCATCTAGCATTCATGGTTTTGGAGAAACAGCAATCTCTGTTTTTATGGGCGCAAACGCGTTCTCTAGCTGAGAACACTCAGTTTTAGGAACTCTTAGCTTTTTGCATTGTCACAGCAAAAAAACATCTCCAATGCAGAGTCAGTGTCAGGGATGAACATAAATGTCAAAAAAGTATGGTTTTGGTTTGTTTTCACAAGTGAGACCTGAGGAAACTGACGGTTATTCAGAAACTTGAAACTGACTATGTGATCAAACTTGGCCAAACCTTGGTTTCTCGCACGGGGTGGGAGCCTGTATAACATACTAAAGAATCAGACATCTAGCATTCATGGTTTTGGAGAAACAGCAATCTCTGTTTTTATGGGCGCAAACGCGTTCTCTAGATGAGAACACTCACTTTTAACAACTCTTAGCTTTTGCATTGTCACAGCAAAAAAACATCTCCAATGCAGAGTCAGTGTCAGGGATGAAGATCCCTTTAAAAAAAAGTATGGTTTTGGGTTGTTTTCACAAGTGAGACCTGAGGAAACTGACGGTTATTCAGAAACTTGAAACTGACTTCTCTAGCTGAGAGAAGTCAGTTTCCAAAACCATGTAGCATTCATGGTTTTGGAGAAACAGCAATCTCTGTTTTTATGGGCGCAAACGCGTTCTCTAGCTGAGACCACTCACTTTTAACAACTCTTAGCTTTTGCATTGTCACAGCAAAAAAACATCTCCAATGCAGAGTCAGTGTCAGGGATGAAGATCCCTTTCAAAAAAAGTATGGTTTTGGGTTGTTTTCACAAGTGAGACCTGAGGAAACTGACGGTTATTCAGAAACTTGAAACTGAGTTCTCTAGCTGAGAGAAGTCAGTTTCCAAAACCATCTAGCATTCATGGTTTTGGAGAAACAGCAATCTCTGTTTTTATGGGCGCAAACGCGTTCTCTAGCTGAGAACACTCACTTTTATCAACTCTTAGCTTTTTGCATTGTCACAGCAAAAAAAACATCTCCAATGCAGGGTCAGTGTCAGGGATGAACATAATTGTTAAAAAAAAGTATGGTTTTGGTTTGTTTTCACAAGTGAGACCTGAGGAAACTGACGGTTATTCAGAAACTTGAAACTGAGTTTTTGGAAAAACTGTGTGATCAAACTTGACCAAACCTTAGTTTCTTGTACGGGGTAGGACCCTGTATAACATACTAAAGAATCAGCCATCTAGCATTCATGGATTTGGAGAAACAGCAATCTCTGTTTTTATGGGCGCAAACGCGTTCTCTAGCGGAGAACACTCACTTTTAGGAACTCAGCTTTTTGCATTGTCACAGCAAAAAAAACATCTCAAATGCAGAGTCATTCAGAAACTTGCAACTGACTTTATGGAAAAACTGTGTGATCAAACTTGACCAAACCTTGGTTTCTTGTACGGGGTGGGACCCTGTATACTAAAGAATCAGCCATCTAGCATTCATGGTTTTGGAGAAACAGCAATCTCTGTTTTTATGGGCGCAAACGCGTTCTCTAGCTGAGAACACTCAGTTTTAGGAACTCTTAGCTTTTTGCATTGTCACAGCAAAAAAACATCTCCAATGCAGAGTCAGTGTCAGGGATGAACATAAATGTCAAAAAAAGTATGGTTTTGGGTTTTTTTCACAAGTGAGACCTGAGGAAACTGACGGTTATTCAGAAACTTGAAACTGACTTCTCTAGCTGAGAGAAGTCAGTTTCCAAAACCATGTAGCATTCATGGTTTTGGAGAAACAGCAATCTCTGTTTTTATGGGCGCAAACGCGTTCTCTAGCTGAGACCACTCTCTTTTAGGAACTCTTAGCTTTTTGCATTGTCACAGCAGAAAAATCTCAAATGCAGAGTCATTCAGAAACTTGCAACTGACTTTATTTAAAAACTGTGTGATCAAACTTGACCAAACCTTGGTTTCTTGTACGGGGTAGGACCCTGTATAAACATACTAAAGAATCAGCCATCTAACATTCATGGTTTTGGAGAAACAGCAATCTCTGTTTTTATGGGCGCAAACGCGTTCTCTAGCTGAGAACACTCACTTTTAACAACTCTTAGCTTTTTGCATTGTCACAGCAAAAAAAAATCTCCAATGCAGAGTCAGTGTCAGGGATGAACATAAATGTCAAAAAAGTATGGTTTTGGGTTGTTTTCACAAGTGAGACCTGAGGAAACTGACGGTTATTCAGAAACTTGAAACTGAGTTTTTGGAAAAACTGTGTGATCAAACTTGGCCAAACCTTGGTTTCTTGCACGGGGTGGGACCCTGTATAACATACTAAAGAATCAGCCATCTAGCATTCATGGATTTGGAGAAACAGCAATCTCTGTTTTTATGGGCGCAAACGCGTTCTCTAGCTGAGAACACTCACTTTTAGGAACTCTTAGCTTTTTGCATAGTCACAACAACAAAAAACATCTCAAATGCAGAGTCATTCAGAAACTTGCAACTGACTTTATTTAAAAACTGTGTGATCAAACTTGACCAAACCTTGGTTTCTTGTACGGGGTAGGACCCTGTATAAACATACTAAAGAATCAGCCATCTAACATTCATGGTTTTGGAGAAACAGCAATCTCTGTCTTTATGGGCGCAAACGCGTTCTCTAGCTGAGAAAACTCACTTTTAACAACTCTTAGCTTTTGCATTGTCACAGCAAAAAAACATCTCCAATGCAGAGTCAGTGTCAGGGATGAAGATCCCTTTCAAAAAGGGATGAACATAAATGTAAAAAAAAGTATGGTTTTGGGTTGTTTTCACAAGTGAGACCTGAGGAAACTGACGGTTATTCAGAAACTTGAAACTGAGTTTTTGGAAAAACTGTGTGATCAAACTTGGCCAAACCTTGGTTTCTTGCACGGGGTGGGAGCCTGTATAACATACTAAAGAATCAGCCATCTAGCATTCATGGTTTTGGAGAAACAGCAATCTCTGTTTTTATGGGCGCAAACGCGTTCTCTAGCTGAGAACACTCACTTTTAGGAACTCTTAGCTTTTTGCATTGTCACAGCAAAAAAACATCTCCAATGCAGAGTCAGTGTCAGGGATGAAGATCCCTTTCAAAAAAAGTATGGTTTTGGGTTGTTTTCACAAGTGAGACCTGAGGAAACTGACGGTTATTCAGAAACCTGAAACAGACTTTATGGAAAAACTGTGTGATCAAACCTGACCAAACCTTGGTTTCTTGTACGGGGTAGGACCCTGTATAAACATACTAAAGAATCAGCCATCTAGCATTCATGGTTTTGGAGAAACAGCAATCTCTGTTTTTATGGGCGCAAACGCGTTCTCTAGCTGAGAACACTCAGTTTTAGGAACTCTTAGCTTTTTGCATTGTCACAGCAAAAAAACATCTCCAATGCAGAGTCAGTGTCAGGGATGAACATAAATGTCAAAAAAGTATGGTTTTGGTTTGTTTTCACAAGTGAGACCTGAGGAAACTGACGGTTATTCAGAAACTTGAAACTGACTATGTGATCAAACTTGGCCAAACCTTGGTTTCTCGCACGGGGTGGGAGCCTGTATAACATACTAAAGAATCAGACATCTAGCATTCATGGTTTTGGAGAAACAGCAATCTCTGTTTTTATGGGCGCAAACGCGTTCTCTAGATGAGAACACTCACTTTTAACAACTCTTAGCTTTTGCATTGTCACAGCAAAAAAACATCTCCAATGCAGAGTCAGTGTCAGGGATGAAGATCCCTTTAAAAAAAAGTATGGTTTTGGGTTGTTTTCACAAGTGAGACCTGAGGAAACTGACGGTTATTCAGAAACTTGAAACTGACTTCTCTAGCTGAGAGAAGTCAGTTTCCAAAACCATGTAGCATTCATGGTTTTGGAGAAACAGCAATCTCTGTTTTTATGGGCGCAAACGCGTTCTCTAGCTGAGACCACTCACTTTTAACAACTCTTAGCTTTTGCATTGTCACAGCAAAAAAACATCTCCAATGCAGAGTCAGTGTCAGGGATGAAGATCCCTTTCAAAAAAAGTATGGTTTTGGGTTGTTTTCACAAGTGAGACCTGAGGAAACTGACGGTTATTCAGAAACTTGAAACTGAGTTCTCTAGCTGAGAGAAGTCAGTTTCCAAAACCATCTAGCATTCATGGTTTTGGAGAAACAGCAATCTCTGTTTTTATGGGCGCAAACGCGTTCTCTAGCTGAGAACACTCACTTTTATCAACTCTTAGCTTTTTGCATTGTCACAGCAAAAAAAACATCTCCAATGCAGGGTCAGTGTCAGGGATGAACATAATTGTTAAAAAAAAGTATGGTTTTGGTTTGTTTTCACAAGTGAGACCTGAGGAAACTGACGGTTATTCAGAAACTTGAAACTGACTTTATGGAAAAACTGTGTGATCAAACTTAACCAAACCTTGGTTTCTTGTACGGGGTAGGACCCTGTATAAACATACTAAAGAATCAGCCATCTAACATTCATGGTTTTGGAGAAACAGCAATCTCTGTTTTTATGGGCGCAAACGCGTTCTCTAGCTGAGAACACTCACTTTTATCAACTCTTAGCTTTTTGCATTGTCACAGAAAAAAAAAACATCTCCAATGCAGGGTCAGTGTCAGGGATGAACATAATTGTTAAAAAAAAGTATGGTTTTGGTTTGTTTTCACAAGTGAGACCTGAGGAAACTGACGGTTATTCAGAAACTTGAAACTGACTTTATGGAAAAACTGTGTGATCAAACTTGGCCAAACCTTGGTTTCTTGCACGGGGTGGGAGCCTGTATAACATACTAAAGAATCAGCCATCTAGCATTCATGGTTTTGGAGAAACAGCAATCTCTGTTTTTATGGGCGCAAACGCGTTCTCTAGCTCTTAGCTTTTTGCATTGTCACAGCAAAAAAACATCTCCAATGCAGAGTCAGTGTCAGGGATGAAGATCCCTTTCCAAAAAAGTATGGTTTTGGGTTATTTTCACAAGTGAGACCTGAGGAAACTGACGGTTATTCAGAAACTTGCAACTGACTTTATGGAAAAACTGTGTGATCAAACTTGACCAAACCTTGGTTTCTTGCACGGGGTGGGACCCTGTATAACATACTAAAGAATCAGCCATCTAACATTCATGGTTTTGGAGAAACAGCAATCTCTGTTTTTATGGGCGCAATTCTAGAAGAAAGTATGACCAAAGAGGATGAAGAGTTTATGCTGGACAACTTCGTGACCTTCTTTATCGCAGGTGAGGGTTTTGGTTTTCTCTCGCTTGGCTGATGTTGGTCATTTGTTGAGGTCATTGTGTTATGGACTGTCATTACAGGTCAGGAGACGACAGCCAATCAGCTCGCCTTCTGCACGATGGAGCTGGGCAGACAACCGGACATACTGGAGAAGTGAGGATGCATGCAGTAACCTATTGATGAACTCAGAATAAATATCCTGTAACATTTTTTATGAAAACGTGAACTTTGATGGAAAACTCCTGGACAGCCGAGAGATGACCTCGGCGTGCCGAGATCATCAATTCAACATTTGTAATGCTTCATAAATTCTTACTGTGCTCTCTCCCAGACTGAAGAAAGAGGTGTTGTGATATGTATTGGAACTATAGGCGGAGTGATACACTTGGCGGTAGTACCAGCCACATTGCCATGAGTTGTATGTTCCCAGATACACGGAAGTAAACACACATACGTTAACCTATCTCCGAGCCTCATTTCTAAGTATTAACTAATACTTCATGGTGGCAGCGGAAAAGAATCGCCTTCGTGATCGCCATACGGGACTGATATGTGCCTGACGTGAGTCTCCAGGAATTTTGTCCGAGGATAATTTTGCGTGTCGACTCGGCGGGCAGAGCGGCTAGCGGGAGCAAGCTTGGCGGCTAAGAGAAACAACGAACGTGTACACAAGGAAAACAATGGCATCACACTTACCGGTAATGAATTGGTCCGACCCGGATCTGAGTGAGGCTATCTCTCTATTTAAACAGAAAATGTGTCTTTACATAGAAGACGAAGAAATAGAGGACGAAGCTAAACAAGCTAGGAAAATATGCCGAGGCATTGGAGATGAAGGGCTAAAAAGACTGAATGCTAGCGGGCTCAGCGAGGCTAACAAGAAAAAAACGGAACATCTGTGGAACTTTTTTGAAGGTCAACTAAAGTTAAACGTGAACTTTAGGATACACAGACTTCATTTAATGCAATACAGACAGAAGCATGATGAAAACATTGATGATTTTGTGACTAGAGCCAGGACTTTAGCGCTGAAATGCCAGTTCACCGATGAAGAACTAAACGAACGTCTGATCGAGCTCATCATTGCCAGTACGCCACACGATGCTCTGAGGAATGATCTGTACAGCAAACCACCAGGGTACTCCGTGGCTGATGTGCTGTGATGAAAGAAGGAAGGAAATATGAAGCATTATCAGCAGGCAATGAACAGCTAAACCAACTCGGTCTGTCGACTTCAGAAAAAGTTCATGCCAAACACAGAGGACGAGCATGTCAGAACTGTGGCACGAGTCACAAACCGCGCCAGTGCCCTGCATACCACGACGAGTGTAATACTTGTGGCGTGAAAGGCCACTGGGCAAGGTGCTGCAGGAAAAAGAGACAACAGAAGCCAGACTCAAATACAAGGAAAATAAGTAAGTCCCATCTACCACAAAACAAGCAGTACAAACACCAGGCAAACAAGGGAAAGCACAGGCTACAGCACAAAGCCAGAATTGACGTGGTTGATAGTAATCGAGTGGAATTGTTGCTGATACATGCATTCTTCATCTGGCTCTTGACTGTCAGTGAAAAATGCATGCACAGCATCAACAGCAATCCGCCTAGAGAAGAAGCCTACACAACACTGAATGTGAGACCACCTGATGTAGCAGGCTATGGACACACACTTCGCCTGAAAATAGACACAGGTGCATCAGGGAACACTCTCCCACTGCGCACATTCAAACAGATGTATGGAAGCGACACACGTACATATAAAAGACTGAAGAAAAACAACCTGAAACTGTCTGCCTACAGTGGTCATGAGATACCTTGCTATGGAACTATCAACATCCCATGCCAGTACAAGGAATCCAGATGGATAAGCGCCAAGTTCTACGTCGTGGACGTACCAGGGCCAGCTGTTGTTGGACTGCCCACGAGTGAACTGTTGAACCTTGTCACTCTGCATGTGGACACGGTCAAGCAAAAGGACAACAAAAAAGGAAAAGCAACAAGCAAAACAACTGAAAATAACCACCTGTGAGGATCTGATAAAAGAATACCCAAGTCAGTTCGACAAAATAGGAAACTTCGAGGGTACTGCGAAACTCATCCTGAAGCCTGATGCCGAACCATTCATCGACCCACCACGGAAATGCAGCATCCACATCAAAGACAAGCTCCAAGATGAACTGAGCAAGCTCGTTGAACAAGATGTTCTACGGAAAGTAGAACACCACACTGATTGGTGCTCCAGCCTAGCGTTCAGCACAAAGAAGGACAAATCTCTACGCATATGCCTAGACCCACAAAAACTAAATGCCAGCCTGAAAAGATGCCCACATAAGATACCTACGGTCGAGGAACTGAATCCAAAATTTGCAAATGCCAAGATCTTCAGCAAGCTCGATGCGAAAGCAGGATATTGGTCAATACATCTTGACGAAGAATCACAAATCCTGACAACGTTCCGCACCCCATTCGGTAGATACTGCTGGAAACGTCTGCCATTTGGACTGAGTGTGTCTCAGGATCTCTTCCAGGCCAAGATGGACCAAATTCTGGAAGGACTTGAAGGCGTGGCCAGCATAGCCGATGACATAGTCATATATGGAAAGGACGAAAACGAGCACGACAGCAACCTGACTGCCCTGATGGAACGGGTCGTAGAAGCAGGTATGGTGTTTAACAGTGATAAATGTGTCATCAAGCAGAACAACGTTTCATTTTTTGGCAACTTGTACACAGACAGTGGCATAAAACCAGATCCTGCAAAAATAAGAGACATACAGAAAATGCCAACGCCCCAAAACAAAGATGAACTGCACAGATTCATGGGGATGTTGACTTATCTTACGTACATACCAAAGTTTGCAGAGAAAGCGCACACCATAAGAGGACTACTGAAAAATGACGCCCTGTGGTTATGGGAAGCAGACCACCAGAAATGCTTTGAAGATTTGAAGTCTGCCATCACAGAGGATGCATGTCTAAAATACTATGACGCCAACACACCCCTGACGCTCGAAGTGGATGCATCACAGAAAGGCCTGGGTATAGCGCTGGTGCAGAACAACAGACCTATTGCATTCGGATCAAAGACCCTAACTGAGTGCCAATCAAGGTACAGCAACATTGAACGGGAAATGCTTGCAATAGTTTATGGCAGGGGTGCCCAAAGTGGGGCCCGCGGGCCAAATTTGGCCCGCCGGAACAATTAGGTTGGCCCGCCAGAGGGTGACCTACTTTTGCGCCGCATCTGGTCAATAACTCTCTCTCCCGTTCATTCTCAATGGCAAATATAGATGCAGTTCACTTTTTGTCCACCAGGTACAGGTGGTGCTGCTGTTTCCATTTTGCTCTATATTGCTACAATAATTGATTTTGTTCTACTAAAACTAGGCTTTTTGTAGCATGTTAACCCCTTAACTCCCACCTTAACCGAGCGCATTTTCTCCAGTTTGGCTTTACCCCAATCCAAAAGCTTCTGCTGCAAAAGCTGTGAAAATAGCAACAAAACTGAGACGAAAACAATGATGGAAATGTGACAAAAAAAGTGAGAAAACATTGACAAAAAAGTGACAAAGAATTGATGAAAAAGTGGCCAAAATGTCACTAAAATGTCACAAGAAATGGACAAAAAAATGACAAAAATGTGACAAAAAATAACAAAAATATGATAAAAATTTGACAAAAAATGACAAAGATTTGATGAAAAATTGACCCAAAAATGACAAAAAAGTTACAAAAATGA
The DNA here is from genome assembly GCF_951799975.1 of Gobius niger. NCBI lineage: Eukaryota > Metazoa > Chordata > Actinopteri > Gobiiformes > Gobiidae > Gobius > Gobius niger. The sequence goes on from NC_136866.1 coordinate 21,243,042, forward strand.
GTTGAATATCCAACAAAAAAATGATGGGAAAAAAATCTGATGTGAGGAAAAAGATCCTCTCGGTTCAGGTGGGAGTTAAGAGGTTAATTGCATAGATTGAATTAAATGCAAAGGTATACCAAAAAAGAAAATAAAGTAACTTTTATTATTTGCAGTTATGTGTTTCACGCTTGACATCGCCGTGTTTGGCCCGCGACTCACAGGCACTTTTTCATTTTGGCCCTCGGAGACAAAAAGTTTGGGCACCCCTGGTTTATGGAATGCAGCGATACCATACCTACCTGTACTGCAAGTCATTCACCGTGATAACAGATCACAAACCACTTGTCACCATCTGCTCAAAGCCACTGCACGCAGCGCCACCCCGGCTCCAGCGTATGTTGATCAAGACCCAAGGGTACAACTATGAAGTCAAATACCGGCCTGGAGCAGAAATGGTTCTGGCAGACACTCTCAGTTGGCTACCTAACCCTGAGAACGATGGGGACATTGAGTTGGATGAAAGGATAGATTGAATCGAAACTGAGTTTGAGGATCCAGAGAGGCATACTATTGCCGTGATAAACTTTTCACCTGAAAAACAAGACGCTCTGCGCAGCCAAACTGCTGATGATCCAAAGCTCCATGCGTTGAAAGAATTCATTCATCAGGGATGGCCTGAAAGCATTAAGGACCTACCTAAAGACCTACGTCCATACTGGTCTTTCAGAGATGAACTCGCAACAGAGTCAGGAGTCGTCTTCAAGGGCAGACAGGTACTCATCCCAGACTCCATGACTGAAGACATTCTCACACAACATGTGGCACATCAAGGCATCGAAAAAACACGCCGACTGGCAAGAGAATGTGTCTATTGGGTCAAGATGAATGATGACATCGAAAGAGTCTGCAGATCATACGGTGTATGTGCAGAACACCAAGATGCAAACCCCAAAGAAACTCTCAAACCACACGACATACCAACCAAACCGTGGCAGTCAATAGCCTCGGACCTTTTTGAAATCAATGGCCGCCACTACCTGTTGACTGTAGACAGATACTCAAAGTATCCACTTGTAGACGAAATGACCACTCAAGTAACCAGCCATGCAGTCACACAAAAAATGCAGTGCTACATGTCCTTGTTCGGACAACCGGATGAAATTTTGACAGATAATGGACCACAGTACACGGGGCAGGCTTTCCAACAGTTTGTGAAACGGTGGGGAATACGACATGTCACCAGCTCTCCCCACTACCCCAAAAGCAATGGGTTCATTGAAAGACACGTCCGACACATCAAAGCCATTGTCAAGAAAACACAGCAAAACAAAAGTGACCTCCACATAGCTTTGCTACAAGTAAGAGCGACACCAATTGACAGCAAGCTGCCTTCACCTGCAGAACTGCTCTTTGGTAGGCCTGTTACCACTTTATTGCCAAGCCGAGCAGACGCAGGTAAAGAGGGACACCGACAGCATGTGACCGTGTGGAACAAAGAGAGAAGGACATGGCACCCAGCAGTTGTCCAGCAAAAGTGCAATGAGCCAAGGAGCTACGTTGTCCAGACACCAAATGGAAATATGCTCAGGCGTAGCAGGAGCCATCTGCGTGGACCATACAACACACAGGTGCAGCAGACTGTGAAAAGAACCCATCTTGTAGAACCACCAACACTGGATGAAGACCAGGAGGATCGCAGTGACCAAACAAAGACTGCACCACCCCCTGAACTCGAAAGTAAACCACCAGACCCCAACAGCACCCAGCCAGTCCGCACACGATTCGGAAGGGCTGTGGTCAAACCAACGCACTACAGAGACTATGTCTAACAGCAAACACAATCCACATGGATAGAAGTAGTTTTTTGGTCACTTGCTAAGACTGAATTAATGTTGACAGTTTTAAATATGTCCCTATCACAATATGAGAGACATATGTTCTGCCTTAAAATAGTAATGTTAAAAAAAAAAAAAGAAAAAAGAAAAAAAGAAAAGAGTTAATAATTATATAGGAACGTGTTGAATAACAGCTAATGCTTAATATCCTAGCATGAATAATTTAACACAGTTCTTTGTTCTATTACCAATAAGGGTCTCAGCTAAACAGGGGGGATGTTGTGATATGTATTGGAACTATAGGCGGAGTGATACACTTGGCGGTAGTACCAGCCACATTGCCATGAGTTGTATGTTCCCAGATACACGGAAGTAAACACACATACGTTAACCTATCTCCGAGCCTCATTTCTAAGTATTAACTAATACTTCAGACGACGTCTTAGGAATGAAAAGAGAAATCAGCTACGACGACCTGGGAAACCTGACATACCTCACACAGGTACAGGGAATGAAGCATGTTTCTATTATTATAATTATTAGTAATGTAATAACTGACTGTAATAATGCAATATCTGTCAACATTTAGATAACTGTTTGGAAACAGTTAAAACATATGAATACCTTGTACTGCTATTCATGTGCAAGCTAAATAAATGTTTCCAAGCGGTTGTATTAAGTGGTTACAGTTTACGTTTGCTGTGAAATAATTTGCCTTAAGTCACGTTGGACAACTACAGGTATATCTTGGTTTTTCGAGTAGTATAGAGTACTGTGTCTAGAAAAAAAGGGATAGTAGATCATTTTTCTTCATCCATCTACCTTAAACATTTCCCCACCACCAGTAGTGATAGATTTTAGGTACAAAATAATGCCTGCAGAGGGTGCAAGAGCGGCATCTACATTGAATGCTCAGTGAAAACTAAAACAGTTCATAGCTGCTAAATTGTGCAGGGAGGAGAGTTTGATCCAGGACATGTTCAGAACAGGTATATTTGTTTCTCTGTGTGTGTGTGTGTGTGTGTGTGTGTGTGTGTGTGTGTGTGTGTGTGTGTGTGTGTGTGTGTGTGTGTGTGTGTGTGTGTGTGTGTGTGTGTGTGTGTGTGTGTGTGTGTGTGTGTGTGTGTGTGTGTGTGTGTGTGTGTGTGTGTGTGTGTGTGTGTGTGTGTGTGTGTGCGCGTGCGTGCGTGCGTGTGTGTGTGTAGGTGTGTGTGTTTTTTTTAGCGCTTGACCGTTTAAATCGCTTTTAAACCATTTACTGTAATATCTTACAACGAATATGAATCCCATGTATTCACTGTAGGTGCTGAAAGAGACACTCAGGATGTACCCGACTGCTCCTGGGACGTCCCGCGACCTGCAGGAGGACATGGTGATTGGCGGCATCCACATACCAGGAGGAGCCACCGCCATGGTAAGGAAAAAAATTCAACTTATTTTTTTTATTTTTCCACCTGAGCTGATGATACATTTGAAAAACATTGGTCTCATTGTCTCATTCATGTTTCATTCAAGAAGACTTTTTTTCTATTCTTAACTTTCCCCCCCACATTTAACCATTGTTTACTTATTTTAGTTTAACACCTATGTCACAAAAAGCTGATGACCTGAAGAAAAGTTTACAATATAGATAAGTAGATTACATTATAATGCTATGGCTGTGTTTCTGGTTGTTGGCAGATGGAGGCTAAAGTGGTGATGGCTAAACTCATCCAAAGGTTTGACTTCACCCTTGTCCCAGGACAGAGTTTTGACGTCAAAGACACCGCTTCACTCAGGCCAAAGAGCGGGGTCCTGTGCACTATCAACCATAGGAACGTCACATAAATTACTGATATGTTTGAATACTTTATACATGCTACTCAAAGGTTACATATATAATATATTTGGTTCAAAATGTTTATTCTTGTTTGCTGATAGTATGTCAGCATGATAAGAGTTGAAATAAAACAAGATCCCAACGAGGCACAAAACTGCTAACTTAAAGCAGCCACTAGAGGGCAGTGGTGCCTTTCTTTTCACACCTGCCAGTGGAAATAGTTTTAACAGTGTTGCGATCTCAAAAGAACTGAGTGCACGCACAGTCTTCTTCAACAAATGTGTGGTTCTTCTAACAGAAATACATTTAGAATCCATAGAGAGCACTGTAATGTGTTCACTGCAAATTCCTAGTATATATTATTTGGCTGCGTATTAATTGGCAGCTAATTTAAAGTGGCAGAATTTTGCTTAAGCTTTGAATGATATAATATTGTTCCCTTATGAAAAATATGTTTCGGTGCATGTTTGAGTGATCCTTATTCAGCCCATCTCCTCAAGAGAAGAAAAGGTGGTGCTCTTTGTGAAAGATTGGCCTTTTTGAATGGTCACAAATCTTAGCTGAAAAATAACTTTTACCTGCTAACCATATATTCAGGATTGAAAGTTATATGAGGTGAAGATACAGCATGAAAGTATTATAACTAATGCACAAGAACTGCGTTTCCCAACCAAGGGTACGGGGGACCTCTGGGGGTACTCGAGGAATATTCAGGGGGTACTTGGAATGATCTTAGATTAAAAAGGAAGATGAAACTGGCTACTATAAGAGCGTTATTTCTGAAAAGAAAGGCTATTTAAATGACACTTTGCAGTTATAATGTTTCATTTTTAGCTTTGTTTTGAGCACACAACATTGTCTTTTCACTAATAAAGTGTCATTTCAATGGGTTTCTTCTCAATAATCTACAAGACCCTTGAGGTGAGGCTACACAGAGTATAATGAAGGCAAGACAAAAAAGGTTTGGAACACACTGACTTTCTTTTAGTTCACCATTTTAAATGTTCTTCTATACTGCTGCTGGAGTTCGCCACACTGCATTATTGTTTCACCATTTAAATAGAATAAAATGCAATTAATTAAAGACGTTTTTATTGGTGAAAAATACTTCAAAATGTGCCTCTCCACCTGACTCACAACTTTGTCGGTATAGTCTCGTGGGACATCAGCTCGTCTTAGATGTTTCTGCTCTGCTGTTCCTATACTGGTCGCTAAACATTAAGTTTAAATAGATAATCCTCAATTAAAAATACTTTATTTTAAAAACGCGGTGCAAAAATAGAGCTGATGAAGTCTGGCTGGTCATTAGGACCTTGTTTCGTACTGTATCATTGCCACGTTGGGGTTTGTGTCGAGCTTTTAAACGGTTTAGGTTCTTGTGATGTCACATAACCTGGAATTTTCCGCAGCGTGTCTTTAATTAGCAAACGTGCACCTCGTATTTACATAATAGGAAAACACAAAGAGCTAGTTTTGCTTGATATATGGACTTTTAATTGGATAAACATACTGGCAGAATGAATGAATGCCTCTTTGTTGACCTACATGTAACAATAGAAGGAGGGATTTGTGCCATTGTCTTATATCCTGGCCTAGTTAAAGGTCTTTTCTTGTTTGCCATCCCAATCCGGGGCAAATTTCCCAAGATGAAACTTGTAAGAGCATGTATGCTGTTGCTAAGGAACTCGTTTTTTTTTTGCTGTCCGGGCCCCAGTAGGTGGGCTTTTTATGAATATCATTATTATGCCAATTCAGGGAAGCCCACAAGTCCCTATCCCTCACACCGTGTCGATCTGTGCAATTCTCAAACCCAAAAGGAGGGATTTTTTATGCTAATGTCTTTCCTCACTCAGAGAATCTGCTCATAAATGCAGTTATGATTAAAAATAGTAATTGCTGACACAGGCGGATGATGTTTAAATTGTTTTATCAACTAATTAGGATATGCAAACCAGTTATAAAAGGTTGCTGCTTAGTTCTAATAATTAGATTTACAATAGTATCAAAAAGACAATGGATTGTTTTTCTTCTTGAGTGGGAGTGTGGCCACATGACAATTACAGGAGCCAAACTGCAATCCGCTGGTATCTATGAGAAAATCATTGATCTGCTTAAATTCCCAGTATATGTGACCAGTCCTACTCTGTATCCAGTTATAAAAACTCTTAAGAAGTAATTTGTAAACTCTGGAAAGTTTAGAAAATAACGTGTCCGTAAAGAGCAGAAATAAGTTTCAATTGCAGGTTTATTGTGGATGTGAGGACTAAACAGAAGATATGGCTGATTGTGTTTCATGCTGTAGGAACGATGTCACATGATTAAGGTCACATGCATTTTTTATCATATCGCTGCTTCATTGCTTCATGTGGACAATTGTTTTTCTGTTTCACTGTTTGGAAACCAGCAATAACACAGACGTCAAAGTCCATTCATCCATCCATTTTCTTCCCCTTTATCCGCGGCCGGGTCGCGGAGGCAGCAGTCTCAGCAGAGATGCCCAGACTTCCCTATCCACGCACACACCTCCTCCAGCTGTTCTGGGGTGACCCTGAGGCAACACCAGGCCAGCTCAGAGACTGGCCTCCCACCAGCGTGTCCTGGGTCGTCCACGAGGCCTCTTCACAATAGGACATGCCTGGAACACCTCCCGAGGGAGGCAGCCAGGAGGCATCCGGAACAGATGCCCTAGCCACCTCAGCTGACTCCTTTCGACGTGAAGGAGCAGCTCGACTCTACTACTACTCCGAGCTCCTCCCGGGTAACTGAGTTCCTCACCCGATCTCGAAGGATGTGCCCTTCCAAAGTGTTCCTGCATTTCAAATCAGCCACTGCTGTTGTGTTATTGGGCTCTACAACAACACAACAGTTTGATTTGATGGGGAAATGCAAAGAATCCAAAGTACCTTTAACCTCATAACCCCCACCTGAGCAAGCAAATTTCTCTTCGGCTTTACCCAAATCTAAAATCTCTTAAAGCCTTTAGGCCAGGTAACACCTAATTTGAAAGCTAAGACATACAAAACCGATGTCAACGTCTTTGTCGCTGCGTTTATGCCACATTTTTGACGCCATTTGTCATTTTTTGTCATTTTTTTTGGCATGTTTCCGTCATTTATTTGCTTTCATTGCTTTTTCTCCCTATTTTGGAGCTTTTTCCTCCTTTTTTTCTTATTTGTTGCTTTTTCGTCACGTTTTTATTGCTTTAATTTCCTCGCTTTTTCTTATTTTTTCCCCCCATTTTTTTGTTTTATGTTTAATGGTTTGGTGAAATGCCTCATTTGAAAGCTAAGACCTTGTCGTTTCTGAAAACATGTAAGTTCTGTGTGGAGGTCGGCAGCTAACTGGTTAAACAGCATCAGTTTGTGCTATTTCTAAGTTGTTAGTGTGTGCTGTAAATATCCAGCCTGCCAGCCACCAACATCGTGATCATTTTTTTTTTTTTTTTCGTTTTCACCAAGGCTCCATTACATTTAACCAAAAACAGAGACCCAAAGGGGAATGTTGTCGTTACAAAGCCCAGTCCCGCACTTACTTACATTTGTTCCTCATTAATCACGGACGGCATTAGGACTTGATCCAGGGGTTTATCCGCAGGAGGTCCGGAGCTGGTTTGGTGCTCCCCTGCAGGACTAACCCCACTTAGTGCACTCTGTGTGGGGCAGGGGCTCAGGCCATGCCCCCGTTCCCACTGTCCTGCTGGGCCGCCCATCTGCTGAGAGGTGCTTAGGTCTGTGGATGGATGCGGGGCCACTGGCTTCGTGACATGTGACGCAGTGAGTGACAGAGAGGCCAGTCCCAGCCGGCCCCCCCATCCTCCCCCCTCGCCAGTGTTTGGGGCCGGCACCGCGCCAAGGCTAATGGAGGAGTGGGGCCCCTGCTGCGGGATGGGACTTGTAGTTTACAGCTGCTTGATAATTCAGGGGCAAAGATCAAAACATGGCTTCCTTTGGGTGAATGCTGATCTGTTTGGTTATGCCCCTTTGGCTGTTGGAAAGCAGACTGATGTTGTACATTTAAACAAAGACTCTCGAACGGCGGCAAAGATTTTTAGTGGCAGTTTTTTAGGGCTTGTGCAGTAATTTAGTGAAACCCAACTGTACGCTTAAAGCAGAACAAAGTAACATTTGCTCCTAGTGGCTACAAGCGCTACTGCAGGTGGCATGTTGCGTTTTTATTTTACACCAAGATACAATGTACAGAGGAATCACCCTCCTTAGCCTCCCCGGTAAGGTCTACTCCAGGGTGCTGGAGAGGAGGATCCGGCCGATAGTCGAACCTTGGATCCAGGAGGAACAATGCGGTTTTCGTCCTGGTCGTGGCACACTGGACCAGCTCTATACCCTCCGTCGGGTGCTTGAGGGTTCATGGGAGTTCGCCCAACCAGTCCACATGTGTTTTGTGGACCTGGAGAAGGCGTTCGACCGTGTCCCTCGTGGTGCCCTGTGGGGGGTGCTCCGGGAGTATGGGGTCCGGGGCCCTCTGCTAAGGGCTGTCCGTTCCCTGTATGACCGCAGCAGGAGCTTGGTTCGCATTGCCGGCAGTAAGTCAGACCTGTTCCCGGTGCGTGTTGGTCTCCGCCAGGGCTGCCCTTTGTCACCGGTTCTGTTCATCACTTTTATGGACAGAATTTCTAGGCGCAGCCAGGGACCGGAGGGTGTCCGGTTTGGGAGCCTCAGAGTCTCATCTCTGCTGTTTGCGGATGATGTTGTTCTGATGGCTTCAACGAACCAGGACCTCCAGCACGCTCTGGGGCGGTTTGCAGCCGAGTGTGTAGCGGCCGGGATGGGAATCAGCACCTCCAAATCTGAGGCCATGGTTCTCCACCGGAAAAAGGTGGCTTCCCCTCTACAGGTCGGTGGGGAGTCCTTGCCTCAAGTGGAGGAGTTCAAGTATCTCGGGGTCTTGTTCACGAGTGAGGGACGGATGGAGCGTGAGATCGATAGGCGGATCGGTGCGGCGTCAGCAGTGATGCGGTCGCTGTATCGGTCTGTCGTGGTGAAGAGGGAGCTGAGTCGGAGGGCAAAGCTCTCGATTTACTGATCGATCTACGTTCCCACCCTCACCTATGGTCATGAGATTTGGGTAATGACCGAAAGGACAAGATCGCGAATACAGGCGGCCGAAATGAGTTTCCTTCGCAGGGTGGCTGGGCGCACCCTCCGAGATCGGGTGAGGAGCTCAGTTACCCGGGAGGAACTCGGAGTAGAGTCGCTGCTCCTTCACGTCGAAAGGAGCCAGCTGAGGTGGCTAGGGCATCTGTTCCGGATGCCTCCTGGTCGCCTCCCGCGGGAGGTGTTCCAGGCATGTCCTAGTGGGAAGAGGCCTCGTGGAAGACCCAGGACACGGTGGTGGGACTATGTCTCCGAGCTGGCCTGGTGTCGCCTCGGGGTCCCCCCAGAACAGCTGGAGGAGGTGTGTGTGGATCGGGAAGTTTGGGCATCTCTGCTGAGACTGCTGCCCCCGCGACCCGGCCCCGGATAAAGCGGAAGAAAATGGATGGATGGATGGATGGACTAAGATACAATGTGCCACAAACATACAATGGAGAGATTTTTTTCTGCTCAAACTTTGCTGTAAATAGTGCTGAAGTGGCGCTAGCCCTCAGTTAGCTTTGCCTGTTAGCATGTTAGCTTCTTCGTGTCATGATTAACCAAGTTACAACGTTTTGCAAAATGTTCATCAACAAACCGAAAGCTGTAGACATAATACAGGACTTACCTGTACCATGTCATAAACCTCAGAATTGCAAGACAAATGGGATTTTGAAGACAACAAGGGAGCTGTTTTCCATTAGTGTGTATTGGGGCTGCCGGGTCGGAGGCAGGGAAAGTTGGCCCAAGACACCAGGGGGACATAAAAGACATCCCATTAACACTTGTTAATCTCAGAGGGACTACGAAAATGATTTTTTTAAGGTAAAAAAGTTACTTAGTTCTGCTTTAAGTCAGAAGGATTCCAAGCTTTTTCCCATCCTCTTACAAAATAAAATGGGAGAGAATTAGTTAAAGGAGCTTTTTGTAAAGTAAAATGATTTTTGCCCCATAAAAGTATGTTATAAAAGTAGTCACAAAAAATCAGCCTGATGCGTGTGACAAAAACTAAAATAATAATAATAATAATAATAATAATAATAATAATAATAATAATAATAATAATAATAATAATAATAATTTAAAAAGTCTGTGGTGTCTCTCCTCAATGTTAACTTTCAGAAGCCTCTATTTGGGCTATCCCTATATCTGTAAATAAATAGTAGATATCGTGGTGCCCAGCATTTCCCTTTTGAACCTGGTTAACCTCACATTAGCCCTTCAGTCTAATCGTCGTATATATTCACCGCTAATCGTCCACTCATTACTTCACCACAGAAGATGTCATTCCGAGTTCACAGGTCAACTACTGGCAAATTAGGTGCAAATATGCATGGCATTTGATATAGTATCTTCTAAAGTGTGTGTTTAAAGGACAATTATGCAAATCGAGCCCAGGATAATTTCAAATTATTGCTGTGTGTGTGTTTCTTATGGAGCTTTACGGCTGACCTCAGAGTTTTGTCTGTAAGTAAGTAACCATGTCTTAGGCACTTTATAGGCCGGGGGACTCCAAGCTTTTTTATCCCATGAGCTACTTTTATGAAACAGAGGTGTCAGAGAGCTATGTACAGTATGCTTCAAATACACTTGTGTGTCTTAGAGGGCTTTACTATATTATTCTTTAATTTACTTGAGTTTCCTCTTTATCTCTATACATTCAACTAAATGTTTGCATATTGTGTGGCTGTAAATATTGTTTAAGTGACGCTAGCCCACAGTTAGCTTTGCCTGTTAGCCTGTTAGCTTCTTCTTCATGATTCTTTTCGTGTGTATTGCGCCTCTGCAATTGTTGCAATTGTGGTTTTCTGGACAGAAACACCAGGGGGAGATGAAAGACCCAGCAAATCATCCCATCAACACTTGTATTACCCCCAGAGGGACTACGGAAAGGATTTATTAAGGTAAACAAGTTACTTAGTACTGCTTTAAATAATCCACAATCAATGTTGTCTGCTAACACAGTAAATGAATCAAAATTACACAAACAGTTTACATTTTTTTGTGATATTTATGAAAACTATAGGGTAATTCTCTCTCAACACGTCCTCAATGTCTGGTTGGTTTACCATAATCTTGCTTGAAATTTATGCAAAATCTCAAAGGCTGTGGACTATTAAAAGAATAATCACTAACATATAGTGCCAGTATAGGACCAGTATAAACAGCTCAGCTCATGCATGTTTTCACAAAATCTCCTGAAGTCCTTTACCGCCTGTGATCTGCTCCTCCTCATCCTCCTTTTTTTTCTTTTTTTTTTTTAAAGCCTTGTAAACTGCCTCATGACTCGCCTCAGCTTGACCCTGCAGCAGCGGTCTACACCTCCCATCTACCTGACAGCCACTCGTCTTCCTTCCTACTTTGGTGGTGTCCGAGTTAAAAAGAAATCTTCATCTCCCGCTCCTACAGGATGATAAAAGCTGGCGCGTTGCACATCTGAGCGGCTGCAACAATGCTACTGTACCTTCAAAGGGGGAGACGCCATGTTGCCAGATGACAAGGCTATTGATATGAAAGAGTTGACTCCTCGCTGGCGGAGATCAGAGGAAGGAAGGTGGATGCGCTTTGTTGTGTAGAGTGTGTGGAGTCATTTGACCAGCGTGGCGAAGGTTGAGTGGCATGAGCTGAATGATCTAGGAGATATATCAAACTAATTTCAGGTTGGGGGTCGTAGAAGCAGTGGCATCAGCTAATCCTAATGTACAGATTTCACATGTTATTATATCAACGCTTTCAAATTTGCCATCGTGACAGGCCCACCTCGGAAGCCGGCAAAGTGCCCCGGTTTAAATGGACAAAAAGGATGTAATTGGGGTCTACGGACTCCATACGCCCAACATGATCCGCACCTGTTCAAGATGGCAGCCTGCCACCGCTCCTGTCTGCAGCAGCCCACGCCGCCAAGCCATTGATGAGGAATTACAGGTCATTACGGAACACAAACGGTGCTGTGACTGGGGCCAAAAGATCTTCACGGGCATATCACAGTGGTCAGTGCAAGATTAGATGCTTTTTATGGTTTTTTTTGGTAATAATTTCAAACACATATTGATCACAAACTTGCACTTTGTTGGTGAGACAATGCTTAAATGATTTGGTAGGGCATTTGATAAAGATATTTTCACTTGTTTGTTGCATTTTGTCTTAGTTCAGATTGATTTATCGGACAGAATCAGTCCGATATGTCATCAAACAAGTATTCTTGGTCCAAAACAAGATTCGTATTCTAGTAATTTAATCTCTTAACCCCCGCCTTAACTGAGCACATTTTCTCCAGTTCAGTTTAACCACAATCTAAAAGCTTCTCGACTGGAGTTTACAGCCTTTTGGCCAGTGTGGTGTCTCATTTGAAAGCTAAGACTGACAAAACTTCTCCAGAAACGTATAAAAGCTTCTTGAAAAAAGCATAAAAATAGCGACAAAAATGAGACAAAAATGTGAGGAAAAAATGGGTGAAAAAGTGACCAAAAAGTGGCAAAAATGCAACCAAAAAGCGATAAAAATGTCCCAAAAAAAAGTGACAACGACGCAAGGATAAAGATTCATTTTGATGAGTTTTATAGGTCTTACCTTTCAAATGAGGCGCTATAACCTTTTACATTTAGGTAAAGCTGAACTGGAGAAAATGGACTTGGACCCATGCCTAATGTTTTGTCCTTGTAGTGTTTCCCTTGGCAACACAAACCTGACCAAACGCTGCGTCAATCTCGCATGACCTTGCACTTGTACCAGTGTATGTTTTTGTCTTTTGTTTCTCAAGTTTGACGGTGGAAACACGAGTGCCCAGACATAACGAGACTGTCCTCCAATAGAAAACGACACAAGTGGTCGTTTGTCTTATCCCTGAATTACGACCATATAAGACGTCTACTAAAACAGCGCCCCCAAGCTCCCATTGAGGGTATGTACATTACATTTAACCCAATTCAGAAACAACTTTATTTTACGTAGTGGAGCTGACCAACTTTGATGGGGGAACATACAAATGTATCTTCCCCTCAATGTGAACTCACCAAACATTTTGCATCAATGTCTTCAGGAAGTGAAGGACTGGATGTCCCTTAATTTTCTAAATTTGAACGAGGACAAAACAGAGATTGTTGTTTTTGGCGACCTCAATCTCTGCAAAAATGCTCTTGGCCCACTTGAGTCTCGTTCTCAGACCTGTGGCAAAGCTCTTGGTGTTTTTATTGATAGCTCTTTTAAGCTGGAAAAGCAGCTGAGCGCAGTGTTTAGAGCTGGCTTTTTTCATCTTAGGCTTCTTGGGAAGGTGAAGCGCTACTTGCCCCCTAACCAATTCGAAACGGTAGTCCTTGCCCTTGTAACCAGTCGCCTGGACTACTGTAATTCACTTTATTTTTGGCCTTAGCCAATCCTCGATTCAGCGCCTCCAGATGGTACAAAATGCAGCTGCACGGCTGCTCTCAGGAGCATCACGATATGACCACATCACTCCTGTGCTTGCATCTCTTCATTGGCTACCTGTTGGATTTAGAATAAATTTTATTGGCTGAAGGGTCAGCTACGTCATAATGTCATATCCTGTGGTATGTCTTATCATCATTATATCATAAATAAACTGAAATAAACTGCTGTTTCTATTAAAAATAAATGTCTTGGTCATAATAATCATTCTACCCATATGTGTTTCATGAATGACATAATGGGCTAAACACATGAGTGCAGATTAAAGGTTAAGATCATTTATGTGTCAATACAAAATGTGTCTCTGCATTTGGCCCCTCCTTCGACTGGGGCGACTCGTCAGGAGCAGTGGGCAGGAGCGTGTAGCTTCTGGGGTCCATCTCCAGATGTGGAACCAGGCTGATGGTCAGAATCACCTGCTGGAGGATTCACCTAATGCACATGTGCTCTGGGACATGTTTTATGTTTTAAACAAATGTAATAGAGACACTGCAGATGTGGCACTTTGTGTTCAGTGTGATTGTTTTGTCATGTCTGATTGTATGAACTGTGTGTGTAGATGAGCAGCTCTGTAGCACAAGACTAATGAGAATTAGCTATGCTTTTATTTATTTGTTTTATTGTTGTTGAAAATACCACTTAGCCCCTGAGTAAATGTTTGTATGATTAAGGTTTAATGTTGATATAGCAGAGACAAAACATAAAACAATGGTGAAAATTCTGATATGTGTAAATAATACCCCAGAAAAAAAAAAATCATAATTCTTATGATAAGACACAAGAAAATTAATACAGGTTTAGATTAATTGCACTTTGATTCATTTTTTTATTTTTTTTATTCAGTTTTCCGCTTGCAGATTGACTTAAAAAGAGAACCATACACTCAACTTTTTTTCTTTTTTCCTTTCCATCATTAAACTCTATACCATGTACCATTCACAATATTTTATTATTTTTTTCTACAAAAATTCTGCTTTAGTCTATATAAATCACAGGCATCAGAAGAAATGCTCTACTGCAGTTTATTTCAGATTGTTTATAATATAATGACAATTATTAAGACATACTACTGGATATGACAGTATGACGTAGCTGACCCTTCAGCCAATCAGAGGCGCCGGCTCACCTGCTCAAATGCCCTCGAGCTGATTCACGTGTTTTCATTGGACGGAGCGAGTTTCCGTCAAATCTGGTTCAAAAACCCGCGAGCTAAACACAGCTGTAATGTTTTATATTTTTATCCTTAAATGACGGAACGGCGGAGAAATTAACCACATCCGTTTCATCACGGACATTTGGCACCACGTTCTCAAGAGGAACTCTGAAAGAGATGCAGGACTTTGTGGAGAACAGCAGCCGAGCCGAGGCCGAATGCTTTGGTATCGCTGTTGTTGTGAGTAAAATGGCGATAACCTAGCCTACCCATATAATATAATATAATATAATGGTAAATTGTGGCTGCTGCTGCGGTTGGGGAGGTGTGATGCGTAATGGCACAGTGCACGCTTGGAGAGCCTTTGGCACAGCTTCCTCCACCGTAGCAGGGCTGTTAGACGTGGGACTGCTATTTGCCCTAACATATATTGCAATTGGGGCTACTTTTGCAAGTTTGTGATTCATTTCTTTGCGTTTGACTTTTGGAATCGTCTTCAAAGTTGTTCAGATACACTACGTAAAATAAAGTTCTTTCTGAATTGGGTTAGATGTAATGTACATACCCTCAATGGGAGCTTGGGACCACTTGTGTCATATGGATAACCCACCTAAACACAGGGAGAACATGCTAGAGTAAAAAGCTGGCAGGATATTGAAAAAGTGCTTAATCTAAAGTGCTGGACATCTAGCACAGACCCCCAGAACATCGCATGGCGCGTGTTGCTCGGTGTAACATTGGCTCATTCTGGATCTTAAGATATTCACTGTAAAACCATAAAAAAGGTAGCAATGATTTAAGGTCCCTCTGTAGAGCCGGTCCACTGTCTCTAAATTAGGAAGTCTGTGTGATTTTACATCTAAATGAGTTTCATTTGACTCCAGGCCGTGTGAGCAGAGGATCATAAAGTCTCTGCAGGTCTGAGGTGGACTTGTGCTCATTTAATTATTCACTCGACACAGAAGCTCAGTGTTTCACTGTTCACTGTGTTGTGTATCTCCACTGCTATAGGCTGAAGGCACAACATAAGAATGACTTGACAAACATTGGCTTTACGTGAATTACAAGACATTTCATTCTCAACCTGACTGACATTAATCATAAAGATACGCTGCCCCCTCCCCCACAAAGCAATGTATGAGCTTCCTTTTGGATAATTAGTGTTTTGAGCAACGCTATGGAATTACAGTGCATATGACAGGTCTTAATGCTTTGGAAAATATGAGTTATTTAGATGGATAATGTCTGTTGTAAGTAATTATTATCATTGTATTAGTTTTTTTAAGCTACTGACAGGAAGTGACATAGATAGAGAGAAAGTTTCATAGCAGTTTGACTCGTTTCCCATTGATATAACATGGTCGGCACGGCAACAGTTTTAAACGGTTTGCCCTCAATGGTCAAACTAAAGAAAGCCGGGTAAAATGTTTAGCGAAATCTTAAATATAATTGTGTCAATTATGTTTTAGCAAAAATGTGTCTAGAATGAGGTCCGCTGATAACATGGATGTACTGAATGACCAAGTTTTCCGTTAGTGCAGGGGTGTTGAAGTCGTTTGGGTCGAGGGCCGAAATTCAGCCCCCACGGCGGGTTGTGGGCCACATATATTATGAAGGACTGTGGCCTAATAAATACCAACAGCTTTTGTGTTGCCTTTAAGGCAGTTTATTCTTTAGTAAATATTCTACAAGTAATTTCATTAGTTCAAAATGGTTTAAAAATGTTGCTACAAGTTAAATAATCATTTGATCTGCATAAATAAATAATTCATATAATTTTCTATAATTTAAGGTAAAAATATTGTCGTTAAAACGACTTCCGGTTTCGCCGCGCTACTTCCGGTTCACGGTCCGACTCTAGAACGTAAACAAAAGCCATGCTACAGGCTACAGGTCAGATCCTCAGCAGTTGCCAACCACGCTGAAAGCATTAACAAGGCAAGGTACGTTGGTGATTTGTTTTATTTATGTGTTTAGCTCTGTATTTCAGTATTGTTTTTGTAACTTTGATAGGATGAGTGCATTTTATTTTCATGTGTAGTTCAGCCATTTTGCTGATGTACTGTATGTTTTTCACAGTTTTCACCATCCAGTAAAGGAGAATACAAACAACTACAGTCTCAGAGGCTTCCTTGCTGGTGGTTTATCTGCGTGTTTTCCGAAGACACTACAGCTTTCACTTATTGCACTTTATCAGCCTGTGTCACATGTTTCTCATAGTGCTACCTATAGTCATTATTCATTCACTCCACACTCGATGGCGGTAAATTACTACTGTAGCCACAGCTGTCCTGGGGCAGACTGACCATTTACTACATGGCTATACTGTGCTGTTTATGATGTTCCTGATTATGTCAGTGCCCTCTGCTGGGCACGAGGGGAATTCTTTCCTTCTTTTAATTTAAGCTGCCCCGCTGGAGTGAGCATTCTGGCTATTTCTTTAAAAATCCATAACTCCGCACAGGAATGGCCTGGAGACTTCCTTTTTTTTTTTACATACTCAGATATTCATGCTCTACAAAGTGCCACATTAAATTATCTCACCCATATCTGGTCCGCGGACCTTGTGTTTGACACATGTGCGTTAGTGGATTTACTTTTCTTCCCTGATGGCGCGGACATATTCCAAGATGACATGAGAGTGCAGGATTGAGGATCTTTGGGATATGCTGTGCAATGGGCCCTCACCAATACAATGTGTGGGTTAATAACACTGGACAGATGTGCCATTGCAGAACAGTAACAACAGGCAGTGCACATAAAAAGAATTTGGTGTTTTGACACTGTTATAGTAGCAGGGGTAGTTTTGCAGTAAGTTTGCTTGGCCAATTATTTTCTTATGAATTATGGGGAGCCAAGCTTTCCCGCCGCAACCCAAACTCATGTACAAAAAGAAGGTTTGTCCTCCAGCTACATATCTAAACAAGGCGATCTGTGGGTTTGTAAAGGAAACAACCATATTTTCAGTATTTTTAAAATATTTAAACATGTGTTTTGGATCATCTGAGGGAACAGAGGCCTCAACTTTCTACTTCTCGTCCCGTAGCCTCTTGACTCACTGATGCCTAAGCAACTACCCCAGCTACTCAGTTACACATCTACTTCTCATGGGGAGTTTAGGAGAGTTCATCTGCACATTCAACCCTGACAACCTCAGACAACCATGAGGTGAAACCATAGAGACACAAGGATATTTTTTTTTTGTTCTATGGCGGAGAATAAAGGTTAATAACAGTGCTTCCCCGTGTCATATTTGACATGACCAGTCATCGGCATAATTACAATCATTACACTCCAAAGGATGTCTAGTTATCCCTCTTAAACACGGCCCGCACAAAGGAAATCAATTATTCAATCAGAGCTCCCCCATTCATCCCTGCCTGAGTTCACTTAATTTTGGGCCTGGGTGAATCTGCCGCAAATAAACCCCAGCGACCGCGCGAGAGAAAAGACATTACAGGGCCTCTAATTTGTACCCTTTTCAAGCGGTCAATCACTTCTCAAAGGAATGCAAGCTTATTCTGACAATCAGCGTGACGTGAATGGGTTTCATCTGCTTTGCTCCCCATAAGTTATCTCGGTTGATAAAGAGGGCACGGTGCGTCTGACGTGCAGTGGGTGCTGGCGGACGGGGGGTGGCCAAACTCCGACATCTCCTCGCCCCGTGCCCACCGGGATTGGCAGCATGTAATTTAAGAGTACGGGCACAAAGACCAAATGCCAAGCCCATAATAGTGGAAAGGGGGGGGGGTTGTGCGGGACGTCTTGGTTGGGGATGTTAAATGGGCTTCAGCGCTCGCCGACCAGGGCCTGTAATTATTAAGATCAACGGGACAAAAGGAGGAGAAGACAGTCGCACAAAGCAGTCGGGACCTGGAGGAAAAACGAAGACATCGAGGAAGAGGAGAGGAAACATTCACGTCACCCAAAAGTGAAAGTGATGGAGGCTTTAATGGACACTCCAAAAAAAAAAAAAGGAAAGAAAGTTGGGAGTATAGTTGGGAGCGCGGTGAAAAGACGAGATAGTGCAAGGACCTTATCAAATCTGCTTCATGTATGGAGCTGTATGGTCAATCGATTCATTTTCTCTTAATCAGGTGCCAGTCCTGAAGAGAGAGCCAATCAGAAATCAGAACACATAGATACAGACGGCATCGCGTCATAGAAGGGGGCGTGGCTTATTTACCACATACAAATAAAGTAAAGTCTAAATCGGGTCCATATGTTTATTCACAGCAGATTGTTCAGTAGAAGTGAAAAACGGCAGCCGTAGCTAATGCTAGCGAGCGTTAGCATTCGCACGATGCTAACATGTAGCATCATGTTAGCATTCTCCATTATTTATGTATTTATGAGCTGTTGAATCACTTTGCTCCTCCCCATGTCTTAGTTTTCTACTAAACAAAGATACAATGTTCATAATAATTAGAGACAGTTTAGCATTTTCTCCATGTTTCCCCCCTTAACTGTTTTCAAACATGACCATATATGGGCAAATCCAGAGATACTATCTGTATCTATAGAAAAGACCTGTAATTGGTTAGGATCAAACATAAATTTAGTCTTATTATGGAACTATTTTTGTCAATTACAAAACAGGAAGGATGTACGGGGACATGGAAAACCAGGAAGTGGATTGGGGGAACGTTTGTGAGAGCAATAAACGCTTTGTTGTCGTGGTTCAATCTCAACTTCCTCCCGATGTTGCTGTTTGAGAATGGGAGAAATTGGGTACAGGAGTTTTAATTGGGAGTGGAAATGCTGGGATTGCTGAGTTATCGTCAAGTCTTCTCCAGAGGCTATTCTTAGCATTGCACCGGCAGCTCACGGAAAGCTCCTCCTCGAGGGCCTACGTATCCAGAAAATGCTTCCCCCACCCCTCGATCTCTTTCTCGGCTCAATCCTTTCATTGCAAAGTAAAAAAAACACACTTCTCTCTCTTTATTGAAACATCTACAGTGCGAAGGAGAGCAAGATGAGCGGGGTAGGAGGGGCGTGAAAAGAAGTAAGGGAAACTACTGGATATTTCAATATTGCACTTTCTAACCCAAGATAGTGATGTGTCATGTGAGGTTGTTGCCAAACATGTGCAAAAAGGATAATAAACCTTCTTTAAAAGCAGATAAGGAACAAAGAGAAGGACATAAATGTGGAAAAAAGTGACCAAACCAAACAAAAATCCGTTGTTTAGCCAAAGGACCAGGTGAGCCAAGCATTTAAAAACCGTTGTAGAAATATACACACACTCAAACAACTGGAATGAACAATCTTCCCTGTAGCATAACAGAAAATAACGTATGACTGATGTTATGTCCATCTCGAGGCAGGTGAGTGGTCTTCCCGTCTCAGTGGTCCTAAAGGCCCCTGTGATCACTGTAATGTCAGGACCAAAGAAGGTCCTTCAGATCCTGTCAGAGCTGTGCGTCTCGTCCTCCATCAGTCGCCGCCATCGCTCTCCCCGAGGTGTTTTTGTTCCCGAGGACACTCTGGCTCCTACTGCTCTGGGTGGCAGTGTGTTCAGACCTTTTTCCGTTTAATTAGATTTGTTAAAACAATTTTTGGAGTGCTTTATTCGGTAAAAGCTCTCAGGGGTTAATATCCGCAGAACACTTCTGTTCAGCTTCTTTTCACCAATGGAGCATAAATTATTTAAATTATTCAGAATTGTGCGACCTTTTATCTCACCCCCTTTGAAGGCAGCAAATTAAAAATGCAAATGGGCTAACTAATTAATATGCAAATGCATTCATTCCCAGTTAACAATTAGCAATTAAACCTGCAGTGTCTAGAAAGAGCACTGACAAAATTAGCAACTTATTTTTTCATCAGAAAAATAGTCCGTCCGAAAAAAAAATAAAAAAAATTGATTGACGAAATGACTTTTACTGACAACCACCTGCCTGGATGTAAACAAAATTAATGGGATGTCATGTAGGAGACAACGCGGCCGTGTCACAAACAACATTAATGTATGTCGTTCTGTCACGCTTTGGCTCCACTCCTGTATATTTCATAACTCAATCAGACTAATTGAAATGTGGAGGTCTGTGAGGGATTCTTTGTCTTTGCGGCATTCCTTAAAAGACTCTGCAAAGATTAAAGAAGGGGAATGACATAACCGCAGAGGGTCTGAGCACTATCCAAACTGGATTACAATTTGTTTTTTCCCCTTTTATTTCATTTGATACAACAATGTCTAATGTCGCCTGTCAACACCTCGTCCATAGTCGATTGATGATTGCATGAATACTGTACTTCTCTGCGATCTCCCTCCACTGTGAGACCGGAAAAGGTTTTCTTAGATGTTGAGCCGAGATCTTGGTCAGGAGTACTGTAGGTCTCTAATAAGCCTGTGCATATAACGTGCAAGTGGTGAACACCAAATTTTAATTGGGATATTTCATACAAATAATTCATTTTATGTGAAATACCTAAAACAAAAGAAATCTTGGCTACACTTTATTTTACACAACCTTGATGCATTGTACCCAGGGCCGCCTTAACCACTGGGCTTGCCGGGGCTGGAGCCCAGGGGCTGAAAACAGTAAAATTCATAGAATGGCTTTGATCGCTTACATTAATGAGTCACTATGTGGTGCATTCTGAGCCGATAAGACAATTCTACCAATATTAAAAATGTAAGTGTTGATTATTCCATTCATTAAAGGTTATAAACAGCATAAGTACGTGTGCTGATCTGTTTGTCAATGATGAAATGTGTGTAAGCCATCTCGGGTTAGAGTGAGTTGGTGGGGGGGGCCTATATTTCATGGTTAGCCCAGGCGCCTATGGTTAGGTGAAGTCGGCCATGATTGTACCTCACAAAATTTAGTACAATGTAATCTGCTTTGTAACAATGTGTAATAACTTGTACCTATGTAGCACATACACAATGGAATAATGTGAAGTAGTACTTTGGAGGTACATAATGTAATAAGAAGGATTTTATGTCTTAATAAATCATGTACCTCCAAGCTACAAATACATATTATTCCATTGTGTATGTACTACATAGGTACAAGTTATTACACATTGTTACAAAGCAGATTAAATTTGACAGGTACAATATAAGGGTACTGTAAAATAGCGTGTTACCAAAATCTTGATGGCATTTACTTTACTTACCATATTAATTGTTAATATCTTGTCATGGGGCAAAAGCGTTTTACATGGGCCCCTTAATACCTACTGTTTGTCCTGAAATAAATAACTCATAATAGAACATGGCCGCCTTTATAGTCCGCCCTAGTCCTAGACAAAGTACCCGGTAGTTCTCAGTGCACATTTAAAGACTTCCAGGACTTGAGAGAAAGCTAAAATGTATAAAGCACTGCAAGAATCCAAATGCATTTCAGAACATGCTTAAAGAGGGTTGATAGGCTTTGTATGTCACACGACCCCACGGACAGACAGGAATATTTAAATTAGGACATTGTATTGTCTAAAGAAAAGCCGCCTTAGATTTTGCTGAGGAAATAAAAAAAAACACTGGCCAGAATAATATAGTCACATTATTTGAAACACTTTGTAGCACAGGCATTGTTTTATGGTCAGATATCAAACCAAAGCACTAGTATGAGCTGTCAGATTGTCACCATTTCCCTGTCGTCAAATCCAATCTCACAGTTCATATTACACCTTATGATACCTAATGTTAGCCGCTATACATCAATCACAAGCGCCGGCACCCGGACGGTCGGCTCCGAGTGCGGCCCAGATCCGGGGAGGAGATAGCGGGTCCCGGAGGCGTGAACTGTACCTCCCCGTAAAGGTTATCAGCTGTACACACGCCCCGGGGCAGGAGCGCATGCCGAGATCGCGTATGTCGACAAAAAAAGGAAAAAAAAACAGAGGAAGATGTATGTGCTCAGATCACTGTCAGACACGCAGCCCTGACAATAGAGGTCGGTCAATCGGCAGAAGGATTTGCGATACATTATATTAAAGCCATATTTCAGGGTTTGTTGCTTCGTCACAACAGCCAGTAACAGCCACTGAGAGGTAAAACTCAGAACACAAACAAGTCAGCAAGACACGACCATGTTGTTTTTACATTGGTTTGTCAAAATACAGCATTTGGAAGAGGATCCAAAATATATTAAATCTCATGTTTGGCTACCTGTAGTCAACAGTAACATCTCCATGGAGACAAGATGGGGATTCCTGATTCCAGTAGTTTCCGAAATCGATTACTTGGGTTAAATAGCTTGCACAGAATGGCTTTAACTTCTTGACCCCCACCTTAACCGAGCGCATTTTCTCCATTTCAGCTTTACCCAAATCTCAAAGCCTCTCGACCAGAGTTTACAGCCTGTAGGCCAGTGTCATGTTGCCGCATTTTGTCACATTTTTGAAGCGTTTTTGTCTTGTTTTTGTTGCGTTTTCATTGCTGTTTTCATCACCTATTCATTGCTTTTTTGTTGTTTTTGTTGCTCCTTTGTCGCTTCTTTGTTGATTTTTTGTCACTTATTTGTTGTGTTTTTGTAATAATATACTCTTTTGTTGCGTTTTAATCACTTATTTGTTGCGCTTTCATCACTTTCTTTGTTGCTTTTTCATCACATTTTAGTTGTGTTTTTGTTGCTTTGCCGGCACGTTTTCGTCTCTATTTTAACGTGTGTGTTTTTTTGTTTTTTCCATCTCTATTTGTTGCGGTTTTTTCCAAAAAGCTTTTAGATTTGAGTAATTCCAAACTGGAGAAAATGTGCTTGGGTCCAATGGGAGTTAAAGGAACAGGCCACCGTTTTTTCATACTGAGATACGTTCTTGAGCTTAGACGAGTTGATGCGTACCTGTCTGGTAGTGTAAAAAGACCAAAGATGTTGTCAGCAGTTGGCCTCTCCCAGTATATCCCCTTAACGCCTGAACTAATTTCCCATTATATAAAAAAATTTATTATCAGTGTTTTTGCTTTCAAGCTGATGCTAAATTAAGTGGAGATTGTAAATTTTTATGTCGCACATAGTATAGATATAGTTTTAGGTATGTTGCCAATCGGCAACAACAGGCATAAGTGCAATTTTGGGTATGTTGTAATTCGGCAACAACAGGCAAAAGTTGTAAATGTATGAAAATGACAAAATGTATTTATTCACAATTATTACAAATGTAAATGCACTGTAAGATACACTGAACACTTGTGTATTCAGGTTAGGATATTAGAACAGTAAACAGAGCTAACGCTTTTCACTAAATTCTTGCAAAGTGTTGATTTTGAGCAGCTGATGCCGTCCTGCAGCAGCAGCTCTGGTAACAGGAAGGGCATCAGGATGTTCAGTAACATCTTCATCACTGCTGTTCCTGTCATCAGTGCCTTCCCTGCTGCTGCTGCTTTCATCACCTGATGTAGGGAGGTGAAAAAAAAGCACTTTATAAAGGTGCAGACAATTTATCTACAAAATATCTACAATTTTTATGACTAATTATCAGATTTTGCTCCCTTTCCTGAGGTTTTATAATACATTGTACATCAGATACCTCTATGTACCATTACTTATTTGCAAATTATATTATAATTGCACATTATTTTCGGACGTGGAACTCTTGTTTGTGGTCCAGTAGGTCCACCTTGTGGTCGCTTTGCAAACAACACCAACGGTTTCATTTTGTTCTGTGTAAAAAAAGGGCTAACTTTTTTTTTTATATCTTTGTATGTTATTGTTACAATGATTATAGAATTTCACTAAAATGGCATGTTCTAAAAAAACGTTTTAGCACTGTAATACATCTAAATACTACTAAAATGCGGTCACTGTGGCCACCAGATGGAGCTACTGCAGTTTTCCTTTATGGCCTGATGTTGCCGATTGGCAACGTACCTAAATCTTCAAATAACAAAAAAAAAATCCATCACACGAAGTTCATTCCAGTCAATAATCTAAAGATGGAAACAAGGAGCTGCTGCATAATTTTATTTTAGCACAACTCAATTTACATTTGAAGATTTCATCAAAGTTGCTGCCTCGATTTGCAGAAATGCTATTTCCGCTAAATAGCTACCATGACCCGCTTGTGGTTCCTTCTCTGACCGGTCCTACGAGAAACTAGTGCTTGCAAAACGTTCCTAGGTACGGCATGGATGTGCGCAAACAGGTATCAAGGGAAAACGTGCATTATTTTAGCCACAGTCTGGCAAGAAGAGGTATGTTGCCGATTTACGCCAATAGGCGTTAAGGGGATATTCCTATAGCTCCAAAACGTGGTGAAGTTAGAAGCGACCACACTCTTCCACAGGCACGCACATTACCAGACATGTACGTATCAACTAGTCTAAGCTCAGGTAAGAACATACCTCAGTATGGAAAAACGGTGGCCTGTTCCTTTAAGAGGTTAAAGTGCCCTATATGTATAATTAAGCTTCTAACCATGTTATGATCTGGCTCCTTCATTAAAAATATATATCCGGAGTTGCGTGTATTTCATTTATGTTTGAGTAATCCAGCATATTCAGTCTCCCACACGGTGATGTCATGCAGTGGTGCGCTCGTCTGTCCATTTAAAGGCCAGACTCAGCCACAAGACTTGCAATACTGCTTTCAACACTCAACTAGTATAACATTTCAATTCCTGACCAAAATTTGGAAGGGAAAGGTATCTCTCTGACCGTGCAGCATGGGCCAAATGCCAGAAAGGTTTTCAGAGTTTGGACCACTGCTAACTACAGAAGGTGTGGCTTTTATCTCGAGTCTATCTTTTTGATGAAGGTATATGTGCTGGGAAAATTGTCAGGCGTGGAGCCGTGACAATAGAGGTCAGTCAGTCACTCGTATATCTATTATTATAACATCCTCGCTCACTAATAGCATTCGACTTGATCCCTTGTCAGCTTTTGCCACAGGGCTCCGGCGACAAGCGTTCATCACCTCTCCCACTGATCTTTGGGAAATTCTTGTGTTTCATTAACTTGCATTAAGAGCCCATGTCCCCCGACACCTCGGCTGCTATAAGCTTCATATTTTATTTATCGCAGTTTAATATTGTTTTGGAATATTTGCGCTGCCTTTAGGCCCAGCTCACAGCCACGTTGTGCTCTTTAATTTCTCCTCGGAATTGATTTCCAATCGGCACAAGTGACGCTTGATTAAAACCAGCTTCTTGCATTAAAATGTAAACGAACGTGAAGTAATTGTACATATATTGCAGCTCTTGCAATAATATCCATACATTACATAACAAAGCAACTCTGTGGAATCAGAAATACAAAAGAGTAGGAAAAACAACTTTTAATTAATTCCCTCAATGTATTCCAGCATGAAATCAGCGTGGTTTGCATATTTGGCTCAAAACATTAAGGTCCAGGTTTTGGCCAGATATGGGGGGCGGGTCAGCCTTTATATGTGTGAACAACACCTTTGATCAATTCGAGAAGGAACACCACTGAACAGAGAACAAATTATTGATACATCGGCAAAAAAGAGTAACCTAATGGTTCCTGCTGAACCAAAAGTAAGCCGTTAATTCAACCTGGTAGACTAATTTCTCCTATACCACCACCAGGCTCTGGGGGAAAGCTCCAAGCTGTTCCTCCGTACTAACTTTCATACATACATCGATGTCTCTCACTGGGGTCTGATCGCCAAAACTAATATACATGTCAATAAATCTTCTTTATCGCTGCTTTTGTCTGTTTGAGTCTATGTTTTGTTGCGTTTTCATGGAGTTTAGGCTTTGATATGCTGCCTATTTGTGAAATGAAACCCCAAACATTGCTGTAGACACAATAACGGTCAAACTCAACCCTTTATCTCGAGGATGCCGCCAATTAATAGGTTGCGTTCACATGACATCGGAACAGTCTAAAGAGCCTATAGTTTAAAATGGAGGTGGAGCAGCTGAAAATACTGGTAACTATGGTAACTGTCAAAATGCAGATTTCTAGTCTTAGTTCATTGCTAATTTCTCTGTAATTCCTGGGCCAATTCATATGACACACAAAAAATGTCACAAAGTTCACAATTTTCTCTTTCATCACATATGAACTATGGTATAATTATTTTCTGTGGTGACACTATTCAAAAACATGTGCGTGATGTTGGACAGTAGAAAGGACTCTCAGCCATAAGCATAATGTGGCAGGTTTGTGAATCCAATCACAATCAAATAATGATCAGAGAAAACATTTTGACATTTTCTTGTCAGGAACTGTTTATCTCCCATAGAGCTGTGTTGGAACCTGCTCCAACTGAAATATAATTATACAACATGAGCGCAACTAAAATGCCCATTTTATTACATATAAAGATAATAGACTGTATTTTACTTTACAGCAAAATGTCATTTTAAACATCTGTTCAGTTTCACATTTTTTTATTTGATAAAGAATTTCAAGCACCCCCTGCTATGTGCTCCCATGTATTCCCTGGGAAATACAGGTCCAACCTAAGCACACTATCAACTGCGTGCTCCTAAGTCTAATTTCTCCGCCGCGTCCAACACAATCGCCTATTCAAATCTTCGCTAAAGCCTAAATGACTTCTTTTCCCACACCCGCTATGTGGTCATTAAACAGTTTCCCTCAAACGCTAGAAAAATACCTTCCACTTAATTGAATTGTTTTGTACAATTGGACCGCAAACTGCTCACCTCACTGACCATTTACTCCGCTGCCGCCGCCCGCTGTTACCATCCATTTGCCGCCTTTCATATGCCCATAATATACTAGCCTGCACGTAATTACTGCACTCGACTCGAGACGCTCGGCATGCATCTCTTTATACAGGAATAAATAGAAACTAAAACAGGAGAAACCGCGGCAAAGAGCCTCTTTCAAGTAAATAGGCTGGGGGTGGGGTAGATAATTAATTCTGAGATTAATGTACTGTAGCAGTGGTGTGTTATTAAAACGCTATTTTTAAATTACAGCTCAGAAAGCACCCCCTTGGGATTAAGAGTGTTAGCCACAGATCTCTACTTAAGTTATGGATGGAAGGAGCGAGGAAGGAGGGCGGGAGAGAGAGAGAGAGAGAGAGAGAGAGAGAGAGAGAGAGGGGAGACCGCTTTACGAGGTCCAATCTTATAGCACACGCCGACACCCGAGTATGGCTTTTACCCGCGCTTGCTCGCACCACTGAACTGCTGAAAAGCCCCAAGTATATACCCTTCTTTATCGGGGCGAGTTGGGGGCTGTTTGCTAACTGTTAAGAATGTGCGGTGTGATAGGCCGCTGCTGGCTTACAAGTACCGTTTGATTAATGGAGGCCGGCTGCTGCGGATTGTAAAACACTTGTTTGCGCAGCGTGGGAATGTTGGGAGGTGGCTATACGGCGAGAGACATGACAGATCCGCTGCCACTTAAAAGGTGTGTAATTTATCGGCGGGACCTGCCAGGCCTTCGACATGACGGCTTTATTGAACATGCTACATGCAGCATTTGATAACAATGTACACCTATTAGCTGGTTTTATTGGCTGTATATTTAATTGGGCTGTAAAATGAGCCCTTTAATCTGTATAATGTGACGTATAGTATGACCGCGTCTCTGTTAATCGGTGGTTTCAAGCCTATTAATGTAGCACCAAGACACAAAGAGGCAAATGATAGTCCCCGAAGACCACTGGTGTGTTTGCTATTCAGCGTATGGCAAAAAAAGCAAATAATTATACAACACAGGAGAAACTCATTTATACAATTTCATTGTTTTCAGGCAGAAATCTATAACTCTCTCTTGTTCTTATTTGGCATTAAAAAACATAAACTATCAAGTTGATTCCACCCTGACCAACTCTTTTTCCCCACTAACCAAAAATGGACGCTGGTTGCACTGCTTTATGACCACGATGCTAGCGATGTTGCTGCAGTACCTCCATATCCGGGTGGCAAAACAAGCTAGTTTCCCATTAGATGGCATTGCACTTTACACATTTATTAATCAACTGTAAAGCCTGGTTTCAATTTTTTTGTTTTTTTTACTTTCTACAGCTAAATATTGCTTCGGTGATAACGCTGAGTTAGTTTTAGAAATCGTATATCAATGAGGGCCGGACTTTGATTGACAGGCCGTTAGCATTGGAGCTAATTGCGCAGCTATGACCGAACTCCACGTCACGCCAAGATCCAGATGCCGCCCATATGCCGTTTTAGGAACATACTCCGTCAGAGCAGGGTAGGAGGAGTCGGTAAATCCACCATGATTTCCCTTTAGAATTTATTATGCTGTAAATCAAATACAAGGGTCCGAAATGTTTTAATTTCTGAGTTTGATCAAAACAATCCAAAAGCCTTACATGAATACTTAAAAGCAAAGCAGCTCACAGTAAATAATACTACCTGACATTAAGATTCTGAACTCTCAAAAGATCCGGTGTTGCATCAATATTTCACCAAGATCTTGTATTGATGATGGGAGAGTGTGACCACTGTGCAAAACCTCCTCCAGCACATCCTAAGGATTAATGGGGTTAAGATCCACGTGTGAAAATGATGTCTCATGCTCCCTGAACCACTCTTTCACAATGTGACCATGATGAATTCTGGCATTGTCATCTTGGAATATGCCCGTGCCATCATGGAGGAAGAAATACTGAATAACCTGGTCATTCAGGTAGTCTGCTGATCTCATTCTTTGGGCACATAGTGTTACGGAACCTGACCAATGACAGCAACTCCAGAGTTAAATCCAGGTGGACACTTTCTTTTGTGGTCAGGCAATGTGAATTTTAATACCTGATCAAATCTTTACTCTCATTTCTGCACGTGTTTGCAGTAGTGGTCGATTTCTGTGAGTTGACCACTGCTTGCCTGCCTGTGTGTCCTGAGCGCGCCTCACTCCTCATTGGCCGCTCCCGCAGAGTTGTGTCCTTGGCGCGGAGAGCGGTGTGTGCACCTGTGGCTGCTGGCAGACTGTCCGGTGGGACCTGGGAGCTGGGCGCAGTGGGAGACTCCAGTCTGTCCTGCTAGCATAATTAGCACAGGCCTGTTGATTCACTGATAATGAGCGAGAGTTCATTAGCACCGCACTAATTGCACTAACTACTTCGCCACCAAACCCCTGCAACCCCCGCAAATCCTGTCCTTGCCACACCACCCCCCCATACCTTCCACAAAGTTTACTGTCAAATCAGTGATGCTAAGTATGAAATCTTTAGAAGTGGGTGCAGATGTGAAAGAGAGGAGTTTTGGGTGGAGGATTCTTGTGTTGAAATGTTATGTAGATGGGCAGATGGAGGGAGATACGTAAGGCACTTCAATCCAAGGACATAATGGAGGTTCAAAAGCTAATTGCAGAAACAAGAGAACACACACAGGCTGCTGCTGCTGCTGATTCAGCGTAGGAACAACCTGCACCTGCTGTAGAGCCCCTGTGTCACTGACAACTCCAGTCCACTGCTACATACACTTAAACACAATCAGGTGCCCTATAAATACAAACAGATCGCGATCGTACGTTATTCATAAACCTTTGCTGAACATTCACATGCAAATTTAATTTAGATTTGTATTCATTTTTCCATAGCGCCGCGGCACAAGTAGAAAAACACATGCAAATGAAAATCGTACCCAACCAAACACCTACTGCTTTTCTTTTGTCTTGTGTTTGTGATCAGATCAGAGATAATTAGTTGTCAAAGCGGAAATTACAATTTCAAACTTGTTGCAACTACATGTGGGAACGTTTGCAGAACAGTTGGATAATCCTTGGTTGTCTGCTGAGAGAGCAGAGTTGACAGGTCGGCGAGGTCAAAACCACCTAACAGCTTCCTGCCTGACAAAACAAATGTATTCCGACGCATTTTACAAGTTTAACACAAAATATGGTTGGTTGGCTGCAGTGGCAAGCACCTGCAGCTCACGGCAAGAAGGTTGCAGCTTTGATTTCTGGGGCCTTTCTGTGTGGAGTTTGTATGGGATTCCCGCATCACCATAAAACAGATACTCTATACTCTGACCATTATCCTGGCTCAAGATCCAGAGATGGCATGGATCCCCTGGCCTTACACTACAGTCGCTGCTTTGCTTCTGACAGGTTTCCCTGAGGCACTGGTTGTAGGATGGATCAAATGTGCTCTGGACATAATGATAATAATAGCTTATGAGTGAAGGACATTTGAGACCTACAACCTTCTTCTTCTGAAACAATGAAGAGGCACCAAGAGCCCCCCACAACTGCAGCTCAATGGAGGCATCACAAGCGGCGCTACAGGAAACAAAAAAGGGACAAACAAAGAGGTTTCCAGAAGATAGTGAAAGAGTGGAGGGACTAACCCAACATCTGAAAGGAATTTTGTTCTACAATTGTACAATGACAAATGAAGCACTTTCTTAAATTAAAAAGGTGGTTTGAAGGGGGGATGAATTTCTCACAATTCTATATTAAAACAAGATTGATAAATACTAACCCTTAGACCCTTCCACTAATAAATATGTCTGTGCAGTACACCAAATAGTGTATTAAGTTTGATCATGAATCATGTATTCCCAAAAATCGTTCTTTCCATCTGCAGCTTCCCCTCATGTTTGACCCCCTGTCGAAACCATGGTCTGTGCATCTCGACAAGACTGGAAATGACGGCCCTTGCCGAAAGTGTCACGGCAATATCCATCTGCTTTGTGTATTTCTCCATAACAAGTGTCCATCCAGCGGTTCAATCTGGGCTGAAGAGAGCGATCCGGAGATGGTTTCCCTTTTCCGCCAAGAGGCTGTGGCTTTATCAGCGCGACCATAAGTAATTCTCAACAGACGCCCACTCGGTACAAGGCCCTGAATGAGCATGCATTTAAATGAAGCCTCCCCTGCTTCCTATGCAGCTTTCCACGTAAGGCCTTCTAAACTCGCTCTTGTCAGGCACTACATCAAACGCAGTAACAACATCCCCCGTCCGTTCGTTCAGCGCCTTCTTCTCAGACGTATTTTCACCTTTGGTACTCTCGCTTTTATCTCTTTGCAATGGACTGATCTACATGTAAAAGTGTTTGTTGCTTCTTCCAATCAAGGTGTCATAAAGCTTCGTCCTTAGCCGCGTTGCCTCTCCGCTCTTGGTGAGCTGAGGAGAGCATCAAAGCCGGCAGTCCGCCCTCAGGCTCCTGCTTCATTCCCAAGGTGAATTACACCAGTACAATAGACATCTGTAAGCGACCTGGACGCAGTTGAAGTGCATCAGACAGGGGTGGATCTCTTGGACTAAATGCGTTGACTTCTTTGAATGCCTTTGTAACGCGGTATGGTTGTGAATAACGGGTGCCCGAAGTGTAGCCCGGAGGCCAAATGGGGCCCTCAGACCAATTTTTGTATCAGGATTCCTGCTGAGCTTACTGTAGTCAGAGATGGTACTACTTGCAAAAATAAAGAAGAGGTTCTGTGGTTCGAAATGCACTGGATGGAGACTGTGACCATCCACAACATAAAGCTATAGTTCAACATGCGCAATGATACAGTACATTTCTTTGACTGTTGGTTGGGTTGGGTAGCTGGGTTGGCTGGTTGGGTTGGGTAGCTTAACATTTCCATTGAATTCTTTTTTGTTCAAGGATGCATTAAATCGGCCTATACTACTATATAGTATCACAGGGGCAATCAGTTTGGTCCAGTGAGGTACCAAATGCGGCAACAGTGGGGCAGTTGGTAGAGTGGGTCGTCTCATGATCCGATGGTCGGGGGTTTGATCCCATCACCTGAAGATGCACACTGCTGTTGTGTCCTTGGGCAAGACACTTCACACACTTTGCCTCCAATGTCGGTGTACATTGGTGCATGAATGGGTGACTGGTTTGCTGCAAATTGCTTTGGGCCTAATGAAGAAAAGTGCTACATAAGCTGAGACCATTTTTTCAAGTGGGTTTTTCCATTGTGATGTAAAAGGAGGACCATTGCCATAGTAATTAAGACTTAAAGTATTATATCTTATGAAGGTTGAATAGTCCTCAAAATAGTGTTCGTACCAGGTAAAGATGGTGATTTTAGGAATCGACCAGGGACCTCCTGCAATTTTTGACAGTCCTTCACTCCCCTTTGAGGCCACATCTTGATCCAATAAAAAATCCCATTTGAAATTGAACTTCTCAGTTCAATACTACATATATAAGTTCGATACTGCAAGCAAGGCACATACAGAGAATCTCTTTATCTCAGGTCAGTTGGACCTGGCACAAGCTGAGACTCCGCTGTGTTTAAAGAGTAAAGAGGTTGTGTGAGATGGGTTCCATCTTGTCCCAGTGCAGACAAAGTGCAGGTGTAAAAAAAACAAAAGGTACAATACAAATTCTGAATGAGCCTCTTCTCACAATACAGCGAAGGTAATTAATGGAGATTCCCTGGGTTTTTGTAAGAATCCAGAGCCAATTAGAAAAAAAAGAAAGAAAAAAAAAGGATCATTATATCTACCTCAGTCCACCTATTCTGCAAACTAGTATAACTGCTAAACAATAACTTCATACCACTTTGGATTCCCCTCATTTAAATCCACTACTAAACCCATTGTTTTGCTGGATAACAAAAAAAGTTCCAGAAAAAAAGTGCCGTAATTATTCATAATCCTAAGCATTTGAGTGCAGCTACCTAATTTGGCTGTGTAATTTTCAGCTTTTGCTCAAATTTCCTTGCATACATTTGCACATTAATGCCTTCGGTGTTTTCCTGAGTGCCTCCTCGCGCTGCGGTGCGGCCCAGTCGGAGGCGCGGCCAGCTGAGACTCACAGATTGGTTTTGTTCCTTTAGCCGTGGAGCACTTTAACACATTCAGCGTTATTGTGCAGCAGTTAACAAACACCTCTGAGAGTGTGCAGCCGCTCCTGTGATAGTAGTGCCCAAAAGTTGCAAATAAGACTTTCATCAGTAATTATCTCCATTTTTAACTCTGTTTGTGTAAAAAATAGATGAGTAAATAATAAAGAGCTCTGATTGAAAGTGAATACAGATTATTCTTGGGGAATGTACTGTATTTGTTTACCCTCGTAGTTCACTAGTATATAAGGCTGTTTTTTGGGGCCAGGCACTGTTTTTACCATTACCATTTTTTTCGATGCCGATACTTGGTTTACAATACCGATACCCGAACGATACTTTTCCGATACTTACACACAAATATTTGTCATCTAACCATAATACGTAATGTTAATTTACTCCCTAAATCCGATTTATTTTCAATATCACTTATTTGAGGTGAAACAACTTTAAGTAACTTCCTTCAATGCTGTTCCTGGACCCAACAGGCATCAAAACTTGGTCTCTAGAATATTATTTTATTTCGATACTATCATGTTTTCAATACCAGTAGTACATAAACTTTTTATGCAATGCCATGGTATCATTTAACGGTGCCCAGCCCTACAGTATTGTTGACTCATAATACTTTCAAAAAATCACAGAAATCGCTTACCGCCAGTAGGAAAATGGTCCCCTATGTCAGTGAGCCACACTGCACGGTGGCACAGCAGTTACCACTCGTGCTTCACCGCAAGAAGGTCACATGTTCGATTCTCACCGCTGGTGGGGAGACCAGCGGTGAGACCAACGGTTGCAAATTCGCCCATGGCTACAATCTGGCGTGCCGTGTTCATTTACATGCATTGTCCCTAACAAATAAATAAAACATAAAAAAATAATAAAAATAAATAATGATCTCCTATTTCCTCCGGTAGGCAAGTTTACTTGATGGCATGCAGATTTTTTTTCACAAGTGGATAAATGAAGGGCTGCACCTCCTGTATACGGCACTTTCTACGACTAGTGTTGTACAGTAATATATATTTAACAGTAAGACACTGATGACTTTTTTGTATTTGTCAATCTGCCCTAAAGGTAGCAGTTTTGGCCAGGACGCTCTTGAAAAAGAGAATTTTAATCTCAATGAGTTTTATCCTGGATAAATAAAGGTCACATAAAAAAAAAAAAAAAAAAATAGCACATACGTTTTTCCATCACCAGTGAAGAATAGTCCCTTTTGAAACACTCTGGGTGAGTTTTGCCATGTGAAAAAGCACTATATAAGCAATATTAACTCCCCATCAGTAATTAACTTCAACAAACTTTAATCAATGAAGATTTGACAAGGAGTTGTAAGAACCCCAAATTCACCCCATTCAAATATTTTCCTTTGTAACCACTATTAGTTTGATCATCCATGTCTAATGCTACAAAACCCCATTACCTTTTCATCTTCAATCAAGTATCACGACGTTGTTGTCACCAAACTCTTGTTGTTTGGACATTACTCCGCTTTATTTGTTCCCTGTTTGATCCCTACACGCTGTCTCCATCTTTCCTCACCTCGGTCACATTTTTCATGTTTTTTTTTTCGCTCTAGTCGCAGCGAGATAGGGCCACAGCGCCGGTGTCTGTGGCCGGCTCAGTGTTGTGCTTGTGTGGTGACTGTCTCCCTCAGATTTGCATAAATAAGCTCGCGGTCCCAGCATGCCCACGCTGTTGCCCAGGTGCGAGGACATTTGCATATAGAGCTGTGATAGGGCTCCCCTGGGTCCCTTCGGCAACTGCGGAGCGGGTAGGGGGCCGCTGGCGCCACAAATGACTTCTCAATATGAACCCCGACGCTGGCCTCCATTTTATGCATGTGGAGGCACGGAGCAAGGCGCGCAATGACCAGAGAGGATGAGATAGAGGAGATTGGCCGCATATGGAAAGCACAAATAACAGCAAGACTATTAGATTGGAGAACGCCATGTTTGGTGTGCAACTTTTGCAGCTTTTTATCAATCAGTTACCTATAGATCATATGCCGTAAGTCACAGTGAGAAGTTTAAGGCAACATCGGGTGAGCGTTGAAGGTTGAATGACAACAGAGACAGTTTTTATGTACTATTTGATAGTGGGGGCTAAAGTAATCCAATGGGATTTTAAAGGAACAAGCCACCGTTTTTCCATGCTGTGATATGTTCTTACCTGAGCTTAGACGAGTTGCTGCGTACCTGACTGGTTTTTGTGCATGCCCTCATTCACGCACAACACCCAAAGATGTTGTTAGCATTTGGCCTCTCCCAGTATATTCCTATAGCTCCAAACGGGGTGAAGTCAGAAGCGACCAAGCTCTACCACTGGCACGCACAAAGACCAGTACGCATAGACTCGTCTAAGATCAGGTAAGAACATATCTTGGTATGGAAAAACGGTGGCCTGTTCCTTTAAGAATGTAACCTGCCTCTGTATTAGGACTTATCTGTGTGCCAATCAGAGAATTATTTTTGTCTACCTCACCATCTTTAGTCCTGACTCTGCATTTGTACAATGTATAACTAGAGAGCAGGTCCATTTTCAGAGATTTCCAGAATGTGAAAATCGCCTGCGTATTTGAATTCACTGGGCCAATTCTTAGACGGTAATATTGCACCCATTCTGATGTCACTGGGAGATCTTATTAGCCTGAGTAAACCCCTGTTTGGTGTGCAACTTTTGCCGCTCAATATTGAAGAAGGATCAATCAATTGTTTTTGCTTCATCACGGAATGAATCCCTTAATGGCTTTCAACGTCTCGAGTGAGAAATTACGGCATATTGTGTTGGACGTCGCCCAAGCCAATATGAGCACAGATCTGTCTTGACTTTGCGTGATGGTCCCTCAGAGCTCCACATTACAGACAGTCTCTATGGTCCTTTGAATCAGCTCTGGTGTTATTTTTTTTAACAATTGGAAACTGCTTCATAAAAACTCTGCACTATCAAGCACTTGAACACATTTTAGGTTGGTATATACTTAGTTCCTCATTTATAAAGCATTGATTTCTCTGTGTAGATTTTGTCACTTAATGTGTTTTCATGATTTACAGTGATGAGCTGTGGTTGTTGGAGGTTTCGGAGAGAGGCACAGCCCAGCCCTTAAGTTTACAAGCAGCTCCTCTGATAACGCTCTCTCCATCTGAGCCCTATCGGGACACGGGGGGTTTGCGAAGGCCCGCTCTGCCGGGACAGGGGCCAGAGGAGTCTAGAGGGACCGGCAACAAGGAAGTCCTGTACCAGAACAGATGGGAAGGATCATACATAAACAATATACAAGCATGTAGAGAGCAATGATATGGGCAGGATATGGCCTGGGGACCTTATGCATGTGTGATGTGTGGCATGAATCTATGGACAAGAAAGGTTTCAAAATGAGTAAGTTGCTGCTTATGAACCAAAGAAAGGAATTCGTGCAGAAATGGTTGAATGATAATGCATATTGATGTATTGGTAAATGTGGGTTTGTTGTTGTTTTACAGCAGGGATCTCCAACCAGTAGCTCGTCAGCCCTTTCCAAGTAGCTCCCCGAAGGCTTTCCACATTCCTACATGTACTTGACAAGTCACGTTTTAGATGGATTTCCTTTTTTGCTATCATCAGGTTGAACACATTCTCCAAACATTTAGGTAAATATAGAAAAGAAAGGAAAGTGGAAACTAATTTTGCTCAAGTATGTTGAAATACGCACCATCTTGGCTCTATCTTAGATTCATAGTAACACGTTTCACCAAAGCCTAAGAGGCTCTCTGACAAATCTGTTATGTAAGTCAATCGCGGGAGTGAAAAAAAGGTTGGAGACCCTGTTCTGCAGAATACAAAAAATCTAGATATGTTATGCCAAAGATCGTCAATCCTGCAACTGATTCAAGTGGTTTTAGCTTGTTATCTGCCTCTAATGGTTGACATACTCAGCAACTAAACTCATGTTACTTCTGACCATGGACTTTGCTTGAGGTCTGGAAAAAGGTCCCCAAGACGTTGCACAACAGCAGCACTTTTCTTGCCAGGTTGTCATATGCTGGGGACACATTTCCCTGCAGGGACAATGAGGCGGGGCTCCTAAGCTTCTGTAGCTGTTTAACCTCTTAACCCCCACCTCAACCGAGCACATTTTCTCCAGTTTGGCTTTACCAAAATCTAAAAGCTTCTGGACTGGAGAGCGACAGGGTAATGTCTCATTTGCAAGACCTACAAAACCGGTCAGAGCTTTGTTGCCACGTTGTTGCTTTTCACAGACAAAGTCCTTTACAGTGGACAACAACAAAATCCATCCATCCATTTTCTTCCACTTGGCCGTTTCCGGGTCGTGGGGGCAGCAGTTGGAGCTGCCCAAATCACATTGCACCAGCCCCTTATGGCTCCTCCTGCACGTGGTGGGTCCACAGAAGGAGGGCCTCACAATTCTAACCGGACCTGTTGTTCTCTCATGAGGGACTTGAACCGCTCTTTGTCTGACCCGTTAACTAGGACCTGTTTGCCATAAAAACAGTAAAAAATATGCATTAATACAGGCAGCTCTACTGGCTCTGGAAAGATGAGTCTTAAGTTGCTTTTTAAAAATCTCCACAGAATTGGACAGAAGAAGTTCATTCCAGAGATGGGGCGCAACGGCTTTAAAGGACCTTTCTCCTTGGGTTTTGTAAAAACTTCGAGGTAGGGCTGGATTAGGTCAGTGATTTAAGTCCGTGAAGCGCCCTGAAAGTCAGAACTAGAATTTTAAAGTTCACCCTGAAGGCAACAGGAAGCCAGGGGAGAGACTTCAGAATAGGAGTAATATGGGCTCTCCTGTTGGTGCGGGTCAGGAGCCTCGCTGCAGAGCTTTGAACATACTGTAGGCGGGTCAGCTCCTTCTTATTGAGGCAGCTGAACAGGCTGCCGCGACAACACAAAAGCATGAATAATAGTCTCCAGCTCTTTTTGTGAGACTGTCTCAGCTTGGCAATATTACGCAAATGAAAGAAACAGTTCTTTAATAACTTTCTCGAATGCTGCACTAGAAACATTTAGAGACATTTTTGGTTGCGGTCAGCTTTTGTTTCACTTTTTAGTTGCATTTCAGTCATGTTCTTGTAGGTTAGTGTTTTTGCCACGTTTCTGTCACTTTTTTCATGCTTTGCTGACACGTTTTTTTGATGATTTTTTTTTTTTAATGTGCTCGGTTCAGGTGGGGTTTAAGAGGGTAAAGCTGATTATACAGTCATTTCTGTTCCTGTGACTCGCTATTGCTTTAAAAACCTGTATTTGTGGCACCCTATTACACTACTACAGTTAAATTACTTTTTATTGTTTTAACCAATTCAAACCCTTTAATATGCTAAACAAATACTCAACAGTGTGGCCACATTGCAAGGCTTAAATATGCAGTGTGACTTAATTCCTTGACAAACCCTACACATTAGAAATTGTAATAATGTTGATTTGTGTGCCATCTCTTTATAATTATAGCGCTTGGATAGACATACAAAAACCTTGTTGACATCAAATATGGCGTTATTGGAAATTGTATTGTGTTTATGTATTGCCATTGAAATGCAAACGTTTTTCTTCTCTGCAATTTGAGAAAAAAGAAAAAAAAAGACAATTAGGTTTAAGGTCATAGCTATTCACCCAAACACCTTATGATGGAAGTAGGAATGCCTGGGCAGTACACAAAAGCCGCTTCGATTGTGCTCTCCACTTGTCATCATAAAGGCTATTATTGTGTAGAGGTCAGCCCTTATAGCAAACAATAGGAATATCAACATGGAATCAGCACTTTGAGCGGTGTCTACAATCGCGAGGACATTTTGACCTCAATTAGCACCGAATGTCTAAACAGCAGAGGCAAAAAAGAAAAAAAAGAAAAGAAAAAAACACAAGGCCAAACAATAAGGTGGTGCTCACGTCAAGGATGCGCTCGAGTCATACCGGGTCCTCATTAACTGTTCCTTTTATTCCACGTTGCAAATGTAGCATGTTCCAAGAATAAGGCTTTGTGGGAAAAAAAAAACAATGGCCCAGCTAATCAAGCTGTGGCTGGGGTTGTGAAAATATACACAAGCCAGGTCAAGTTTAAAAGCAAAACAGCAAAACAATTTCATATATTGTTCAAGTGATCATGAACAATTTCAATGCTGAGAATGTGTTTGGTGAAAGTTTGGTTCGCAAAAACTGACGCATATCAATTTAATCACTTTGAATACTTAGCACATTGTATTAAATCAGGTTCATGACCTAATTGCAAAGTAAAAGATTTGAGCAAAACATTTAATTTCTTTGTCTCGTATAAACACGATTATCGATTGAACAGAAACTTTAGGCTTTTCAGTCTTCAAGCACTTAACAGATCTGAACAAACACTGCAGGAAGGGAGCGAGTTCAGCTTCCTCACTGCCTTGTGCATGAAGCTGTTCTTCAGTCGGCTGGACCTGGCCTGGAGACTGTGCGGTCTCCTCGCTGAATACAGTACAGCGAAGACATTGTGTGACGGGTGCGAGGGATCACCCTCGATACTGAGGGCGTTGTGGGTGGATGTCCTGAAAGGATGGGACAGGGACATGAATGATCTTCTCAACTGCTCTCACGAAACACTGGAAGCTCCGACAGCAGGATCTACTGTACAATCTGTTTAATCTCTTAACCCCCATCTGAACACATTTTCTCCACACTAACCCAATCTAAAAAGTTATTGGATAAAAAGTGTCAATACAGCAACAAAAACCAGGTTGCCAGGTTGTCATATGGTGGAGACACATTATCTTTTATTATTATTATTTATCTTAGCTTATCTTATTACCCTGCAGGGACAAGGAGGTGGGGCTCCTATAGCTTGTAGCTGTTTAACCTCTTAACCCCAAGCAACAAAAACGAGAATGAAAACACAACAAAAAGCGACAAAGATGAAACAATAACATGGCGACAACCCAATAAAAGGAACGATAAAAAAGCAACAAAAACATGACCAAAAAGAAAAACTACCAAAAAGTGATGAAAACACGACAAACAAGAAAGTTCGGATCAGTCAGGGTCACCTTTCAGGGTCACTGTCGTACTAACTTGTAAAGCCTGTATTACCAACAGCTGCCCTGGGGTAGACTGACGGAAACGAGGCAACCAATTTGTGCTATCGGCCCCTCCGACCACCACCAACCACTCACTCACACGCCACATTCACCCCAGGCTTCCTGGTGTTCCCTCTCTCTCCAACAAGTCCTCCAAATCCATACGACACAAGTGGTCGTTTGTCTTATTCCTGAATTACGACCATATAAGACGTTTACTAAAACAGCGCCCCCAATCTCATTGAGGGTATGTCCATTACATTTAACCCAATTCAGAAACAACTTTATTTTACGTACTGTTTTGCGTTGACGATTCCAAAACTCAAACGCAAAGAAATAAATCACAAAGTTGCAAAATTAGCCCCAGTGAAGCAGTCCCAGACCTTCTAATTCAGCCCTGCCACACCTGTGGAGGAACTGAACGTCCAGCGGTGCCAAAGGCTCTCCAAGCGCGCTCTGCGCTATTACGCATCACACCTCCCCAACCGCAGCAGCGGCACCATTCACCACTCTCATCATTTATGTAAGGATTAAACAACGAGGAGCCGTGCATTAGACTGTTATAATGCACGACGCGGAGTCAAGAACACCACGACGCGCAGCGGAGTGGTCCCACAAACGTAACATTTATAATAAATATTTGTTTCATTTACTAAAGTCACTAAATATGCCAGACCACCGGGATTATTTTATGTTGGTTATTAGCCGGTCACTGAAGGCTCGTCTCAGAGCGAGTCATTCTCCGCAGCTATTACGAGGATCTCAGTCAGACGCAACGAAACAACATAAGCACACGCTGCATCGCCAGAATCACAAAACAGGACTAACTCGGCATTTTTCCGTGGAAGTAAACACTGATGTGCGGCACTCGTGGGCAGGAGTTGTTTCACTTTTACGCTGTTTAACCTGAAGCTAGCTAGCTAGCTAGCTCAACCAGCTCAACTGTTTATGGAAACAGTTGCGGTGGAGTCGCTTACACCTGAGCCCCACGAACTGAAACTTTTATGATTGACTTTACTAATCCAGCCAAATATGCTTAAATGCAGGATCATTTTATGTACGCCTGAAAATCATGAATAGTGCCTTAACCGTTTTCAATAGAAATGGAAAGCTCATATTTTATTAACAGTAGCTAACCTAGCTGCTCACTCCTCTACTTCCCATTTATCAAACATTTTGTTTTGGCCAAAAACGTTGAAATTAAACAAAATCCATCTCATACGTTCCTGTCAGTCACTAATTACGTGTTTATCTGATTCAGCTGTGTCATGCGTTGCTATGACGATGCCCACAGCGGAGTGATATCCCAGTGATTTAACTACCGGACTACGTGTGCAGTTATACGCTTGTTGGCACCCACCAGCCAATCAGAATCGAGTATTCACCCAGACCATGGTATAATATATTATATGTGTAGGCTATAGGTTATCGCCATTTTACTCACAAAAACAGCGACACCAAAGCACAACTCACCATTGAAGCCTTCGTGTCTTCTCCTCCATATGCGTCACTGCCAACTCCATAAACTCTCCTGTCACGTCCGTCTCTGTCCTCAAACGTCCTCGTGTCTCAGACTCCGTGGGATCCGCCCCGTGTTCCAGTGCGTTTGATGCGGTGAAACACCCCTGTCACCCCGACAAAGTCTGGCCTCGGCTCCGCACTGTTCTCCACAAAGTCCCGCATCTCTTTCAGAGTTCCTCTTGAAAACATGCTGCCAAATGTCCTGATCAAACTGATGTGGTTCATTTCTCCGCAGTTTCGTCATTTAAGGATAAAAATATAAAACATTACAGCTGTGTTTAGCTCGCGGGTTTTTCCAACTAGATTTGACGGACACTCGCTCCGTCCAATGAAAACACGTGAATCAGCTCGAGGGCGTTTGGGCAGGTGAGCCTGCGCTCTGATTGGCTGAAGGGTCAGCTACGTCATATCCAGTAATATTTGTTAATAATTATCATCATTATATTATAAACAATCTGAAATAAACTGTTGTAGAGCATTTACTCTGATGTCTGTGATTTATATGAACAATGTTACACATTTTTATTATTTTTCTATTCAAAATAAATGTCTTGGTCATAATAATCATTCTACCCATATGTGTTTCTATGACATAATGGGCTAAACACGTGATGCAGATTAAAGGTTAAGATCATTTATGTGTCATTACAAAATGAGTCTCTGCATTTGGCCCCTCCTTCGACTGAGGCGACCCGTCAGTGGGCAGGAGCGTGTAGCATCTGGGGACCCATCTCCAGATGTGGAGCCAGGCTGATGGTCAGAATCACCTGCAGGAGGATTCACCTAATGCACATGTTTTATGTTTAAAGCAAATGTAATAGAGACACTGCAGATGTGGCACTTTGTGTTCAGTGTGAATGTTTTGTCATGTCTGATTGTGTGTGCGCAGATGAGCGGCACTGTCGCCAAAAAAGAAGACAAATCCCCCTTTGGGGCTAAAGACGTTTATCTTATCTTATTATATCTTATCTTTTGTTGGGGTGCAGGTGAACTCCACACTGAAAGGGAATTTAACCCAGGACCCTCTTGCTGTGAGGCCAGAGCACAAACCACTCAGCCACATGTGCCGCCATCATGTAAATCATACAGGCGACTGTCACGTCCAGATGAAACGTGACATGATGAAAACTATAAGAATTATATTTTTGTTTCTTAATTTTATCATAACCCCTGAGTAAATGTTTGTCTAATTAAGGTTTAGTGTTGATAAAGCAGAGAAAAAACATAAAACAATGTTGAAAATTCTGATATGTGTAAAAAATACCCCAGAAAAAAAATACAGGTTTAGATTCATTGTGCTTTGGTTCATTATAATTTTTTTCTTCAGTTTGCCGCTTGCAGATTTACTCTCATAAACTCGAGTACAGATACTACTTCAAAATAATATTACTTGAGTAAAAGTAAAAAACTCAAATAACAATTACAAATATAAATAAATGGATCCCAGAAAGAATAGTTATTGCTGCGGTAAATATATAAATGCATAAGTAGTAGATAATAAGAAATGTATAAATAAATAAATAAATCAAATCAAATCAAATACATAAACCCCTTTCTTTTTTCTTCCCACCTGTGCACCTTTTGCTATATAAGATTGCTATATAAATCCTGCTTTAGTCCATATGAATCACAGGCATCAGAGTAAATGCTCTACAACAGTTTATTTCAGATTGTTTATAATATAATGATGATAATTATTATTAACAAATATTACTGGATATGACGTAGCTGACCCTTCAGCCAATCAGAGCGCAGGCTCACCTGCCCAAACGCCCTCGAGCTGATTCACGTGTTTTCATTGGACAGAGCGAGTGTCCGTCAAATCTAGTTGGAAAAACCCGCGAGCTAAACACAGCTGTGATGTTTTATATGTTTATCCTTAAATGACGAAACTGCGGAGAAATGAACCACATCAGTTTCATCAGGACATTTGGCAGCACGTTTTCAAGAGGAACTCTGAAAGAGATGCAGGACTTTGTGGAGAACAGCAGCGGAGCCGAGGCCCGACTTTGTCGGGGTGACAGAGGTGTTTCACCGCATCAAACGCACTGGAACCCGGGGCGGATCCGAGGCTCGCAGCGGTCACCGGACAACCGGACGTACGGGAGACACGGAGTCTGAGACACGAGGACGTTTGAGGACAGAGATGGAAGAGTTTATGGAGTTGGCAGTGACGCATATGGAGGAGAAGACACAGGCGTCAATGGTGAGTTGTGCTTTGGTGTCGCTGTTGTTGTGAGTAAAATGGCGATAACCTATAGCTCACACATATAATATAATAAATGATGAGAGTGGTGAATGGTGCCGCTGCTGCGGTTGGGGAGGTGTGATGCGTAATAGCGCAGAACGCGCTTGGAGAGCCTTTGGCACCGCTGGACGTTC
Organism: Gobius niger; assembly: GCF_951799975.1. Taxonomy (NCBI): domain Eukaryota; kingdom Metazoa; phylum Chordata; class Actinopteri; order Gobiiformes; family Gobiidae; genus Gobius; species Gobius niger. The sequence goes on from NC_136866.1 coordinate 21,286,950, forward strand.
AGTTCCTCCACAGGTGTGGCAGGGCTGAAGGTCTGGGACTGCTTTACTTATTGCATGTGGGGCTAATTTTGCAAGTTTGTGATTTATTTCTTTGCGTTTGAGTTTTGGAATCGTCATCGCAAAACAGTACGTAAAATAAAGTCGTTTCTGAATTGGGTTAAATGTAATGGACATACCCTCAATGAGAGCTTGGGGGCGCTGTTTTAGTAAACGTCTTATATGGGCGTAATTAAGGGATAAGACAAACGACCACTTGTGTCGTTTTCTGTTGGAGGACAGTCTCAAACGGTCTCCCATCCAAGTATCGACCAGGCTCTTCCCTACTTAACTTCCAGGATCTGACGGGATTGGGCATAGCAAAGGCGGTATGGAGTTCTTGAGCGAAAATAGTGCTTAAAAGGAGGATAACACAAATTTCATTCCACATCCAGGGAAAATAACAGATACAGGGCCTTTAACAGTGTATGCAGTCCTGAATTTAATATTTTCAGACAGGAAATGTATAAAAAGAGGAATATAATGGTCATTCTCCTATAAAAACATGGGCTATTTCCCTCCCACACTTGGCTATGTACCCTTGTATGAGGCGCTGATGTCTGAATCTGCAGAACAGCAAATCGACTTTATTATGTTTTGATATTAGCTATAATATGCTGATCGGGCCTAACAGCGACCTTTTAAAACGGTCACATAAAACCATTTGAGCCACGACCACAGCATCTACTGGACCGTCTACAAGGGTTTAACAGCTAGCCTTCGTTTTTTTTCTTTTTCGTTTTTTTACGATGATTCTATTTACGGCGCCTGATGGCTACAGTATGTTCAGTCTGGTTTCGCCGTGGCTTCCGCCGTTGCCAAGTGGGCTCCGAAACCACCGCGACACGTCCCCGTTTGAAGGGACACTGAGGCTGCTGGCACGACCTCCACTCCAAGCCTATTCAGTCCCCTTTTGTTAGCAGCTTTGTTTGGCCCGGGCGCTAATGGCAATCAAAAGGGACACGCTAGTCGTTTCCCAGTCCTTAGCACTCATGACATTGGCAGCCGGGCAGACAGACGTGTTTTCATCCAATCCGCTGGCCTCACAACACGGTCCCCAAAGCCATGCATTGAGCCTTTTTTTTTTTTCTGTCTCTTCGGAAAGCTCCCATTTAGCCATTCTCTGTGATTCCCCTCTCAGGAAACAACCAAATCATTTTCTCATAGACACGCTCATTAGCTGACAGCGCGGCGACTGCCAGTTTCAACATGCGAATATTCCCGCGCGGACCTCGGCAAACATCGGAGGTCTAGCCGTTTGCCGAAACCGAGCCAGGGCCGGGCGTGCCAGCAACACACTCAAAGGGAAACAATCTGATGCCAAAGCAATAAACTGCGGTAGAAAAAAAATAAATAAAAAAATGAAACAATAATGGCTGAAATGTTGTAGTAGTGAATGACACGATAAGGACGTGTCAGGAAGTAATTAGACAGTTGGTGCGAGATCAAAAACCACGGCAATATTGGTGGGATATGTGCGAGCAATGGAACTATTTGTTTAGCTTAATTTAGGCCCCATGCAGAGCGGAGACAAAATATTTATTGAACTGGTGTATAATGTTGTAATTAGTCATAAAAGCGCACATAGATGTAATACATTTAACGTGAAGGTTGTAGCTTTATGTACAGAAAGTCACGTGTCCTCAAAACGTTTTAAATCAGGGTTCTTCAACGTGGGGTCGTGACCTTCGAGGGCCGCAAATATTTGATCTCAAAATGTATGAAAAATTAAATTGCTAGGTACAATTTGATGCACTGAATGAACTATACATATTATACACAATAATGTGAACTTAAAGCAGAACGAAGTAACTCCCCTAGAGGCCATAAGCACCACTGCAGGTGTCGTAGCATGTTTTTACTCAGTAATTGTCCGTGAGAGTAAATTCTACGCTGACAGAAAAGACAAAGGGGAATATTGTACTTTGTGCCAAGACTCAATTACACAATGGAGATAAAAAAAAATCACTCAAACTTGGCTGTAAATACTGCTAAAGTGGTGCTAGCCTGCAGTCAGCTTTGCCCGTTAGCCTGTTAGCTTCTTCTTAGTGATTCTATTAGGGTATATTGCGCCTCCGACCCCGAGGCAGCAAAATTGCAAGGGTGGTTTTGTGGCCAGAGACACCAGTGAGAGATGAAAGCCCCCCAATCATCCCATTAATACTTGTATTACCCCCAGAGGGACAACGAAAAAGGATTGATTGAGTTAAACAAGTGACTTAGCTTTTCTTTAAACAAATGTTAGTTTTATTATACAGTGCCTGACCAAAAAACAGTAAGTCTGGCGTTGCTGGTCTAAGTTGAGCAGCACTTTGTGCCTAAAGAATGAGATCAACTGACTACCTCAACATCCTGAATGATCAGGTTATTACATCAATGGATTTTCTTCTTCCCTGATGGCACGGGCATATTCCAAGATGACAATGCCAGGATTCTTCGGGCTCACATTGTGAAAGAGTGGTTCAGGGAGAATGAAACATTATTTTCACACATGGACCACCACAGAGTCCAGATCTCAACCTCAATGAGAATCTTTGGGATGTGCTGGAGAAGCATTTGCACAGTGGTCACACTCTCCCATCATCAATACAAGATCTTTGTGGAAAATTAATGTGACTATGGATCTTTTGACATTGCAGAAGCTTATTGAAACGCCACAGTGAATGTGTTGTAATCAAAGCTTTTTTGGTCAGGCAGCATAATATAGCATTATAACCATTATGGCATTATGTCAATGGAGTGCCAAATGAGTGTCAACATTGAGTTTTGTAATTTGTCATTATTTGATTTAAAATTATGCAAGTGCATGTTTTCCTTGAACATGAACAACAACAACAAAAAAGAACAAAGTATCATTAGTAGAACGACTAGTTTCCAAGTCCTGGCACTGATTATCTACTGCTACATTGACCTTTGGTTTGCCTTTATTGTGGAACAACCCAATCTCGAGAATTTCCTTTGCATGTCACCTTCGAAGTGCCTCATTTTAGATGCTGCTCTCCCAAAGACTAAGCAAACCCATTGTTGCACCTGAATCTGGATAAATAACATATTCAACAAAGATGCTCTCTGTAAATTGTACCATGTTTACTCCATTTCAGACCTGAACCCTTATGATGCTTCCCCTCGTCCAACTCCGCTGCCTGGAGTCTGATTTTATTTCCCTAATATGTTCTGCACTAAATCTGCATTGTCTGTGGCTATTGAAATACAGAGAAAGAGAGATCAATATAATAGGTTTGGCACTTGGCCAAAATCACGCCTGACAATGTGCGAGGCAGGCATTCGAAATCATCGGTGCATATCCGCGTGTTTGGGGGATAAAAATAATTCCTCGCCTCTTTGCCAGGGAGCGGGAGGCACAATGCCCAGGTCTGAAGGGAAGGGTGCCACATGGGTCTGCAAATTGGCTCAGGCGATCACACACGGGCATCTCATTTTGTAGAAGAGAGGCGGGGGGAGAGGACGGGGGGAGATGAAGATAGGGGTGGGGGGGTGGTTGGTGTTTTGGGTGGAAAAGGGGGTGGCGGGGTAAACAATTCCAATGATTTCCCCCAAACCTGGCAGCGTCCGGGATGTGGATGGCTGCACTGCGGAGGAATGGCTACGGGTTTATTTGGCTTTTTTGTTTGTTTCTTTATTGGGAGGCGGGAGTTGGAGAGACGAGAGGAAAAGAAAGAGAAAGAGAGAGAGAGAGGGAGAGAGTGTTGTCTTTCTTGCCGACTGTCGGACTTGCATCGATGAGGGGAGCATGTTCACAACAGATTATTTCACTCACTCGCAGGAAAAATGGGGTGTTAGGGAGAAACGTGCAAACATAAGGGGAGCCAAATCGATCTTCGCGTCGGGTTACAACCAATCAGTGAACGGATTCGGCAAAGAAACGTGTAAAAGTTTTTGAAAATGTGTTAGAAGACGGCAGAACACATCATTTTTGAGGGCTGGTTTTATCAGTGTCGTTTAAAGTGTCAATCCAATTTCCAAGTCATGGTGTAAGCTTTCCACTAAAATACAGCACACACTTTGTTTTATTATAAATTAAAAAAACTCCATAGACAATACTGACAGTTATTAAAAGCTATGGATGAACTACCTATAGTGTGATGTCCGCATAATTGTTTCACATGTTCTTAAAAAGCGTCTGCCTTTGTGCAACAGAGCAACATTTGTCAAGATTTTGCCTTTTTTCTTACTCATGCTGATGATGACTGTATTAATTCTTCATTTACAAGCATTAGCAATAATAGGAATAAACAAAGGCTGCATAATTACTGCAGAATTGTAATTTAAATGGTTAAGAGAAGCAAAACTGCAAGAGGCTGCATTTATTTAGAGCAACACCACATAGAATTTTACCCAATAAATAACATTGAAATACAAGCATTTATTTTAAAAACAAACATGTGCTTTTGCTGTGAGCGACTCCCCTCTACTAAGACATGACTGTAACTTTACCGGGAGCGGGTACGCCTCCATGGAGATGTCGATGAAAGTCAGCAGATTTTGAGATTCAAATAGGTTAGTTCCTCATCCAAATCCATTATTTGATTACCTACTGCAGTAAGAGCATTTTCCGTGAGCTGGTCATTAGGAGCATGTCTTGTACTGATAGAAACCGCATAGTTCAAAATATGCTGCCTTCACTAGTGTGTGTGAACTAGCTTTACAGATAGCGAACAGTCTCCAATAAAAGATCAGGAAGTGTCTTGCTGTTTTGGTGTGTTTTACTGCAAGGACTGTAAAACTGTAACATACAGAACACAAAGAATGCATATTACAATCTTATTTAGGGCAAACAAACAATATAAATATAAAATAAGTAGCTTAGGGATAACGAAAACCTCAAAAAACGAGCTCATTAGCGAGCGATTAGCACAATGCTAATTTACATGGGAAAAGCCATAGGGATGCTAATGTAATCGGCGTTGAATATATTCTTACCAATTGGAAACTTACTAAAATGACTAAATTTGGTATCTAAAGCAAGCTAGGATGACTTTTATACGGATATTACAGACATATATTTTTGTAGAGCCAAATTAAAAAGTACTACAGGCTTAAACACTGTGAAGTTTGACTTGGTGTGGGACTATTAGGAGCATGACTGAACTACGGTAGCTCTGCGTGGACAAAATACAAGAAACTCGAAACGCAAATAACTCTTCCCACAAGGGGGCAGTACACAAAATGCTACGCAAGTAATGAAATGTTCTCTGTACAAGGCAAATACCTCATATGTATTAAGTCTTAACATGCATAAATCTTAGTAATCGTGTAATTTAAACTTCTAAAGACATGTTCTGAAAGGTCTAGAGATTCATATTCCATATGAATCACAAATGTGGATGTTCAATGTGTTCAAACTATGAACCGTGAACTATCATTCAGTTTTGCCAATAGTTCAACCCTATACATTTAACTATTCCCTACCTAAAGTATAAATATATTTTCTTGCTACATTTCAGAGATAATAATAAGGAGCAAAATCTCCATAGACTGATTTTATTTTAAGGTGCAGACGACTCACACCTCGAATCCACTCTCTTTACCAAGTGTCGCTGACATCCTTCAAGGCAGTGCAATATTAAAAATACCTGATAAATTAATTACTTCATGTATACAGCAGAAAAGGCTACAGCTACACCTACTGCTGCTTTGAACACGTCTAAGCCCCTTTGATGTGCGCGCGCAGACACATGCCTGGCTGCACATAGTTTACTCTCTCACGCACACACACACACAGACACAAAAAAAGAGAGAGAAAAGAGAAAAACCTCACCAAATATACACTCACACACACATCTACCTTCGGCACCCTACAGACCACCGCTGCAGAAGAAGCCTCAGCGGGAGCGCTAGATTAAAAATGACAATCACTCGGGGTGCGCGGCAAACTCCACGGGAAACGCAGGTGCTTTTGTTAAGAGACACCCAGCGCTCTAAAGGGCCTAATTATCTGCTGTTATTTTGGCAGTTATCAGGCACCGAATCGCTCCCCCCGCTCCGACTCACACGGCGAAAAATTACTCACTCGCTCACAGTCAGATGTTTTGTGGCACCAATGACAAGGTATTATGTCGGAATTTCGCTCAGATTTTCACCATAATAGACTTGACACACACAAAAAAAGAAAAAAAAAAAGGGAAGAAAAAAAAGAGTGGAAGTTATTAGCAAACCTACCCCACTAAAAATATAATCACTTTCCATTGTGCACGATATGTTTTGCAAAACAACAACGCGCGCAGGTGTAAGATATGGAAATTTGTTTGCAAAAGTTTTGGGGCGTTAAGCGTTTGGGAATGAAAACAATGCTGTGGACTAATGAGCGGTTCTAATGCAGGAACGGAGCTTATTGTTTAATATTGAGGTGCAGCAGGTCAGAATAGTTTTTTACCTATTAGTTAAATACATGGTTTGATCTGGTTTGTGCTGAATATCTAGGTAATTACAAGGGCCAGTTCCCGCAACATTAAAACTCACACTAAGTTCAAGTAGTGGCTGGTGAACTTTACACACCAAGTGACCCCTTGTAAACTATCTGACCTTAGCACCACTTCATACAGTATTAGCCTGACCCTGCACCATCACCAGGACTATAGATCAAGATCAGAATCACTAAACTGGGGCGAAAAGGATAAAACATCTCTCTGAATTGGACTGAATTATGTCCAAACTGGGGATTAAACCTCAAGCTGAACCAAGCACATTTTTTCCAGTTTGGCTTTACCCAAATCTAAAAGCTTTGACAAATACGAGGATTAAACAAGGTATCACTTTATTTTACACTATCTTGATGCATTGTACCTAACTACATTTAGTACAATGTAATGAGTTCTGTAACAATGTGTAATAACGTGTACCTATGTAGTACGTTCACAATGGAATAACTTGTATTAGTACTTTGTAAATACATAATGTAATAGGACACGCGACCCTTAGGATTAGGGCTTAAAGGCTCTATACCTGATTTTTTGATTGCAAACAATGAAAGGGGAAGCCACTAAATGAAAATGTTAGTTGTGGTCCAAACTCATTTGTTACTTTACTAATATATTTTTAGCACAAATTCTTTACAGAGACAAGTTTCATCGCACATTTCACGACTTGCAGGGTCACTTTTCAGGGTCACTGTCACAAAAATGCTAGAAAATTTGCCTAAAAGTTCATAAAGTTTATAAAAATGTTTTATAATTTGATGCACACCGTTTTCCCCACAAACATATGAGTTTACAATATACTAATTATATACTACTACTATACACTTCTAGAAATGAAATCAGGTATAGCTCCTTTAAGGTTAGGGTTAGAGCTAGAATTATGTCCTATTACAGTATGTACAGGACTACAAATACATATTATTCCATTGTGTATCTAACCCATAGGTACAATTTATTACATATTATTACAGAGCACATTTCATTGTACTAAATTTAGTGAGGTACAATGCATCAAGGGTAGTGTAAAATAAAGTGTTACCAAAACGAGGATGAAAAACAACAAAAGAGCAACAACAGAGTAACAAGAAAAGTAACAAAAAGCGATGAAAGTAAAAAAACAAACAAGAAGTCACTAAAGACCAAGTGGCAAAAAAGCAACAAAATGTTACAAGAATGCCACAAAAAAGCGACAAAAAACAAAACAAAACAGGAAAATAGTGGCAAAATTGTGACAAGAAAAAATGCAACAAAAGAGGACATGGAACGTGTAAAATGAGATGAAGAAGAACATGTAAAAAGTGACAACAACACGGCAACAACACCAGGGAAAAATATATATATATTTTTTAGATGAATTTTGTAGTAAACTCCAGTCAAGACGCTTTTAGATTCGGGTGACACCGAAACTGGAGAAAATGAACTCGGGTTAATGCGCGGATTAGTAGGTTTTTAACCATGTCTAAACCAGAAATTAAAAGCACAGGGGTGAGATTAAAATTGCACCTGAAAAAGGCCAGAGCACCAGTGAACCGCAGTTTGAGAGTCTGTGCCCTAAAGTGTAAAATAAATGCGGCGGCTTTGCTCAATCATACTGGTGAAAACATTCTCTAACACAAATAACACAAACCCCGCCCACAAAAGCTTCACATGTGTTTGTACTGTATGTTTATTTCGTAGGCAAAGAATTAAACTCATTGTCACAGAAACCAATGCCATGTTCTCTGTAGGCCTTTAACTTGAAGATAAATTTGGAGATTTCCTTCAAAAACAGTGCACCATATAGAATCTGAAATGATTGCATCAAATTGGAATGCTGTGAATGCCACCTCATGATAAAAAAATAAATAAAACAAATGCTTGGCTCTGCTCTGGAGGGCTATAGGTGGCACTGTTGGGCATGCTTTCGCGCATTCGCCGGCGCACGCACACATCCGACTGAGCTCATGAACAGATAATTGGACAGTTTTATAGAGGATATGAACTCTGAAGGGGAACTTAAGCCATCTAATCATTGGCATTCAGCGTATGCTATTCATATGCATAAATACAAATAAAACACATTCTCGCGCCAGCACAAAAGCTGCGGCATCTGAAAAGGGGGAAGTCACACTACAAAACAGGCGTCTGAAATGGAACCAAAGATTATAGAAAGTAAAAAAAAAAAAACAGGGGAGGGGGTGGGGGGACCTCAGGTAGATAAACCTTAGAAATAGCTTTTATTTTTTTATTCTGCAAAGCGTTGGTGAGATTAATCTGGGTTTTTCATTTTTTTTGGGGGGGGGGGGCTAACAATAGGAGAGTAACAATGGTTTAAGGAGGCCTGTGTACTGTATTTTAGAAGGAATCCTGCTGTAAGACTGTGAGTGTGGAAAGTGTACAGTTCATTTATCGATGGACAAGTGTATAAATCTCAAGGAGTTGTTTTTGCGACATGGGAGCAGGTACCGTACATGCAATCACAAGTACGGAATACTAGTAAATACCTCTGAAAGACTTATTAATGATGTCAGAGTGTAAGCAAAATAGAATAAAAGCACAAAAAGCAAAGCAGAATGGAGAAAACAACAAGGACAATGCAACAATATAAGATCTGTGCAGGCACTTGTATAATCAGGGCAATTTGTTGGTCACAATGCTTTCATAATTTGCAGGAAAATATTAAAAAGAAAACAATTGTTCAAGTGGCTGAAAACAGATCTTGCAGCTGGAGGAAGGGAAGGCACTTGGATTGTATTTTTTAGTACTACAACTACATTACATAGAAATATATGGTACTTGTTCTGTGACCTACCTTATCACAGCATTAACCTCTTATATTGGCTCTTATATTGTTTCTCTTCTAGGTGGGATTTCTGATGAATGTTTAATGAATGGACAGTTTGCACCAATGCGGCGGCTCACAAGGTCAGGTCAGGTCAGGACAGAGGTGAAAGCTGCAGACACCAAAGGGAGTTTTCACACCTGTAAGTCTGCACTTGGCTCTCGTTACGTGACATTGCATTACATCCGTTGGCTTGGTTGACTTTTGGTTTCGCACTAACACCAAAAGCTTTGAAAAAACCTTTGAGACTCCCGTAGACCTTCTGTACGCAATGCAAGCACATTGACTTAGAGAGACTTTTCAACTGCACTTTGCGAGTGCAGTTGGTTGTGTTCATGTGGCATCATTATTGATCTTTGTGGACTTTGTATGTGGAGATAATATCACTGAAATGCCATCTTGTCTTAGCAAAACAGCATGAAACGTACTTGAATTAAGACATTTAATGCTGTCGGGTTTGGACTGAAAAATCATTCTCGTTCCATTGGCAATGAATTACCCAAAGAGCTACATTTCCATCTCCGTCTCCAATCTCCTCCAAAGTCCTCATTCACAACTTCTTGAAAGTGCCTCCTCTTTTGTAAACCAATATGATTTTGACAATCTTTCTTTTAGTTTTGGATTAATCATATTAAACAGATAAGGTGTATGGCCTGTTTTCATTTAATTACTCTCAAACTGAAACTATGGTGATCAGATTTTACACCAAATACCACTGATTTTCCAAGTGTCAGTATTGGCGAGTTCACAATCCAATGCATGACATACTGTATTTTTCTAAATTAGATCCGGAAACAATTTACTGCTTTGTGGCTAGTAATTACTTAACCTCCTAACCCCCACCTTAAATGCATTTTCTCCAGTTCAGCTTTACCCAAATCTAAAAGTTTGCCAGTGCCAGTGTAACGCCCAATTTGAAAGCTAAGACCTAAAAAAAAAACATTTAAACATATCTTTTTTTTGTTGTTGTTGTTGTTGCTTTTTAATCACTCTATCATCATTCTTTAGTGGCTTTTTTGTTCCATTTTCGCCACACAATTAAAGTAAAGCCACGCTGGAGATGTGATCACATTTATATAGCACCTTTCTACCTGCTTTAAGCACTAAAAGCACTTTACATCAAGGAACCTCTCACCCATTCACACTCTCATTCATACACCAGTGTACGCAGACATTGGAGGCAAGGTGGGGGAAGTGTCTTGCCCAATGACACAACGGCAGTGTGGATTAAGAGCCTCGGAGACTCTGCAGACACACAGAAAACCCTTAATCATCCCAGAGAACGTATTTATGTTATCCCTTTGATGCCTTCACTTAGTCTTTAGAGTGGAACGAAGAACTTTGAGAGAATTGATAAGCCTAACTTTGTTTACCTTGAAGAGTCAGCCATATCAGCAGCTACTTCTTGCCCAGATATCCGCATACGATTGGAAAAAAATCGTATCGGAACAACCGTGTCCGTAATTTTCAAACTAAATCCCGTGCAATTACCGCGCTGTCAAGCAAAGTGCCAGCAGCCTCTTAATAAAAAGCGAATAGTTACAAATACACATAGTGAGTGTTTCTTTATGCAAGTTTAACATCAGCAGTGCCTCTCTGCCCTGCCTCCCCTCCCGTCCCTAATGCACCGGGCCTATCTAATATGCAGATAATGGTTGCGTCTTTCCCCTTGTGTTGGGCCCTTCGCTACATTACGGCGGATCACACGACATGGCCTCGCCCTGCAGGAATACACGGCCCTTGTAATTGAAATGAAGAACATGCCTTCTGAGAGAGAGAGCAAACTCCTCCACTTCTATCCCTCTTTCGTCAGGATATTCTGTCGGGACGTGCGCGGGGCCCTTTAGCTCGGGACATGCTCTCACTCGCTCTCTCTCTCACTCGCTTTTCTGTAGCGGCTGATCGGAAGTGGCACGCTCGGCCCCCGAATGGAGGGGCTCAGCGTGGGGCGCAGGAATGAGGACAGTCCCCCACGGTCTCCGGTTTTCCCTCTCATCCCGCCCGCCTCCTCTTGCCTTGGCTTGCCTCTCTGGTGTGCCTATCTTTATGATCTTTTGGTCGTCTTTTCCCTGGCTATGATCCGCCTCTTCCACGACTCTCTTCCTTCCATCCCGTCGCCTTCCCTCATGGCCCGTTCCCTTCTCCCTTTATCTCGGTCCCTTTTTGCCTTTTGAGCGGGTTTTCGTTTTTTTTTTCATTTTTTTTTTTCAGAGGTGAGTTTTCAAATACGCAGGCCTGTTGTGGGTATTGCAGCACCTGTTCAACTTTGCAAAAAAAAAAAAAAGAAGAAGAAGAAAACGTCTAATTCGCATCTTGGACACATATGCACCCGATTCGCTTTCATTCCCAACTTTGTGCAAAAGTTTCAAATACTTGGTGTACTTGGTGTTCACCTTGAGTTTCTTGTTTGCAAAGGCAGGCAACAGTCCTTCAAAATAAGTAGTGCTTGTGATATTTACGATTTACTTTTCTGTGTGTAAAGTTAAAAACACTATACCTGCCCCTCCAAAAAGTCGGTATCTAAAGCTGGGGTTGCTGCAGTGGGTCAGATGTATTGACCATACATCTGACCCACTGTGCAACACTATGTGCCCAAAGAACGAGGTTAACCAGGTTATTCTGTTGATAGACACGGATCCACATCGGCATAGTAGCGCAGTGGTTAGCGCTCATGCTTCACAGCTAGAAGGTCCTGGTTGTATTCCGACCAGGGACGGGGCCTTTCTGTGTGGAGTTTGTATGTTCTCCCTGTGTCTGTGTATAAGTTTCCTCTGGGTACTCTGGTTTCCCCTACCACTAAAAACATGTACAATAGGCCAGGATGACTGAGAGTGTGTTTGAGAGTGCGCAAGGGGGACGACGGATGGAAATTAGCCCAAAGCTACAATCCGGTGTGGCGTGTTTACATGCATGAGACCCATGTATGTTCATTAACATGTACTCCCGACCAAATAAACCAATAAATAAATAAATATATTCCAAGATGTCTGGGCCACGATTAATCAGGCTCAAATTTGGGTTCAGAAAGCATGAGATACTTTTCACACAAAGACCAGAGTCCAGACCTCATTGAGAATCCTTGGGATGTGCTGGAGAAGGCTTTGCGCAGCGGCCACACTCTCCCATCATCAATACAAGATATAAATGCAACACTGGATGGAAAACACCCCTTCTCGAACCACCACCTTAAAGTGGTGGAGGGGTTTGAGCGCCCGAATGATCCTGGGAGCTCTGTTGTCGGGGGCTGTTGGTAGGGTCTCCCAGGGCAAACTGGTCCTAGGTGACAGGTCAGACAAACCCTCCTCTATTAATCTATAAAGCCTCAGCGTGATCATTTTAAACAAAGATTAAAGATACAGAGATGATGATAAGATGACCGAGAAGGCCGGAGCACTTCACCTCGAGGCGGACCAGTCAGGAGGTCCAGAGAGGACGATCTGACGGGGCACGGTGGCAAAGAAAGAAGTTTGTAGATCAGAAGCAAAAGTTAAAACTGGAGTGATGTTAAGGATACATGTTTGGAGTTTCGGGGGACAATTAACATGGGAAGAATCTTTATCAGGTTTTGCATATCATTTAAGAAGAAAAATCTTATAAACCATTTCTGTTAATGCATATATAACATTTTCTAAGTGTATTGGTTTGATAATACTGTCTAATGTCTAAGAACAAAACCTTGCTGTAAATGTTATGGTTTCTGCTCAAATATAACCTCTGCAGTTTCCAAATCCTATAGCTTACAGGCTTTTAAAAATGTGTTATATTCCTACTTTTATGCACTGTTACATAACTGTATTTTTTTGTAAACTGGGTTAAACCATGTAACCCACATCCTGAGCCCCATTCGCTCACACTTCTTCTTTATCTCTAAGTTGAACCACTTTTTTTCAACACTTGCACCATTTTTCCACCCTGACTGTTCTAGTTGCTAATGTCTTCTTGTATGTTTGCAGACAGGATGCACCTCCAGTAGTTCATCTGGCACACAGACGCACACCTCGCTCTCCCCAGCCGCCGCCTCGTGCCTCTTTTACACTTCACCCATCTGCGGGGGCAATTACGTGCCCCCCCCCCCCCCCCCACACTACCGCCCCGTCCTATCCCAGCGCAGCCACACGCACTCAGCAAAACCACATTCATCCCTCAGCGCACCTGCATCTCTCCCAGCAGTGCCACAATGCCCTCCTCCTCCTCTGTCTGAGGCCCCCACGCCCCGGCTTCCTGCGAGACCCCATCCTTGTCATCTTTCCTCGCCTCTCGTACTTTGGTGACACGCACATTATTTATTTTATGACTGAGTACTCAATGCAAATCCCCTTTCTCCATCAGTCACGCGCCGCACAATGGCTTTCTCCTTATCTACTGGAGTGTCCTTTTTACAACACATCAGGGCGCTGTAACAAACCAATAAATTGTGCTCTTTCTTACCTGAGCTTTGAATTCAGCAGGAAGTGGCTGTGAAAAAAAGATGATTACAGTTTGCGGATGTGATGGTTGTAAACACATGCTCCTCCCTAAAGTTTGGTGCTGTCTGGGCCTGAGTTGGTGCAGTCTGCAGCAGGAGTAGATAAAACAAGCCGACTGTGTTTCTTGTTATTCACGAGGTAACTTTGCAGAGGACAAATGTGTACACACGTCAGGGTGACATTGCTGACCATGTCCAGCGGCCCAATTACCTCTCTCCAAACATGGCTACAAAGCTGGCTGTACATCTGTACACACGGTGTGTGTTACCCCCCAATTATTCCTGCATAAGCAGATTGTGTGCAACATCAAACTGGGATGTGATGGCTCGTGTGCGGGCTGCCTCCAGCAGAGTGCTCTTTCTTTCCTATCATTTGATCTCGTATTGTAATCCCAGGTGCTTTGAATAATTTATAGGATACAGCTTCTCGTTAAACAATAATTTATATGTGTCTATGAGAATTGATTCCACAGGAATGCACATCTAAATAATGAGCCAAACGGCTGCATTTCATCTATAAGGAGGTGCCGGGATAATAATAGCAATGCAGTGGTGCATTCCAACAACAAACAATAGAAAAACATTTCCAACCATAGAAACAATAATAATAATAATAATAATAATAATAATAATAATAATAATAATAATAATAATAATAATAATAATAATAATAATAATAATGAGGATAATAGTTGTAGAAGTAATTCTGTCTTGTTATAATTAGAAGCCATGGTATTTATGTCATAACTGATTTAATGTTTGGAGCAAATCCCTCAAGTAAATGCAGCTAAACAATGCACTTAACACATTGCATTATCATTACGCTATTATATTATTGACCAGGGTTGGACTTCAAAAGCTCCAAGTGTCATTCATTTCCTCGTGAGGCTCTGCGGCGCGCTGCATTTTCCTATTCATATCCACTTATCAATTCACTGGAGACACCACACTCATGCATGATAAATCTATTGTTAATGCAAAAGCCTTGTAGCGCCCAGTGCTGCTGCCCACAGAGAAATGATGCAACTGATTCTTCTGAGGCGGAACAGTCAACATGTTCATCAGACAGCGAGATGTGAGGCTCGGTGTGAAGAACGGGGGTGTAAGTGTGCTGTTATACAGTTCACGGGCTGCACAAGTTAAGACGAGGGAGAAACTTTTGTTAGATATACTTCATAACTTCAATGACAAATTAATAACAAATGTATATAATTAGTTTTATTTATTTTTGTTTATTTTATCAAACCAGGAAAGCCCCTTTAAAATTAAGGGGAGTCCCTACTGTACTGTTTTTTGTGATAAGGGGAACTTGAACACCTGGAGGAAACCTGCTCAGCTCCAGGGAGAACATGCAAACTCCACATAAAAAAAAATCCCCAACCAGTGTGGGAATCAAGTCCCTTCATACTATGAACCAAAAGTGCTATCCACTGTGCCACCATGCCACTCATATAGCAGTACCTGTAATACAGGTGGTGGGAGAAGGGTAGTCCTGTACTTTATGTATAGTAGAACAAAAAAAAAATCCTTTAGATAAGATAAGATAGCCTTTATTGATCTCACAATGGAGACATTTACTTGTAGTATATTATAAAAAACAGTTCTGTTCATCCAATTATAAACCCTTTTTATTGATCAGGAACTAGCTGATGTTGTTTATAATATCGTGACAGTATTGTACCTTAAAAGTCGCGAAAAGAGCTTGTTTAAAGGAATAGGCCACAGTTTTTGCATACTGAGATATGTTCTTACCTGAGCTTAGACGAGTTGATGAGTACATGTCTGGTCTTGATGCATACACTCAGTCACGCAATAAGACCGAAGATGTTGCTAGCATTTAGCCTCTCCTCCTCTCCTCTATGGAGCCAAACGGGGGTGAAGTTAGAAAGCAAGCAAGCTCTTCCAGATATTATTACATCTCACAATATAGTTCCCCGCTTTTATCTGCTTAGAAAATCGACATGTTTCATTTTGTGTACTTATACCTGGATTGTGTAACTGCTCACATAACCGTATTTAAATAGGGAAAACGTGGAAGAGCTTGGTCGCTTCTAACTTCACCCTAGTTTGGCACCATAGAGGATAGGGGGAGAGGCTAAATGCTAGCAACATCTTCGGTCTTATTGCGTGACTGAGCGCACGTGTAAAGACCAGACAGGTACACATCAACTCGTCTAAGCTCAGGTAAGAACATATCTCAGTATGGAAAAACGGTGGCCTGTTCCTTTATACTCACTACCGCCACCTCAGGTCTTACGCGTAACTGCATGTTCTATATTAAGCTCGAGCATGACGGAAATTTGGACCCAAATTAACAGCTTGGGCTTTGTGACGGTGTTCATTGTGGTCGTCTCAATGTGTTTTTGTTTCGTTTTATTTCACATGTTTTGCAGGGAAAGAACACTGTACGTAGAATTCATAAGGCTATAGTTAGAGTATAAAGTGCACAGCCAGATCGTGCTAATGTCACACTTAAACTTTGCGCCCTCCTCCTTATGGTGTTTACCTTGTACTTCCTCCACCTCCACCTTTTGAATGCGCTGCCATTGGATGCAGTTGAATCCGCTCGCTCTTCTCACGCCTTGTTTGAGTGAAAACTGTCGGCGACTTCCTGTGCCGGGGACGCTATAGCTTAACTAGCTGCAAGCGGAAGGTGCACGCGCAGGCAATGAATATGAAAATGTGTTGGTTGAGGTGCCATGCTGTGAAGAAAGTTTTCGGTGGGACCTCTCCTTAAAGGGAGGAAGTTTGCTCTCTTAAGTGTCAGGGACCAATTATCCCAAAGTGTGACGTCTCCAGGTTTTGTCAAGTCTTCTGACACCCTGCCAGTGTTGTTCGTTGAGATGTCTCTTTTTTTTTTTTTTATTCCCTCGCTCCCTCCCTCCTTTCCTCCCTTATCGCGCCCTCCATGGAAATAAAGACAGCATTTGCAACAAGCCTAAGGGTGCAGGGATTCAGCTTCTACGCAATACATTTTTAATTATCATTATGGAGCAATTTGACTAGATCTAAATGAGCAAAAGCGTACAAGGACTTAAGCGACTGAGGTAGAAGTGGTAGGCCAATGCAGTAGAAGTATAGTTCTGTAGCAGTAGTAGTAGTAGTAGTATTAGAATTTGGGATCACGCTTCAAGATAACCCCCACCTCAACCGAGCACATTGTCTCCAGTTTGGCTTTATCCAAATCTAAAAGCTTCTTGAAAAAGGCGTCAAAACAGAAACCAAAATGTGGATGAAAGTACAACAAATTACAGAAACAAGAAAGAGCAACAAAAAAGTGGCAGAAAAACAACAATAACGCAATTAAAAAGCGACAAAAACACGACCAGTTTTATAGGTCTTAATGAGGTGTTACATTGTCCTTTTAGATTTGGGTAAAGCCGAACTGTGTAAGAGGTTAACACAATACACCACTAAATACCAATAAAGATACTTTTTCTAAATACCTTAGAGCAGTGGTTCCCAAAGTGGGGGTCGGGACCCCGCGGTGGTCGCGAGGCCTTGGGTGGGGGTCCCCAGATGATTTCAAGATGTAATGAAATGAAAATTGCTACTATTTTTAGTATATCTTTGAGTGTATAACAGCATATAATAACAATAAATAAACTGTTTAAATACATATTAACTTGATTTTAAAATGTTTTTCTTCCTTTAAGCAGCATACAACGCAATAACTTTATACAATGGGGGTCCCGAGTTGCTGTAAATTTTTGGGGGTCCCAGCCAAATAAGTGTGTGAACCCCTGCCTTAGAGCAGGGGTGTCCAAACTACGGCCCGCGGGCCAACTGCGGTCCACTTTTAATTGGCCTGCGGCAAATTCTAAAAATGTTATAGATTTTTTTTTTTTTTTTTTTTTTTTTTACCTTTAAATATATATAAAATAAATGAAAATCCATTAATAGAAAGCTGTGATGAAGGCTATTTTTTGTGCTTTTTACCTCTACTGAGTTGTTTGTATATTTTTCTGTATGTGGCCCTCGGTTTAACATGTACTTTGAGTAGAACTGAAGGACTCAAGGGGTACATGAGACAAAAAGAGGTTGGGAACCACTGCTGTAGATCTTTAATTTTAATCTTTCGGAGTCATTTGTCAACATCCAAATGAGCAAAATCATCGAGGGATTTCAGTGACAAAGGTGGTAATGAAGTCAAAGTCCTCGGGGTGTTATTTACCAAGCGTTTGCTCATGTACAAAAAAGCAGTACTTACAAAAGTGGCTCAGTAGCAGTATAATTTGTGCATTTTTACCCTTATTTACATATCAGATTTGGAGGGTTCTAATACTGTAATGTTTACTACATCAAATGATAAATTAAGTGCAACATGCCTACAGAAAAGGATATTACTTTTCAGCTTGCATCCGCTATTAAGCACCTGGCTAGATAAATGACCCCACCAAGTATTTGTAGTACAGAGTAGTATTGTAGTATTGATCTTCGTACTTCATACAGTGTATGTTTTGATAAATGAAAATTGACCTTTTGATATAATTCATATTCTAATAGCAATGGTGGTCTAAGTTGTAGGGAGTAGGTAGAAATATGAGTTGTGCAGTAGTAGCAGTAGTAGTTTTCTTTTTTTATCGAAGTACTTGTCGAAGCATGTGATGAAAGCAACCTAATGAAGAAGTGGTGAAAGCAGTATTTGCGGTAATTGCAGTAATCACAAAATAATAACACAATTGTCATGTCCTGTTAGCAGTCCGGGACTTAACTTCTGCCCAGTACATTTTAATTACCATTATTTATTTTTTTGCTGAATTGGTGATAAGCATTTCCTACGTTTGCGGTCTACTTCAGGGTTTTCACAGTCCCTTAAATTAAAATAGGCGAAAACAAAAAATGCGTAAACGTCCCTCATTAGTGACAAGATTGGAGATGTCGTCGCTATCACACCGAAATCAGAAAAATACCACGATAAAACGTCGATTAGCATTTGAGAACTGCCCGCACCCAGCGCATCATTCTGCTTCAAAGAGGAAAAAGATAAATGATGATGCCATTAAAAGTGAACTAATTAAGGAATGCTTCTTTTAAAAACTCATTACTGCAGCCTCATTTACATAATGATGCATATTAATTAAGTTTTAATGAATCTGAGCCTCCATCAAGTCTCCTCTCCTTGGCAGCGGAGCCATCTCTACAAATGAATAAACACTTCTCTTAAGTATATTTCTCGCGCCGCAAATGGGAAATGGATTTTAAACAATGGCAACAAACAAACACAAGCTTTCAAATCCGGGGCTTAGAAACGCGCGATTCAAGGTCAAACTTAGGCGCAGAAATCAACATACGTGCAGCTTCCAGTGGGAAAGTGGGTCTATATTTACCTATTACACATACCATTAATTGTTCTCTAACATGCAGTATTTATGAAGAGATACTTGCAGAGCATCTTTTTGGCTTTTTTTTTTTTTTTTTTTGGTGGGGAATAGAAATAATTAAACCCCCTGCTCTGTCTGAAGAAAGAGGCTGGTGACAGGCTATGGGTGGCTCGTAATAAGATGCATTCTAAATTAGCGTTGCACCTCTCCCGCTCCGCTCTGCTCCGCCAGCTGGTGCGGCTCAGGTGCTGCTGTTGTGAATGACGGAATGTGCACGGCGGGCCCACGTGCACGCACGCAGACCCCTGCGTTACCTTTAAGTTTAATTGTCAAATCGCTCAGCGGAGTGGAAAGTGTTGGGGTTTTCTGTATAGAATGGCTACAATTGGGTAAGATCTACATGCTTTTTTTATATACTGTATATACTGTATATTGAAGAGTCACAGTTCCACAGTTCCACAAAAAGTAAAGTAGAAATAAGTTGAATAGACTTAAATTCAGAAAAAGAAGACTCGAAATTAGACAACAAAATATATATCTTAGGTTACACTTAATAATAACTAGGGGCGGGACATATCGTATCACATATTGTTATCGTGATATAATTTTTTTTATATATGCATACACAAATGATTGTAGGACACAGGGACAGGTTCTTAAACAGTAAAATGAAATTAAGGATATAAACTGCTTGAGTAGACCATATTTGCAAGAAAAGGAATATGCCGTTAAAAAAAAAAATATATATTCTGAATTAATTTTCCCAATAGGCGTAAGGCTGGGATTTTAATTAATTTGATTTTGTTCTTTTTTATATCATAATTTAGATTTTAGGCCATATCGCCCTGCCCTAAAAATAACTACAACTTATTTGGCCTTAATATATGATTCATTAGTTAATTGTGATACTTGTGAAAATCTACTTGAAGGGGATAGATGCAAGTTGGCCATTTTAGACTCACTACTGCCACCTCAGGTCATATGTGTAACTGCAGTTCTATATTAAGCTTATGCATGACGGCACTTCGGACCGAATTAACACCATTTTGAGTGACAGTGCAGGATTTTAGAGGCAGTTGTGGTGAACAGGTCTGAGCTCATTCTACACAACAGGACATGGCTGGAACATATAGGGGGAGGAAAATACATAATTTTGAGATTTTTGAACTTCATATAGTCCCTTTAACGACTACAGTTAATGCATAACTTATAATGAATAGTCATTCATATACTTGACATATTCATTGTTCAGTAGTTATTAATTGTTAAGATAAGATAAGCCTTTACTGATCTCACAATGGAAAAATGTACTAGTTAGTCACACTTTACTAATGTATTGATTAATTAAGTGTTTTCTCATCATTTATTGAGTGTAAATAAGCTGTATTTAACATAAAGTGTTTCTCAAATGAAGGACAAAATGTACTTATTTGTCCCTTTCTGTGTGGAGTTTGTATTTTCTCCCCGTGTCTGAGTTGGTGTCCTCCGAGTACTCCATTTTGCCCTTCAACTAAAAACATGAACATTAGGCTAATAGTGATAGACTGATAGTGCAGATTGGCAGCTTCGCTACCCCAGGGCAGCTGTGGCTACATACATGTGCATCCGGAAAACTCAAGTTTTTCCACATTTTGTTATGTAACAGTGCAAATTTCCTCATCAATCAACACACAATAACCCATAATGATTATGACCATGTCTGTGAAAGGCACTAAACAAAGTCCTCTCCTTTCCTTATTGTTAGCTCCCTTTCAGTCATCCAGGAGTTTTCCATGTTACCAAAAGTTACTAAAGTTGTCATAAAAACTGGCATGTTTCCAACTGACGACATTTCCCGTCTCATCCGAGAAGCTTTTTCAGTTCAAACACTTCTTGTTTTATTGCGCGGTGTAATAAAAGTGTATTATTTTCTATACTTTTCTTCCTTTTTTTGCAGAGATTTCTTTTCAGGTTTTCATTTTTCACAAACTGCCGCTATACTTCCACTGGCCACAAACTGAATCACAATGGACATGAGGGAACTTGAGGGGCTGATACGAACTTGTGCGCAAGATCTACGACAAAACCCAAACTCTCCAAATTCAATGAACAGGGATCCGGAAAAGTGGGGTTAAGATTGGTGTGATTATCATATCAATGACAGGAACACTCCATTTATCGACATCTTGTACGGCTAAAACCTCAGACTGTGGTTTGGTCCATATCAAACTTTCTAAGCGACTAAACATCACAGTATATTTTCACATGTGATACCGATAACTCATTATAAGAAATACGTATCGGCGCATACTTTGATTAGGTTTAATTTTCATCTATTTGTAGCACGTCTGGTTTTAAAAGGTGTCGCATTACCCTGGTCGCCTCTGCTCTGATAGACCGTTTAACATTGGGAATAAAAAAGCTATGATAACTACTCAGAAATCAAAGTTCAATTTTCGAGCCTAAACTGAGACATAATTACTTTGAAAATGGGTAAATTGCTCTGAAAGCTCGCCACGAATATCAACTATGGCTGCCTCATTGGTTTTGTTTGTTTGGGTGCCTCCTTTTCCCCTGTATATAGGTACAGAAATCGGACACACAGAGGAGTGATATGGAGCAATGGCGCACCATAATTTGACCATTCTATCATCTGGTCCCTTTATGGCAACCAAATGTTTTGATTCATTCATGCATGTTTGAAGTATCCTGGTCCTTTGCAAGAGCTTTAAATACCCTGTTCCACCCACGGATATCATGAAGTGACATCCACCTTCCCTGCCGCGTTTCCAGTATGTTATCCTTTACCATTCATCTCACTTAGCTTTGTTGTCAATTGAAGCAAATGGATACACATTATTTGGAGGAATATCAGAGAATAAATATGAACAACAGAAAGAAGCGGAGACATCAGTTCTGTTCCTGGCAACCAGATGGATGAAGCCCTTCAGACAGTTGGACCTGGCACCCTTTTGAGACTCCACAGTCAGTGACAGGTTTTAATGCTTTTGAAAATATGACTTATTTAGGATAATATCTGTTCTATTGAAGCAGCAATATAATGAAGAAATGTTAAGCAGAAAAGTTATTTTCATTAAAATGTTTAAGCTACTGGCAGGAAGTGCCTTAGATAGAGGTAAAGTTCCTCAGCAGTTTGACTCACTCATAGAAAATTGTTTGCCTCTGTCTATATGTCGCATCCTGTCGGTGTCCAATAAGGAAGTGAAACGTCACAAAAATAGTCAAACTAAAGAAAGCTGAGTCAAATGTTGAGCAAAATCTTGAATACAGTTGTGTTATCTACTAAAAATTGTGTTTCTCCAAGGTATAACATTTCCCCAAGGTGTAACAGCACAAAAAATAAGTAGATGTTGAACTGCTTTGCTCCTCTCCGTGCCTTTCTATCTTTATTGTTAAGGAAACTATATTCATAATTCAGCATTTGTTAAAGTAGTTTTGGAGTAATTATAGAAAGTTTAGATTTTTCTCCTCTTTGTTTTTCCCCCTCAACTTCTTCAAACATGACCATATATGGTCATGTTTGAAATCAGTTAAGGGGGAAAACAATTTTGAAAAAATCTAAACTTTCTCTAATTATTCAAAAACTACTTTAACAAACGCTGAATTGTGAATATAGTTTCTACTAAATAAAGATACAAAGACATGGAGAGGAGCAAAGTGGTTCAACAGCCCATAAATACATAAAAAAAATGGAAAATGCTAACATGATGCTACATGTTTGCATCGGGCTAATGCTAACGGTTAGCTAGCGCTAGCAACAACTGCAGTTTTTTCACTTCTACTGAACAATCTGCTGTGACAAAATATCCATATGGACCTGATTTAGACTTGACTTTGTTTGTATGGCATAAATAAGTTGCAAATGTCTAAAAAGAGTGAAAAATTGTGTTTCTGTAAAGATTCTATTTTCCCCCTTGGCGAGGCCACGCCCCCTTCTATGACGAGATGCCGTCTGTATCTATTTCATCCATGTTTACTCTTTTTAATAGACATTATCTCAATAGACAATGTTCAGGTCTAGTTTCCTCTGGGTTCTCCGGTCTCCACTACCACTAAAAACATGTACAATAGGTCAGGATGATTGAGAGTGCTCCTGGGAGACGATGGCTGGAAATTAGCCTGCCCCTACCAAATTTTCACATTAGTTACCATATTTAAAATGTATTTTAAGTTTTTGCTTAAAGCAGTACTAAGTAACTTAGTCCATCTGGGGGTAATACAAGTGTTAATGGGATGATTGGGGGGTGTTTCATCTCCCCCTGGTGTCTCTGGCCAGAAAACCACAATTGCAACTTTCCTGCACCGAGTTGGAGTCACCAATACACACTAATGGAATCACAAAGAAGAAGCTAACAGGGTAACTGGCAAAGCTAACTGCGGCCTAGTGCCAACAGTATTTACAGCCATGTTTGAGTGAAAAAAATGATCTCCATCGTGTAATTGGATGTATAATATCTCTCTCACCCTTTGTCTTTTCTGTCAGCGTAGTATTTACTCTTACAGACAATTAATGAGTAAAGCAGGCTATGACACCTGCAGTGGCGCTTATGGCCTCTAGGGGCATGAGTTACTTAGTACAACACTGGAACAACACGATGCTTAAAAGTGTAATAAAATGGTAATTGTAGTAGTTGTTCTCCTCATGAAGACTGCAAATCATCAGAGAACATGGTGTTTTCGTGGTTATGCTACGGAAACTGTGCATCCAGTCGTTCCTATAGTTACTTTGCTGTTTCCATGTTATTGCTGTGCTGTAAAGTAAACTGCAACCAAAAAGTCAATTAAAAAAAAATGTCAAAAAGTGGCAGCGAGGGGTGGATGTCAGATACGGCAATTTCCATGGAAATGCCCGGATTTGTGTCCGTTTCTCCGACTCCTAATCAGCACCGGGGTCAGCGGTCGCGGCGATCACATGATTGGAACAGGAAATCCGTGTAACCGCATGTCGGAGGGTAAAAAAAAGGCAGAGAGAAATGGGGGGGAGCAGATGCCCGTTAATTAGGCGCAATGTGACGGACACGATTTGATCAGCGAGGGGTACGGAGCGCGGCAGCTGTTGTGAAGGGGGAGCGCCAGGCGGGAGGTGCTGGTGGGGGAAGTATGTGAGTGTGCTCCATCCCCACAGGGCAGCGCCACACTTCACAGACCTGCCAGGATCCCACCGCAAGCGGGCCAGCCACGTGCCCTACGGAGACAAACAGGGCTATTTACGGCGCAGCGCAACCCAACTCATTACACTCAGATTAAGTCGTGTTTGTCAAGGTTGGCGGGGGTACTTGATTTGTTAACTGACACTTTTCTTTTTTTTTGCGCTGAAACTTTTGGGATGGGAAATAGTTTGGGTGGGAGAGAACACGCTGGGGTTAATTTTCTGAATTATATTTTCTAATCTAGTTTTGTCTTCTGCTGCAATTTCAAATCATGCATGCCGTTTCAAAAATGGAGGGATTCATATTCTTTAATTTGATTTCCGAATCTCAGAGGAAGGGCAGGGGGGGGGAAAGAAGACCCAGGCATCGTCATTTGTTTATTTGTCTCGACAGAGGAGGTGTTACACTTACTGCCCATTTTTGTTTCATGTGGACAGCCTCCAAAACTACTGAAAAATTAAATCCGGACGTGAAGATTACTTAAAAAGCAGGCACAAACATGGAGATAATGAGCAAAGTCCAGAGCTTTTCTTAAAGGTGCACTATGCAACTTTTTATGTGAATGACGCTCCAGAATCAATTGTTTTTAGGGGTTCGTACCAGAAACTGACCAGAAACCCAAAAACAATTGATTCTGGAGCATCATAAAGGCCGCTGTGAGGGAAAGCAAAGGTGCCACTCTGTACCCATAACACCACTGAGTCCCTAAAAGGTCAAATATGTGCAAATATCAAGGTTTTTTTTCACATAAAAAGTTTCATAGTACACCTTTAAGATATCTTTGATTGCACAATTCTCTAATATAATCTCACTTTGTCACCACATTGCTACATTGCAATATCCTGGCCAGACAAACTGCTATCTCTGGAAGTGCCAATGAGCAATGAGCCAATGTTCAATCAGAGAATATGTATGGTCTGTCCTGTCCACACGAAAATGGCAGCTTACCTGATACTGAAGATGTTGAAAATGACTGATAAAAATCACACAGACTGAGAAACCACCATTTTCTGCCAGGTCAACAGGGGAACCACTGAATCATAGACGGGAGAAGTTACTAAGTTGGATTTGAGTCTTCGAGAGAGATGCATTAGGAATGGACACTTCTCTTCCCTTCAATGTAAAGTTCATTAAACTCTAAACCCCCACCTGAACCGAGCAATCTGAAACCTTCGTCAAGGACCATCAAAACAGCGACAAAAACGAGGATGAAAATACAACAAAAAAGGGACAACGAAAGGCAACTAAAGAACGACAAAAACGTGCCAGAAAAGCAACAATAACACAATAAAAAAGTGATTAAAAAACACATGACTAAAAAGTGAAAAAAATGTGACGGAAACACAACAAAAAATACAAAAAAATCAATGAAGAAAGCAACAAAACAAGACCAAAAACAAAAAAGTCACAATCAGTTTTGCAGGTCTTAACTTTCAAATGAGGTGTTACACTGGACTAGAGGCTGTGAGCTCCACTCAAGCAGCTTTTAGATTTGGGTAAAGCCGAACTGGAGAAAATGGTGCTCGATTAAGGCGAGGGTTAAGAGGTTAAAGTAAAGCGTTCGTACACCTTGCATTCAGTCACTATCTGTCTTGCGAACTCCAAGTCTCTCCCAGGTTCTTCACGCAGCCTGTTTGTGGTATTTAAGCTTCTCTAAAAATAAATCTTTTTTTTTTTGAGAGTGCACTCGAACCCAACTCATTACCCTCATATTAAGTCATATTTGTCAGGCACGGCGGGGGAACTCATCTCGTTATCTGACACGTTTGTTCTCAAAGTTTAGTTGCGGGAAATATTTTAAGCGACAGAGAAAAAAAAACGAAAAAAAAAAAACCAACCTACTGGGACTAATTTTCCACGTTCAACTTTGCGATCGTGCGGAGTTTCCACAATCTCTCACTCCGCGCTAAAAAAAAAAAATTATGCATGCGCTTGTTTACGCATCAAAATATTATTCCTTGCCTTTCCTAGACACCGGCGCGCTAACTCAATCCACTTTTTCTGATAAGTTTGTCACCCCCGTGCCGACGTATAGGAATAACAAGCTGAAAATAACGCTACGCTCGACGACGTAGCTTTGATAACCGCTTGACCGAGACATTTGCCGCCGGCGTTTTTCTTTTTCCCGGCACCTCTTTGCAGTCTATTTCAGAAAGTGTCCCACGCAAGTATCTGTCAGAGTAGTCCCTTTTTAAGCAGCCGAGACAGTGGAGGTTTTGAGTGAGTAGCAGAAGTTCTCAAGCCCGTGTGTCTGTCAGTGCGTTGCGGGCTTGTATTTGCTCCGCGGTGTTCATGCTGTGGGGTCCCTTTGGTAACGCTCTTGTAATTAGCATGCGGCAAGAAACAGACTGACAGGAGGGGTTTTGACAATATTGACATAACTTATCCACGTATGCACCGAGAAGGAAGGGGAGGGGGGGGAGTATGGGGGGGATCTCAAAATGTTCCCAACGTAGCCAGAAATAGTGAAGCGAAAGAGGGCTGTTGGTTTACTGCAGCTTTTTATAGAGGGCGATTCGAGGAAACGCAAACCGTGAGTCGTGTGTTCAGACGCGCACACACTCACGTCTGATGAATATTTTAAATTCTTTCAAAAGGGATAGACAACACAATGCAGTAAAACTATCAATACAAATTAAATAAATAGACACACAAATGATAAGGCACACCTACAAAGTTAATCATGAACTGATAATGAATGCACACTGAACTTATTATGGATACGTTTTTTGCAGGAATTGACACACACTGCAACACAACATGCTCTTATTGACCAGCTGATATAGAACATGCTATGTTTTTGTAGTGGATAATCAAAGAATGGATTTGGATGAGGACCTGATCTATTTGGCTGCCTTCAGTCACATCTCCATGGAGACAATCTAGAGACGTCCCGCTCCGAGTAAAGTTAGACTTAAAGGGACGATACAGAGTTTAAAAATGTTAAAAATATGTATTTTCCTCCCCCTACATGTTCCAGCCATGTCCTAATGTGTAGAATGAGCCCAGACTTATCCACCACAACTGCCACTCAAAAAGGTGTTAATTCGGGTCCGAAGCGCCGTCATGCACGAGCTTAATATAGAAGCTGCAGTTACGCATAAGACCTGAGGTGGCAGTAGTGAGCATAAAATGACTAGCTTGCATCTAGGCCCTTTAAAGCTGGGGTACCTGATTTTTCCTTAGCAAACTGTGACATTTTTTGATTTGGCTCAAACTTGTTGTTAGCTCTCACAATCCCTCCTGCATGTCTAAATGTTCAAGCAAATTGATCATAGGCACGTTTTAAGCCCGTGTACAGCTTTGAGTGGTGGCAAAGTGAAGGAGGGGGGACCATCCCCTAAAATAAATGTCACTAATTTAGATTCTACTTCTATATTCCATCGCTCAATACAAACTTAGGTGAAGACAATGCAATAAGGTCTGATTTTTGCTGTGTTTACAGCAAACTCTGTGGTGGTAAAAACAAATGTACTTTACAGCATAAAAAAAGTCAGTTACCCCATCTTTAAAGGGACTATACGGAGTTTAAAAACGTATTTCCCTTCCCCTACATATTCCAGCAATGTCCTAATGTGCAGAATGTGCTCAGACCTGTTCACCACAACTGCCTCTAAAATCCTGCACTGTCACTCAAAAAGCTGTTACTTCGGGTCCGAATTGCCGTCATGCACGCACTTAATATAGAAGGTGCAGCTAAACGTATGACCTGAGGTGGCAGTGGTGAGTAGAAAATGGCGAACTTGCATTTAGCCCCTTTAAGTCTTAAGAGAGGTGAGCTGCTCACAGACAACACACGTGTGTTTGTTAATATTTTAGGTAATTTCAACGTCTAACTTATCTTATTTATTATATAAAAATGTTACGCATTGTGGCTTTAAAGGTGCATTATAAAGTTGCTTATTTAAAGTTGCTATTAGTGTGTAACACTCATACAGCCACTGGGTCACTACAAGGTCAAATACACACAAATAGCAATTGTAATTTCTGAAGTTAATAATAATTATAAAATAAGTATTTCTCTACAAATTTACTATTAATCATGAGCTAGATCAGTGGTTCCCAATGTGGGGGTCATGGGACACTGAAGTGGGGGTCACAAGATGATTTTGAGGCTATTGTTTTTACATTTCTGACATTGAATTTGATCTATCTATCTATCTATCTATCTATCTATCTATCTATCGATCTATCGATCTATCGATCTATCGATCTATCGATCTATCGATCTATCGATCTATCGATCTAGCGAGCGAGCGAGCGAGCGAGTGGTGGTGGTCGGAGGGGCCGATGGCGCAGACTGGTTGCCTCGCTTCCGTCAGTCTACCCCAGGGCAGCTGTGGCTACAATAGTAGCTTACCACAACCGAGTATGGAGTGAACGAATAGTGCAATGTAAAGCGTCTTTGAGTGTCCAGAAAAGCGCTATATAAAACCAATGCATTATTATTATTATTATTATTATCTATCTATCTATGTGGCAGTGTCTTGTAAAGTTCACTGGGACAACCTGGATGAATTAAATAAATGAGTAATAATAAGTTAGGCTGATATGCAACACTGGAAAAAATCTCAAAAATCTTCAAAAATCCACCAAACTGTTTGACATCTTGAGACAATTTCTTGGGGATTTCAAGAGTTTGCGATTAGCACTGAACTTGGTCCTGACTCGAGTGTAAGTGTTGTTCCTGTCACTAAATCAAAAGTGAATTGAAGTTCACTTTTTCAGTCGATTTAAAACAAGAAACCCAGCAAAAGCCGAGATCCTTTTGCCTATACTGTTTCTGTGACTGTATAACAACATCTAATAATCCCAAACTAACTGCTTTGTGTCGCTGTATTTGAATAAAAGTCCCACTTGTTTGTACAACTTTCAAACAGCCGTCATTAACTCCAATATCTCTGCTGGCTTTGATGCGCCTTGGCTGTTTTTATGTTAAATTTATCACTTCTTTGTTACAAGCCGAGGAATCTGGCAGGTGTAAAAACATTATCTTTGGTGGAGAAGTGGCGGCCCCTCCCCTTTCCCTCAAACACCCACATCACCGGCAGCCGCGGCACCTATTAAAACTTATCTTTCTTTAATCAATTGTTAAATGTCATAGACAATCATCATTTAGCGGCGTCTTCCTGCGTGATTCTTTTTAATCTGGCTGTAAATAGGGCAGCCCTGTCTATCACTGCAGCTTGTGCCGTACACCAGAGACTTAAGGTGTTTCAACAATAGCTTGTGAGCGAAAAAACAAAGACCTTTTTTTTCTCCATCCTTATTCCTCTTCTCCTCCTCATCTCAAATCCCCGCAGAGAGCACCAAAGGTATGAAAAGTGAAGAAATGAAAAAAAAAAAGAAAAGGAGAGAAAAAAATATGAGCAATGATGAATAATTTGAATGTAGAAATGAAGCTGTTTCAGGAGTGGGGGGGTTAGATATACCGCACAAGAAGCAGCCATGGGGAGCACACAATTAGGTCACCCAAAATAAAGCGCTATCCTCCAGAAAGTCTTTCTTGGAGTTGTCAAATTCAATACGTCTCACTGCCAACAGAATTCTTGATTTGGCTGCTCAGCGAAGGAAGTTCTGTTTGAAAGCACTGGATGCAGCCGTAAGACCACTTGGTTCATAATTTATGTAAAAGAGGATCCAAGGCTCAAAGAAGGACAGCATCTTGAGCCATATGAAGATAGATCTATGGAAACGCAAACAAGAGGGGCACGCGCCGTTGGAGAGAGCATGGGACGCGCAGTCGCAAAAACTTCGGGGAAAAGTTTCCAAGACAAAATTGGGTATGCTCTTGCATGGGATAGCGAGGCTTCTCCGGAGAGCAAGGTGTACCACGATGATAGCTTCAACATGGCATCCAAAAGTGTGAGGAGTGACAACACCTCAAAGCGCCATCGGTGCAAGTGAAATGAGCCACCGAGGTCTTTGTCCTTCCCCAAAAGTGGACAGCCATCTGATAATCAATACTGCAACAGCTCCAAGTCTGTTTGATCATTTATGTAAATATCTGAATTGTTGCAGTCAGAAACAGCTCGGGCCATCCGGAGACATGTGCTATGTGTAATAAAATCACAAGAGAAAGGAGCACTGTTGGAAATGTCGCTATGTGTTATGGCACATAGCAACAAAACTTTAGGGAAAAGTTTACAAAGCATCAAAGACGTGGTGACAAAAGTCAACAAACAGGCAGGGAAGCCATCTATTCCTCTTTTCTCTCCATCACCTTCTCTCTATGCCCCCCAAACGGGACGGCGAGGCTTCTCCGGAGAGCAAGGTATACCGCCGGAATGCTCGTCTCCAGGTGACAGATATGTCACCGCTCCTAAAACCCCCTGGCACAATTATGCCTATGTCGCTCAGAAGGAGAGGGGTGGGTGATGTGGGTGGGGGTGACGGGGGCGTTGTGGGGGGGGGGTGAGTGAGAGAAGTGCTGGAAGAGAGTGGAGGGAGGGTTGGGGGGGGGGGGGGTGCGCTGGATCCTTTACTCCCGGCTTATTCAAAGAGACAGCCCAAGGGATGCCTCCCGCTCTTCTAACAAAGCACTTCCACTTCTATTTTTTATATTTTTTTTTGCCTTTTTTCCAGGCTGGGTGCGCTCCAGTCAAATCCTGCGGGCCCCATACTCGTCTCCCCTCCACTCTCCTTTTACTCTGAGCCATTTGCCTCAGAAAAAAACTTTTTTTTTCCCGCAGACACTTGGGCCCGTTTCGGCGCTGATGTTTCAAATGAATTATCCAATAGGGCTGTGGCCAAGTGGAGGGTTAGTCAGAAGTGAGGATAAAAAGATGGCACTGTGGTTTAATGTTGCACTTACAGCTGAGGGAGTGTCACTTTACACACGACAGGAGATTTCAAAGCCAACGCTAACCCCAAGCCCTGTCCTTTTTCCCCTAGCGCGACGCCGAAACCCTGACCCCAGCAGTCTTGTCTCAGGGTAGTGTTGTTTGTGATGGACTTAATGTTTATAATTAGCGCACAGTTTCTATTAGCTCTTCGCGACATGTGACAACTTTGGAGTGCCGAACGGAGGCCCACGGCTTTAACAATGCATGAGCGAGGGAACGAATGTAGGGACGCACTCGCTCTCCAACTAGGTCAAACTGTCGCAGGAACAAAACAGAACAGACCTCAAGTTTGCGCAAATCATTACGGCAAAAAACAAACTTGTCACTCGCTTGACACTCCTGACTGTTTTGCTTTCCGAAGCAGAGGAAACAGATAATAATAATAAAAAAAAAAAAAGGGGAAGAAATCTCCATTGCAAATTAGGTGTGGATGGTTTGTGAAGTTCTCCTCTGTTTGAAATGCATATCAAAAAGCCAGGCAAAGCCACAACTTACCTTGTCGTTGACATCGGGGGACAGGCAGAAGAAACGCGCCTTTTCTCTTTGCAGAGCTGGTTTCCGATTGTATACACAAGCCTCACAAAGGAAGATAAACCAGAGGCGCACATTCATAAAATATACATTTGCTGCTTTGTCTTTCGTTAAGATCTTCAACAAATAGTGCTGATGCAAGAAGGACAAAAAGAGGGAAGGTTACGGGGTTTGTTTGAAAAATGGAACGGCGGCGACATGACTTAACCTTTATCTCACTGTACTTGGGCGGCGTGATGATACGAATACTGTTGATCACGAAGAAAGATTAATTTATGCTCCGCTCGGATTTAAAGGCTTTTCAGGCGCTATCAGCTGCACTTGGCTGCTTGGAAAAGCGCTAACTCAAAGGGGCCGTGTGTCAGATACTAAACGCTCGCGCTCGTGGTTGTCTATGGAGCGTTTGCTGGAGTCTGGAGTCGCACATGGAACAGGCTCTGAGCTACAGCTGAGCTATTCGGTACGTTCAATTTCTACAGTAACTACATTTTATAAGTTTGCAGCAACCAATATGGCCATGTCAGTCTGAGGTGGGACAGTATTCGGCAACTCTTGAACTTTACGACATAGCTTAAAGGCCCCACACAATCGGGCCTTCATAAGGTGGTATAGATACAGACGGCATATCGTCATAGAAGGGGGCGTGGCTTCGCCGAGGGGGGAAATATAATCTTCTGGGAAACAGTTTTTCACACTTTTTGGCCATTTTCTGGCGACATATAAACTTATTTATCAGATACAAATAAAGTCAAGTCTAAACCGGGTCCATATGGATGTTTATTCACAGCAGATTGTTCAGTAGAAGCGAAAAAAAACAGCAGTTGTAGCTAGTGCAAGCTAGCGTTAGTGTTAGCGTGATGCTAACATACAGCATCAAGTTAGCATTCTCCGTTATTTATGTATTTATGGGCTGTTGAACCACTTTGCTCCTCTCCATGTCTTTGTATCTTTATTGGGTAAAAAACTAAATAAATAATTCTGCATTATGCAAGTAGTTTTTGAATAATTAGAGAAAGTTTA
Source organism: Gobius niger (assembly GCF_951799975.1). Lineage (NCBI taxonomy): Eukaryota > Metazoa > Chordata > Actinopteri > Gobiiformes > Gobiidae > Gobius > Gobius niger. Next base: position 21,319,579 of record NC_136866.1, read on the forward strand.
GATTTTTCTCCAAGTTGTTTTCCCCCTTAACTGTTTTCAAACATGACTATATATGGGCGATTCCAGAGATGCCGTCTATGATCAATTTAGGTTAACTTTAACATTTTTTGTGATTTCTCAGACCTCCTTCTCCCCGGTCACCTCCTAATGCACAGAGGTTCCAACAAAGGGTTTTAATGAGACTGAGATCGTTCCTGCAGCATCTCCACGAACACCTTCTTTGTGAGAAACAATGAACACCAGAATAGACAAACAAATCTTTAGCCAATTTTTGTCATTCCATCCTAAACATTTCTCTCAGAAGCTTCTGTTGCTGTTTGCAGTTGACACCCCTTGTAAAAAACAAAAAACAAAAGTGGGACACATCACAGCTTTATCAACACCTGTTCGCCGAAATTTCTCTTCTCATCCATTCCGATTTCATCGCTGCCCAGTGAACCCGGAGAGCCTCCGCTCTGCCCGTGCCTGTGTGCGCCTGTATACTTGGGTATGTATGTGATTGGTACAGGAGGCAGAGAGGCAGGAGTGACAGTGCCCCTCCCCAAGGTTACGTCCAAGGAGAGCCCAGCCAATTACTATGCAGATGTGAGCTGATGGCGTTTAAGGGGATTGCTCCGATGCAATCACATTAGTTCGGCCAGAGAGGAGTCTCCAGGATGACCCCAATCACAGAGGCTGCAGCGCCGGGTCAGGCCGCACGGAGGACTGACGCTCATGTTTTCTTTTCACAAAACACTTTTTCCTTATCTCGAGCGGGCACGTGATTATCAAGCCAAACAAGCCTCCCCCTCCGCACCACCTCTACCCAGGGCTTCCTACATGCATGCACTTGCATATATTTGTTTTGGAATGCATGTGGACTGCAGCACGGACAGCACATAGGAATAGAGGGGGCCCTATGGGGCATGGTAATGGCAATGATTATATCTGGATGTACAAATGCTTTGAGAGGTGCTGTCTTAGTAACAATTAGTTGCTTCTATTTGACTATTATTAAAATGTTGACTTATACATCAGTGACCTAAGTTCATTGATGTTTGAACATGTTTTAGGGCCTAACTCATATACTTTTGAGCTGGTATGTTTCTCTGACCCGATCAGTTTCTCTTCATCAGTCTTTTTTTTGAAATACATATATGCAGAGATCCCCTCCTCGAACCGCTACCTTAAAATGGTGGAGGGGTTTGAGCACCCAAATGATTCTGAGGGGTATGTTCTCGGGGGCTTCGTGCTCCTGGTAGAGTCTCCCATGGCAAACAGGTCCTAGTTGATGGGTTAAACAAAGAGCGGGTCAGAAGCCCCTTATGGGAGACCAACAGGCCCGTTTAGAATCATGAGGCCGTCCTGGGGCTGGTCGAATGTGGTGCAGCTCGGACGGCTGCCCCCACAACCTGGCAACGGGAAATGGATGGATGGATAGATATTCAGGGATATATAATAATGGCTAAGAGGGCCAAGTTGACCAGGTTTTGCCTGTAGCTCCCTCTGCAGGCTACAGTGTAAAGAGTTTCTGCAAAAAAACAGGCGAGCAACTTCTTGGCACAGGGCGTTGATAATGCAGAGGACAGTTTCATGTTTCATCTGATGTATTATAATCATGTACAGATAGTAAAACGTCAGCTAAACCTCCGAAGTGACTCAAAACTGTGTAAATTAAGTGGGAAAAACTTAATGTGGCCTTCCTGCCTTTGTTACCCGGTCCTACTGTGCTTCTGCTCAGTGTTTCCTACATGCCCTTCACATCCGTCAGATCCTGCTGGCTGTCACTTCCAAAGAGAACCTCTTCAGCTTGTGTCTTTACCTCAGTGTCTCTAAACCACACCACGCAATTCCACTGCATCCATTTTAAATCATCATCACCTATTATCATTCACTCAGGTATTCCCCATTGCGCCTATAGGCCTGGTGTTTCAGTGTTGACCACAGTTATCTAAATCCAACCGGACAGACGGACGGACACATTTGCACATTTCCATTCTGGTACTCTCGTCTTTCAGGTGCGCGCTGGCTGTGAACGGCGGCGGTCTTGGAGGGCAGATTGCAATTTACTCCTTCCCCGTGGGTGAGGCGTGTGTCCAGGTTGTAAATATCCCTCTCCTCCCTCTCCTCCTGCTCTTTGTGGGGCTGTGCTGCTGTGGCCAGTAATGAGAGCGGCTGTGATCAGGTCGCCGCGCTGTTCCTGGAAAGATCTCACTTGAGCCACTGGCCCGTAATGGAATCTGCATCTAATGCATACATAAATCACACCTCTTTCAGGACATTTTCATATGCATAATGTCTTTCAACCCCCCTGCTTTTCCCATTCCTCTTTCTGCCTCTTTCCACCCAATGAGCTTTGTATGAAGGCAGGGGGGGTTGAGGCGAGGGGCAGAGCACAGAAATGGCACGAGAGAAGAAGAAAGAGGTGATGAGTTCCTTCCTTTTGTGGCTTTTTAAAAGGCAGATAGAGACCAGTGTGTAATTCAGTTCTGCTCATTGTGCAGAGATGATGCCACGATCGGGACGGCTCTCCTTGAGGTGGCTGTTCACGCCGCATCTATCCAGTGTGACAGCGGAGGAGTGGAGCAGGGAATAATGACCTGAATCCAAATGAAAATGCTTTAATGTGCATGAATTCAAGCCAATATATTGTTACACAATGATTTTGAAAGAATGAGGTTTTGGTACTTCATTAATGTTGTCGACTGACACACGACCGTTATATTTACAGCAGGCAGAGTCTTTGGTCACTTTCTTTACTCTGTGACCAATGAAAAATGAAATACAATCATACATAGAGTAAAACAGCAGTTAAAAAATGGACGACTGTGTATTATTATATACATTTTTGCACAAGATATTTCAGATACTATTGTGTGCTAGATGTAGTCCACCGATATTTGGGGATTTTACAATATCAGCTATCGGCTGATCCAAGATAATCTATATTAGAGATTACAGCTCTAAAAATGTAATATGTTTGTATTACATATTCCTGTTTTGGAAATGTAGCTGAGTTAAACTACTTTGAGTTACTTTTGAGTTACTTTTGGCAAAATATAAACTGAATATAGTAATAATGCCACCCAGCATATAGTGCAAAACAGAGATTTCCTTTTCCTTCGCTTTTCCCCATTCTCTTGTGTTTTGTTTTGAGGACATTAACAACAGATTGCAGATCTTATACACCAGTGTCCAATTTGATTTGGTGCTGCATTGTATTTGGGGGGAGTTTGGCATGTTTTCGTTCATACATTAACGCTCTTTTAACTCAAGTTACTTGAAATGTAATGACTAATATATTACCGTATTTTGTTACAGTCCTTAAAGTAATATATTTTTGCAACTAGTTACATTTGTAATACCCCAACACTGTTCACGATGAGTGCTGTGCTAAATCAGGCCTAAACTAAACTTGCCAATAGTATTACTTTGAAGTGTAGGCATCGACTACTGGAGGATTTTAACGTGAAGAAGACCCGGCGAGTGATTGTAAGAATATAAAGAGAGAGAGGTGGACGTGCCGCTGTGTAGCTCTGTGTACATGTCCTGACTGACTGACGCTGATAGATTGGGTCAGAATCATCCTTTTGGTGGCACGAGTTCCCGCCACTTTTATGTGGTGCGAATATGCAAGAAAGGCTGAGCGGTGAAAGGAGACATTAATGTGAATCAACAATAAAAGCGACAAAAAAAAAAAAAAAAAAAAAACTCCTTCTTTTTGTCAATTCTTGGACATGTGTGAGGAGGGGACAGCGGCTGCGGCCTAGCCCGAGCTCCCTCTTTTCCCGATCGGCGTCGGCTTTGTTATGCTAATGCGGGACGGATGTGGCAGATTCGCCGTGATTTTTCATCCGGCGGTGAGCGGAGATAAAAGGCGAGTGACGAGGTGTCGCTATCCACGCTCACTGTTCGCCTCTCAGTCACTAACAAGCTCCTGCATTGTACCCCTACCACACTTTTTCCTTTTTTTATTTTTTATCTTGCAGCCATTTGCATCCGCACGAGCGTTTACTTCCTTTTCCTCACCCCTCCTAAAACTTTATGCCTTCTCGTTAGGGAGGTGTTGAGATTAAAATGTCGGGCTCCGCTTTCAACCTGTGTAAATCGCGCCTACTGTATGTGCATGTAAAGAAGACATTAGCATACCGCGACCATGCCACTGAAGCTATATTTATTTATTTGAGTGCCTGCTTAGTACGTGGCGCTTTTTTCCCCCTCCCCTCCTAGGTGAATCTCCGGGATGATACAAGCTGCCATATCAGCACGGGCTAACCCATTCTTAATCACATTTGCATTTTTATTTTGAGATATTCCTCAAACGTTTGCATTATTGAGGATTTATGACGAGCTCTTCGCCTGATCCTCCATCAACTTCACTCATAAAGAGGATTCTCCATAACTCACGGCCGACTGGAATATGCTGTCGCCCCCCCTGAAGTAATTAGATAGCAGAATTCTGATATGGAAAGTTTGAATAAATCACTTTGTTTATGAGTGCTGAGGCCTTGAGAACAGGAGGAGCTGTATTTGCGCGGCGGAAGGGTAAAGCCTGGATTGGATGCGTGCACTTTCTTTGGTTGATATTTGAGACTTATCCTTTGGTATTATGTGCTGTTGTAGTGACTTGCTTTGGCTGTAACCAAGCTGTAATGTTTGATATCCGGAGTGAACACAATTAATCGTAAACTGAAATGGCAAAGGATGCAATTTTTGGTGCCTAAAAAGAAAACATCAGAGCTCGCCATTGGGACTGATTATGTGTAAAAAAAAAAACCTGCAAACCACGTTGAGCAGACCTCTCTAAAAAATGTCTAAAATATACAGTATACTCAAGTTATCTCTGATACTATTGTGTGTTAGATGTAACCTGCTGCTGTGTGCGCTCGAATCATTTCGAACTGCACAGCAGCCTGGGGACCATGGCCGAAATTTTCGCATGGATTTGGGAACCAATCACAGAACGAGGAGGGACGACAAGACGATGACGATGATGAAAAATATCGGCCGAATATTTCGGCATCGGCCATTAAAAATTCCCCAAAATCAGCATCAGCCGTAGAAAAATCCATATCCGTCCACGTCTAGTTAGATGTATTGACCAATCGTGACTCAGCCGTTAATTAAGTTGTAAAGTTGTACTGTTGTGCTCTAATGTTACTCTGTAGACATTGTTTAATGTTTGGTTAGTTACAAATAAAACTGCCAATTTTGACAGAAGAACCGAAACTGTCAGAGAGGTGTAGATTTGAAAAGAAGAAATCACCAAATACGCCAAACATGTAATTAAATGGGTTGTTGTTATTTAGAACTTGAAGGTCCATCAACAGTTACAGTATGTCCTGTTTATGCCTCTCTCTGGGAAATCCTGCTGGCTGATGATCAGAGGTGAGTAGAGTAGCCAAAATATTAAATTATTTAAAGGGTAAATACAGAGTTTAAAAATGTTAAAATTATGTATTCTCCACCACTTACTTGCTCCAGCAATGTCCTAATGTGTAGAATGAGCCCAGACCTATTCACCACAACTGCACGAGCTTTATATAGAAGGTGCAGTTACACGTATGACCTGAGGTGGCAGTAGTTAGTATAAAATGGCCAACTTGCCTCTAGCCCCTTTAGAGTAGCGTTACTTTAAAATAATTTTACTCAAATAGAAGTAAAAAGGAGTGGCCCAAATTTTTACTGAAGCAAGCGTTAAAAAGAACTTGGATACATTTTTACTTTACTAGTAGTGTGAGCACTGATTAACTGTTCTGTTGTAATATTTTTGCAGTGGATAATGAAAGAATGGATCTGGATCAGGGCCAAGCCTGTTTAACTCTCATTCTACTGACTTTAGTCGACGTCTCCATGGAAACGAGCTGGAGACGTACCCACTCCTGGTAAAGTTATAGTCATGTTTTAGCAGAGGCGACCTGCTCAGAGCAAAAGCACATTTTTTGTTTGTTTGAGGTATTTTTCGATGGTTCAATTTTGTTTTTTGGGTTGAAATCCTATGTGGTGTGGCTTTAAGTAGGCCTAACACGTAGGAGTGAAAACTTGGGTGAATGAGTCTGAATACTACCCACCACTGGAAATGATTGCCCCTAGTGTATTTGTTTTTATAGACAGCTATTGCTATCTGCCGATTTTTGTTTCATGTGGATAGCCCAAGGAATTACAGATATTAACCACTGACCAGGACAAAACATTTACAATACGACACTTAAAAGGCAAATCCTAGATTGCATTCTTTACATTAATCTATGCTCTAATTTGGTTGTGACATAACGTGAAGGCAACCTATTCCCCATTATTGCCTATATTCAGATTTCACTGGTTTAACAACATTAGGTCAAACAATAAGGGCTTTTTTCTCTTACATCCTGTGATATAATATCCCATAATAATCAGCACCATCCATCGTGCCATTAAACATAATTCAATAAATGCCCCATCGCTCTGCTGCCTCCCTCTCACCTGCACCAAAAAGATGAATGTCACGTCTGCGCTTAAATATTGAACATCTAACTTTGGTGCAAGGGGCCTTAGACCTCAGCAAACGCTACTGTTTCATTTCCCTCCTCCTTCCGCCGCTAAAAATTAAAACCGTGTTAGCTCCCCCGAAACGAGACCGGGCGTTTTCTCGGCAAATCTACGGGAAAATGGATCAAGCCGAGTTTTATTAAAAAAGGATTTGAATATTCAGATGAACGCTTGACTGATCTTTTGTTTAAGCTCTGCTCCCTGTCGCCAGTTATTAGCTCGAGAGGGTGAAAAGTTTCCGCATATTTTTGTCTCCTCTTTTTTTTTTTTTTTTTTTTTTGTGGGTTTGAATTTTCACCGGAGGGAGATTTGATTAAACCATTTATTTACATTGTCTCATTTCCATTTTGGCTGCCTACAGAAAGTTGGAGCTGACATTTTTCGAACAAACTTTATTTATTTTTTGTATTCTTATGAGCCTTTTTATTATAGATTTCTGATTATGCCAAAAAAAAAAAAAACCTTTCTTCATTGCGTGTTTACCAAGCAGTAATTGGCTATCGCGAGGTATTTCGGAGGGAGCGTGAACTTTTGGAATCTCACGCACACAGTTGTTTTCCCTTTTTTCTTCTTCTTTTTTTTTTCTTTTTCTTCCTCTCCAAATAGAAACGCGCTAATTATTGCACTCTCTGCGTCTCCGCGGAAGTGTGAAGGCATCGTACATGGGCGAGGATCACAATAATGACACATGAGGAGTGGATTAAGAAGCGGGGAAAGGGGTTAGGCACGAAGGTTGAGCGAGGTTTTTCGCCGGTAGGATTCGGAGCAGTCACACACAACAAAAAAAGAAAGAAAAGAAAGAAAGAGAAACAGGACGGGTTGCCCTCTGTTAAACAAACCGAGTAATAGCGGCAGACTTCCCATTAATTAAGCTTGAAAGATTCGGTGTCAGTCGTGCATTTGTTGACGGGGATTGCATACTTCACAGCCTCTGCCCCTTTGATGGTAGTTTTGGGACCAGCAAATTGATTGATGGATCGCTATTTGCATGTTTCTAAAGACGGTGGCTTCGCCATAAAAAAAAAAAAAAAACCCGATGCGGAGTAGTGTGTGTGGGCGGGTCTTTGCCGGGGCATTACAGGGCTTGTTAAACCAAATGTATTATTTTTCCGGCAGATCATAATGCAAGCGTATTACAGTGGCATTCGGCGCAAAACACAACCACACACACAATAAAAAAAAAAAACACATCTCACTCCGTTTAAGAGCTGATTGTGTTATTCCATTTGACTGTGTCCTATTGGAGCGTGCAGCAGTCACACACTCCCATGCATTTATTCAAACGCTTACACAATTATTATGTGGCACTCGCTTCCTTTGGCGTCTCACTGTATCCCAGTGTTTTCCAGCAAAGTTGTCAGTGCAAAAACCTTATATTTTACACGTGCAAGAGATTTCGTTTCCATCGGTTATTGTAAGAACTAAGAGAGAAAAAGGGTATAAAAAGTGTGTGTTTTGTATTTTGTAAACCGCATTGTGTAATAATTACTTTTCTTCCGAGCAAATAATTGATAGCTGAGGTTAGCGCTCTTGCCTTGCAGTTTAAATCCTGGATTACATTAAAAAGTTGTCTCTTCGTGTGGTTTACCTGTCCTTCCAGTGTCTCCAACCTCCAAAACGTGCATGTCATGTTGACCCATGCGTGCCCAGTCACAGGGCAAATCCCTGTTGTCCACTTGAACCTATATAAATGCTAATAAAGCGTTTTCCTTTTAAATGATTGAGTTTTGTTGTTGCTCAGTGATGCCCTTTTCAACAGCTCTTCAACATGAATGGTTCAAACTTGATTTTGTTTGTGATTTTTAGTTCAGTGAACCCTAAAACAAAGAAAGGAAGACAAGAAGAAGAAGTCCCACTGTACATTTGTATGACTTTCATAAAAAGGCTTGTCAGTGATGTGTATGCATCACGCAATATGATCATTTGTCTGACTTCAATGGAAAAACAATAATGTAAAAATGAGCTAGTCTTTTGAATGGCACCTTAAAGCTGCATTATGCAACTTTTCATGTAAAAAAAAAAAAAACTTGATATTTGTGCGTATTTGACCTTGTAGTCACGCAGTGGCTGTGTGAGTGGTCAGCATGGCGCCTTTACTTTCCATCACAGTGGTCTCTATAACACTCCTGGATCAATTGTTTTGTATGTTTTCTGTGGAGAGTGTCCGTCAGCAGTGCAAACCTTTCAAACAATTCATCCTGGAGCGTCCTAGAGACCACTGTGATGGAAAGTAAAGGCACCATGCTGACCACTCATACAGCTGCTGGGTCACTACAAGGTCAAATACGCACAAATACCAACTTTTATTTTCACATAAAAAGTGGCATAGTGCAGCTTTAAGAACTTAACAGGAGCGATTGGTCAGTTATCTCTCAACCCTCACCTGAACCGAGCCCATTTTCTCGTTTGGCTTTAACCAAATCTAAAAGCTTAAAATAAAGCATCAGAATAGCGGTGAAAACGAGGATGAAAATGCTTCAGAAATGTGTCAAAAACGCTGTGACTACAAAGTTATGATCACTTTTGTAGGTCTTCGCTGTCAAATGAGTATTACACAGTTGCTCTCCAGTCCAGAAGCTTTCAAGTTTTGGGTAAAGCCACTCGGTAACAGGGCGTTAACCTCTCAAAGTCACTCCAAGATCGAAATGTCCGATACAAGCCTCTGAGTCTTCATTTCATATTGGAGTTTTTTGTTGTTGTTGTTGTACCCGGACAAAACCTTTTCTGAATTACATGTTGTCTCGAAAATGAAAACTCGCCGCAATCTCCCCTTAAGGAAATGCTTTTGATTTCTATATTTCATTATTGATGAAGCAGAGTGAATTGGCGGCGCGGGCCCGTGTGTCCAAAGACCTACATTAAGCGCAATATTCAAATTGTCCCCCCTCTTCCACTGCGAGCGGTGACCTTCGCGTGCCACCAAAGCGCAGCCTTATAACCGAGCCAGTTAGTTTGCCCAAGGCGTGTGAGGTATAAGCATATGTATATTGATATATTGAGGTAGTTGGTCCCTCGGCAATGCAATGAAGCATGATATATATATTTATATGAGGGTGTCCGGTGGATGCAGCGCGCCTTCCGTGTCCGCTGATGAGAATGGGTATCGGAGTCATGTGGCTGAAATTTACTCGTGGCGCCAGTGTATGCGGCCGTTTCAATCTCCCAGCAAACCATTTGAATATAGGCCCCTGATTTATTACCTTATTTGGTCTGTCTTCTGTATGCAAATGCGCTGGCAGGGGGGCGGCTAGAGGTAGGGGTTGCACGGGTGGCAGTGTGGATGTATATGAGGGGTGGGGTGGGGTGCTGTGGGGGGCACTTTGCTTGTATGCATAATGAGATTCCCAGGGTCATCCCTCCAGTGTGTCACGGGCCCCGCAGTGAAGCAAGCCTCCCGGGGACATGAGAGGAGGCGAGGGGAGAAAGAGGTGGGGAGGACAGAAGACGCACACACGGGGGGGAGAGGCATGGCACTGTCCCATTGGTGCCCCTCCCCACCGATACCGATATCCCTGCATCAGACTCCTGGAAAGCTCCGATGGACAATTTGCCAACAGTTCAATGTAGACATTTGGATTCAGATATGAAAAAATAAAATGATTTCCAACAGCTTTAAATGTGATGCAACACACCGAGGCATGCCAACATGTCACTCCAGATATACATGGGCCAATTTCCATCCACTGTCCCACACCAGGCTTTTATTCATCATGGCCTATTGTGCATGTTTTTAGGAGTAGGAAATTGCAAAACACAAGGAGTACAGTAAACTCCACACAGTAAAGCCCCAGGATCTGTTCGCTGCTTTGAGGCACGACTACTGTGCCACCACGTCGCCCAAGGTGAGCCGTTTTTAACATTTTTAAGACTCACAAAAATTCACTTTAACCTCCTAAAAAAGTTGTGTAAAATGTGACTAAAACAAAGCCACAAAAGAGCGACAATATGGGGACAAAAAAGCAATAAAAGAAAATGACAATGCAGAAACAACACAGGGAAAAAGATCAATTTAGATGAGTCTTTTTAGCTTTCATATCAGGTGTTACTGGCCTTTAGACTGCAAACTAAGTAACTTTTTTTACCTTAATAAATCCTTTTCGTAGTCCCTCTGGGGGTAATACAAGTGTTTATAGGATGATTGGGGGGGTCTTTCACCTCCCCCTGGTGTCTCTAGCCAGAAAACCACACATGCACCTTCCTGCCTGCGGGTAGGAGGCCCCAATACACACTAGTGGAATCATGAAGAAGAAGCTAATAGGCAAAGCTATCTGTGGGCTAGCGCCACTTAAACAGTATTTACAGCCAAGTTTGAGTGAAAAAAAATTATCTCCATTGTGTAATTGGATGTACAATATCCCTCTCTCCCTTTGTCTTTTCTGTCAGTGTAGTATTTACTCTCACAGACAATTAATGAGTGAAAAACCACAACATGCTACGACACCTGCAGTGGCACTTATGGCTTCTAGGGGCATGAATTTACTTAGTTCTGCTTTAAGATCGGGGTTAAGAGGTTAATGGTGTTAGTTTGGATACTATATTTATTTTTTTTGCTTAATTTCCTTAAATGATGCTGTTTTCAATCAAAAGTACATCAAATTCAATGTCAGAAATGTAAAATATATCGTCTTACCATCAGTCAATCCGGTGACCCTGACTTTGGGAACCACTGGTGTATACAGTAATAGCCTTCTCAAAAAGTGCACTTCATCACAAAAAGTAACAGAGGTTAAATTAAGAACAACATTCTGTAATGTAATAAACAGAATGATTAAAGTATAATTACTCACAAAAATTGGATCATTTCATTTCTTTGAATTTGACTCAACATGCATTTCACACCCTTTCCTTTTAACCATTGTGGAACATTTTGCAACCCAGTTTTTATCACTCACTACTTGGAATCACTCCAAGAAAAGAAGAGGAAGAAAAAAAAAACCTTATGTAAAAAGATACACGAGTCTTTTAATGTTCTGGCAATACATTACATTGCAATGGAAATATGCCTGGCCTCTTGGGATGCAAAACAAGGAGATGAAGAAATGAGGATGAGTGTGTCGAGGGGGTGCAGGAGACAAGGGCCCCCCAGCTAGACCAGGTCCCATAGGTGCCCCCTGCCCCCCAAACAGCATCCCCCCCTTTTTTTCTCTCTTTTTTTTTTTACAATGAACTCCTGGCAGCTGCATTGGCCAATCCCCTGCCAGCTCATCCTCCACTGCTGGCTCCATTGGAAGTACATTAGCCTCTTCTGACAATGTGCCCCCTCCTTGCCAATTATGGATCTGATCTGTGTGTTTAATAATTGCCCTCTTCAGACGCATTCAATTGTGTCCAAATGGGAGTGGAATTGATTTTTTGTAGGATATTAGCCGATTACTTTGAGTGCCCCCCTAATTTGAATCGATTTGAATAATGGTTATTCATGTGATCTTTGCCTCCGCTACTGCGCGGCTAAACGACACGCCCTCAAGGTGCTGTGCCGCTGCTGCGATAAGTGCACCGTGCAGCCCACTGTTGGCATGCACGCGGAGGCTGACACCACAAACGCTTTATACGTCAAGAAAATGTATAATTATTAACTAAGGACTGAGTTAAGATAGAGGAGTGTTGTTTGGAGAGTGATTCAGAAAAGCAACATCCTTTTTTTTCTTTCCTTCAGCCGTGAGTTGTGTAGCATGCAGCTCAACTATATATGTGCAGCTTTATCACCACATACAGTAGAATCCAACTATCTACTATCATATGTCTTTATTTGTGTAAAACAGGGGTCTATGATGCCGGAGAGTTGGTCACAGAGCTATAGGTTGGAAATCCCTGACAGAGAAAAGTAGAGTAGTAAAGTATTTCAGGCCCAGACTTTAGGGAGCAAAGAAGAGGGGGGTATGAGTTTTTTTTATTTCTTTTTACATTATTTACATTACATTGTCACAGAACAAAAAACTCAAAGGGAGTAGGCCGAAGCAAGAAAGCTTATAGGTGCCTACCCCATAAGATCAGTTTACTTTCCAGCTGCAGGCAGTGGGTGATAATAATAGTGTTACAAGCAGCATCTCGTGTTCATGAAATAAAAATCATTCATATCTGAGTTATCCAGGCACAAAACACAGTCTTACTCAGGCACATGGACAGCAGGAGTGCATGTGCCTGGTTGAGTACGAGTTATTAGTGAATAACAAGTTCTTATTTCTTTTTTTTTCCTCTTTTTTTCCGTATATGGGAATAAATCTTACAAGACAACTTACAAGTATGAAAGACGAAGAGCTAGTAGCATTGATAATGAAAAGCATTTACATTACATATATGGTGACAATCTCAAACACTCCTTTATCACTGTTTTACACTTTGTTGGTGAGAATGCACTACTGATTTGAAATAGCAGGAACAAAATATCCAATAGTCTGTTTCAATAAAGAAAGAGCCCATGTGGCTGTAGTGAAGCTATGGTTTCTATTTGCGATGAAAGGATTAAGCACGTGTTCGATATGTAGGGCCTCAAAAGGAGCTTTTTGGAAGCTGCAGCCATGGTGCGAAGAACAGCCCCTGATGAAGATCCAAAGAAGACTCAAAGATGTGTGAGATGCTCAAAACACAACTCCAGGTATGTATTTGATGAGAGAACAACATTGTAACATGGTAAAAAGCTCTAAAATGTTAATGTTGCATTATATCGCCCATTGAAGGTGCATTGAATAACACTTTCTTTGACTTCTTCATATTCAGGTGGTTTTGCAGTGGTTTGAACCAACATCTCTCACAGACTTTACAGGAACTTGCCACAAAATTACTTTAATGATTTCATGTTTTCAATATATCTTTTATTTTACCAGGCAGGTTAACTGTTAGGGCAGATCTTCATTTGCACAAGAGGAGACAGGAGGTCATTACATTCACATCAAAACAATGATATTTGTAATTACATCCTACAATGTCACAGAGCTCTAAAGCTCATTTGAATGAAAGATGATTTAATTTATGTTTTAGCAATGGATTACAGGAACATTGTTTTCCACTATAGACATGGTACACACTCAGTTTGTCCTAATTTAGGTCTCATTTGCAAAGATTTGCAGTAGAGAACTGAAAAGAAAAGACAAGCTAAAAGATGTGAAGGCGAGGTTGCCCTACCATTTAGGATCTGCGACTATTTCTAAATTAATTCCAAGTACGTACCATTCATAAGGGCATGAAGGAGCTAAATTTGTATATTCAAATATTTTCCTCCTGTTATCTTGTTGTGGAAGATTGTCGAACAAATTTGTGCGCATTACTAAACTGTAATTAGAATTGGGAGTATTTAGCAGTGATCTATTTTACAGACAAATGTATTCACTCTGCTCTCCTGCTGTTATTTACTTCGCCCTGATCACTGTGGCTTATTTCACCAGTGTCCTGCATGCGCGTTGAAAGCCGCACTTAATAAATATATGCCTTTCATTTACTGGCGTGCGCATAAAGCCGCCTCATCACAATGAAAATGTATGATAAGACGCGTGTCCTCTGTCGCGCATATATGCAAAGTGCAGACCTGGGAGCTGTCATGCGTGGCTGAGTGAGCGACGGCTGCCCGGGCCATCATAAGACGACCGCGGGACAAAGGTACTGATTCGCCCCTTCCCCTCTCACGCATACAATAGACAGACAAGCGGCCGGTCTGACACTTAAAATATTAAAGAGTGGAATATGCACCGCTGCTATCAATATTTAACATCCTCTTATGCATGTATGCTGAGTTGTCCAATTTCATTAAGGCCATTTGTCATCCTGGAGGGCACTGGTCCTCGGCCCGAACAGCCCTGGGACAAACCAGAGGGGGGAGCGTGTCACCGCCCCGGAGCCCGCGGCAAAATTTTAGTCTCGAAAGAACAAAAGAAAGGTGCAGGATAGTGGTTTAAGTAGAGAACTGAGTGCGTTTTTGTAACAGAGAGCATAAGTCAGGTGGCGGTCATGGCATCTGCTGAGTGGGTCTTAAACTCTGGTGATGGTGCAAAGTTAGTTCTTCACAATGTAAGACAAGACCTTGACGGGCCCTTACACAGTTCTAAATCCTCCGTTTGATGTTCCAACGTCAAGGGCCATCGAGTTCTTGGATCTAGCAACCCGAGAGAGGAGGCTTGCGCCATCAGTACAATCTTTTAAATCAGTGTTTCCACCTTCAACCTTTCCAGACAAGCCTGGACCCAAACATATGGAATATTCAGTTCAACTTACAATGAAAATTAAATGCTGATTTACTCTGTAATGAATATAGACTTCCAATATTTTAATCTAAACAGAACTGGACTGAAAACAAGTCACACATTTCATTGCTCAACATTGACACTCATTTTGCTTCTGTTGCTATGCTGTTGCTATGCAGTGACATCATGCTTACCCTGTATAGTAATTTGAATTGCAATTTAAGCATGGATTACGACACTGTCCAAACAATTTATCAACTTTTTTTTGGCAAGACCCGCTAAAGATTGTCTCTTAAGGGGGCTAAACAAAGTTTAAAAAAGTAAATTCTGAGCAATATCCTCAGAATGAGCCCAGACATATTCATCTCAATGGCCTCTAAAAGTCTGTGCTGTCTCTCAAAAAGTTGTTAATTCGGGTCCGAAGTGCCTTCATACACAAGCTTAATATAGAAGCTGCAGTTACGCGTTAGACCTGAGGTGGCAGTGTGGCAGTAGTGAGTATAAAATAATGAACTTGCATCTAGCCAATTTAAATTCTTAACCCTCACCTGAACCGAGCACATTTTTTCTCCAGTTTCTTGAGCAAAGCGTCAAAATAGGGACAAAAAACAAGACAAAATCGAGGACGACAGGGAAAAAAAAACTCACATAAAAAAACGTGACAAAAAATGGCAAAAAAGCGATAAACAAGGGCAACAAAAAGCTGGAAAAGTGGAGAAAAATGCTCTGGCCAGAAAACCGCAATTGCACCTTGACTGCCACCGGACCGGGGCAACCAATACACACTAATACAATCACACAGAAGAAGCTAACAGGCTAACAGGCAAAGCTAACTGCGGGCTAACGCCACTTTAAACAGTATTTACAGCCAAGTTTGAGTGAAAAAAATGATCTCCATTGTGTAATTGGATGAACAATATCCCTCTCCCGCGTCGCCTTTTCATTCAGCGTAGTATTTACTCTCACGGACAATTAATAAGTTAAAAAATCGCAACTTGCTACGACACCTGCAGTTGCGCTTATGGCCTCTAGGGGCATGAGTTACTTAGTACTGCTTTAAACTCTTAACCCTCACCTGAACTGAGCACATTTTCTCCAGTTTCTTCAACAAAGCATCAAATTATGTCACATAAATGCACAAAAAAGTGACAAAAGGGCATCAAAAAAGAGATAGAAAAGTGGAGAAAAATGCCATGAAAAAGGGTTAAAAACAACACGACAACAACGCAAGGAAAAAGATCTGTTTCGATCAGTTTGTTGGTTTTAGCTTTCAAATGAGATGTTACACTGGCCTCTCCAGTCAAGAAACATTTAGAGTTGGGTAAGGCCGAGCTGGAGAATTGTACTCGGTTCCTATAACTAAACTTCATTTTTGTTGTTATGTTTAGCTTGTGCCTTCTCTGACTGACAACAATGCCTCTCCATTGTTTGTGATGCACATGATTCTCCACGTTGGGTTTTGTCTCATAACGTTTAAAGCACAAAGTCAGTTGCCATTGTAAGCTGCAGCGTACCACTAGAGGGAAACACAGGCGGCTCGGGCAGGGCGCGCTTTTGCACACACAGGAAGTGGATGGGAGCACGTTTCCAAATGAAAAACATCTCCTCACAGTTTGGAGTGCTCCGGTGCGTCTCTCCTTGCGAGTCAGTTACACATGTGTTACAAATGCCTGTCAACTCTTCTGCACGTATCAACATTTGGTTTTCATTTACCCGGAATTACCCCATGAACGTCATTGTGTGGGTACGCGCGCTCCTTTTCGGTTGTTTGTTATGGGGGAAAACGTATGAGTGTGTAAGAGAAAAAAAAGAAAGAAAAAGGTGCAGCGAGGGAAGTACATAACCACAATTTGTGCATTCATCAGTTTTTTTGCGTCTTTTTCTCCGTGGGCGTCGCTCTCGGCAGCCGCGGCGGTAAGGCTAAGACAACGCGGCAGAACAAGCGTCTCTATTTGCCCCGCGCCACGTTCCGCCGGTGTTTATAACATTTCCTCTAACAATACGTCTCGATTCCAAAAGGCACTGAATCTCCAACGTGACACTTTAACAACCCTTTTCCTTTTCACGCCGCACCATTCGCTTTTTGCACTTTAGTGTCATTTTCATTCCAAACCTGAATTACCAATTTGTCTTTGTGGCACGGGCAATTTACATGCATCCGTTTCAGTTTTTTTATATGCAAAATGCACTAAAGTGTAGCATTTTTCCCATCACAAGGATATTTTCGCGGGCCTAATTTCATGGTTTTGATGGTGAGTGAGTCTGTCTCGGAGGAACTGTACCTCTTGTTCTCATAGCTCCTGGGTGACGTCTTGATGACAAGTGTCTTTAATATGCATGGAGAATGGCAGCTCCCACATTTCGTCCCCACAGTTTTGCATGTTGAGGCGAAATTGCCCAGCGCTGGGCTGTGGTTACTGCGGGAGATGGATGTCAGTTACCATTCAGAGAGAGAGCCCGGCTTTTTATGATTATTGCCTCTGTGTACCACCATTAAAAACCCAGAGTGGGGGGAATTGTCCGCGCTGAATATTTTTTGGCTCTGTACTCCGCTGGTGCTAAGTTTCTGTAGAAGAATGGCGCGGATATTTCCCTGTTTGCACAAAGAAAGGCCACCATTGTTGGGGGCACATTGGGGGCAAGTGCCTTTATACTATAGGGTCTTTACAGAGGGCTAGTATTTATTGTTAAGAAGGCCCTCATACATTTTAAGAGCTTTTTAGCTGTTGCAAACATCATAATAGCGTAACTAATTGTATGATAGTCAATGTTAAGACATTAAAGGAACAGACCACTGTTTTTACATACTGAGATAATGTTCTTTCCTGAGGTTAGACGAGTTTATACATACCTGTCTGGTCTTCGTGTGTGCCTGTGGAAGCGCTTTGTCGCTTCTAACTTCACCCCGTTTGGAGCTATAGGAATATACTGGGAGAGGCCAAATGCTAACAACATCTTTGGTCTTTTTCCGTGCCTGAGGGCACATAGTTCTTTCATGCTGTGATATGTTCTTACCTGAGCTTAGATGAGTTGATACGTACCTGTCTGGTCTTTGAGCGTGCCCGTGAAAGAGTGTGGTCGCTTCCAACTTCACCCCCGTTTGGAGCTATAGGAATACAATGGGAGAGGCCAAATGCTAAAAACATCTTTGGTCGTTTTGTGTGACTGAGGGCACGCACAAAGACCAGACAGGTACGCATGAACTCGTCTAAGCTCAGGTAAGAACATATCTCAGTATGTAAAAACAGTGGCCTGTTCCTTTAAAGCCCCTACAGTTAGTTATACTTTACTTGAATGGTATAATCTTGGGTGAGACCGGTGATGTTCAAAATGATATATTCTGGTCACCTTTTTTCAAACAACACTTTGATAAATCCTATAAGAACCAGCAAACACAAGTTTACAATTAGCTTTAAATTATACAATAATGGTAAAGAGCAAAGGACCACTGCCAATTCAGAGAATCATTTTCCTGTACATACACAAAACACAGGCTAATAATAACCAAGAGAAACGGAAACAAGTTATAAAAAGGGGAAAGAAATGGTAATCTTCCTGTTCATCAAAAAGACAGCTCGATTTCACTCGGTTGACTGTGACATGCTGGGTGTAATCTTTGCCTGACAGGGCTACTTTCAGTTCAAATGTTTTTTTTTATATTATGTGTAAAAACAGTTTTAACAGCCATCGTGGTTGTTCTTTTCACAGCTAAAGCAGTGAAATAACCACCAGAGCTACTACTCAGCATGTAAAATGATCAGCTGTGATCTTCGGTTTCTATTTATGGATTTCTCACTGACTGTCTGGTTGTAAACTCCCTGACGGGCAACACACACATATACAGTACATTTCTATGGCAACACTTATGCTGGCGATAGCTGATAAAACTGGACCTTTTTTTTCTGTTTTTGTTTTTCTAATTCACATTTTGATAATAAATGCTTGTCTGCTAAAACTCTCAGTTTTACATTCATGTAAATCTGATCAATCATGAGTTTTTTTTTTTTTTTTTCTCATTCAAAGGTCGACACATTTCTGATGTTACACTGGATGTCTACACCTTGGTTTTAGGATGAAAATGACACCTCTTTTGGAACTCTTGTGTCATTTTTTAGCACCAGCATCATGTCGTATAAAATGAAGGTCCTAAGTTTGGATACCCGAGCTTGGAAATCTCGATCTTGGCTCAAATCAGAAAAGGGTTTCAGGATGCTACACTTCAGTTGCCTCGAGTTCCCAACGCTCTGATTTAGTCAGATATGGCTGTGCTCACCAGAGCTCTATAACCCTGTTAACTGAAGGAGACATTTCATTAAAACAAACTTTTGTGAGCTTTAAACCATATTAAAATGTTCCCTCGTCAGACCTGGAGGAGTATTTCACTACATTCACACAGTGGTCAGTAATCCTTGGGTTAATCCTGTTTAATTTAGCTGTTTCTTCTTCTATGGTGTCAGCACTTTGTTCTGCACTTCCTGGATACAATTCCTTGTTAAAATCCATAAATGTTAAAAGTTCCTGATCCAACATTATGTCAGTCCTGAGCCGTTCTGTGCTCAGCGTGTCGCTCATGCTGTGCTGAAAGTGTTAACAACAAGTTATTCCCATTGCTGCCTGGAGGAGGAGCTCCAGGCAAAGTCTTCACCAGCTCTAGAACCCTTTATGTCATAGTTACTTCTTGCAGAGACATCATTTCAAATGACAAAATGTTGAGGCAGCATTAGGCTGTATAACAAATCCTTGGGTGGGAGGGGCTAAATGGGAACCATAGCTTTACAGTACTTGTATATCTTTTCTCTGCACTGTCCTATTTATTGAATGTTTTTTCTAGTTTTTTAATCTGTTGTTTTTAAGTATAATTTACAGTATGTGTGCAGCTGATAAACTGAATTTCCTTCAGGATTAATAACGTATATCGTATTGTATCTGAAATTATGTTTTTAAAGCAGTACTTAGAAACTTGTTTACCTGAATAAATCCTTTTTGTAGTCCCTCTTGGGGTAATACCAGTGCTAATGGGATGATTGGGGTCTTTCATCTCCCCCCTGGTGTCTCTGGCCAGAAAACCATAATTGCAACTTTCCGCCTTTCCGCGAAGTCCGCACAGTAATCTTCACTTTACTGCGCAGTAATCTTCACTTTACTGTGTGGATGCCAAACTACTCCTGGTATTACTACGCCTTACATTATAGTTCCCCCTTTTATCCGCTTAGAAAATCCACATTGTTTAATTTTGTGTAATTATACTTTGTAGTGTAACACTTCACGTAACCATATTTAAATAGGGAAAACGTGGAAGAGCTTGGTAGCTTCTATCTTGACCTGTTTTGGAGATATAGAGGAGAGAGGGAGAGGCTAAATGCTAACGCCGTCTGCGCTGTGTTTACGTGATAGAAGGCACGGGGGAAGACCAGACAGGTCCTAAAGAACTCGTCAAAGCTAAGGTAAGAACATATCTCAGTATGTAAAAACGGTGGCCTATTCCTTTAAAGTCTAAACATTTGCCTTCTTTTCACCTCTGCATTGATTTGCCACCTCACCTGTGCACCACTCTCTGCGGTCACTCCTCTCTCCCGGCACAAATGATCACGTCGCTATATCCACTCACTCAGTCCAGCCTCTTCTCTCACTCTCTTTCTCCCTCCCTGCTTTACCCGCACACACACACTCACGCAGCGCACTAGTCGCCACATCCGCCACACTTCTTACTGGCGCTAATCAATCTTACAATACATTCATCATCAGCTCCCCACCGCAGGCTCCGGTCCCGCTGAGTGAAATCTCATTTAGCCCTCTTTGGATGTTGCGCTGCGGAAATATGCAATTACATGACGGACACCGAGGGACCGGCAGCGGCGGGGTGCAGCCACTGACAATTAAACAGCAAACAGACCAGGTGTGAACCCCGGCACTCCGGCCTGCGCTGCGCCGCGCACACGACTCAGTATCCGTGTTATTGATATAATTAGTGCAGACGGGGAGATTGTGCGAAGGCTTTTTGAGGGATTCTGAAGGATTCTGCGGACGCTTAGGGGTGCAGGAGGACCGGGGGAATAGAAATTAACAAGTTTATTAATGATTGAACTATAATTACAATAGTGAAGAACTTTACCAACAAACTTTCAAATGGTCTTGTCGTGGATTTCTCTTTCTCTCATTTTTTGACAGGCTTATCCAAGACTTGAAGGTGTGTGTGAGCAATAATGCACAGTCAGCACTAGTTACAGTAAGGTTTTCTTCAGATTTCACTGCAGCTTTAAATCTACCTCCCCCCATCTCTCTCGCTTTCATTGAAATTACTGATGTGTTTGTGCGGGGAACTTTCCAGCATAGTAGGAGATGATCAAATGTCGCCGACTCTCTCCCCCATCAACCCCAGTCCAGTTGGAAATCTCGACTATGATACAATTTCTGACGCAGTTCTTCAACAGGAGAATGAATTATGTGTCTCATTAAACTGATGCAATTTCAGAAGAGATCTTTGCCCATGCCTGAGAGATGGTTCGCCTATCGTCTCTGTCGCCCATCGAGGCACGGTGTTGCCACAATGTGTTACTGGTGTTGCGTATACTGTGTGTTGGGTGCAGAGATGCTGGCCCTGATCTTTGCATGATGGGGCAAGTTTCAAGTCTCATGAGTTTGTATGTTTTCTCTGAGTTTAATCAGTGGTGGTGATTCTCCTCCAATATAAGAAACCTTTGCTCAGTAAATCTCTTACTTGATTTAACACATGAAGCGTTTTCTGAAGAAATGACTTGAGTAATCCAAGCAGACAGTGAACATTTTTATATGTTAACCTCTTAATCCTCGCCTTAATCAAGCACATTTTCTCCAGTTCAGCTTTATCCAAATCTAAAAGCTTACAGCCTATAGGCCAGGGTAACACCTAAGCCACCTGAGCACCCACAGGACAGAGACGCCACACCTTCACCTGAGCACCCACAGGACAAAGACGCCACACCTCCACCTGAGCACCCACAGGACAGAGACGCCACACCTTCACCTGAGCACCCACAGGACAGAGACACCACACCTTCACCTGAGCACCCACAGGACAGAGACACCACACCTTCACCTGAGCACCCACAGGACAGAGACGCCACACCTGCACCTGAGCACCCACAGGACAGAGACACCACACCTCCACCTGAGCACCCACAGGACAGAGACGCCACACCTCCACCTGAGCACCCACAGGACAGAGACACCACACCTCCACCTGAGCACCCACAGGACAGAGACGCCACACCTTCACCTGAGTACCCACAGGACAGAGACGCCACACCTCCACCTGAGCACCCACAGGACACACACAGTCACAGCCTATCACTGCTCCCAAGCCAAAGGGCCCCTTGCTTTTAGATTTGGGCAAACATTTCCCCTTCAAACACATGCTGGTAGCACCAAAATGCTCCACCTCTATGGCAACACCACAAGGTCAAACCTTCTTCCTGTTGACTGTACATCTGCACAGTGCCACCTACAGTGTGTGCCATACAAGTTTAATAAAATATAAATATAAATTGACAACATATGGCACAGAAAATGTTGTCCTTTATGGAAATGCCGTGGATTATAAAGTATGGTATTCATAGTGGAGTAATAAGTTCTCAACAATCAAACTGCTCAAGTAAAACAAAGATCCTCAAGTAAATTAACTTCATTACCGACCACTTCTGAGTCTAATACAACTTCTCCAGACCAAGATCCTGGCTCAAGATCTGGTCAAAAACCCCTGGATGCAGCACAGCAAACAAATCTCCCAACAGAGGCGATAGAGTCTGCTCCGTCTGTAATCATTTTGTCATTATATATGTGCATGTATTTTCACAGCTCTAATTTCCTGTATAAATAGTGAACTTAGTCACACAGAACAAGACAAAAGAATAATTACAGAATCAGAGGTGACGCACAGTGGGACATACAGCACAGCCAGAGGGAATCAAACACATATGTTCACCCATTAATTAGCACTTTCCCATAAGCTGCTTCGTTATAGTTCAATATTATAAATACCGCAGGTTATATATACACACTAGGAGGCGACAGTGTCAGCAGTAAATATGGGGTTTTCACTCGACACGCGACATAGTGTCCTGGTCCATAGGGCTGAACTTGTCTTAGCTGCCTCATGTCTTTTTTCTTGTAGGACAAAATAAACATACTCCATTGGAGATATGTTTGAGCCCCTGCTTTCACAGACAAGGGTTTTCAAGTGTGTGAGAGTAGGGGCACACGACTGGTCAGCCAAAGCAGTGTTTCTCAACCAGGGGTACAGGGAGCAATTGACAGGGGGTGTTTGGAATGATTACACTGGATAATATTTCAATAGGATTTTAAAAGTTGTAAAATGTTCTAATTTAAGACAATTGTTGCGTTACTTTTGTTAATGGTTCGTACACTTGTTTACTTTTGTGTGTACTTTGATTTTGTTGGTTGAGTTTGAAGTCTTTAGTTTTAGTAACTTTGCTTTGGTTAGTCTTTGTAAATTGTAAATATCCAGCCTTGGTTTGGTTATTTTTTGTATACAACTCAATATGATGGGTGTTATGATCCCGGACGAGCCCACAATTGTTACAACCAGTATCAGCTCGGTGGATAAATAAAGTTGTAATTTAATAAAACAGAATGTAAAAGGTAAATTTAGCCAAGGGGTAGCCGAATATTCAAAGAGGATATTTCCAATTTACAAAGGTTAACCAAAACAAAGTTACTAAAACTAAACAAAGACTTCAGACTCAACTAACAAAATCAAAGTACAGAAAAGTAAACAAGCGTACTAGCAAATTAGGCCCGACAAATATAAATATATATATAATATATCAAGGCACAGAACGTGTGGCCTTTTAGGTGTGGCTGCAGCAGGCGCAATCAGGACCAGGAAGCAGCAGCTCCTCCAATCACAGGCAAGGGCTCGCACAGCCACGTTTGCATGGAGGGAAAGAGGAAATTAGCACCACACACACACAAAAGTAACAAAACGGAGGGCGACCAGAGTCCTGGGGCCGTAACAACGTCGAACACAACACACTACTTAATACAAATTAAGTTTAGTTGATTATTTTGTAAATAATTGGCTGCAGCCTCGAGATAGGGGTACTTTAAGTAGAAAAGAAAGACTTTAAAGGAACAGACCACTGTTTTTACATACTGAGATATGTTCTTACATGAGCTTAGACGAGTTGATGCGTACCTGTCTGGTCTTTGTGTGTGCGCTCAGTTCCTATGGCTCCAAACGGGGGTGAAGTTGCAAGCTACCACACTCTTCCACGGGCACACACAAAGACCAGACAGGTACGTATTAACTTGTCTAAGCTCAAGTAAGAACATATCACAGTATGGAAGAACTGTGTGCCCTCGGCCACGCAAAAAGACCAAAGATGCCTCTCCCAGTATATTCCTATAGCTCCAAACGGGGTGAAGTTAGATGCGACCAAGCTCTTCCACGGGCACGCACACACACCAGACAGGTACGTATCAACTCGTCTAGGCTCAGGTAAGAACATATCTCAGTATGGCAAAACGGTGGCCTGTTCCTTTAAGGGTGCGCTTACAAAAAATGTTGGGAACCACTGATCTAATATCATCTACTGTATCTATCATCTGGGGGTACATGACTCCAAAAAGCTCAGGAACCATCACACGTATGTATGGCCTGTGTAAGAAAGGCTGAATGGTGCTGAATGCTGGGCCCAGAATGTGAAGGGAATCAGTAACATTATCAGTCTGTTTCACAAATGTACATTCTGATAATAACAAATAACTAAGGCGACAAAGTACAGTTCGACGTTAGCTCAACTGAATGCTGGCATTATAGAAAATCACAATATTTAGAGCGAAGACATCAGGGGACATGGGGTCGTTTTCTTGCTTGAGCTCGGGAATAATAGAAACGGAGCAGGTTTTGTTAATATGATCATTCTGCAGATGTGCATACAGCCTCGTGTATCTGATGTCCATGGACCTATATACTTGGAGGCGCTGCGACTTGCAAAGAAAAGAGGGAAAATGTCAAAAGTGACAGGGGTGGACATGGCGCCTTCACAATCACCAGTGTCCTTGGCTCGTGGCGAGGAGTGACAAAGAGTGTCTATATGTGGTATAGGCTGCCTTATGCAAATTGCCCCACGTATGATTGTGAATAACATGCAGCGAAGACACGTCGGCGCAGAGCAGGTGTGTGTGCGTGTCGGGTTCACAGGCCCCGGCTTTGACATTCACGCTACACCACCTACGCACTGGGGTCCCATCCCGGGGTCATTTACATATCTTTGAAAGACAGATTGAAAAGAAAAGGCAAAGGCAGCCAAAGGAGGGGTAAGGTCTTGAGGAAGTAAGAGATAGATAGAGCGAGGAGAGAGGAAAAAAAAAGAAGAAGAAAAAAAAGGGCAGATTACATCCCCCCATCTAGAAAATGAGGGGCGCGGCACGGTGCGTAGGGGCCTACTGGGAGGATCCTTATTCATATTTGTGTGTGAATTGTTTATCACGGTGACAGAAGCGTGCCAGGGCTGAGATAAAGGCAGCGCTCCATCACGGGGGCTCTGACAGCGGGAGGACACGATGGCGCGCACTCACCGAAGCAAGCCCCAGAAATATTATTAATAGATGCTGACTTGATTTGCCACGATTGCGGGCGCCTTGGCACCGCTTGATTGTGGCCTGTGAAGTTCCGTCCAAAGGGGAAGCTATTTTTCATGAAGTGACAGAAGTCTGCGCGATTTCTTACCGCCACTGACACCCCCTTCCTCCCTCCCCCCTCATCATCTTCCTCCTTTTTTTCCTTTTTTCGCCTTGAGTTGCATCTCTTTCCAGATATGCAAGGCTGCTTATTATGAAAGTCCTGTCAGATTTAGAGAGCACGGGGGGGGGGGGGGGGGGGGGGAGGCCGGTCGGCAGAAATCAGGCTTTGATAGGATGGCCTCCGCGATGGCCCGGTGGTTGATGCATCTGCGCGAGCAAAGTGAACATGCATAAACTTCACTGGCCTCGCGCAATATCACAGCTTTAAGAATATTGGAAAATATGTTATCGCAGTTGCACATACATAAATTCATAAGTTCACACAAAGCTGGTAAACACATGATACACGCATTAGACGGGGGAGCAGCAGTTTGCAGCACAGAGGAAGCACCGAACGCTTTCCATTAATATTTCCTCTAAAACATCCTCTTCTATTTTTTTTTTCTTCTTCTACCCCCCAGTATGTTTTCGGAGGTCTTGCAAACCATGGACTTTCCCTCTCCACTCCAGTGAGATCCCACACGAGAGAAGTGCACTTGTGCAGCCATGAGAGGGCATCGCAGTCCCAGATGTAGGCTCAAACTTCTGTTGGCAAAGTTCATTCCACACAAAGGCAGTGACAAGGCAGGAAGAACTTCAAAAAAGCTTTGCATTTTGGTCCGTTTGTATGGCAGGAAGAAGCTGCTCATTGTATGTGAATAAGGTAAGGATATTAAACACATTAATTAAAAGGCTGACCATTGGGGAAAATCATTTTGCATTCATTCATTCACTTCTGTCCAGTAACATAACCTCATTGTTTCATGCTGGTGTATATTCATCTTATTAAGCATACACATTTAAACCACATTAGTTTTTCTTTTGTGACACCCAAAGAAAATTATAGCACCCGCTTGACAACCATAAACTATTGTGCACAACAATACAGTTCTAAATGAGGAAGACTGGCAGTTTAGCCAAAACATGTCAAGGTAAAACATCTTTTCTATTGTATGAACAAAAGAAAGTTATATATAGTTTGACAAAAGTACAGTACTTTAATTGGATGAACTATTACTGACACAATAACAGGTTTGACAAAGCTGAGTTTACGTCTTCCTTTTTTTGTTAAACACCCATAAAACAAAAATGACATGGACATAAACTTGCAGCTGTACTCCTCTTTACCGACAAAGGCCTGTTTTCATATATATTCAGGCCTGTGGAAATACGCCAAGCCTCCACGTGGTACTTACTATTAAAGTGCATATGACAGATGTTAATGCTTTTGAAAATATGACTTATTTAGATGGATTACATCAGTTGCATAATAATCATTTTATTTCAGTGAAAGGGGCAGAAAAGTAATTTTTGTTTGAATTTTTAAGCTGCTGACAGGAAGTGACATAGATACAGATGGCATTGCGTCATAGAAGGGGGCGGGGCTTCACCAAGGGGGAAAATAGAATCTTTTGGGAAACACAATTTTAAGCCATTTTTGGTTATTTATCACACATAAATAAAGTCAAGTGTAAATCGGACCCATATGGATAACTTATCACAGCAGATTGTTCAGTAGAAGTGAAAAAACGGCAGTTGTAGCTCACGCGAGCTAGCCGTTAGCATTAGCACGATGCTAACATGAAGCATAGTGTTAGCATTCTCCGTTATTTATGTATTTATGGGCTGTTGAAACACTTCGCTCCTCCCCATGTCATTGTATCTTTATTTAGTAGAAAACTATATTCATAATTCAGCATTTGTTAAAGTATTTTTTTTATAATTAGAAAAAGTTTAGATTTTTCTCCAAATTGTTTTCCCCCTTAATTGTTTTTAAAAAATGACCATATATGGGCAATTCCAGAGATGCCGTCTAGACTCACTCATTTCCCAGGGACCGCAACATTTTAAAATTGTTTACCTTCTTCTATGTCACTTCCTGTCAGTCTTCAATAAGATAGTGAAAGTATAAACCTCTTAAAAATGGCCAAACTAAAGAAAGCTGGATACAATATTTAGTAAAATCTTAAATATAATCGTGTTGACTATATTTTACCAAAAATTGTGTCTAATGTGTCAAATGCACTTTAAGCAACAAAGTCAGTCCGATACACAGTTAGTACCATGCAGTTCACACTCCACAGCACAGGTAACACAAGTCCTATGTGTGGGATTATTTGACATTTTAGCATCTGCAGAACCTCGGAGTTTCATTCCTCTGAATTAATCGCTCTCTCCGTTTGACTCTGGTGGAAATCAGCTGTGGTGCAAATGATGTCACAACATTTAACATTCATATCGCCTCGAAAACAATCATAGATATAATTATGAACATTGTGTCATGGCCTCAATGCAAACTGCACTCATTGGTCGAATCTTGTTATGAATTACTGCTTTTACCATGTATTGTGTGTGTGGGGGATGGGTTACTTAGCTACAAGTTACAAAAAGTGCAACTAAAATAGAAAGTTTCACCTTGTGCGTTTTCACACTCATCTATTGAAACCGCAGACAGTGAGATCATAACCATGTGCGGCCGTCGACGTAACGGCATCGGGTCGCTCTCCCCTCTTATCAAAACGGCCCTGGGATCGCGACATGCCGGAGTTTCTCACACACACACACACACACACACACAAACACCTCTGCACCTGGAGACGCGTGCGGTTTGGTCCCCGTTTGGTGTGGAGAAGGGGAAGGGAGTGTGGTCAAAAAGTACAACACCAGACGGTGAAGCGTGTGTGCAGAGAGGCAGGGGCCCTCGCCTGTGCGAACAGGAAGTCTGCATGCTCCAACCCTTATCTCGATATGCGCTGCACTGGTTAAGCGACTACAAGTGCTACCGCTGCTGTTGACTTGCGGTATTGCCACATGAGCGGGTGACACCTGGGAGAGCGGGATACAGTGAGAGAGAGAGAGCGAGGCGGGCGCCTGGAGAGTTAAAGTCACCTACACATTTATTAATTACATGTCATTACAGCAAATTCAAGGGAAGTGTTTATGATCATTTGAGAGACGTTTATACTTATCTGTCACCTGGTGCGGGCTGAGCAATACGAGGCGTAATTCATTATTTTAAACAAATCTGTGCATCTGTTCATTCAATGTATATGAGGAAAGTGTATCATTGTAGGCAAATTGAGTTAAACTTGTGATGCATTTATGAATAATCCGATCATTTCCTCATATTGTGAGATACACCGCGGCATGTTTAACCATTGGATGGCAACAGCAGGATATGAATATCTTCACAAACGGAGGCGCCACTTTAAGCTTTGATCACGGTTCGCGTTTGCTGTGGCACTGTTTCGATAAGCTTCTGCAATGTCACAAGGTTTATTTCCATCCGATGCTGCGTTACTTCTTCCTCCAATACTTGTTTAGATGATGGGAGAGTCGGAGCACTATGTAAAGCCTTCTCCAGCACATCCCAAAGACTCTTAACTCCTCAATCCCAGACGTAACCGAGCACATTTTCTCCAGTTTGTTTGTTTGTTTATTTAATTCGGGACAGTGCATGTTAATGAGAGGTGGCCATACCGCCTTTGCTCTGCCCAATCCCATCAGACCTTGGAAGCTAAGCAGGGAAGGGCCTGGCAGGACTTGGATGGGAGACCGTTTGGGAATACCAGGAAGCCTAGCGAATGTAGTTAGTGAGTGTACGGTGGTCGGAGGGACCATTGCCGCAGACTGGTTGCCTCGCTTCCGTCAGTCTACCCCAGGGCAGCTGTGGCTACAATAGAAGCTTACCACCACCGTGTATGGAGTGAACGAATAGTGCAATGTAAAGCGTCTTTGAGTGTCCAGAAAAGCGCTATATGAAACTAATGCATTATTATTATTATTAATTAACATACATGGGACTCCTGCATGTAAATACGCCATGCCAGATTGTAGCCGTCGTCCCACACTCGCTCTCTCAAACACAGTCTCATTCACCCTGACCTATTGTGCATGTTTTTAGTGGCAAGGGAATCCGGGGTACCTGGAGGAAATCTACGCAGACACGAGGACATGCAAACTCCTTGGGTTCAGCTTTACCCAAAACTAAAGGACCTACAAAATCGATCTAAGAATTTTCCTCACGGTGTCACCGCATTGCATTTTTTTTTCTGCCGTTTTATTGTTTTTTTCAACACTTTTTTGTCACATGTTTTGTTGCTTTTTTGTCTCTTTTGTGCTTCTTTTTCATCGCTTTTTTACACTTTTTTGTTGCATTTATTTTGTGTTTTTGTCACTCTTTCTGATGTTTTTGGATTCTGTTTTTTGTTGCAATTCGGACACTTTTTTCAAGAAGCTTTTCGATTTTCGAAATGAGCTCGGTTAAGACGGGGTTAAGACGTGAAGGTTTTGACCCTGTGGCCAATATCCACTCTTTCACAATTTGAGTCCGGGGAATCCTGGCATTGTCACTTGAGACCACGCCCGCGCCATCAGGGAAGACAAAATCCATCCATGATTGGGCATTTTGAGCTTTTTTATTGTATGTATTTAATACTTTGCAGCAGGTTATTGCCATCATCAAGACCGCTATCATGTCTGGCAAAGCTCGGATCCAAAGCAAACCCATTACACGCCGACAATGATTCCTCTCATCATGTAATTAATTAAGAGAGTTAGGGCCTCTTTGGCTAAAATGAGATCATGTCTTCAATTATTCACCAAATTGAATTATGAGCCGTGATGGTGACATTAATGGACATTTGAATTTTCCACCACAATAATGTACTTTACACAGAGAGATCCCTGAGTGATCAGTACTGTACTGTAGTTACTGTATAACTTGCAGGAGATAAAAATGGTTCATTCATTGTGCTTTAGGCGCAGTCACCTGTACATATGACTGCATACTTAGATTTGTCTTTCCTATATTTATAAGTTTAACCAGCTACCTGCCATCCACCACCAGTACATTGTGTTTTACTCACACAGATCTATTTTCAAATGAGGCATTGCACTGGCCTATAGGCTGGAAACAAAAACACAAAACTGTGATAAAAAAGAAACAAGAAAGTGGTGAAAGAACGACCAAAAAAAAGATGTAAGCATGCCAAAAAAGTGATGAAAACATGATGAAAACATGTTGAAAAAGAGAAGAAAACACAATAAATAAACAGGTTAAAAACACGACAAAAAAAGTGATGAAAACACTATGAAAAAGGGGTGAAAACACTGCAAAAAAGTGATGAAAACACTATGAAAAAGGGGTGAAAACACTGCAAAAAAGTGATGAAAACACTATGAAAAAAGCAGTGAAAACACTGCAAAAAAGTGATGAAAACAATATGAAAAAAGTGATGAAAACACTATTAAAAAGCGGTGAGAACACTGTAAAAAATGATGAAAACACTATGAAAAAAGCGGTGGAAATATGGTGAAAAAATGATAAAAACACAATGAAAAAAGCGGTGAAAATATGGTGAAAAAAGTAGTAGAAACACAGCAAAAAAAGTGATAAAAACACGACAAAAAGTGACTAAAAAGCTAAAAAAAATAAAGCCAGAAGAATATGACAAAAACGTGACGACAATGCTAAAAAAAAGTTTAGATCAGTTTTGTAGGTCTTTGCTTTCAAATGAGGCGTTATACGTATAGCGTATAGGCTGTGAGCTCCAGTCAAGAAGCTTTAAGATTCGGGTAAAGCTGAAGTGGAGAAAATGCGCTCGGTTAAGGCGGGGGTTAAGGGTTTTTATCCTGCACTTTCAAACACATTAGCCTTTGTATTTGGCATTTTAAAACATTATGTATCTGCTGTATATGTCAAAAAACTGAATAAGCCAGTTATTACCAAGAAAAGTTATTTTTGTGACAGCAATACTAGGTCCAAATTGATCAGCATGAGAGAATGAAAAGGAGACAGACTCAATATGAAAGACTAATCAAACATGAACGAGAATACAGGGGGAAAATGACGTCCCGGTTAACAGCTCAGTTTGGGATAAAATGGACGCTTTTAAAACATGTTGTGTTGGAGGGGGGGGGGGTTCTTTCTTGTACCGCGCTTTAAAAAAAATTGAAAACTGGAAGTCATTTTAGTAGATCAGCATCACCAGGAAAAGCCCGGTTCCCTCTCGTGTCGGGGACTGCACATAATTTATCCCAAAATGTGGCGGCACTTCTCATAAAGGAGCATTCAGAGGGCCTTATCCCGCTCATAAATTACTGCGATAGTGCACGGATACCTCCAGTCTCCTGACAAATAGAGCGTGTTGGCTATCGGCTGACAAATTAATTCCAATAATATTCAAATCCTAGCGCAGTGCGGCGGGTGCGGCGGCAGGTCATCTTTATTCAGCATTATGCTTTCCCCGCACCAACATTGTTTATTCAATCTGCAGCGCGCCGTCTGCTTTAGAGTGTTCTGTTTTTCGAGCAATCTATTTCTGATATTGCTCTATTTTCCCGGCGACATAGTGATATTTTCGCGCTGGCCTGGTAATATTACACCGGGTCTAATGGAATCACAGTAGCGCCACATTCAAACCCCCCCCCCCGCCCCCCCTCCAACACCCCACACCCCGCTCCACGCCATTTGAATAAACGCACTCAATTAAATCAAACCTGGAATACTGTAGCTTTTAATTGAAAGGGAATTATCCTCTATATGATTTCAGGAGAACGATCTCTGGGGAGGTGCCGCCGCCTTTTCAACAACTCACCAATTAGACACTTGTCTCTTAAATGGAAACTACCTCCAAAGAAAGCGGCCCGCGCATTAGGCCCTAATGATTCGGGCACTTACCAATTACACCAGCCATGAATTTCTCTCTCGTTAAAACAAGACATCATTTTATGGATTCATAAAGGAAGGCGTGGGGGCCATACTGAAAGAGCCCGCATAGCATTACGCCATATAGGCCAGGGCTCGTTTCAATAACGTTAGGGTGTTAGGAACTTATAACCTCACGCTTAGGCTTTATGACACATGTTTTGTTTCACCTCGTTCAAAATTATGATATTAGTTTTCATTTCTGAAGTCTTTACTGATGTTTTAACGTGATTTCATCGGGCCTTTCGTGAAATATATTGGTTTGACAAAGCCTTAAGCATGGACTTTTAGGGAGTTTGACGGGGTTGGTTAGACCCAAGGTAAATTATACTTTGAGTTTTAAAAGCCGCCTTCTCCTTTAAAGGAACAGGCCACCGTTTTTCCATACTAGATATGTTCTTACCCGAGCTTAGACGAGTTGATACGTACCTGTCTGGTCTTTGTGCGTGCCCGTGGAAGAGCGTGGTCACTTCTAACTTCACCCCGTTTGGAGCCATAGGAATATACAGGGAGAGGCCAAATGCTAACACCATCTTTGGTCTTTTTGCATGACTGAGCGCTCACAGTTCTTCTATACTGTGATATGTTCTTACCTGAGCTTAGACGAGTTGATACGTACCTGTCTGATCTTTGTGCGTGCCCGTGGAAGAGCGTGGTAGCTTCCAAATTCACCCCCGTTTGGAGCTATAAGAATACATTGGGAGAGGTCTTTGGTTGTTGTGCGTGACTGAGCGCACACACAAAGACCAGCCAACGATGACAAAAATGAAAAAAAAAAAGTCACAACAACATGGCAACAACACGAGGAAAAAGATCCGTTTAGATGAGTTCTGTAGGCCTTAGCTTTCAAATGAGGCGCTACACTGGTCTATACGCTCCTACCTTTTGGGTAAAGCTGAACTGGAGAAAATACACTTGGATAAGAGGGATTCAAATAGCATTAAATTAGATCGAAACTGGCATTAAATCTAAATTTATTGGAAAATTATGACATTGCTCAACAATTTTTACTGCATATCGTTTTGTCCAAATCACTTTCCTCTGTTTGATTAAATGTCTGCAAATATATTCAATATGCCCAGATTTATTTTCCTCTGCATTTGTGGCATTAAAATAGTCTTCAGGAATTAAAAAAGTATTAAATTTGACTTGCTCTTGCCTGTATAAGCCCTGAAGTGCTCAAATATAGTACTTGTATTATTTTTATCATTGTCATTTGGTATATTTTTGTTTCCATTAAGGCAAAAAGGGACTTTTATTTTAAGCGGAATGAATGTCCTCCATATCACAGACAGTCATTGAGAACCACAGCTTTAGATACTTTTAGAATGCCATTTACAATTAAAGTTGTGCCGGTAGACAGATCTTCATTTGAGAAAAAAAAAAGAAAAAAAAGCATAATGGCTTAATCCATTTCTCATGAACACTGAACCGTAAGAGCCTCTCATTCAAAGCAGGTGTCCACACTGTTCTATAAACTTCCAGCTCACTTCCCACTCTCTCCTTCTGTGCTCTCCATTTAGTGCAGTCATAATATTGACAAAAGAGGGCAGCAGGCGGCTACTGATTGACCAGCCGCCTCCCTCCCTCCCTCTCACTCTGTAACAGTAAGGCTTCTGCGTGGCCACAGACACATGCTCTCCTCTGCCTGTTCCCTCCGAGCTGCCTGTCTGCGTGAGTGACTGCCAGATTGGTTTATTTTAGTTCATCATCCCCCTCATCAATCTTTTACATGGGACTGGGTCAGCAAAGATGACAAAAAAGTGAACGCGCTCCAAAACTTTCTGGGTAAACACACCAAAAAAAAAAAAAAAAAAAGTCGTCGTCTTCCCTCCGCGCGCCCCTTTTTCCCCACTGTGATATATGGAGGCGATGGCTTTGTGAACTAGGTGCCAGACCACATCAGAGCGGCTGTGCTGAAGGAGCAGATTGCGCCATGACGTTTCTCCCCTCGCTTGCGCTCTCAAGCTCTTATAAAACACAGAAAAAGCCATTGACCACCGACCGACACGTTCTTTCACTTCTAACATTCATTAACTTCTAACCCGCTCCATTGTATAAACTTTTATTGGCTGAAACATGTGTCCGGCAGTCCCCTCTGTGTCTTCTGGTCCTGGATGTCACTTTGTAGTTCATTTTATTGTCTTGTGTGACGCCATAGGGTTAAGACTTAAGAGGTCATTGTGGGCATTAAGACGTGGAGACTCAAAGATATTGCAAGTTGTTTCGCCCATCTCAAGAACATCAGTCTGGATCTTGGTCAGGATTACCAAGCAGGAGGATTAGCGAATGTTCTGGGTTGGATTCATGTTTTCTTTTTGTTGTATCGAAAGTCACCAGGCAAGAGTAAGGTTTGGAGGCAATGGAATCGAGAAAGATAATAGAAATGCTGAGGGATAGAATGAGTTAATCAGAGGAACATGTTTAGGAAATATGGTTAGGTTAGGGCTTGTGCTTCACTCCTAGAAGGTCCCGGGTTTCAACAAAAAAAGACCCAACAACTCTGTATCAGACTCATGAATGCAATAACCTGCTCCAGCCATTTGCTCTTTTGCGCTATGTGGTCTGTCCATTCTCATATCTGCTAACACTTAATGCACCTGCACATCTGTAAATGCACTCACGCAGTTCTCCGTCAAATTGTTGCCGTCTTTATCATATTTCATTTTCATCTTCTTTTTGCTTTGCTTTTTCCTTATAGTTTTATATTTTGAAGTGTTTTTAGTTTATTATTTATCTAAGTAATGAGTGATAGGTTTTATGTTTCATGTTGCACGATTGGAGAAAAAAAAAAACTGTGTTCTTGTTATTATGACATTGTGAGGACCAGTTTAAGTTTTAACCAACAGAGTGAGGACATTTTTGGAAAGTGCGGACGTTTTGTTGGTCCTCACTTCTTTGAAGAGTCAAGATGTGGTTTTAGGGTTAGGATTAGGGTTAGAAAAGGGTTAGGATTAAGGTTACGGTTTTAGGGTTCAGGGTTAGGGTCCGAGTAATACGTCTATGGGTGTCTGTCTGTGTGCGTGTGTGTTTTATTTTTATTTTGACAAACGTCTGATGGAGAAAAGATTTTAAACATGCAGGAAAGTCCTGAGGGTCGACTAAACTTGGTTTGAGGGCAGCATGGATATGACACCCCTGGTCCCGACAGAGGAACAGGAGCTTATTAGTTGGATACAGAGGTAGGGGTGTATGGAGGCTAATGATGTGCTGACATGAAGAGTAATTTTTTTTCAATATTTATTTTCAATATGTAGAATGATAATTCAGGCTCACACAAACTGATAGCTCTGTGCGTTTTAATGTGCAGTTAAATAGTTATTTGGGGCGCGCTAATCCAGTTCAAAATATATTTTGTATTTTGTATATTGTGTTTGTTTGATTGTAAATTTAGATATGAGAAACTAAAAAATGAGGCCTTAATTACACAATGCACAGTGCTGCTAGTTTGCACTTAACGTGTAAACAAATGTGTGGACAGATGACTCTTTCAGGTGCAACTGAACTGAATTATCCAAAAGGTGGACCTGGGCACAGTGCAATCATGCGCACTAATTTGAACAATGCATACGCGGTATTCACATTCATTCACTTATAATCCACGTGGCTCCTAATTAATTACCGGGGTTTATTAGTCTGGGACAGTGCAATTAATATAAAAGCCAGTTTTAGTGTCTCAAGGCTGTTTGTCCGCAATGGCGGCAATTAAAAGTTTTCTTTGTTCGCGCTACCTTTTCAAACTTGGGCCGATGCCAAAACCAAAAGTTAAAAAAACAGGAGCACGGGAAATGACAGACAGTTGATTCAACAGACACAATCTTTCAAATAGATCCACGGATGCCGGGTTTAAGCCCTAGATACAATATTGCATTTTATTTCTCTGCTGTGTTTTTACGGTCTTGTTGCATTCATTTTAGTTAGAACTTCCCCTGATAATATTGTCAAAGTAGCAACAATGCCATATCCAGGAGCTTTACTTCTATAACTCTGCCCGGCTACTGTTCTCCTCCACCTCAGAGTGATGATGGCCCTCTGACGATCAAGAATATACACAGCCGCAGTGAAGGAGAAGAAAAAAAAAAAATGGGGGGGGGAGTATGGAAAAAGCACTTGGCCTTTTGGATTCAAACACATGTCAGATGTTGTAAAGACCTGTCAAAGCGGGACGGGGGAAACTCCGGCGCAGGGGAATGAAACGCTGGTTAGTGAGTGTTATTAGTGAAGCCGGGGCCCGAGACATCTCACTGCAGGTCTGTATGAAATTACGGCAAATGGAAACCACGTTCGGAGCCTCCCCAATGCGCTATCTGTCCAGACCACAAACTGTATATGAAGGACCTGGCCTTTCTGGACAGTGCGGATCTCAGTATGTTAAAAGACTTTTATTTTTCCTCGTTTTAACAGGTTCAATATGGGGCGATTTTTAAAAGACATTGAGCGCGTTCCTCTTTGGAAGTTAGAGCAGACCATGGCTGTGGTCTCATCATTCGTCTAGGCCGGTACCACTTCATAAAATACTTGACCTTTAAAGTACCACAAGGCCTAAACAGGCTGTAAATCTGATTTTATTACATGCATTTAGATATACTTTTGCACTTGAAAGGCTTTCTATGAGAAACCTCTTGTTTCTATGACTTGATTGCGCATTTGAGAGAGGATGTAATAAGTGAATGTTTCCATTGTGAGATCGATAAAGTCTGATCTGACCTTAAAACTTGTTAAACTAGAAAAAAACAGAACAATAGTGAGAAGCTGGCGCTCGAGAAAGCGGTGAAACATCCTTAACCTCTTGACCCTCGCCTTGACCGGCATATTTTCTCCAGGTGGCCTCACCCAAATCTAAAGGCATCTTGTAAAAAAGTCAAAAATGACAAAAAATGTAAATGAGGATGAAAACGCACGCAAAACAAAGCATCAAAAGGGCAACAAAAAAAGGTGTGAAAAAGCAACAAAGCAGACGACAAAATAGTGATGAAGACGCAGCAAAAAAGTGATGAAAACGCAATAACACAGGCGACAAAAAAGTGATGAAGAAGCAACAAAAATGTGATGAAAACGCAAACAAAACAGGTGACAAAAAAGTGATGAAAAAGCAACAAAACAGGCGACAAAAAAGTGGTGAAAACACAACAAAACGGGCGACAAAAAACTAGTGAAAAAACACAAAAAATACAACAAAAAAAGTGACGACAACGTGAGGAAAAATCTTCGATCCGTTTTGTAGGTCTGAGCTTTCAAATGAGGCTGTATGCTCTGGCGGAGAAGCTTTTAGATGTGGGTAGAACTGAACTGGAGAACGAAGTTTGGTTAAGGCGAGGGTTAAGAGGTTCACTTAATCATCGCAGTCCGGTTGTCATTATTTGAAACTTATACAACAACATTGTCCACAGAATAACATTAAAACAATACGAAAAGTAGTGAAAGTTGTCGTTATGTATTAATCTTTGCTTTTGCTTGCTTATCATGACTCGTGCCCCTTTACCCGAAACAATCCTGAGTTTTTAACTATTACTTCTTTTCGCCCCGTCCCTCTCATGTGACACTGAAGCCCAAAGCACCACAGAAATGCAGTGCCCTTTTGACTTAGACACAAACGAACACGAACCTGAGGCGACTGGAAAGAACAACTCGGCAGCATTCGCCAAAACTGTGAAAACATACACCACCAACATCATCATCATCATCATCGCTGGAACATGTGACTCACCAAACAAACTGTTTAGCCACGAACGTGATGTGCTTCGTTCCAATCGCGGGCCTTTTTTTTTTTTTTTGGAAGGGGGGGGGTAACGCATACAGCACACACAGAACACGGGCGCGCTGGGTCGGGCCGGCGCACATGAGAGAGACGCTTTGAAAAATAAGCCCTCATTTGGGGAGAGTGGATTCAGATGGCTTGGCTGGGGCTCAAAGCCGCGCAGCTCTCCGGGTCAGCTCGCTTTTTTTTTTTTTTTCATTTTTTTTTTTTTTTCAATGGGGACGCGAGGCGCTGATGTGCTCAAGTGTGGTGCACTTCAATCAAGCGACCTGGCAACCCGGCACCAGGGTCACAACTCCGCAGTGTCATCTATCCAAGACCAAGAGCAAGGATAGCGCCGCCTTTCAGCTCCTTTTTTTTTTTTTTTCACAAACTGTCAAATACTGACTCTAACCTTGAAGAAGAAAAAACTAAAAAAAAAAAACTAAATTGAAATCGGCTGCAGCGAGGGAATCCCAGACCTGACCAAGAAAAACGAAAAAAAAAAAACCCAAAAAGAAATCACCGCGAGCCAAGTTCGGAGGTAGAGAAAAGACAGATGTTTAATTTTCTTCACGGAGAAAGCAAGAGTAGCGGGGTGCGAGGTGCGGATTAGCTGCGTTCTTATTCAGTGCCAGAATATATTTTTTAGACTTCCTCAAATTTAGAAAGGCAGTAATTACCATAAGCAGAGTCTCCCTCAAACAATAACAAACAATCAGGTCACATGAGTCACAGAATGTGGAGATAATCTACAGTTGTTTTGTTTCTATCAAACGCTCGGGACTTGAAAGATTCCCTGTCCATGCGTAGTTAAATGTGTTTGTGCATCTGAGGGGAGAAAAAAAAAAACATTGTTGAGCTTAATGTTGTGTTGTGGAGTCTGGGGTTGGTTGTCACATGGAGTGTAAATGGTGGGAGACTTGTGTTAAGTCCAGGTTTATTGGGGTGAATTCCTGTCCAAAACATACTGGGCATTGATTGATGAGTATTTAAAAACAAAAAGGGACCAACTCCACACAATGTGACAACACAGGCCACACTGTCAGTCATTGTCCTGTTTTAGACAGTTAGTCACTATTTGTTGCAATAAGATACAAAAAAGAAAGAAAGTCCGACTTCAAGTTTAGGATTTGAGCTTTCATTTCAATATGTGGACCCTTAAAGGCACTATACCTGATATGTCTTTGCTTGTAATGGAATGGAATTTGTTTTGTCCTCCTTTAATATATTGTAAACTCAGAAATCTGTGGGGCAAAAACATACAATGTGCATCTACTAAATGCATTTGTATCAATTTCATAAACTTTCAGGCGAGTTTTCAAGT
This sequence comes from Gobius niger, assembly GCF_951799975.1. Taxonomy (NCBI): domain Eukaryota; kingdom Metazoa; phylum Chordata; class Actinopteri; order Gobiiformes; family Gobiidae; genus Gobius; species Gobius niger. The sequence continues at coordinate 21,358,815 of NC_136866.1, forward strand.
ATTTCTGTGAAAGGGACCTTGCAAAAATCACCCTGCAAGTTGGGAAATGTGCCTCTAAACTCGCCTCTTTGAAGAATTGTGATGCTACAGATATGTTTGGAAAGTTAGGAATGAGTTCAGACCACGATAAACATTATGATTTAGTGACTTAATTTTTCTGTGTTGTTATAAAAAGACACTGTACATACACTTTACACAGGCTACTTTCTGAAAGCACTACTGTGACAGTAACCCTGAAGAGATAAGATAATCCTTTATTGATCTCTCAATGGAGAAATTCACTTGTTACATTCGGCATTAGATAAGATCACTCAGGGTGTGAAATAATAGACAGGAAATATGCAAACAGTTAAATAGTAAAAAAAAAGAAAAAAGAAAGAGGTGTCTTATATCCAATAAGTAAATGCAAAAATCTTAAGGGGCGGAATTATAACAATAAGGAAATAAGATCAAATGAAAATAGAATAAAAATTAGAACAGACTATGAAAAGAAAGTTGCTAAAACTTGCTTATAAACTCATATTTCCTCGTAATTGGGGTGTTCTGGACACAGCTGATCATTTAAAATATACAAATAATAATAATAAAGCAGACAGAGTAAATAAAAAAAAAACTGGTATATGGATTTTTAAAAAAATGTGACAACCAGCCCCGGACTCCTCTAAATAAACTGACATGAAGGAAAAAAAAAAAAAGCCATAGAGGAACTCTTTTCTCTGATGCGGCACGGTAGCGCAGCAGTTAGCGCTCGTGCTTCACAGTTCAAAGGTCCAGAGCTTCTGACCATTAGCCCGGCCTACCCTGGCGGCTGTCTGCTCCTACAAGTTGCCCCAGTGGCATTGAGGATAGGTCAGATATGTTTGTTTGTTTGTTTGTGTGTTTGTTTGTTTGTTTGTGTACTTTATTGTCCCTGTAGGGAAATTTGTCTCTGCATTAAACCCATCCTTTGATGCCACTGGGGCAACCCGTAAAGGAGCAGTGGGCGACGACAGTGCCCACTGCTGAGTCCGGGGACCCATCTCCAGATGTTAAGCCAGGCTCATGGTGAGAATCACCTGGCTGGAGGATTCACCTATTAGACATGTTTTTAGAGGTAGGGGAAACCGGAAAAATGCAGAGAATGAATTTCCCTACGGGGATTAATGAAGTATAGTCTACCTTACCTGACCTTACCTTACTATAGCATTAGCTTTAAAACCCGCTTGAATATTTCACATATTAAAACATCCTTGAGTGCAAGAAAATACAATACAAAACATCAACACAATCCGATCTCTGTAGGTTGTAACCCTTTGAGCAGTCTTTCCAACCTCAGTGACCCCCCACTTATCACAGTGGATTATGTATTTAATTAAGTCATTCTCGCACTGACCACCCAAGAGCAATACAGTGCACTCACTCGTACAAAATGAGGAAAAGCACACGGGGCGAACACTAATAAACAGTTAGCACAACAGAGTGTAACAACATCATCAGAGAATGGGGGCCATCATGTGCGCTTGACCGACCTGGGCCTCTTTGGCTGGTCAAATGCAGCCTAGCGAGAAGGTTAACTGGACGATATCTGTTGTTATTTTAGCGCGGGCATCTGTTCCACTGCTTACATTAGCAGTTATCGAGAGCGCCGATATTAGTCATGGCCCCGGAGTTGTGTAATTCAGACTTACCAAAGCGTTTCCCCACACAGCCAGGCCCTGATAGGGTAATGTGGGGTGTAATAACGGACAATTACGAGGGATCACCAAGCAGGACACACAAACACAGGGACCATGGACGAGACCCACGGAGCTGCAGCGAACAATGGGGTGGAGAACGCTGCAGAAAATCATGCAAACACTTGTTTTGCATGGAGAACACAGAGTTCACACTGAAACAGATTTGGAAATGAAAAACACCGCAGAGAAAGAGCAATTTTCAAGCATACGTTGCACACTCCACGAACCCAGGACCGTCTTGCTGTGAGGCCAAAATGCAGAAAGTCTTGGCTAAACAATTCAGACCAGAATGGAGGAAAAAGTGTTCCATCTCGGCCTTTTTTTATGCTGTCACCTACTGTGGATTTTTTGGTTTATTTGGTTGGGACAGTGCATGTTAATGAACACGCCGGATGGGCTCATTTGCATGCGCTGTCCCACACTCGCACTCTCAAACACACCTTCATTCATCCAGGTTTATTGTACATGTTTATCGTAGGGGAAACCGAAGTGTCAATGTTTCATTAATTAATTAAAAATGGAAAACTGAGAGACATAGGATGTTAATGTGCAATCGTTTGTGTTCTTGGGGCGACAGTGGCGCAGATAGTAGAGCGGATCGTCTTGTGACTTGGAGGGTCGGTGGTTCGAATCCTGCAAGTGCACACTGTCACTGTGTCCTTGAGTAAGACGCTTCACCCACCTTGCCGCCAGTGTCTGCGTACACTGGTGTATGAATGAGCATGTGAATGGGTGACTGGTTCCTTGATGTAAAGCTCTTGGAGTGCCTAAAGCACTATATAAATGGGACCATATAGCATTTTACCCGGAGGAAACCTACGCAGACACTGGGAGAACATGCAAGCTCCACACAAAAAAGGCCCCATCTGGCCTAGGATCAAACCCAGGACCTTCTTGCTATGAAGCATGAGCGCTAACTGCTGTGCTACCGTGCAGCCTAGATGGAAAACCAGACAAAAACAAGACTTCTAATAAATGACCATACAAGCTTTAATGTCCTGACACATTGTATACAAAATATCATTTGAAATAAGCAGAAGCAGATTTTAATCAATCAATCAATAGTTTTGCATAGCCCAATATCACAACAGGAGTTGCCTCATAGGGCTGCACCGAACATTAAGGCAATAAAACAGAGCAATAAATATGACAATGTAAAGTTCCGGTGAATGAAGTATCCAGGCAAACATAATGTCCAAATAAGCGTCGGCAGCAGGTGGCGATGAGCGGCGCAGGTGTCACCGGTCCTTAGACTCTCCAGCACGGTGAGGAAAAACTCAAAAATCCACGGGGAAAACGAAGAAACCTCAGAGAGAACCACAAAAGGAGAGATCCATCCCATGGATGGACAGGCTATAGACCCAGGGCTGATGGGAGTCCCTCAGCAGACGGGCCCATTTCCTCAGTACATCAAATAAATATATTTGTAAATCTCAAAGCTTTTGAGTTTGTCACAGCAATTCATCCGTGTTTTTATGCTGGATTTCTTTCTTCATCTTTTTTTCCCGTTACCTCCAGTCTGCCTCTTCATCAGAAAACAATACTAATACTAATTTATACTTTATAAAATTGCACAGAAAGTAAGTGGCACAAGTGGGATAATCTCTTTGAAAGACGAGGCCTTCATGAATTTTATAAACTTTACGAAGTGACTCTTACCTAAACAAGGTTATAGTGATGTTTACCACAGGTGCCCTTCTGAAAACCGACACAGAGAGAGCCTGAGAAAATATAAAGTAGGAGGAAATTCTATTGGATGTGCTTCAGCATTGACAAAAGTTGGACTTTTTTACATTTGTTGCAATGATAACAATTCCATACAGCTTGCAGTCAAACTTATCTTTACACACTGGTAGTATGGTAGTATAGACCCAGACCCAAGATGTTCTGATGAAAAGAGAAATTGGTCAAATACATGGTAGGTACCGTCAAATTTGCTAAGCTGTGCAGGGAATACATTGAGACCACAGACAGGACCATCCGTTATAGGCGAGAACATTGATACACCTGCTCATATTTCTTATAAACGCAAAACCTGGTCAGATGGAACTGTTTTTTCCCGCCCCTTACATTGAATAAAAAAGTGCAACAACCTTGTGCCATGTGTGGGCAAATGTGTGCGAATGATCACCTAATTAATACCCTCACCTAGTCCCACAGTGAACCTTTGTCCTCTCTCCGGTGCTGGGCAGTGTCAGACGGTGGACCACCCAAACCTCCTCCACGCAAGCGGCTGTTAGCGAGCTGGTGATGTGGAGCAGCGCTGGTGGGTGTGAGGCAGAGAGAGAGAGGGAGAGCGGTATGTGGCGAGCGCAGATAACCTCCAGCGCACGGCTCCGGTAATTGGCCCTGATGAATTGAGCAGCCGGAGAGATTTGCGCTGTGAAAATTGAATAACAGTTGTTTTCCTTTAGTAGATGTGGTAGATAATGGTAGCACACAGTGACCCAAGCACGCACAGCTCTGGTCTGCTCTGTGTACAGTGGTGCGTTGATATCTTGCAGACGTTTTGTGTTCTGTTTTTTTTTTGGGGGGGGGGCCAAGAGACTTCACAAAGATCAAGATATTATTTCTTTATATTTTTTATGTATCAAGGTCAACAATCTCTACAGGCAGAATGAAGGCCCACGTGGGTTTCTCTCACGGACAACATGGGAACTTTTCATTTGCACGTTCTCCCGGGTCCGAACGACTCACCACCAGGTATTTGCTTGCTCACACTCCGGTATGCGTCACACAGAGACATGTATTTAGTTTCTTAGAATGTTACGCTGGGCTCATACTGACTCACGTCGACTACAGTTTTGTGTATGGTTTGTGTACAGATCGTAGCCCTTACAACAAATTCACAAACTTCACAGCATTTCATAGCCTGGGAATGCCCGTGCTGCTGTGTGCGCTCGAATCATTTCGAACAGCAGCCTGGGGACCATGGCCAAAATCTTCGCATGGATTTGGGGACCAATCATAGAACGAGGAGGGACTTCAAGACGATGATGCACTATTCGACATATATGCATTTTTCGATCAAGCTTTAGACCGTTTAGAAATAGTTAAGCTTGAAAATGTACAGCGGGTACGTCATACGTTATCGGATACAATTGATACGATTGGCTTTGGCTCTGTGCAGATGCATATGATAGACATTCGTAGAGCCTAATAAACGGCTATGGACAATCGTAAACCACACCTCTCCTAGAAGGAAATGAATGGTGGTCCCTAAAGATTAAATATAACTTGTGATATTTCGTCTGGCGATAGCAAGCCTAGGGGTTTCATGCGATATGTCATCCAAGACAGATCAAGCTTTCAATTCACTGACAGAAGTCCAGCTAATCCACTCCATGCCTGCCCCTTCCTGTTGCGGACCTCATGAATCCACATGATCCAAATACAGCGATAAGTGAAACTTTTCCTGCACATACTGTATATCCTCTCTGATCATCTCACAGTTCCTTCGTTTCTTCATGGCCATGTGTCTCTGTTTTGCCATATCGTTCACATTAGACAAGTTAGCGCGAGTTTGTTGCTGACCTTATTCTGAAATTCAATGTGTTTCTTCCCCTGACTGGTGCCTGACGTCCAGTTGGCTTCGCATAATTCCCTGAGCCTGAGTGACTGGACCCGCTCTGTGTGTGGCTAATGACAGCCATCAACATTGATTTGTAATAAATTTTGATTTCTTGCGGAGGCCGAAGGGACAAGATCACAAATACAAGCGGCCAAAATGAGCTTCCTTCACAGGGTGGCTGGGCACACCCTTCGAGATCGGTTGAGGAGCTCAGTTACCCGGGAAGAGTAGAGTTGCTGCTCCTTCACATCGAAAGGAGCCAGCTAAGGTGGCCAGGGCATCTGTTCCGGTGCTCCAGGCATGTCCTATTGGGAAGAGGCCTCGTGGAAGGCCCAGGACACGCTGGTGGGACTATGTCTCTGAGCTGGCCTGGTGTCGCCTCGGGGTGCCCCCTGAACAGCTGGAGGAGGTGTACTTGGATCGGGAAGTCTGGGTATCTCTGCTGAGACTGCTGCCCCTGCGACCCGGCCCTGGATAAAGCGGAAGAAAATGGATGGATGGATGGAGGCCATACCGTAACCACTCAGGATATAGACTGTCCATAGTGCGTCTCAAGTCTCTTCACTGCGTAGATTAGCCAATGGTACGTATCTTCTTTTGGGTTTTGGGGTTCGTTTTCCACTGCTCTCATCACCAAAGCATGAGTCAGAAATGTTCCCTCTGCTGGTGTGTTGTGTAACTGCATTTTATAACATCTTAAATCTAAGCGTATTTTCTTGACGCACACATCCTTTGAAGTTTTGCTGCACAAAATCCCTAGGCTAGCTGTAAAAGCCTGAATCAAGCCTGATATACAGTAAGACCTTTAATTCCATTCATTTATCCCGATCAGTCAGACTTGTACCATTTATAAAGAAACTGCACACTGTGTATTCAAACATATTTGACTTTGTCCCATAACGTTGGACCACACATCCCAGCATGCTAATTTGTGATGTTTATGACAGAAATCATCTGGAGCAGAAACAAGTGAAAAATGTGTCTCTCCCTTTCCTCGCTCGTAATAAAGACGGTTTTAAATCTGTCCGCTGTTAACAGACTTCGCCACAACACAGAGCCACTGCCTTGAGAACTGTCTACCCCTCGTCAACACATCATCTGCGCTCAAGGCACCAGTGGCGTCGCGAGTGTCTCTGGCCTTATTTGTAGCTCGGAGATTAACTCATTCGAAAAT